>NC_063264.1:9648838-10338652 GCF_019578655.1 Ricinus communis | reverse complement strand
TTCACCCTATAATATGGGGTCAAAAAGCTAAAATAAGTTATTTCTTTAACCCTTATGAAAGGAAAACCGATTCTTAAGAACCATTGCACGCTCATATCACGTTGAGATACTGCAGAAGAAAAAATTACAAAATTTAATTTAATTTAGTAATCGATTAATTAACCTGTTGGTTAACCATTTTCTGAAACACGAAAAAATATCATTGGCTTATTAAATTATCTATCGAGCCATGGAAAGGATTCAACAAAAGACATAAACAAATCCACTATCTGTTTTACGTAAAGCAATAAGTAGAGTAGCTCCCGATATAGTAGTAAAAGCAAGATGTATAGGCATATCAACTCATCAAGTTATAAATAGGAGTATTCTCTCTATTGTAATAAGTTACAAATTTTTTAAGTCTCATCTTAAAAAAATATTTCTCTATATAGTAATATTTCTATATGTAACTTTAAAGAATATATATTATGCTATGTTTTATCTTACTTTAATATTGTTTCATCTCATCAATCTTATTTGTATAATATGACAAGATATTCACTTATCTTATCTCTGGTTTCTATCATTCATCAATAAGATTAAGTATTATGTCCAAAGAAAAATTTTAGTATTCAAACCTCCATTAAGTTATAACCTCCTCATAGTAATAAATTTTATTTGGTAAGGAGAAATTATAGAGAAAGTATACTATATATATATATATATATATATATATATAACAACAATATAAATCCTTTCTTTTGATAAGGAGAAATTATAAATTTGATGTTTTAAGTTTTTTAATTTTTTCTACTTTGGTGTTTAGACTATTTTTTTATTAAATTAAGTATTTGAATTTATTAAAAATGTTCAATATAGTGTTTTAAACCGATTTTATAAATTAAAGTGCTTATATGACTTATTTTGAATAGTAAATTGACTTAAATACTCTCCTTTAATATAATATAATATATTCTTTCTTTTCTCTATTTATTTTCAGCATTATTCTTTTTAAAAAAAATGTTATTCTTTGAGAAATTAAAAGAAATAGTAAAAAATTGAAAAAAAAATAAATATTATTTTTCCATTTTTTTGTATTCATCTTAAAAAATTAAAATATATTCTTTTATTTCAAAAAAATAATAGAAAAGAGATAAAATGTTTTAAAAAATAAAAATATTTATTACACACTCTATTTTGTTAAGACAAGATAAAAATAAAAATATTTAGAATTAAAATACTATTTTAGTCGTAATAAAAAGTTATAATGGTATACAAAATCAATAAAATACCATATAAAATATCTTTCAAATTTAGTTTTTTTTTTGCATTAAACTTTCCTCTTTAATTTACTTTATGATTATTATTTTCAAAGTTTTTATTTGTTACTGCTTTTAATAATTTCTAAACATCTTTAAGAATAACTGTTATTAAAATATAAAAATAAGTTTCTAAGTAATTTTAATTAAAATAAAGAAAAGAATAATTACTCTATTTTATGGAATGGATTGAAAATATCACTTCATATTATAAATCATATTGAACTGATAAAATAAAAAAATTAAAATATTTTAAAAGGATAATACAAAATTAATATAAATATTATATTACATAAAATAAATATACTTATCATTCTAATATCAAAAAAATAACTTAAGTAAAAACAAACTAAAAAGTTATTTTCTTTATTAGAGAAAATATAAAAAAATTTATAATTGGTTATGGTGAAAATTTTATATGTCCAATAATATTTTTATTGTCCTGATTGACGGATAAAATGATTTTTTTATGTTAAACATAAATTTTCTTGTTAGACTATCTAATTTTTATTTTTATTTTCATTTACAATCTTATTAAAATTATATTTTCTTTGTCAATAAATTGGCAGGGAATCATTTTATCATTGATTAATATAGAAATGTTAAGCTAAAAATCTTTCACTTTAAATTAAAATTTTGAAATTACTTATAAAATAGAAATGTAATAAAAGAAAAAGGATTTTCTAGGAAGATGAAAATGCAGCTAATTAGGAAGTCTTTTTACCGTTGATGAGGAATATTAAGGGTCCATTTCTCATAAGAGCATCCCAAACGTTTTTTTTCCTCCGTTCTTTTCCTTTCACCCAGCTGACCCACAGTGAATTTTGCGATTCTCTTCTATTCTTCTGTAGATTTAGCTTGATTGTTGTTACTTTCTTGTTTAAGCCGGGGAACTGGGTTTATTCTCAAGCATTTGATAAAAATCTATTGCTTATCGCAGCAGTCGTAGGAAGAAGATAAGAAAACAGTAACTATGGAATTTCTAAATCTAGCATATCGTTTCATATTTCTTAGTTCTTATTCTTCAAATGAATTTGGTGAAGTTTTCGTGTGCGATCAGTTTTCGGATTTCTATTCTACAAATGGGTTTAATGAAGTTCTCGTATGCTCAGTTTTTGAATTTCTATTGGCAAAAAAAAAAATTGTTTATCTTTCCAATTGCTAGCTTCATTTGTTATTCATGAAAAAAAAGAAAACAGGAGAATGCCCTGTTTGGTTGGGATTTTGTGTTGAATTCAATTGAATTCTTGCAAATGATTTATACTAAACAATGATAATGTATTTTTCTAAGAGTTTCAAATATCGAGATTGATGAGCAAATAGGTTCTTCTTCTACCTTTCTTTTTGGTGCTGTATTTGTTTGTGTTAATATTGAAAATATTCAGCTTCTATTTTTGAAAGAAAATTTGCAAGAGTCATGGTCCTCTCTACCATTCTCCCGATCCCTCCTCTCCTTTCTCCGCCGAGATGTCCACTGCTACCGTCACAGCCGTTCCTCGTCGGTCCGTTTTTCTCGGAGTCGACATCGGTACAGGAAGCGCACGCTCTGGTTTATTCGATGAGAACGGGAAACTCTTAGGGACGTCTAGTAGTCCAATTCAAATTTGAAAAGAACGTGATTGTTGAGGTTATGGGTTTATATTTTTTATTTAATTATTCATATAAAATAAATTAAATTTAGCTTCATTTGATAAAAAAATTATAGTTTGTTTTTGTTTTCTAAATTATGGCAGCAATCGTCAACAGATATATGGCATGCAATATGTGCAGCTGTGAAGGCAGCATGCTCAGCTTCAAATGTTTCTGGTCAAGAAGTTACTGCCATTTGTTTTGCTGCTACTTGTTCTCTTGGTTTGTCATATTTATTTTACCTTGTTTGGGTAGTGGAATTCTATTTTAGTGATATGTTCATGTTTGGTAACCTCATAGTTGATAGAATTCAATTCTTTCAATTTAAAAAATAAAAACAAGTATTTTGGAAGTAACGAAATCATGCCAAAAATGACATGATTGTGCAAGAATTGATCTCATTTGTTCTACATTAAATTCCTGAATTGCCTTTTTGGTAGAAATTGTGGCTATGCTGCCTTTTGTGTATTCAATTGCTTTTTTTTTTTGAAAAAAAAAACTTTTTAGTGGCTGTTGATGCTGATGGAGCACTAGTATCAGTTTCATGGAGTGGGGATTCAAGAAGAAATATTATAGTTTGGATGGATCATATAGCTGTTAAACAAGCTGAGAAGATTAATTCTTCTAATTCACCAGTATTACAATACTGTGGTGGCGCCCTTTCTCCTGAAATGTAGCCTCCAAAGGTACTTATTCATGTTGTGTTTGTAAACTCTCGAAATTGCAAGAATTCAATATTACTGAGTTCTCGATTTTAGTCAGTTTTTATTCGGAAAGATCATAGTTGCTAGAATTTGATTCTTTCAACTTAAAAAGAACATGGCATTTTGAAAGAAATGAAATCATAATACTACAGGTGACATGATTTTCTAAGAACGTAATTCAATTGAATTCGTGCAAATGATTTATTCTGAATAATGATCATGTGTTGTTCTAAGATGGCCTTCCTATCCCTATATCAGACCTAATCTACAGTGCATTTATTTCAAAATTTTAAGAATGATAAGTGCTTTGATTGATCTTGAGTTTCAAATATTGGGATTGATGAGAAAATAGGTTCTTCTTCTGCCTTTCTTTTTGGTGTTGTATTTATTTGTGTTAGTATTGAAAATATTGCAGCTTTTATGGGTGAAAGAAAATTTGCAACAGTCATGGTCCATGGTGTTTAACTGGATGTATTTGAGTGATTGGTTGTCATACAAGTAATTATTTTATCTCCAAACGTTCTTAACGTTCATACTCATACATGATTCTCCTAGACCAGTCAAATACTTGCATATTTGATGCTACTGTGCTGATCTCTTTATTTTTCCTTGATATTTAGAGCAACGGGAGATGATACTCGTAGTCTATATACCAGAATATGCAAATGGACATATCTTGGGCATGCACATATGCAACAAATGAATGAAAAGGATTCTCGAGATATGGAAGATTGTGGATGGATGATGACTTTTGGGAAGAGATTGGCTTGGGTGATCTTACAAATGGTCATCATGCTAAGATTGGTATGCTTATACGATAAGGAGTTCTGTGCATTTTATTTTTATGATAGTTTATCATTGACATACTTTGTCTTCCATGTGATGCTGGACTCGTGATAACCAAAATTTAAACTTAAAATAAGAGGAATGTATAGCTGCCTGTGGACTTATTAAGTTTGTTATACCTGTCAGTTCAATATCTAATTTGCCATGATACTATGCTTAAGTTCTAGAAACTCAGTATTCTTGTTAAGACTTTAGTGTGCATCTAATTTTTATAAGGCCTATTCTTATATCAGGAACTGTGAGATGGATTTTAATAGCTTGAGACTTTAAAGAATGTCTGTTCTTCCTTTAATTAATTCAATGAATATCTGTCAGACATTCAATATCAGGAATTATGGGATTTATCCCTAAGTTAAGTTGAAATTTTAGTTCCTTTTTTGGTGGACAATAGGGATTTTCAAATGGATGGGTAGGAGTATGGATAAAGTGGGTTACATTTCTGTATATTGTTGTTGTCATCATTAGAGAATTACTACAGCTCGTGATTTGTACTGCAACCAGTGCCAAGGCTGCTACTAGGAGCAATAATCCCACCTGCTACTATTATTATAACTGTTTTTAATACTAACACATTTAATAGCCACCAATAAACTAGCTGCATGACTACTGTTATCATACCATCTCTGCTATTAACCCTACCGCTGCGTTGAACCAAAACATAACTACTTCTATGTATAATGGCCATCATTGAATCGCACCATCAATTCATGGTTTTTATTAACAAACGATATATTACGTATATTTTACTAGGAATTTGGAAATAACTCAGTTTCATTTTTTTGTTTTCAAACTCTATTTATTTTTTCTAACTCCATTGTTTTCTCAACTTTGCGAATCTAAAGAAACTATTCACTCAAGAATCCTTGGGTAATATACACCTAAATTTATAGATTCAAATGAGAATTATTTTAAAACATGGGAGATGTGGCCGATTCGGTCCGATACAATGTCATTAGGTATGATACCATTGTTTGCTTTTGATATCAATATTATTCATGAAATTGTTATCTAAAATATTTCCATCAATATATAGAATGTATTTTCAAATCCTTATATGTTAAAATCATTTTCCAAGTTATCTCACTTATAGATTCTTATGATTCACTGAACAATAGCAATTAAATACACCCTTCCTCCATGATTTATTCAATTAAATTCAATTTAATCACACAACTCATGCCTAAGGTGATACCGAAAATTATCTTTTATTATTACTCTGTCAGTTCAGTTGCATTAAAATATGTGATTTTATTTTAATTTCTCATATTTCAGGTTCTTTTCTGGAGGAAGCGTTGCTCTTGTTTTCTTGCTAGCGCATGAAACTTGTGCATCTTTATGCTAATTGTTTATTCAATGCCTAAGGTGATACCAAATTTAATTGCATTATAATTTGTTTGACTTTATTTTTATTTTAATTTTATATCGTTTAGCTTTCAACTTCTTTTCTAGAGGGAAGGTCGCTATTATTATTATTTAATTAAATAGAAGACAAAGTTTAGGTTGAGTATTTATTTGTTTATTTATTCTTTAACTGATTTTTATTAGCCATTGTGTTTGAAAATATGTGTATATGCATATATATATATATATATATATATATATATATATATTTAAAATGATAAGTACTATTGGCCATCGTGTTTGAATAAAATGATAGGCTGATTTTGATATTTGTTTGCTAGGTCCTAAATTCCCTTCCAAACTTTGTCTTGACAGTCAATTTTGAAAACTCAATTTTGAAAACTCATATACTAAATTTCTATGACACATGAATGGTTGGTTTTTGGGTATGTTGTTTCGTCGTGTATAAAATGGCACTTTGATTCAACAGTCGGATCTTGAGTTATGGCCATTGTTCTAGGGACTGCCTGCCCATAGAAAATTTTCTAAAATAGAAATAGGGATCTTTCTTGTTTCTTTGAATTGCTTTCTGGTTTGGCAAATTGCAATTACCCCTTAATTCAATGAAAAATATGACAGGCTTTTGATACAAGAAATTATGGGATCTAAGCCCTTAGTTTATGTTGAAAGTGGTGACCGATCAGGCTGGAATCATGTGACTATATCTTTTATTATTGCACTGATTTTGATATCAATTTCATGATACTTTATTTAAAACCTGCCATCAATGCAGAGGAAAGTGTTTTTCAGATACTCTTATGTTAAGACTGATTTCTAGGTTGTGTCACTTATAGATTCTTATGGTTCAACGAATATAGCAATAGAGTACACCTCCCTCGATGATTTATCTGATTATAACACTTTCTTCTTTTATGATGCACATTGATCAAGTTCATTTGTTTTACAATTTGAAACATAGCAATCAACTGTAAAAAAGCAAAGCATGATTTGGTTCTTTTTTAACATATCATTTTAGTTTTGCATTTACCAATATTTTACTCTTCTTCTTGTAATCTGACATTATATAACTTATACAGATGAAGTGTAGCTTTCCCTGGATGAATAAGACGGTTTATGTGTTGATGCAACATTTGGATGAAGAAAAAGATTGGGAATTGGTTAACAATGGATATGCCCCTGCTGTAGCTACATTGTTGCTTATCTGGTTCAACTATTGCACCCAAAATTGTTGATACACGTGCATTCACTGGCATTTACCTGTAGTGCAATTTTTCCTCATTATTTATTTCTCCAGTTTGATATAATGTACAGGTGAAGTCTCAATGTTCACTAGTTATTAATTATTGTGAATATGCTAGAAAAGTCTTTCAATCTTGAATTGTTAGCTTGAATAGTTCATGGAACCTCAAACTGAATTTTGGATAGTTCATACCAGTAAGGTTGGTGTTGAGTTTCAGAATTGGAAGAACTAAGCGGGTTCGGTGTGCAGACAAACTTGTATATTACAACATGTACAAAAATTAAAGAAATATGCACTAAATTCAGTACTGTAAGTCTATGATAGCTTGCTCTGACTACTTTTGAGAATAATACTTTTTTTTTTCAATGTTGTGTGCATGTTCACCAACTTAATGCTTATTTATTCATGATTGGTGCAGGCTGCCCTATTGTACTACCACGAGAAAGTGAGTCTGTGCTATTGGGTTCGTGCTGTTACCACAAAAAAATTTGATAGTCTCAGTGAGGCCATGAGGACCCTGAATGAATGCAGCCGGTCAGGTATGCATGAGCTCTTGCTTTTGAATTTTTAGTTCAATTCATAACTTTTATGACATATAACTAGGTATAAAACAATAAATGATTAGAGGAGAGGTTTTAAGTGAGTGCAAAACATAATGCAACTTTTCTTTTGTGCATTCTGTTTTTGCATTTAATATGAGGATTAAAGTGAAAATATGGCATCGGCAGTGGATATTGTAGAGATGCATGGCCTCTTGCATGAGTAAGTTAGAACATACCAATTTAGTTTTAGTTAATATCTCTTTTTGTTTTTAAATTTAACATCTCAAGTAACTATTTATGTCCTAATTTTCTTTTCTCGCTATATATTCTCTACAATTTTTACTGTTCACCATCCTCTTCCTCTGATTATCGCTTTTTATGTCAATGGTAAAGGCTTTTTTGATTAAATCCAACTCCATAGCTCTTCTAGCTATTCTTTAAGCTTGCTTAAGATACTAACTTCTTGTTGGCTTGAGTTGAGTCTAGTAATTTTGGGCATGTGATATTATGATTGGATTAGAGATTGATGCTTGTAAGATTTGGTCCATGCTTGAAGATTGCAGCTCGAAATACATAAGGATTGGGTTGGCACAAGCGATGTCGAAGGCTGTTTCGAGTTTAAATTGGAGAACTGATGATGAGTTTGAAGCTTTCAACTCCAAGGGTTACATTGTTTGAGAATGATTCTTGGGCTAATTATAACTTCTTAATTTTCTTATTTTGTTACTATCTCCATGATTAGGTTAGTAACTATTCTTTAATTTTATTTAGTTGCATGAAGTGGGTAAGGGCTTTGGGTTACTTTAGATGATGATTATTGATTGTGCTGTGTTTGCTTTTGTGTTTATGGCTTAATTTTTGTATTGTGGCATGAGATGTTAGATTGGTGCTATGCCAAATTATGTGAACTTTAGGTTGGTCCTTCGAAGTGTGAATTTGATTGGAATTTCGGAATTCTGTCCCCTGTGTGATAGTCCACTTGTTTGAGCATTATCTAGAGTTCCACAACTCCAAATGAGGCGAAATCTAAACCTATAAAAACTTTGATCTGTCCTCTAAAACTATTTATTTTGTGGAAGGCCTAATTCTGCTGTTTTGGAAGTAAAATTGAGTATTAGATTTTCATGGTCAATCTGACTTGACAGATTGACGTATCTACAATGTTTTATTTAGTACTCCTTGTTCACTTTTTTAAATGGCACAAGACCAATTAGAAATGAAACTAGACTTAATGTCCTTGTGATGTGGAAAAGATGGTACCAGTAATGCTTCCTAGAATTTTTTAAGACAATTTTGAGTAGAGCCTCAGAAATCTGTCATAGATGACAGTTTGTTGATTATGTGTAAATAGTAGTTTTAGATGATTAATTGCTTGAGAAAATCTTTCTTTTTTTATGCCATGTGATTAGTATGTGATGTATTTGTTGATACATTGCTGGTGGGAGCTTTGGTTTTGCAATTAAAGGTTGATTTTAATATTTGTTTGCTTATGCCCTGAATTCTATACTAAGTTTTTTCTTGACAGTCAAATTTGAAAATTAATATGCCGAATTCTACTATAAATGAATGATTGATTTTTGGGTATGTTGTTTCCTGTCTGTGTAGTTTATGGCTTTAGTCTGTGGTATTTCTACTTGTCATATGGCTGTATCACAGAGCAAGCTGTTCATTTCTGGGGTTTGGGAACCTTTTTGGTCAGGTAACATCTAGAATTTCTAATATCAATGTCTGTCTCTCTGAAAATTATTACAATGCTGGGGCATGCTATCATTTTGGAGTATTGTGAATGTCTGAAATGATTTTTAAGACATGGATGTGCAGACATGCATACATATTATCATACTTTAATAAAAAGTCAGCATTTATCTGTCTACAGCAATATATTGCTGAACTTAATCTCAAGGCCTTTTTTTTTTTGCAATTCCTGCAGCAATGATCCCCGAGTACTGGCTTACAGAGGGTGGGCAGAGTGCTACTGGTGTATTATTAGATTACATCATAGAAAACCATGCTGCTTCTCCCCGCCTTGCAAATTGTGTTCTTTCTCAGAGTAGGATATCAGTTTCCAGCATATACATTTTAACTAAATTATATTTAATGCTTTTTTACGTAGTAATGTGACTTAATTGATCCCATAGTTGTTAAAGGTGCATGAGGCACATGCCCTAACGCCTCAAACACTAAAAGGTGGGAGATGTAGGCACAAGCTTTTTAGTTTAAAGTTTTTTTCCCTTTTCTTTAACTGTTTCCATATTTATACAATCTCCAGCATTAATCTCAATATGCAGGTGAACTTATGAAGATCATGCATACAAAATGAAAATAAACCAACTATAATGAAGAAAGAAAGAAATTCATGTTACTTTAGATCAAAAGAGGGATAAGACGTTGCTGCCAGAATTATTCTACATCACAATACCAGGTTTCTCCTCTATCTCTCTGTCGTCATCTTTCTTTTATATTTTTTTTTTGACTCTACCTTCTCTATTCTTCACTCCAATTTTACCTTTATTTTCTTTAAACCCAAATAGTTCCTCCTTTTCTTGCTTTTCATTTGCTAAACTCTTTCACTGGCTCAATCCATAAAACGATGTCTTTGAACTTTTGATTCTGTCTCTGCTGCCCCTCAGTTCTCTGTCCTTTGGCTCTCATAACCTCTTTTTTTTTTTTCTTTCCTCTTCTCTCTACTTTTTTAGAAACTTCACATCCTACATTTACAAGCAGCAAAATAACTTTTCTTTTTTCATGTTGATTTTTAGTTATGCCATGTTAAATTATTGATGCTACCATTATCTTTGTGACAAGTTAAATTGTTAATTATGCCATGCGTCTAGCATTAAGTTTTTATTTACTTGGTTTTTGTCAAACGTTTGTTACGAATAAGATATTGTTGATTGTATCAATATGTACATGTGTGTGTAAGTTTTAATTTCTTTCAGAAGTTTAATTCTTTATTTTCTTCGCTGTTGCACTTCACGTCTCTCAGGCACACCCCTGAGCTCCTGCCTTAAAGTATGGTTGATCCTGTATCACTTTTCCTTGTCTTCCAGACATATTGCTATTTGAACTACTAAACAATAAATTGAGGAGCATTGCAATGCTCATGGTCACGCAGTAAGAAAGCATCCTTTTCAATCTTCATGCACTTTTTTTCTTCTGCAGGTACATGTTTTATATTATGTATAAACATATAACTGGACCTCATATTTTCAGTTGACTAGTGTTATTAAGAGATTTGTTTTATACCCCATTTTCCTTGGGAAGGAACAAAAAATAGAACAAACCATGACGACAAGTGAAGTGATGTTTTTCACACGTAGCTAAAATCACAGTGTTAGGTGGGTGGTGAGGGTTCCTTCAAATGAATTAATAGCCTGCCTCTCTCTGTCTGTACTAATTTAATTAAATATAATATCCTAATTTGTTTTTGTTTTGGCATGGAACAGTAACGTATATGGAGATGGTGAAGTGAGAATTCAGAAGTCATGATGTGGGTAACAACTCAACAGTTGGTGAAGACAGTTGGCTACCATATATCCCTAAAATAGAACAAACCATGACGACAAGTGAAATGATATTTTTCACACGTAGCTAAAATCACGTAGTGTTAGGTGGGTGGTGAGGGTTCCTTCAAGTGAATTAATAGCCTGCCTCTCTCTACTTGTACTAATTTAATTAAATATAATATCCTAATTTGTTTTTGTTTTGGCATGGAATAGTAACAGTAATGTATATGCAGATGGTGAAGTGAGAACTCAGAAGTCATGATATGGGTAACAACTCAATAGTTGGTGAAGACAGTTGGCTACCATACATCCCTATATTCTCCTCATCCCCAAACACACACGCTCAGAAAGAAAAAAGAAAAAAGCATTACTCATCATCATTAATGTGAATAAACTTGTTCTTCTGTGTCCCATCAATTAAAAGATGATCATAATAATTCAGTCAAAAGAAATCTGAAATATGTATTTATATGAACAATCATATTAAGATATACGTCTATTGGTAGGTAGGGTATGATAGAAATTTACATCTTGAATGTCTTGATCCGTCAAGTAACCAAACTTGAGCATGGTGGCAGCCATATATACTGCTACTCTGATATTCTTTATGAACTTGTGAGTGGCCTGCATTATGCTTAGCCCTCCAGCACTGTGCCCGACCAATATCACCT
The DNA here is from genome assembly GCF_019578655.1 of Ricinus communis. NCBI lineage: Eukaryota > Viridiplantae > Streptophyta > Magnoliopsida > Malpighiales > Euphorbiaceae > Ricinus > Ricinus communis. The sequence goes on along the minus strand of NC_063264.1, from coordinate 10,326,854 downwards.
ATAAACACGACCAACATATATATATGTCTATCCATATGTTTGCTCCTCTGAGATCAATACAGGACACTTTATACCCTGAATTCTCCATCGGGCACTGATTTTGTACCGACTGGCTTCCTCCATCGATTCCATGCACCAAACACGAAGTGTGGCCTTGATGTCACTGCTTCGCTGCAGCTTCTTCATCATCTCTCATGTACTCACTGCCTCTCCCATTTATGGCCTCTTCTTCCCCACTTTAATGGAATTCTTCTTTAAAGAGTGAGGGTTACTTTGCATTTAGTATATATATATATATATATATATATAGTTGGAGTAGTCATAGATATAGTAATGATGCTTACCTTTTTATCTATAATCATTTTTGGAAGTTTAAAAGGGGAGTTTAGGTCACTTTAGTTTATTTCCCTACCCTACCTTGTCCCACATAATACTATGTACTTGCATATTTTTTTTAGTGGAAAATTTGTATCAATGGTTCAAATCTTTTCTAACACTACAACACACTACATGACAACAATTTTGCATCACTTTTATGTAGCACTGCCCGAGTCTAGTCATTTGGTTGAAGTTTTTATTATATTTATAAACCACCTCTGCATAGCCTTAAACTGCATTAATTTGTTTTTCTACTCAGCACTGCCTTTACTAGTCAATATGTTTTGAATTAGTAACAACTTGCTATTTTATAGTCAACTGTACATGGATTGGCTCCCGAATATCAATAGGCAGTTGTATATTACTATATAAAACAAGGTGATGGAATTAGCAAAAAGTGCACAGAAAGCTTGGGCCAGAACTCCTCTTTGGAAGAGAGCAGAGCTCCTTCACAAGGCAGCTGCTATCCTGAAAGGGCACAAGGCTCCAATTGCTGAGTGCCTGGTGAAAGAAATTGCAAAACCAGCTAAAGATGCATTCTCTGAGGTATGCCTAACGATTTTTCCTATTGTTCTTAGTTTTTTTTTTTGGTTTAATGAAGTTCTTATAGTAATGAACCTGAAACCTTACAACACTGTCTCTCCAGCTACAATACAACTGTCCTAAAGTTCATTGGTTAGTTTGTCTTGGTTTTAGTTTTTATTAATAATAAAGAAGAAATGTTTGTCTTAGTATTTCTGATCTCTGAAAGGTTGTGAGATCTGGAGATCTTATTTCTTATACAACAGAAGGGGGAGTAAGAATTCTTGGAGAGGGCAAGTTCTTGGTTTCTGATAGTTTTCCTGGAAATGAGAGGACAAAGTACAGCCTCATTTCTAAGGTATACTTGCATTTCTATTATTTTTCTGTTATGGTCCTGCTAAAAAACGAACAAGAAAAACATTGAAATAAGGAATTACATCCCTTGTTTTAATGGTATGAATACATTCAAAAGGAAGCCAATACCCAATTAATTGGCTAATGATGTAAGTCTAACAGAACTTTAAAAATGACTAAGCAAAGGTATCCAAATGTACCCTAGTCTAGTTCATATAGTAATGCCTATAATTTGTCTGCAAGTGCAACTGGGGTAAATTAACTATAGGATGTGCAAAATGGCCTACTTATCTCAGTTTTTATTTATAAGGAAAAAGAAAAGGAGAAAAGAAATGTGGATGCTACAGATCATAGATGGAAACTAGATTTTTCTAAATATATCTGGTTGGGACTACTCATGCGTGAGCCATTTTATAACAATTGGTAGCCTGAAGAATCAGGAGTGTAAAGAGAGATGAGCCTTTTGCTTTTTGAATATGGACTTGTCTAACTAAAAGTTGGCTTCTACTTGCAAAACAGAAAAAGCAAGAGACACATGTAATGAAAAAAAAAAAGAAAAATTAAAAAAGGGTTAACCAAATATGGTCTGCAATTTTATGACAAAATGAGATGAAAGTTATAATAATTACAATAACTGAAATAAGGCATGTAGTAAATTAGTTCAGTGAGAGTATTGTTTTAGTTTCTCATTAATTTTTGGGCAAGATTGTTAATATAGTTTATGAATTTGAATTGTATTAAAAATTACAAATCTCCCTCCGAGTGATACTAGCCATTCCACCCTTTAACTATCCTGTCAATCTTGCTGTCTTAAAGATTGGTCCTGCATTGATTGCTGGAAACTCATTTGTACTCAAGCCTCCTGCTCAGGTAATTCATCAAAATCAAATTGATGTGCAGAGGATGCACGGCAAAAGGGCATCTGCATGTTCTCTTTGAAACAGCTCCTTTTTATCAATTATCCTAGAAAGTTCCCCATTTCTTTTTTTTAATGCATAAATCGGATAATTTGATTTAATTTCAGGGTGCTGTCTCTTGCTTACATATGGTACATTGTTTTCACTTGGCTGGTTTTCCCAAAGGCCTCATCAGCTGTGTCACTGGTAAAGGCTCTAAGATTGGCGACTTCCTTACTATACTGTCTCTTGCTTATTGGTATTTACCTGTAGTGCAATTTTTCCTCATTATTTATTTCCCCAGTTTGATATAATGTACGGGTGAAGTCTCAGTGTTCACTAGTTATTAATTATTGTGAATATGCTAGGAAAGTCTTTCAATCTTGAATTGTTAGCTTGAATAGTTTATGGAACCTGAAACTGAATTTTAGATAGTTCATACCAGTAAGGTTGGTGTTGAGTTTCAGAATTGAAAGAACTAAGCGGGTTCGGTGTGCAGACAAACTTTTATTTTACATGTATAAAAATTAAAGAAATATGCACTAAATTCAGTACTGTAAGTCTATGATAGCTTGCTCTGACTACTTTTGAGAATAATATTCTTTTTTTCAGTGTTGTGTGCATGTTCACAAACTTAATGCTTATTTGTTCATGATTGGTGCAGGCTGCCCTATTGTACTACCACGAGAAAGTGAGTCTGTGCTATTGGGTTGGTGCTGTTACCGCAAAAAAATATGCTAGTCTCAGTGAGGCCATGAGGGCCCTGAATGCAGCCGGTCAGGTATGCATGAGCTCTCTCTTCTGAATTTTCAGTTCAATTCATAACTTTTATGACATATAACTAGGTACAAAACAATAAATGATTAGAAGAGAAGTTTTAAGTGAGTGCAAAACATAATGCAGCTTTTCTTTTGTGCATTCTGTTTTTGCTGGAATTTCTATTAGTCATTGTTTTCTCTTGGTTCATCCCATTACTCCCACCTTCCTCCACCTCTCTAAGAAAAAAAAAACAGACAAAAAGAATATGAAAGAAGTACTACTTCAATAACGTTGACCTGCAAAGCAATTATGCTAAGGAATTTTATAGATAAGTTGTGAATAAATAAATCTAAAGGCCCTTGCTTAAGTTGGGGCTTGAAGTTGATGATAGAATTCGGCAACACATGGCAGACTTTACCTCATTGCTCCTTTAAAGTTTTGGTGTTTTTGTGTATCATTATAGAGAAGAAGTTGCAGAAATTGCCTAAATGAATTTTCACTTGCATTTTGTTTCTTATGCTATACTTTAGCACTGCCAAGGTCTAATCATTTGGTTGAAGTTTTGATTACTTTTATAAACCACCTCTACATAGCCTTAAACTACATTAATTTATTTTTCTACTCAGAACTGCCTTTACTAGTCAATATGTTTTAAATTAGTAACAACTTACTATTTTGTTGTCAACGGTACATGGATTGGCTCCCGTTAATTTCAAAATCAATAGGGAGTTGTATGTTATTATATAAAATAGTTTATAAACTAAGAGGATCATGGGGGTGGTATATGCAGCTTGCTTCACTTGATTAAACATTAAATCAATATTCTAAAATATAAGTAGCTGCTAACATGGGATTAATACTTGTGCAAACTGTTTTGCTTTATCGTCATATATTTTTTTTATTAATATCCATTTGATTCAGTGTAATTAACTTGACTTTTTTTAGGTCATTCATCCATCAAAAGACCCGAAGGTGAAGCAGTATCGTGATGCCAAATACCGAGTATTCTGAGAGATTTATGAGCAACAAATATCTCAACGTGCATTAATTGCTAAAGCTTTGGAATAGGTCATGATGCTAGTCAGCACTTGTGGAAATTTGGGCAGGATCATGGGAATTTGATAAAATCTAAAAAATAAATATTTGTAAAGTTGATTGGCATTTTCACCAGGTAAAATCTCTACGATTTTTCATTTTCTTGTCAACTTGTTATCGATTGCATTGTAGGAATGGCTTCACACTTAAAGCCTCAAGGTCTTTAAGCGTGATGGACGGCGCTTAGTTTTGAAGCGTCTTACTATAAGTAGTATATTATACATTTATGTATGTAAATGCATTTTCTCCTCTCTCCTTTGCAATAAGCATGCATTTAAATGCAAATGAGATTGACCAGACTTAGTGATTAAGATGATATGCGCGTATGCATTATGTGAAAAAGTAGATTTTAACTGCATAACTGGACTAAGTTAGAACCTTTTAGACGATGGTCTTTCAGTACACTTCACATGCATCGAGTTGCACGTGTTCACTCATGCATCATATAAGTTTCATGTCAAATACGTCGAGTAGCACATCGGTCGGTCGGTCTCGGACATAATGCTGCAAGTTTTAAACAAAATGAAAATGAAAAGCATACTGAAATATATTTTATTGAGAATTATTAAAGTATATTGAACGGCTCGACTAAGACTCGATGTATCAAAGTTCTTTGTATGGATGACTTTGGCACTCGAGACGTTACAGTAACCTGTATGGGGATTGCGAATGCATAATAATATGATTGCTTATCGCTGAATCATATGTGATTGGTCAGGGAGGCCTTAAATAATAATTACTATGTGTAAATGCTCAAAGAGGTTTTAAATAACGTAGTTTTAGGGATATTGATGGGTCTAGGGTGTACTCATAGGAGAAATTTATAATAACTTAAATTTTATTATTTAATAATTTCGTGGTGTTTTGATTATTTTGTTGATAGTTATTTTAAATTATTGTTTTACGAGAAAATTATTAAATAACTCTGAGTTTAATTGCAGTAGGCTATACTTTAATATTTTAGAATTTTAGATAAGTTAAGTTTTTAAATTTAATTTTTTTATATTTAAGAATTAGATTAATATTTTTTTATAATAATAAAATTTGAAAAAGGAAGATATTATATGAATTAAATTCTTTTTTAATAATAAATGGTTGTCAGTGGATTTATGTTTTCCAATTAGGATGGATGGACTAAGTAAACAGTAATGGATTGACATTAGGATGTTACTTGAGGTGGCAACATATGTAGAGGACACACTTCTTTTTACTATATCGAAAATAAATTTTATTATACAATTATTAGGATCATAGTTTCTATTTAAAAGGAGGATAAAAGCAAAATATGGCATAGATACCGATGTACTTTTACGTGAGTAAGTTAAAATATAACAATTTAGTTTTATCTTTTATTTCTAAATTTAATATCTCAAGTAATTATTTATATCCTATTTTTTTTCTCTATATATTTCTTACAATTTTTGCTAATCACCATTATCTTTCTCTAATTATTAACTCTTTGCATGTTTATAGGAAAGATTTTTTTGTTCAAGTCCAACTCACTTGGTCTCCTAGCCACTTTTTAAACTAGCTTAAAGCACTAATATTTTTTTTCATTGGCTATTATGACAAGATTGTAAGTTGAAGCTTGTTAAACATGGTCTGTCCTTGAAGATTGGAGTTCGAAGCACATAAGGTTTGCGTCGGCATAAGTGATGAGGCTTTTTGTTTAAAGTTTTAGTTAAATAACTTATCATGAGTTGGAAGCTGTCAACTTGAAGAGTTAATTTGCTCTCCTAGCCACTGTTTAAACTAGCTTAAGATACTAACTTTTTGCTCATTGGTTATTATGACTCGATTAGAAGTTGAAGCTTGTTAAAAATAATATGTGCTTGAAGAGTGGAGCTCGAATAACATAAGGTTTACGTCGAGACAAGTTAAATTGAAGAACTGATGATTAGTTAAAAGCTGATACTTGAAAAGTTAAGTTGTTTATTCTTGAGTTAAATATAACTTTTTTAATTTTTTTATTTTGTTCAATATCTCAATTTCTATTTTTAAGGTTAGTACCCCTACCTCATCTCTATCCAACATGACTTTTGAAGTAACTCCACCATGCAACTTAATAAAATTAAAAATTAGCTACTAACCCTATCGTAGAATTATTTAGAGATGAGGTAGACGTACTAACCTTAGAAATAGAAATTGAGATAGTTAACAAAATAAGAAAATTAAAAGTTATATTTAGCTCAAGAATAAACAACTTAATTTTTCAAGTACCAGCTTCTAATTAATCATCAGTTCTTTAACTTAATTTGTACCGACGCAAACCTTATGTTCTTCGAGCTCTAGTCTTCAAGCACATACTATTTTTAACAATCTTGAACTTCCAATCCAGTCATAATAGCCAATGAACAGAAAGTTAGTATCTTAAGCTAGTTTAAAAAGTGTCTAGGAGAGCAACTTAACTCTTCAAGTTGAAAGCTTTCAACTCATGATCAGTTCTTCAACTAAAACTCTAAACAAAGAGCCTCATCACTTGTGCCGAGACAAACCTTATGTACTTCGAGCTCCAATCGTCAAGCACAGACCATGTTTAACAAGCTTCAACTTACAATCCATTGATAATAGCCAATAAACAAAAAGTTAGTTCTTTAAGCTAATTTAAAAAGTGGCTAGGAGATTAAGTGAGTTGGACGTGAACAAAAAAGTATTTCCTATAAACATGCAAAGAGATAATAATTAGAGAAAAATAATGGTGATTAGTAAAAATTGTAAGAAATATATAGAGAGAAAGAAAAATTATGATATAAATGATTACTTGAGATATTAAATTTACGAACAAAAGTTAAAACTAAATTGTTATATTCTAACTTACTCACGCAACAGTACATGCGTATCCGTGCTATATTTCTCTTTTATCCTCTTATTAAATGAAAACTATTATCGTAATAATTATATAATAAAATATATTTTCGATATAGTAAAATGAAGTGTGTCCTCTATATATGTTGCCATCTCAAGTAACATCCCACCGTTAATCCATTACTATTTACTTAGTCCATCCATCCTAATTGAGAAATATAAATCCACTAACAAACATTTATTATTGAAAAAGAATTTAATTCATATAATATCTTCGTCTTCTAAATTTTATTATTATAAAAAAAATCAATTTAATTCTTAAGTACAAAAGAAAATAAATTTAAAGACTTAACTTATCTAAAATTCTAAAATATTAAAGTATATCCTACTGCAATTAAACTCAGAGTTATTTAATAATTTTCTCGTAAAACAATCATTTAAAATAACTATCAACAAAATAATCAAAACACCACGAAATTATTAAATGATAAAATTTAAGTTATTATAAATTTCTCGTTTGAGTACATCCTAGACCCATCAATATCCCTAACACCATGTTATTTAAAATCTCTTTGAGCATCTACACACATTAATTATTGTTTAAGGCCTCCCTGACCAATACATACGATTCACCAATAAGCAATCATATTATTATGCACTCGCAATCGCCATACAGTTTACTGTGACGTCTCGAGTGCCAAATGTCATCCATACAAAGAACTTTAATCCACCGAGTCTTATTCGAACCGTTCAATATACTTTAATAATTCTCAGTAAAATATATTTCAGTATACTTTTTATTTTCGCTTTATTTAAAACTTGCAGCATTATGTCTGAGACCGACCGACTGATGTGCTACTCGACGTATTTGACATGAAACTTATATAATGCATGAGTGAACACGTGCGACTCGATGCATGTGAAGTGTACTGAAAGACCATCGGACATAACGCTAAAGTTTACTGGAGGATCATATTCTTAGTGGATCTAGAGGGCTCCCAAGTCAGATGTTCAGAGAATTATAATCCACGAGACTTGGAAATGAACCTATAAATTTTTAAAAGTATTATAAGCATTTTAAAAAAGATTGAAACTATTTTCAAAATGGTTTTATCATTTTTGCAAAATTTTAAACTTGAGCATTGTGTCCGATGGTCTTTCAGTACACTTCACATGCGTCGAGTCGCACTTGTTCACTCATACATCATATCAGTTTTATGTTAAATACGTCGAGTAGCATATCGGTCGGTCGGTCTCGGACATAATGCTATAAATTGTAAACAAATCAAAAATAAAAAGTATACTGAAATATAGTGTATTGGAGGACCATATTCCTACTTTTTCTTTCCCTTTACATATTTCTTACAATTTTTACTAACCACGATTATCTTTCTATAATTATTATCTCTTTGCATGTTTGTAGGAAAGACTTTTTTGTTCAAGTCCAGTTCACTTGGTCTCCTGGCCACTTTTTAAATTAGCTTAAAGCACTAACATTTTGTTCATTGCTTATTATGATTGGATTGTAAGTCAAAGCTTGTTAGACATGGTCTGTGCGTGAAGATTGGAGCTCCAAACACATAAGGTTTGCGTCGGCAAAAGTGATGAGGCTCTTTGTTTAGAGTTTTAGTTGAAGAACGGATCATGAGTTGGAAGCTGTCAACTTGATGAGTTAAGTTGCTCTCCTAGCCACTTTTTAAACTAGCTTAAGATACTAACTTTTTATTCATTTGCTATTATGACTGGATTGTAAGGTAAAGCTTGAATGACTATTTTTGTTTGATGTTTGAATTGAATTGTTTTTAATATAGTTTGATGATTGTTAATTAAAAATATAAAATTTATAAACTCTAATTTGTTAAAAATGGTATGTGCTTGAAGATTTGAGCTCCAAGAATATAAGGTTTGCCTAGGGACAAGTTAAGTTGAAAAACTGATAATTAGTTAGGAGCAGATACTTGAAAAGTTAAACTGCTTATTCTTTAGCTAAATATAACTTCTTAATTTTCTTATTTTATTCACTATCTTAATTTTCTATTTCTAAGGTTAATACCTCTACTTCATCTCTGAATAATTCCATGATAGGGTTAGTAGCTAATCTTTAATTTTATTAAGTTTCATGGTTGAGTTACTTCAAAAGTCATGTTGGGTTATTTTAGTTTTTTTGTTTGAATGACTTTTTTGTTTGATGTTTGAATTGAATTGTTTGTAATATATTCTAATGATTGTTAATTAGAAATAGAAAATTTATAAACTCTAATTTGTTAAAAATGGTATGTGCTTGAAGATTGGAGCTCAAAAAATATAAGATTTACTTCGGCACAAGTTAAGTTGAAGAATTGATGATTAGTTAGAAGCTGACACTTCAAAAGTTAAGTTGTTTATTCTTAAGCTAAATATAACTTTTTTATTTTTTTATTTTGTTAACTATCTCAATTTCTATTTCTAAGGTTAGTACCTCTAACTCATCTCTAAATAATTCCATGATAGGGTTAGTAGCTAATATTTAATTTTATTAAGTTGCATGGTAGAGTTACTTCAAAATCCATAATTGGTTATTTTAATATTTTTGTGTTTGAATGACCTTTTTTGTTTGATGTTCGAATTGAATTGTTTATAATATAGTCTAATGATTGTTAATTAGAAATAGAAAATTTATAAACCCTAATTTGTTAAAAATGTTATGTGCTTGAAGATTGGAGCTCGAAGAACATAACGTTTGCGTCGGCACAAGTTAGGTTGAAGAACTGAAGATTAGTTAGAAATTGACACTTGAAAAGTTAAGTTGTTTATTCTTGAGCTAAATCTAACTTTTTAATTTTCTTATTTTGTTAACTATCTCAATTTCTATTTCTAAGGTTAGTACCTCAACCTCATCTCTAAATAATTCCATGATAAGGTTAGTAGCTAATCTTTAATTTTATTAAGTTGGATGGTGGAGTTACTTCAAAAGTCATGTTGGGTTATTTTAATTTTTTTTGTTTGAATAACTTTTTCTGTTTGATATTTGAATTAAATTATTTGTAATATAGTCTAATAATTATTAATTAGAAATAGAAAATTTATAAACTCTAATTTGTTAAAATTGTTATGTGCTTGAAGATTGGAGCTCGAAGAACATAACGTTTGCATCGGCACAAGTTAAGTTGAAGAACTGAAGATTAGCCAAAAGCTGATACTTAAAAAGTTAAGTTATTTTTTGTTGAGCTAAATATAACTTTTTAATTTTCTTATTTTGTTAACTATCTCAATTTCTATTTCTAAAGTTAGCACTTATACCTCATCTCTAAATAATTCCATGATAGGGTTAGTAGCTAATCTTTAATTTTATTAAGTTGTATGGTGGAGTTCCTTCAAAAGTCATGTTGGGTTATTTTAATTTTTTGTTTGAATAACTTTTTTTGTTTGATGTTTGAATTGAATTGTTTGTAATATAGTCTAATAATTGTTAATTAGAATTAGAAAATTTATAAATTCTAATTTGTTAAAATTGTTATGTGCTTGAAGATTGGAGCTCGAAGAACATAATGTTTGCGTCGGCACAAGTTAAGTTGAAGAACTGAAGATTAGTCAGAAGCTGATACTTGAAAAGTTAAGTTGTTTTTTGTTGAGCTAAATATAACTTTTTAATTTTCTTATTTTGTTAACTATCTCAATTTCTATTTCTAAAGTTAGCACCTATACCTCATCTCTAAATAATTCCATGATAGGGTTAGTAGCTAATTTTTAATTTTATTAAGTTGCATGGTAGAGTTACTTCAAAAGTCATGTTGGGTTATTTTAATTTCTTTTGTTTGAATAACTTTTTTTGTTTGATGTTTGAATTGAATTGTTTATAATATAGTCTGATAATTGTTAATTTGAAATAGAAAATTTATAAACTCTAATTTGTTAAAATTGTTATGTGCTTGAAGATTGGAGCTCAAAGAACCTAACATTTGTGTCAGCACAAGTTAAGTTAAAGAACTGAAGATTAGTTAGAAGCTGATACTTGAAAAGTTAAGTTGTTTATTGTTGAGCTAAATATAACTTTTTAATTTTCTTATTTTGTTAACTATTTCAATTTCTATTTCTATGATTAATACCTCTACCTCATCTCTAAATAATTCTGTAATAGGGTTAGTAGCTAATCTTTAATTTGATTAAGTTGCGTGGTGGAGTTACTTCAAAAGTCATGTTGGGTTATTTTAATTTTTTTTGTTTGAATGACTTTTTTTATTTTAGGTTTGAATTGAATTTGTTTGTGGTATAGTCTGATGATTGTTAATTAGAAATAGAAAATTTATAAACTCTAATTTGTTAAAAATGTTATGTACTTGAAGATTGGAGCTCGAATAACATAATGTTTGCGTCGGCACAAGTTAAGTTGAAGAACTGAAGATTAGTTAGAAGCTGACACTTGAAAAGTTAAGTTGTTTATTCTTTAGCCAAATCTTACTTTTTAATTTTTTTATTTTGTTAACTATCTCAATTTCTATTTCTAAGATTAGTACCTCTACCTCATTTCTAAATAATTCCATGATATGTTAGTAGCTAATCTCTAATTTTATTAAGTTGCATGGTGGAGTTACTTCAAAAGTCATGATGGATTATTTTAATATTTTTTGTTTGAATAACTTTTTTTGTTTGATATTTGAATTGAAATTTTTGTAATATAGTCTAATAATTGTTAATTAGAAATATAAAATTTATAAATTCTAATTTGTTAAAATTGTTATGAGATTGAAGATTGGAGCTCGAAGAACATAACGTTTGCATCGGCACAAGTTAAGTTGAAGTACTGAAGATTAGTTAGAAGCTGATATTTGAAAAGTTAAGTTGTTTTTTGTTGAGCTAAATATAACTTTTTAATTTTTTTATTTTGTTAACTATCTCAATTTCTATTTCTAAAGTTAGCACCTATACCTCATCTCTAAATAATTGCATGATAGGGTTAGTAGCTAATCTTTAATTTTATTAAGTTGCATGGTGGAGTTACTTCAAAAGTCATGATGGATTATTTTAATATTTTTTGTTTGAATAACTTTTTTTGTTTGATATTTGAATTGAATTTTTTGTAATATAGTCTAATAATTATTAATTAGAAATAGAAAATTTATAAATTCTAATTTGTTAAAATTGTTATGTGCTTGAAGATTGAAGCTCGAAGAACATAACGTTTGCATCGGCACAAGTTAAGTTGAAGAACTAAAAATTAGTTAGAAGCTGATACTTGAAAAGTTAAGTTATTTATTGTTGAGCTAAATATAACTTTTTAATTTTCTTATTTTGTTAACTATCTCAATTTCTATTTCTAACATTAGTACCTCTACCTAATCTCTAAATAATTCCATAATAGGGTTAGTAGATAATCTTTAATTTCATTAAGTTGTATGGTGGAGTTACTTCAAAAGTCATGTTGGGTTATTTTAATTTTTTTTGTTTAAATAATTTTTTTTGTTTAAATAATTTTTTTTGTTTGATATTGGAATTGAATTGTTTGTAATATAGTCTCATAATTGTTAATTAGAAATAGAAAATTTATAAATTCTAATTTGTTAAAATTGTTATGTGCTTGAAGATTGGAGCTCGAAGAACATAACGTTTGCATCGGCACAAGTTAAGTTGAAGAACTGAAGATTAGCCAAAAGCTGATACTTAAAAAGTTAAGTTATTTTTTGTTGAGCTAAATATAACTTTTTAATTTTCTTATTTTGTTAACTATCTCAATTTCTATTTCTAAAGTTAGCACTTATACCTCATCTCTAAATAATTCCATGATAGGGTTAGTAGCTAATCTTTAATTTTATTAAGTTGTATAGTGGAGTTCCTTCAAAAGTCATGTTGGGTTATTTTAATTTTTTGTTTGAATAACTTTTTTTGTTTGATGTTTGAATTGAATTGTTTGTAATATAGTCTAATAATTGTTAATTAGAATTAGAAAATTTATAAATTCTAATTTGTTAAAATTGTTATGTGCTTGAAGATTGGAGCTCGAAGAACATAACATTTGCGTCGGCACAAGTTAAGTTGAAGAACTGAAGATTAGTCAGAAGCTGATACTTGAAAAGTTAAGTTGTATTTTGTTGAGCTAAATATAACTTTTTAATTTTCTTATTTTGTTAACTATCTCAATTTCTATTTCTAAAGTTAGCACCTATACCTCATCTCTAAATAATTCCATGATAGGGTTAGTAGCTAATTTTTAATTTTATTAAGTTGCATGGTAGAGTTACTTCAAAAGTCATGTTGGGTTATTTTAATTTCTTTTGTTTGAATAACTTTTTTTGTTTGATGTTTGAATTGAATTGTTTATAATATAGTCTGATAATTGTTAATTTGAAATAGAAAATTTATAAACTCTAATTTGTTAAAATTGTTATGTGCTTGAAGATTGGAGCTCGAAGAACCTAACATTTGTGTCAGCACAAGTTAAGTTAAAGAACTGAAGATTAGTTAGAAGCTGATACTTGAAAAGTTAAGTTGTTTATTGTTGAGCTAAATATAACTTTTTAATTTTCTTATTTTGTTAACTATTTCAATTTCTATTTCTATGATTAATACCTCTACCTCATCTCTGAATAATTCTGTGATAGGGTTAGTAGCTAATCTTTAATTTGATTAAGTTGCGTGGTGGAGTTACTTCAAAAGTCATGTTAGGTTATTTTAATTTTTTTTGTTTGAATGACTTTTTTTATTTTAGGTTTGAATTGAATTTGTTTGTGGTATAGTCTGATGATTGTTAATTAGAAATAGAAAATTTATAAACTCTAATTTGTTAAAAATGTTATGTACTTGAACATTGGAGCTCGAATAACATAATGTTTGCGTCGGCACAAGTTAAGTTGAAGAACTGAAGATTAGTTAGAAGCTGACACTTGAAAAGTTAAGTTGTTTATTCTTTAGCCAAATCTTACTTTTTAATTTTTTTATTTTGTTAACTATCTCAATTTCTATTTCTAAGATTAGTACCTCTAACTCATTTCTAAATAATTCCATGATATGTTAGTAGCTAATCTCTAATTTTATTAAGTTGCATGGTGGAGTTACTTCAAAAGTCATGATGGATTATTTTAATGTTTTTTGTTTGAATAACTTTTTTTGTTTGATATTTGAATTGAATTTTTTGTAATATAGTCTAATAATTGTTAATTAGAAATAGAAAATTTATAAATTCTAATTTGTTAAAATTGTTATGAGCTTGAAGATTGGAGCTCGAAGAACATAACGTTTGCATCGGCACAAGTTAAGTTGAAGTACTGAAGATTAGTTAGAAGCTGATATTTCAAAAGTTAAGTTGTTTTTTGTTGAGCTAAATATAACTTTTTAATTTTTTTATTTTGTTAACTATCTCAATTTCTATTTTTAAAGTTAGCACCTATACCTCATCTCTAAATAATTGCATGATAGGGTTAGTACTAATCTTTAATTTTATTAAGTTGCATGGTGGAGTTACTTCAAAAGTCATGATGGATTATTTTAATATGTTTTGTTTGAATAACTTTTTTTGTTTGATATTTGAATTGAATTTTTTGTAATATAGTCTAATAATTGTTAATTAGAAATAGAAAATTTATAAATTCTAATTTGTTAAAATTGTTATGTGCTTGAAGATTGAAGCTCAAAGAACATAACGTTTGCATCGGCACAAGTTAAGTTGAAGAACTAAAGATTAGTCAGAAGCTGATACTTGAAAAGTTAAGTTGTTTTTTGTTGAGTTAAATATAACTTTTTAATTTTCTTATTTTGTTAACTATCTCAATTTCTATTTCTAAGATTAGTACCTCTACCTCATCTCTAAATAATTCCATAATAGGGTTTGTAGCTAATCATTAAATTCATTAAGTTGTATGGTGGAGTTACTTCAAAAGTCATGTTGGGTTATTTTAATTTTTTTTGTTTGAATAACTTTTTTTGTTTGATGTTTGAATTGAATTGTTTGTAATATAATCTCATAATTGTAAATTAGAAATAGAAAATTTATAAATTCTAATTAGTTGAAATTGTTATGTGCTTGAAGATTGGAGCTCGAAGAACATAACGTTTGCATCGGCACAAGTTAAGTTGAAGAACTAAAAATTAGTCAGAAGCTGATACTTGAAAAGTTAAGTTATTTTTTGTTGAGCTAAATATAATTTTTTGATTTTCTTATTTTGTTAACTATCTCAATTTCTATTTCTAAAGTTAGTACCTATACCTCATCTCTAAATAATTCTATGATAAGGTTAGTAGCTAATCTTTAATTTTATTAAGTTATATGGTGGAGTTACTTCAAAAGTCATGTTGGGTTATTTTAATTTTTTTTGTTTGAATAACTTTTTTTGTTTGATGTTTGAATTGAATTGTTTGTAATATCGTTTAATAATTGTTAATTAGAATTAAAAAATTTATAAATTCTAATTTGTTAAAATTGTTATGTGCTTGAAGATTGGAGCTTGAAGAACATAACGTTTGCATCGGCACAAGTTAAGTTGAAGAACTGAAGATTAGTCAGAAGTGGATACTTGAAAAGTTAAGTTGGTTTTTCTTGAGCTAAATATAACTTTTTAATTTTTTAATTTTGTTAACTATCTAAATTCTTATTTCTAAAGTTAGTACCTATTCCTCATCTCTAATTAATTCCATGGTAGGGTTAGTAGCTAGTTTTTAATTTTATTAAGTTACATGGTGGAGTTACTTCAGAAGTCATGTTGGGTTATTTTAATTTCTTTTGTTTGAATAACTTTTTTTGTTTGATGTTTGAATTGAATTGCTTATAATATAGTCTGATAATTGTTAATTAGAAATAGAAAATTTATAAACTCTAATTTGTTAAGATTGTTATGTGCTTGAAGATTGGAGCTCGAAGAACCTAACATTTGTGTGAGCACAAGTTAAGTTGAAGAACTGAAGATTAGGTAGAAACTGATACTTGAAAAGTTAAGTTGTTTATTGTTGAGCTAAATATAACTTTTTAATTTTCGTATTTTGTTAATTATTTCAATTTCTATTTCTAAGATTAATACCTCTACCTCATTTCTAAATAATTCTATGATAAGGTTAGTAGCTAATCTTTAATTTTATTAAGTTGCGTGGTGGAGTTACTTCAAAAGTCATGTTTGGTTATTTTAATTTTTTTTGTTTGAATGACTTTTTTGTTTTAGGTTTGAATTGAATTTGTTTGTGGTATAGTCTGATAATTGTTAAATAGAAATAGAAAATTTATAAACTCTAATTTGTTAAAAATGTTATGTGCTTGAAGATTGGAGCTCGAATAACATAACATTTGCGTCGGCACAAGTTAAGTTGAAGAACTGAAGATTAGTTAAAAGCTGACACTTGAAAAGTTAAGTTGTTTATTCTTGAGCTAAATCTAACTTTTTAATTTTTTTTATTTTGTTAACTATCTCAATTTCTATTTGTAAGATTAGTACCTCTACCTTATCTCTAAATAATTCCATGATATGTTAGTAGCTAATCTCTAATTTTATTAAGTTGCATGGTGGAGTTACTTCAAAAGTCATGATGGATTATTTTAATATTTTTTGTTTGAATAACTTTTTTTGTTTGATGTTTGAATTGAATTGTTTGTAATATAGTATAATAATTGTTAATTAGAAATAGAAAATTTATAAATTCTAATTTGTTAAAATTATTATGTGCTTGAAGATTGGAGCTCGAAGAACATAACGTTTGCATCGGCACAAGTTAAGTTGAAGAACTGAAGATTAGTTAGAAGCTAATACTTGAAAAGTTTAGTTGTTTATTGTTGAGCTAAATATAACTTTTTAATTTTCTTATTTTGTTAACTATCTCAATTTCTATTTCTAAAGTTAACACCTATACCTCATCTCTAAATAATTCCATGATAGGGTTAGTAGCTAATCTTTAATTTTATTAAGTTGTATGGTGGAGTTACTTCAAAAGTCATGTTGGGTTATTTTAATTTTTTTTATTTGAATAACTTTTTTGTTTGATGTTTGAATTGAATTGTTTGTAATATAGTCTAATAATTATTAATTAGAAATAGAAAATTTATAAATTCTAATTTGTTAAAATTATTATGTGCTTGAAGATTGGAGCTCGAAGAATAGAACGTTTGCATCGGCACAAGTTAAGTTAAAGAACTAAAGATTAGTCAGAAGCTGATACTTGAAAAGTTAAGTTGTGTTTTGTTGAGCTAAATATAATTTTTTACTTTTCTTATTTTGTTAACTATCTCAATTTCTATTTCTAAAGTTAGTACCTATACCTCATCTCTAAATAATTCTATGATAAGGTTAGTAGCTAATCTTTAATTTTATTAAGTTGTATGGTAGAGTTACTTCAAAAGTCATGTTGGGTTATTTTAATTTTTTTAGTTTGAATAACTTTTTTTGTTTGATGTTTGAATTGAATTGTTTGTAATATAGTTTAATAATTGTTAATTAGAATTAGAAAATTTATAAATTCTAATTTGTTAAAATTGTTATGTGCTTGAAGATTGGAGCTCGAAGAACATAACGTTTGCATCAGTACAAGTTAAGTTGAAGAACTGAAGATTAGTCAGAAGTTGATACTTGAAAAGTTAAGTTGTTTTTTCTTGAGCTAAATATAACTTTTTAATTTTTTTATTTTGTTAACTATTTAAATTTTTATTTCTAAAGTTAGTACCTATACCTCATCTCTAATTAATTCCATGATAGGGTTAGTAGCTAATTTTTAATTTTATTAAGTTGCATGGTGGAGTTACTTCAAAAGTCATGTTGGGTTATTTTAATTTTTTTTGTTTGAATAACTTTTTTTGTTTGATTTTTGAATTGAATTGTTTCTAATATAGTCTAATAATTGTTAATTAGAAATAGAAAATTTATAGACTCTAATTTGTTAAAATTGTTATGTGTTGAAGATTGGAGCTCGAAGAACATAACGTTTGTGTCAGCACAAGTTAAGTTGAAGAACTGAAGATTAGTTAGAAGCTGATACTTGAAAAGTTAAGTTGTTTATTGTTGAGCTAAATATAACTTTTTAATTTTCTTATTTTGTTAACTATCTCAATTTCTATTTCTAAGATTAATACATCTACCTCGTCTCTAAATAATTCCGTGATAGGGTTAGTAGCTAATTTTAATTTTATTAAGTTGCGTGGTGGAGTTACTTCAAAAGTCATGTTGGGTTATTTTAGTTTTTTTCGTTTGAATGCCTTTTTTTGTTTTATGTTTGAATTGAATTTGTTTGTAGGATAGTCTGATGATTGTTAATTAGAAATAGAAAATTTATAAACTCTAATTTGTTAAATTTGTTATGTGCTTGAAGATTAGAGCTCGAAGAAAATAACGTTTGCGTCGACACAAGTTAAGTTGAAGAACTGAAGATTAGTTAAAAGCTGACACTTGAAAAGTTAAGTTGTTTATTCTTGAGCTAAATATAACTTTTTAATTTTCTTATTTAGTTAACTATCTCAATTTATTTCTAAAGTTAGTACCTCTACCTCATCTCTAAATAATTCCATAATAGGGTTAGTAGCTAATCTTTTATTTTATTAAGTTGCATGGTGTAGTTACTTCAAAAGTAATGATGGATTATTTTAATATTTTTTGTTTGAATAACTTTTTTTGTTTGTTGTTTGAATTGAATTGTCTGTAATATAGTCTAATAATTGTTAATTAGAAATAGAAAATTTATAAATTCTAATTTGTTAAAATTATTATGTGCTTGAAGATTGGAGCTCCAAAAACATAAGCTTTACGTCGGCACAAGTTAAGTTGAAGAACTGATGATTAGTTAGAAGCTGATACTTGAAAAGTTAAGTTATTTATTCTTAAGCTAAATATAATTTTTGAAGTTTTTTTTTTTCTTCACTATCTCAATTTCTATTTCTAAGGTTAGTATCTTTATCTCGTCTCTAAATAAATCCATGATAGGGTTAGTAGCTAATCTTTAATTTTATTAAGTTGAATGGTGGAGTTTCTTTAAAAGTCATGTTTTGTTATTTTAATTTTTTTGTTTGATGGTCGAATTGAATTTTTTGTAATATGGTCTGATGATTGTTAATTAGAAATAGGAAATTTATAAACTCTAATTTGTTAAAAATGGTATGTGCTTGCTTTTCATTTGTTAAACTCTTTCTTTTATGTTTTTTTTTTTGACTCTACCTCCTCTATTCTTCACTCCAATTTTACCTTTATTTTTTTTAAACCCAAATAGTTCCTCCTTCTTTCCTTGCTTTTCATATGTTAAACTCTTTCACTGGCTCAATCCATAAAACGATGTTTCTTGACCTTTTGATTTTGTCTCTGCTGTTCCTCAGGTCTCTGTCCTTTGGCTTCACAACCTCTTTTTTTTCTTTCCTCTTCTCTCTACTTTTTTAGAAACCTCACATCCTACATTTACAACTAGCAAAATAACTTTTCTCTTTCATGTTGATTTTTAGTTATGCCGTTTTAAATTATTGATGCTACCATTATCTTTGTGCCAAGTTCAATTGTTAATTATGCAATATGTCTAGCATTAAGTTTTTACTTACTCGATTTTTGTCAAACGTTTGTTATGAATAAGAGATTGTTGATTGTATCATTATGTACATGTGTGTGTAAGTTTTAATTTCTTTTAGAAGTTTAATTCTTTATTTTCTTCGTTGTTGCACTTCACGTCTCTCAGGCACACCCCTGAGCCCCCGCCTTTAATAACTATGGTTGATCTTGTATCACTTTTCCTTGTCTTCCAGACATATCGCTATTTGAACTACTGAACAATAAATTGAGGACTATAATCGATTACATAAAGGCTCCATTCCTTGCTGCTTTAACACAAGATGTACATGTCCTTCCCAACTTCCATGAAAACAGGTGTAAGATTAGTGATGAAAGGCCTTTTCAGGTTATAGTGCCTAAGTTTTGTTATAGATTTTTGAGCTGTTAACTTCTTCATGCTATAGGTCTCCGGCTGCAGATCCAAAAACAAAGGGAATTATTTGTGGCATGACCCTTGACACAAGTGATAGATAATTGGTTGTTTTATACCTTGCTACCTGCAGGGTATTGCATATGGTACACGCCATATTGTGGAGCATTGCAATGCTCATGGTCACACAGTAAGAATGCATCCCTTTCAATCTTCATGCACTATTTTTTCTTCTATAGGTAAATGTTTTATATTATGTATAAACATATAACTGGACCTCATATTTTTAGTTGACTCTTATATTTTTAGTTGACTAGTGTTATTAGGAGATTTGTTTTATACCGCATTTTCCTTAGGAAGGAATAGAAAATAGAACAAACCATGGCGACAAGTGAAGTGATGTTTTTAACACATAACTAAAATCACAGTGTTAG
Source organism: Ricinus communis (assembly GCF_019578655.1). NCBI lineage: Eukaryota > Viridiplantae > Streptophyta > Magnoliopsida > Malpighiales > Euphorbiaceae > Ricinus > Ricinus communis. Next base: position 10,306,771 of record NC_063264.1, on the reverse strand, counting down.
GTGGGTGGTGAGGGTTCCTTTAAATGAATTAATAGCCTGCCTCTCTCTGCCTGTACTAATTTAATTAAATATAATATCCTAATTTGCTTTTGTTTTGGCATGGAACAATAACGTATATGGAGATGGTGAAATGAGAATTCAGAAGTCATGATGTGGGTAACAACTCAATAGTTGGTGAAGACAGTTGACTACCATATATCCCTAAAATAGAACAAACCATGATGACAAGTGAAGTGATGTTCTTAATACGTAGCTAAAATCACTTAGTGTTAGGTGGGTGGTGAGGGTTCCTTCAAGTGAATTAATAGCCTGCCTCTAATTTGTTAAAAATGGTATGTGCTTGAAGATTGGAGCTCGAAGAACATAAGGTTTGCATCGGCACAAGTTAAGTTGAAGAACTGATGATTAGTTAGAAGCTGATACTTGAAAACTTAAGTTTATTCTTGAGCTAAATATAACTTTTTTAATTTTCTTATTTTGTTCACTATCTCAATTTCTAATTCTAAGGTTAGTACTTCTACCTCATCTTTACCAGACATTACTTTTGAAGTAACTCCACCATGCAACTTAATAAAATTAAAGATTAGCTACTAACCCTATAATGGAATTATTCAGAGATGGGGTAGAGGTACAAATCTTAGAAATAGAAATTGAGACAGTGATCAAAATATAGTATAATAATTGTTAATTAGAAATTGAAATTTTATAAACTCTAATTTGTATATTTGTGACTAGATAACCCGGAGTCATTAAGTGCGATGGATGGAGGTTAGTTTTGGAGCGCCTTACTGTAAGTAGTATATTATACATGTATGTATGTATATGCTTTTTCTCCTCTCCCCTTTGCAATAAGCATACATTTAAATGCGAATGAGAATGACCAGGCTTGGTGATTAAGATGAGATTCGCGCATGTATTATGTGAAAAAGTAGATTTTAACTGCATAACTAGATTGAGTTAGAACCTCCTAGACGATGGGGTAATCATCGGACATAGGCGCATGCTTGACAAGTAATATTAGGCTACAAGTGCTTTGTTATTGTTATTTTAATTAGTGTTGCTTGGTGTTTATTGATGTTGATATGATTGTCTGTGTTTGCATCTTTATTATAATTTTAATCAGTCATTAGAAAGAAATGCCGCCACTATCCAATAGACTGATTGGACAGCGAAAGTGGGGACCCTCTCAGTTTACTGGAGGATCATATTCTCAGTGGATCTAGAGGGCTCAAAAGTCAGATGTTCAGAGAATTATGATCCATGAGACTTGGAAATGAACCTATCAATTTTCAAAAGTATTATAAGCATTTTAAAGGAAATTGAAACTTTTTTCGAAATAGTTTTATCATTTTTGCAAAGCTTTAAACTTGAGCGTTGTGTCCGATGGTCTTTCAGTACACTTCACATGCATCGATTCGCACGTGTTCACTCATGCATCATATAAGTTTCATGTCAAATATGTCGAGTAGCACGTCGGTCGGTCGATCTAGGACATAATGCTGCAAGTTTTAAACAAAGCGAAAATGAAAAGTATACTGAAATATATTTTATTGAGAATTATTAAAGTATATTGAACGGTTCGAATAAGACTCGATGGATCAAAATTCTTTGTATGGATGACGTTTGGCACTCGAGACGTCATAGTAAACTGTAATGGGATTGCGAATGCATAATAATATGATTGCTTATCGGTGAATCGTATGTGATTGGTCAGAAAGGCCTTAAATAATAATTATTGTGTGTGGATGCTCAAAGAGGTTTTAAATAACGTGGTGTTAGGGATATTGATGGGTCTAGGGTATATTTATAGGAGAAATTTATAATAACTTAAATTTTATCATTTAACAATTTCGTGGTGTTTTGATTGTTTTGTTGATAGTTATTTTAAATGATTGTTTTACGAGAAAATTATTAAATAACTCGAGTTTAATTGCAGTAAGGTATACTTTAATATTTTAGAATTTTATATAAGTTAAGTTTTTAAATTTAATTTTTTTTGTATTTAAAAATTAGATTAGTATTCTTTATAATAATAAAATTTGAAAGAGGAAGATATTATATGAATTAAATTCTTTTTTAATAATAAATGGTTGTTAGTGGATTTATGTTTTCCAATTAGGATGGATGGACTAAGTAAACAGTAATGGATTGACATTAGGATGTTACTTGAGGTGGCAACATATGTAGAGGACACACTTCCTTTTAATATACCAAAAATATATTTTATTATACAATTATTAGGATAATAGTTTTTATTTAATAGAATGATAAAAGCAAAATATGGCATAGATATCCATGTACTCTTGCGTGAGTAAGTTAGAATATAACAATTTAGTTTTACCTTTTCTTTGTAAATTTAATATCTCAAATAATTGTTTATATCCTAATTTTTCTCTCTCTACATATTTCTTACAATTTTTGCTAACCATCATTATCTTCCTCTAATTATTAACTCTTTGCATGTTTATAGGAAAGACTTTTTTGTTCAAGTCCAACTCATTTGGTCTCCTAGCCACTTTTTAAACTAGCTTAAAGCACTAATTTTTTTTAATTGGCTATTATGACTGGATTGCAAGTTAAAGCTTGTTAAATATGGTCTGTCCTTGAAGATTGGAGCTCGAAGCATATAAGGTTTGCGTCGGCACAAGTGATGAGGCTCTTTCTTTAGAGTTTTAGTTAAAAAACTGATCATGAGTTGGAAGCTGTAAACTTGAAGAGTTAATTTGTTGTCCTAGCTACTGTTTAAACTAGTTTAAGATACTAACTTTTTGTTCATTGGTTATTATGACTGGAATGGATGTTGAAGCTTGTTAAAAATTGTATGTGCTTGAAGATTGGAGTTCGAAGAACATAAGGTTTATGTCGGCACAAGTTAAATTGAAGAACTGATGATTAGTTAGAAACTGATACTTGAAAATTTAAGTTGTTTATTCTTGAGTTACATATAATTTTTTAATTTTCTTATTTTGTGCACTATCTCAATTTCTATTTTTAAAGTTAGTACCTCTACCTCATCTCTACCCAACATGACTTTTGAAGTAACTCCACCATGCAACTTAATAAAATTAAAGATTAGCTACTAATCCTATCATGGAATTATTTAGAGATGAGGTAGAGGTAATAACTTAAAAATAGAAATTTTGATAATTAACAAAATAAGAAAATTAAGAAGTTATATTTAGCTTAAGAATAAACAACTTAACTTTTCAAGTATCAGCATCTAATTAATCATCAGTTCTTCAACTTAATTTGTGCCGACGCAAACCTCATGTTCTTTAACATCTAGTCTTCAAGCACATACCATTTTTAACAAGCTTCAACTTCCAATCCAGTCATAATAGTCAATGAACAGAAAGTTAGTATCTTAAGCTAGTTTAAAAAGTGGCTAGGAAAGCAACTTAACTCTTCAAGTTGACAGCTTCCAACTCATGATCAGTTCTTCAACTAAAACTCTAAACAAAGACCCTCATTACTTGTGCTGAGGCAAACCTTATGTGCTTCGAGCTCCAATCTTCAAGCAGAGACCATGTTTAACAAGCTTCACCTTACAATCCAGTCATAATAGCCAATCAACAAAAAGTTAGTTCTTTAAGCAAGTTTAAAAAGTGGCTAGGAGACCAAGTGAGTTGGACTTGAACAAAAAAATATTTCCTATAAACATGCAAAGAGATAATAATTAGAAGAAGATAATGGTGATTAGTAAAAATTGTAAAAAAATATGTAGAGAGAAAGAAAAATTATGATATAAATGATTACTTAAGATATTAAATTTACAAACAAAAGGTAAAACTAAATTGTTATATTCTAACTTACTCACGCAAGAGTGCATGCGTATCCATCCCATATTTCTCTTTTATCCTCCTATTAAATGAAAATCATTATCTTAATAATTGTATAATAAAATATATTTTCTATATAGTAAAAGGAAGTGTGTCCTCTACATATGTTGCCACCTCAAGTAACATCCTAATGTCAATCCATTGCTGTTTACTTAGTCCATCCATCCTAATTGAAAAATATAAATCCATTAACAACCATTTATTATTAAAAAAGAATTTAATTCATATATTATCTTCCTTTTTCAAATTTTATTATTATAAAAAAATACCAATCTAATTTTTAAATACAAAAGAAATTAAATTTAAAAACTTAACTTATCTAAAATTCTAAAATATTAAAGTATATCCTATTGCAATTAAACTCAAAGTTATTTAATAATTTTCTCGTAAAACAATTATTTAAAATAACTATCAACAAAATAATTAAAACATCATAAAATTATTAAATGATAAAATTTAAGTTATTATAAATTTCTCTTTTGAGTACACCCTAGACCCATCAATATCCCTAACACCATGTTATTTAAAACCTCTTTGAGCATCCACACACATTAATTATTATTTAAGGCCTCCCTGACCAATCACGTACGATTCACTGATAAGCAATCATATTATTATGCACTCGCAATCGCTATACAGTTTACTGTGACGTCTCGAGTGCCAAACGTCATCCACACAAAGAACTTTAATCCATCGAGTCTTATTCAAACCGTTCAATATACTTTAATAATTATCAGTAAAATATATTTCAGTATACTTTTCATTTTCACTTTGTTTAAAACTTGCAGCATTAAGTCTGAGACCGACCGATGTGCTACTCGACGTATTTGACATGAAGCTTATATGATGCATGAGTGAACACGTGCGACTCGTTGCATGTGATGTGTACTGAAAGACCATTGGACACAACGCTCAAGTTTACTGGAGGATCATATTTTTACTGGATCTAGAGGGCTCACAAGTCAGAAGTTCAAGGAATTATAATCCACGAGACTTGGAAATGAACCTATAAATTTTCAAAAGTATTATAAGCATTTTAAAAAAGATTGAGACTATTTTCGAAATGGTTTTATCATTTTCGTAAAGTTTTAAACTTGAGCATTGTGTCTGATGGTCTTTCAATACACTTCACATGCGTCGAGTAGCACGTGTTCATTCATACATCATATAAGTTTCATGTTAAATACGTCAAGTAGGATATCAATCGGTCGGTCTCGGACATAATGCTGCAAATTTTAAACAAAGCGAAAACAAAAAGTATACTGAAATATAGTTTATTGGAGGATCATATTCGTAATTTTTCTTTCTCTTTACATATTTCTTATAATTTTTACTAATCCCCATTATCTTCCTATAATTATTATCTCTTTGCATGTTTGTAGAAAAAACTTTTTTGTGCAAGTCCAACTCACTTGGTCTCCTAGCCACTTTTTAAATTAGCTTAAAGCACTAACTTTTTGTTCATTGCCTATTATGATTAGATTGTAAGTCGAAGCTTCTTAGACATGGTCTGTGCGTAAAAATGGAGCTCGAAACACATAAGGTTTGCGTCGGCACAAGTGATGAGGATCTTTGTTTAGAGTTTTAGTTGAAGAACTGATCATGAGTTGGAAGCTGTCAACTTGAAGAGTTAAGTTGCTCTACTAGCCACTTTTTAAACTAGCTTAAGATACTAACTTTTTGTTCATTGGCTATTATGACTGGATTTTAAGTTGAAGCTTGAATGACTTTTTTTGTTTGATATTTGAATTGAATTATTTGTAATATAGTCTGATGATTGTTAATTAGAAATAGAAAGTTTATAAACTCTAATTTGTTAAAAATGGTCTGTGCTTGAAGATTTGAGTTCCAAGAATATAAAGTTTGCGTAGGCACAAGTTAAGTTGAAGAACTGATAATTAGTTAGAAGCTGATATTTGAAAAGTTAAGCTATTTATTCCTGAGCTAAATATAACTTTTTAATTTTCTTATTTTATTCACTGTCTTAATTTCTATTTCTAAGGTTAATACCTCTACCTCATCTCTAAATAATTCCATGATAGGGTTAATAGCTAATCTTTAATTTTTTTAAGTTGCACGGTGGAGTTACTTCAAAAGTCATGTTGGGTTATTTTAATTGTTTTGTTTGAATGACTTTTTTTTTTGATGTTTGAATTGAATTGTTTGTAATATATTCTGATGATTGTTAAGTAGAAATAGAAAATTTATAAACTCTAATTTATTAAAAATGGTATGTGCTTGAAAACTGAAGCTCCAAAAATATAAGGTTTACGACGGCACAAGTTAAGTTGAGGAACTGATGATTAGTTAGAAGCTGATACTTGAAAAGTTAAGTTATTTATTCTTGAGCTAAATGTAATTTTTGAATTTTTTTTCTTTTGTTCACTATCTCAATTTCTATTTCTAAAGTTAGTATCTCTATCTCGTCTCTAAATAAATCCATGATAAGGTTAGCAGCTAATCTTTAATTTTATTAAGTTGCATGATGGAGTTACTTCAAAAGTCATGTTGGGTTATTTTAATTTTTTTGTTTGATGTTTGAATTGAATTGTTTGAAATATGGTATGATGATTGTTAATGATAAATAGAAAATTTATAAACTTTAATTTGTTAAAAATGATATTTGCTTGACGGTTGGAGCTCGAAGAATGTAAGATTTACATGGGAACAAGTTAAGTTGAAGAACTGATGATTAGTTAGAAGCTGATACTTGAAAAGTTAAGTTGTTTATTCTTGAGCTAAATATAACTTTTTAATTTTTTTTTATTTTGTTCAATATCTCAATTTCTATTTCTAAGGTTAGTACCTCTATCTCATCTGTAAATAATTCCATGATAGGGTTAATAGCTAATATTTAATTTTATTAAGTTGCATAGTGGAGTTACTTCAAATTCATGTTAGGTTATTTTAATTTTTTTTGTTTGATGTTTAAATTGAATTTGTAATATAGTATGATGATTGTTAATTACAAATAGAAAATTTATAAACTCTAATTTGTTAAAAATGGTATGTGCTTGAAGCTTGGAGCTCGAAGAACATAAGGTTTGCATCGGCACAAGTTAAGTTGAAAAACTGATGATTAGTTAGAAGGTGATACTTGAAAAGTTAAGTTGTTTATTCTTGAGATAAATATAACTTTTTAATTTTCTTATTTTGTTAAATGTCTCAATTTCTATTTCTAAGGTTAGTACCTTTACCTGATCTCTAAATAATTCCATGATAGAGTTAGTAGTTAATCTTTAATTTTATTAAGTTGCATGGTGGAGTTACTTCAAAACTCATGTTGGATTATTTAATTTTTTTGTTTGAATGACTATTTTTGTTTGATGTTTGAATTGCATTATTTTTAATATAGTCTAATGATTATTAATTAGAAATAGAAAATTTATAAACTCAAATTTGTATATTTATGATTAGATAATCCGGAGTCATTAAGTGCTACTGATGGAACTTAGTTTGGGAGCGTCATATATTGTGAGTAGTATATTATACATATATGTATGTATGTGTTTTCTCCTCTCTTTTGGAATAAGCATGCGGTTAAATGCGAATGAGATTGGTGAGACTTAGTGATTAAGATGACATGCGCGCATGCATTATGTGAAAAATTAGATTATAACTACATAACAGGATTGAGTTAGAACCTCTTAGACGATAGGATAATCATCGGACATAAGCGCATACTTGACAAGTAATATTAGTCTGCATGTGCTTTTTATTTTGATTAGTGTTGCTTGCTGTTTATTGATGTTGATGTGCTTTTTATTTTGATTAGTGTTGCTTGCTTGCTGTTTTTGATTCAATATGTTCCTGCCGTATTCATATATTCTGAGTTGCCTTTATTTGGATGTAGATACTAGGGTCTGGCATGTCAAACAAAATGTGGTATGCTCTTGTAGAGCATGCAAAGACTTGTGGCCTCAGTGGAAAGCTTTATGTTTATTATCCTGAAGATTCCAGGGACGTTGGTGTTGTTTTTAATAATATCTATGAACTAAATGGGCTTATCTCTGGGGAACAATATTATTCAGCTAGTTCTCTTTCTGATGATCAAAAGGTTGGTCTTGCATTCTTCTATATATGTATATTTTGAATAGTCTTTCATTATTTTATCCTTCTTATGGGTTTTAATGTCTCAGCACTCTATGGTTTCTGTTTTGCATGGTTTTACCGTGAACAATTTGAATCATATACAAACTTGAGAGTGAGTAAAATTGTGCTGAATTTGTGTTTCATCTATTAAATCATAGAATGATCTGATTGGTCTGTTTGAGTTTCTTGCAATATGCGCCATCATTTTTCTATGCATACAAATGTTTGCTGCTCGTTTAATTTGACACTATTTCTATGATTTTTATTTTCCTTTCTTTTCTTCCCCTTTTTCAAGCTCAACTCTAAATGTCAATTTATAAACTTAAGTGATCTTAAACTATTATCTGTAACACTACTTGTATACTGCAAAAATGAATGTGTCAGTTTCTTCATGGTAGTTGTTTATTGTTTTCTTTATGGTGAGTATAGACTGATGTGTGAATCTTGATGTACTAATTATATATCTTATTCCCTATTGAAGTATGATAATTAGATAAAATGTACACTTGTAGTTCCAGTATTGGAGTTTTCATGGATTTTTTAAATATCATGGAACATATAAAAGCATTTTACATGTATAACTACATGTTGGAAAAAATATTATATAGTTTGAGAATCTTATATATTAGTTTCCTGAATTTATAGATATCCACCGGCTGTTTGTTATAAAAGTGAGTATTAAAGACCTTCCAGAGCTGTGTCCTCTTAGTGATATCAGCAACAACAGTGATATCCATGGGTTTTTCTTTTTAGATTTATTTTAATTACTCATGTTACAGCATGTTGCAGAAACATAAACTATTGCTTGTACTGGGCATTGCTTTGAGTACATATAAAATCAAATGAGTCTACGATCTCAATGATGAGACTATATCTGATGCAATGTACTCATTTTGCATGGTCTTTGAAACTAAATCTTTGTCCAAAGGAGCTTAATTAATTTTTAACTAACAAACTTGGTTGGTCCTGCTTAATTTTCTTTTCTTGGACATGACTTTACTCATTAAAATTTGTTTTATAGGTATATATGGATACATTGATGAAAAAAAGCATATGATAATTAGAATGAGGTTATAGAGTATGACGGCAAGTCTCTTCTGAACTTTAAGCAAAGTAAGAGGTCAAACACTTATCGAGATGAACCACAGATAGGCCAAATAGGTTACCCTAGTGCTTCAGACCACCAAATGCAATTGCCGAGGCTACCAGCTTCAGTTACTATTGAGTAGGCTTCTATGCATTCAGGCCTCCAAGTTGGAGGTAAGTCCTTATAGATATTCAGTAAGTAGTTAATAGGGGTACATTAATTTCAATATTCTCATCTTATTTGGGTTTTCTTATCTTGTGTCAGGGTATAATGATAGTATGGGAGCAGGATTCTCGGCTCAATCCCAGCTTGTGAATCCAAATTCAAGTACCCGGTTTGACAGCACCTCATTCACAAATGAACCTTTGATCAGCAACTCTCACCATGCTCAAAGGGATGAGAAATGATAACAGTGTTGGTCTAGCTCTTAGTCCTCCTCAGTCATATCTAGCTCAGGGTTTCAAGCTCTTTGCTCTTCCATGCAGCCATCTAGTCTCAATCCTTTTGATGACTGGACCAACAACTGGGACAAGGAAGTTGATGAATACTTTACTGAGGAAGAGATTCGCATCCGAAGTCATGAGATGCTTGAGAATGAAGATATGCAACAGTTGCTTCGACTCATTAGCATGGGGGGAATGGCGCTGTAAATATACCTGAAGATGGATTCTCATTCCCACCTTATATGGCAGCATCACCAATGCCAAACTATGACGAGAACAGAGTGCGTCCTAGTAAAGCTGTTGTTGGTTGGCTGAAGATCAAGCGAAAATGAGATTAGGGTTCTTTATCAGGAAAAAAGCAACTGAAAGGCGAGCATAACTTGTTGAATTGGATGATGAATAGTAGTTGGAAGTTGTTGTTGTCAAAAGACTATTTGCAGCATAAAAAAAGGTAGGTAAAGATGCCAAATGTCTTTCCTAGGCCAACAATATATTCTTGGAGGTCTTGGGACTGGATGAAATTTTTTATTTTGAAAGTCTCAAAAGGCCTCTAGGTGTTTCTAGGCATTTAAGTATCAAAGAAATCTCTTCTTGTACAGCTATACAGTATGTTGTTCCTTCCTTTAGCTACTCTTTCTTAGAACTTAGCAAGAAGCTTCTCTCTAATCACTTCTATAATCGTTGGGGTGTATTTATAATAATTTGTTTAAAAGATTTTTAAGGGGTGAATTTGTCTTTCAGTTGATGGCTCCTCTCATTCTTGTTGACTGATTAGGGGAACCTTTTTTTAATAATAGCCAATAGATATGACTTCCCTTTTTTTTTTATCAATCAGCATTTGCTATAAATTGTTTGTACCATTAAGGGTTTGAGTTACTTTTGTTTCTTTTGTTATTGGATGAGCATGCTTCTTTCTGATCACTTTGCCCCTGGTTGCATTTGGGTTTGGTGTGCTGAATTATCATTTTTTGTTTTCCAAGAGAAAAAAAGAAAAATTTCTTGTAGCTCTTGATCATCCTTTTAACTCTGCATTTAGAGGCTCACCATCATCTTAGACTACAATTGCAACATATATTTTTTATGCTGATCAGGTAGATAGTGAAGTGGTTGCAATATATATCTTCCCAATCCATTTTCTGATTTTTCTTTTAATTTTCTTATGACTTTATTTTTATTTCTTAAAAGTTTTCTAAAACCAATTTTTAGAAATTGTAAAAAAGAAAAAGAAAAAGAAAGAGAATCAAAATCCCTACTTAGAAAAGTTGTATCAAAACAATTTTCGAGCTAAGAGGTTTGAAAAAAATTGTCCATCGGTTTGTGCTTATATTTTAATATTTTTTATTTTTAAATCAATAGAGTATCTATTATCTTTTGGTCTATTTTTATTGGTATGACTATCAAAAGTGGATCTTCCTAGGATAAAAGTTATTAGTAGATTAGCATTGCCATTGTACAAAATTAATTAAGAATATTTCATTTCTAATAATTAAATAGATCGTACAAGTTATAGATATAGACTAAAACTTTTTGATTTAGACTAAAACTTAAGCGTATATATTAATTAAATTATGTATTACTCTTCCTGCTCATTTTAAAGTATATATAGAGCATCAGAAATGATAAAGTCACACCTGTTCTGTTAATGCTAGATTATAAAATAAGAAATATATAAAAAATATTCATTAATAAGAAAATATGAGATAAATTTTGTTTTTTTTTTTAGTTTTTTCACAATTATCTAGTCGTCTTGAAAGACCTAATCATATTGAAAATTGACTTTTATTATTTATGTTCCTAAAATTAATATCCTACAATTAATAGGATGAAATTCTTTAATACAAAAGCCCTATGTTGCATATGTTGCCACCATCGCATTACTAGAAAGAGCCATTAAGATAGACCTGACTTAAGAGATCTAATGGAGCAAAGAAGTAGGCACATGATAGGTGGCATTATCTAAAGATAAAAATACTACCGGCCAATAGAAAAGCTACAACACAAGAAAGAAGCAAACAATAAGAGTAAAGGAAATGAATGGACCAATAGGATAAAAGAGACCTTAAAACTCTAATTGCCTTATCTATAAAGACCATGATAGATAAGGTAGAATACGAAGTTACTCATTTTAACTCTAATCTTATTATTTCTCTTTCTCTTTCTCTATTTGACTTGATAGTTGGAGTGGATCATTGATCTTTCCGTTGATGCTCCCATCTCATCGCTTATTGTCTTGCAGGATCAAGCTAGAAAAAATCTCAATCATGAATTAACAAATATAAAATCATAATGAAATATGCTAACTAATAATAAACAAAATAATATATACATAAATGAGAAGACTTTACAATTTAATTTATATGAGTAAAACAAATAATTATAAAATAATAAAAAAATGTATGTTGTTAATTTAATTTATAGTAAAAGCTCCAAATATGGAAGATGTTAAAATATTTTTTTGAAATAATTTTTTTAAAAGTTAAAAATGCATATATAGATTAACATAAATTATGGGCTATTTTTGTAGCCTACGTATCTTTTTAGAAGAATTAAAAAAATCTTTTTTTACAATCTTTTTGTCAAAATTTTTGCTTTGTTATAGTTGGCTATAGATTTTCTTTATTATCTTTCAAGAAAATAGCAAGTGATATGAATCTCTTATTTATGAGTATTTGAGAAACTAAGTTTATTTGAATAAATCTTTGTTACATGTATTAATTTAAAAAAAAAATTTGTGAGTTTCTAATTTGCTGATTTGTAGTAAAAAAGAAAAAAAAAGATGATTACAACTGATATTTTGAACATGCACCTAAGATGTTTGATGAATCTTCTGAATGAATTTTATTTTACTCTTACTGATAGTTTTAATGGTTGTGATGCTGATGGATTTAATATTATACTCAAAAAAGTATACATATACTATCTCTCTCTCTCTCTCTCTCTATATATATATATATATATATAAAGACTATTTTGATATGCTAGAAACTTTTATATACATTGTGCATACATTATTATCTCTTTTTTTCTATGTTTAGAAATACATAATGAAGAATGAGCGGGAGAAGAATAAATTTATAGAATAATCAAAGAAAGAGTAAGTGGATCATTATACACCTAGCAAAGAAATGAGATGACATGAGACATTAATTCAAAACATGTTGGCTAGTTATTTAGTTTAATTTGCTTTTCTTTTTTCTTGTAATTGTGTTGTCCATGTATGGATAAGCAATGAAATGACCATTTGAGTTGGCCAATAAATTGGATTAAATGTAATTGTGTTATACATTGATGATGTTTGATGATATATTTATTCTAAGAAATTGGCTAAACTTTTAAATAGCAGTCCAACTTATAATTGTATAAATACAAAAGATATAAAACATAAACGAAATAACAGTTTTAGATAGATTATTCGTATACCAAATATATACGAAACATATACCACAATCTATGAGATGTATACTAATTATTGTAATTTTTACTTATGTTTTTGTAAAGATATAAACATAGTAAATGTACTGTATATAAGAAACATATATTAACATAAGTTAAAGGTGTTCCATCACATTGAATAAACATTGATATTATATCTATTCCTACTGAAAAAAAATATATATTTCGAAATGAAAATATATTAAACAAATTAAAATTTTAATTAAAAATTACTTAACATATGTTTTTTTTTATAGAAATACCTAAAGTATGCTTGATATATAGTTGATATATACATTTCATACTTAAGATATAAAAGATAAGTGTATTGTATACTATTTTCTAAGAATTTACATTTTTATTTTTATAAATCTGCAATCTATATAAATTAAAATAGTTGTATATATCAAATATATTTAATGTATACTATATATTTGTTGAGTGTATACCATTTGCTACTATTTTATACCTTTTTTAAAAGGGTAAATATTTGAAGTATACTATAAATATATGCAATAGATACTAAAACATAACATTCTTCTCCTACTCAAGATCGTTCCGCCAAGAAAGATCTTCAACTGCAATGTATAACATTTTTTGGAAGTTTATTTTTTTTAATATTTTATCTTTAAAATATTTTATATATCAAATATATATTAAATGCATTTCATATTTTATCGAATGGGTCTCATTTATTTCTATCTTTTTTATTATATTATATCGTATATACAAGACTTTTAATAATTTCATTATATAATAATAAAATAATTATCATAATGACATTTCTCTAATTTCTAATAATAGTGAGATTATATATAAATCCTAACTAAATCAATTAATTAAAATTGATATTATATCTATTACTATTAGGAAAAATAATTACTTTCAAAAGATTAGGCTCATATTTGAGATAAAAACTTATTAGGGTTACTGAATTTAAGTTTATTGCTATTTAGATTATTTTGTGATTTGTTTTAGTTTTTTTTTTTAGTTAAAGTGAAAACATTGTTATTCAAGTGGGTCCCAAATTATCACTTCATCCATTGACGGCAAAAGCATATCACTTTCAAAAGATTGGGCTCACATCTGATATAAAAATTTATTAAGGTTACTGAATTTTAAGTTTATTGCTATTTAGGTTATTTTGTGATTTATTTTAGTTTTTCTTTTTTGCTAAAGTGAAAACTAAGTGGGTCTAAATTACCACTTCATCCATTGATGTTAAAAGTAGATCACCCTTAAAAAGTAATTTTTAAATTTATATTTGGCACTTTGGCCAATTAAACCCCCAATTTGATATTATTTTATTTTTATATTTAAGGGATTGGAAAGAATGTGAGGATTGAATCATGACTACCTGCTCTTTAAGACGAACTCAAAAATCACCTACTGACCTAAGGGCAGCTTGAATGATATTAGTGTACAAAGTTCAGTTACATATATTGACAAAAGACATATGATCTTTACGTAATGAAAATTTCGTTTGGCAAAGGATAAAAATCTGAAATAGGGGGAATAAATAACAGCTAGCAAGTACGTGTGGCCCTTATAAGCATACAAACAAACTAGTTGAAGTTGAAGCAAAGCAAACCAACTATGGCAAAGCCCTCTTTTCCTATAAATAGGGAGGAGATGAGGAGAGTAGAGAGTGGGCATTTTAGGACATTTTCCATTTCCGATATCCTAATTTTCAGATAGAAATAGAAGAAAGAAGGAGATGGAACAGAAAAAAAAAAAAAATCTAAAATGACCCCTCAAGACATATGGAGCTCCCTCGCTATAGTCCAAATGTCCAATTTTACTTCTCTTGAGATATTTTTCTCCATTCTGATAAAGTTAAAAATGAAAGGTACCTTTTTTTTACCCTTTTCTTCTTTTACATAGTTTTACTGAGTCAACTGTGAGCAGTTTGTGATAGCAATTGGCCTATTTATCTTCCTCAAGAACACTATCTGGATGATCTTGAAGATTTCTTCGTCGTCTACATCTCTTCCCACAGGTGGGTTAAGAAGGATCAAGAAAAGAAGATAGCAATTCATTTGGTCTACATGCCAGATCATGAACCATATCAGCACGCAGCACTGTTGTTTAATAATTGTATCCAGTTTAGTTTTTTTCTTGTGTTGAAGAAGACATTCCAATCAATTGTTTGGAGGTTGTAACTCATAAATTCTGCCTTAGATTAGGACTTCTATAATTTTCAGAAATTTTACTTATGTATTTTTATGTTTTATGTTTCATTGTCATGTGTACATTTTGTGATAGAAGATACTTCCTCTATCCCGAATGGATAATTTAGAAAATTAGATTTTTCTTAATTGATATCATTAATTTGTACCATTTTCTTCTTAAAATACCATTCTTATACTTTTATCAAGTGAGTTCATCATATAAACCATTTATATTAACTGAGATTCAAATAAAATAATTTATTGCAGTGGAATCTTAAATATATAAAAAGATTATATATTTATAGCAAAAAATAAAAATTTAATTGTATGTGATGATATTTTTATAAATTTAAAAAGTTTATATGTATGTACTGAAATATTTTATAATTTTTATTTTTATCAATACAATATATAAACACGGCTAAGATAAGTTTAGAATATGACTAGAATGCTTTAGGATAATTGTTATATCTTGGACCCAAGTTCAACTAGCATTATAGACCTAGGATTAAGAATATGTGCAGCCCGCTATTTAAACGAAATGCAGTGTCAATGTACGATTTTAATAGCCAACTAAAGTGAAAAAAAATCGTGAGCTGAGGTCACGAATTTTTACTCTAACAAAATCTATTTTAAAAAAGAAAACCCGATCACTACCTACTACTAAAAAATAAGTTTTTTTTCATAAAGCCTGTTTGGTTCAGCTGATGAATGCAGCTGGTAGCTGGTGGCTGATAGTTGGTAGCTGATAGTTGATACATTAAACCGTTTGGTAGAATTTTATTAGCGATTGCTGTTAGTATGTTAAATGGACATTGAAGGTATTAATTTATCTTTAAATATATTTTTTATTATATTATATTATATTATATTTAATGATACAAATTAATAAAAATAATTTATGATAATTAGAAATATTTTAATTAATCTTTTATAGTTCATTTGTATTTATTATTAAAAATATTTATAAAAGTTATTTTAAAAGTAGAAATTTAAATTTAAATTCTACTAATAAAAAATTTATTATTTCAAATACCATAATTTTAAATATTATAATTATTTAACTATTAAGAATAATTTCAAGATAATAATTATTTATTTTAAAATATAAAAGTTTAATTAAATGAGATCAATTTAGAGTAAGTTAGTATTAATAAGTTTTAATAAAGATGTTAGTGTCCAAATAAATAAATAGAATCAAATCAGCTATCTGCTGATAAAAAAAAGCTATAAAATAAAGTTGATACAATCAGCTGCTGATAGCTAATTTACTCCCAATCAGCTGCTATAGATAGCAGCGAATGGAGCTTGACTCCAATCTGTCTTGACAAGTCCACCTATTGTAGCCCAGTCATCAGCATTCCATAGAATAGAGTAAATCCTCATTGGTTGATTCTTTGGGAATGGAACACCAATGCTCTCCATGTTCTTGAACACTCTAATAGGAGTCCCATCAACAGAAAAGCTGAAACACAGGTTCAAAATAACTTCAATATACATTATATAAATATGCTAAATGAGACTACAAGATTTTGGAATAATGGGTTTGCTTTAGTTGCTTACATGACACGCTGAGGATTCCAAAGGATGGAATAGGTGTGGAAATCTGCAGTTGCGTCAAACCACAGATAGAATTGTTGCTCTCTGTTACCTTTGCCTTTGCTAAACACATTAGTGTGAAGAATGTAAGGTACACCACTCAGATTTCCCAAGAACTCAAAGTCTATCTCATCCCACGTGGACCCTTTCAAGGATAACTGCAATTTCAAACATTTCATTAGTCAAATGAACACAAACTTCTAAACCAAAGCCATGCAATAGCTACATATATGAGGAGGAAGCTAAGAAATTGCATAGTAGGCAGTGACAGTGCCAGCAGAGTTGCTAGGGACAAGCTTGAGCTGCATATCAATCTTTCCTAAAAGATACTTATTCTTCGACTGAAATCCAGAGCCAGAAGCTTTGTCAAGGTTGAGGGTAAGAAGCTGGCCATTGTTGAGTGTCTTAGCACGACCATCTCCCCAAGTGATATCAAAGTCTTGGTTGAAGTCACTAGCAAATGCACCAATTAATGAGCTAATTGTAAGAGAGATGATCAATGAGAGTGCTGAACCTCTTGTGCAAGTAAGAAAAGAAGCCATTGGGCTTGTTCTGTATTGAAGGAGAAGTTATTTTTCTTTAAGTAGAAGTAAAGTGATGGATTGGCAGGGTTCTTAAGGTTTGTAATTATAAAACAATTGTTCCTTAGAGGGATAAGAAATGAAACAGGGAAAGAGAGTAATTACACAGGAAGGTTCCATGTTAGAAGCTGTGGCCAGTTGGCTTTAGATTGTTGAAAAATGGATTTAATCAATGGCGAACAACAGGATGCAACTATCAGACGCGGTTTGAGTTTAGATTTATAATGAAAACACACACACACACAAAGAGAGAGAGAGAGAGAGAGAGAGAGAGAGGCCCTGCAGCAGGATACGGCTTCCTTTCACCAAAAATGGAGGTTGGTGTGTGGGTCTTTTACTTTGCCACTTTCTTTTCCACTTCCTTTGCTTCGCTTAAACCCACCACCGCCTCACCTGTAGAGTCGGTGATACTTTCAATATGTTATGTTTCTACCGATCTAACGTTTATGAACAAAATTATAAAGTAAATAAAAAAGTAATCCTAAAAATACTGTAACATAGAGAAATTAAAAAAAAGAATCTATCCTATCTGATAAGGCTTTCTTGGTGATACAAAAATTGAAACTCCCAAAGAATACAAACTAAAATCATTTTAGATTAAGGTTTGATTCTGTCACTCGCCTATTTTTGGCCTTACTCCAAAATTTAATTTATTTTTCACTTAAATTCTTCTATTTACAGATATAGAGTACTTTATTAATGAATAAAAAGTAATTATTTTTTATATAATTACCTTAATTTCTTTTTTTTTGCCTTTTCCGTTTCTCCTTCATCACAAATTTTTTTTTTTCTAAATAAAAAAGAGTTTAATCTACTATGTTCAATTTCAAGAGTTAACTAAATTAATTTTACTCTAATTTCTCTCTCTCTAAATTACACAATTCCTATAACATGCATCCCGAATCACTTTGTGGTATGGAGGCAAGTTATATTTGCGAGGATAAAACTTCCTGTTTTTCTTTATTTTTTTATTATGATAAAATAAACTATAGAAATAATATTGTATAAAAAAATTATATATTAGTAATTTTTCATATTTATAAAAATTTATTTTTTATCCGTATCTTGTACAACTATTGTAATATCCGAAATTTTTCTTTTAATAATAATGATAATAATAAAACTAAATATCTTATAATTTAACGGATATTATTAGAATAACGAGTTTTTATTTAATTTATTTTAATTAATTGAATTGGGATGATTTAAAATAGAATTTTAATGCTAGATAAAAATAAAGAGATTTATTTAACTATATCTAATTAGTTTGACTTTTAAGAGATTAATTAAGTGAATTCCATAAAGGATAAATTATATATATATATATAGGTCATACTCAAATTTTCTCTCAATATATGAATTAAATATTATATTTGAAACTTATGAAAGAAATAGTAAATTATTTTTTTTTATAAATAAATTTATTGGGCAATGACAATTTTAATTAGCAAATGGTATTGGATTAAATTGAAAAATAGTCAACCAATTGATTATTTAAGTTAATTAAGTGTTAGAATTAATTTGACAATTAGTTATGAGATAAGAACTAAAAGTATAATTGCTTAATATGGGGTTTAAATGAAAATTTTATGATTGGTATTTTTATAATTTAATATGTCGGTAAGGGTATTTTAATAATTTACTATTAAAAGTAAGCGTAAATAAGTAACTCTCTATTTTAATAATTTTATATAGCAATTCTGATTTATTGATTTAAAAGATTTAAATAACTTATTTATTTACTACTCGTATATCATTTTCTACATCACTGTTATTATGATTGCATGTTGACTCGGGATGAGACGACTGTAGAACATGCCACCTGATGGGTTGCATCAGGACCGCATGCACACCGGTATAAATCTGAGGCAGGTAGTAAAATAATATTTTAAGACTTGTCCTGGTCGAGTTCAACTCTCTGGCTTGTGTGGAGCTTAATTGCAGGATTAAAAGTCTCTGGTCGAGCTTTGCTCTCTGGGAGCTGGCTTTATTGGAAGTTAAGTAACCATACTGGATTTAAGGACCCTGGTCGAGCTCCGCTCTCTGGGCGCCAGTTCCGTTGGAGTAAGAGAGCCAAAAAGGTTGTTAGTGTTGAGGTTAGGGTTCTGCTGAGATACCCGTTCCATCATTAAATCATGGCATGACATGTGTTTTTACATGACCTAATATTTTATTTTAATTAAACAATTTTTTTTTATTATAGTGGTTGTATTTATTTTTTGATATATGATTTTAACTCACTCTCGAGACTGATAGTCTCAAATTTAACTATTTTTCAGGTATTTGTTAGCTTTCCGTAGTTCTTTTCCTCTAGCATCCCGATTTCCTTCGCCTTCAGGTTTAATGTAATTGACTTTATTGGTATGTTTGATTTTTAAATTTTAGATTCTCCGCAGTAGTAATTTCAAATTTATCATTTTATAATGGCATATTAATTCAGGTATTGCTTATTTATGCTGGCATACTGAATTAAATATATAGTATCTGGATAGTTAAAAGTTAGTGTTATAATTGATAGAATTTGGATTATACTTTGATTGAGATAGTGAATGGTCAGGCTTGCTACGGGTTTCAGTGGCCTTATACCTACCTATTTCCTAGCGCCGGTTACGAGCCCACAGATCGGATCGTGACAATTATTGTAGTTATTTTAATTCTAAATAATAATATAAATTTAGATTATAAATCAAATTAAAAATAATTTTTAATATTTTATAATTATAAAATTCTTTAAAATAATAATAAATTAAATATTATTTAATATAATTCGTAACATGTATTGTGGATTAGAGAACCATCACATATGTGCGGGGACCCACTTCTTTTTTTATATATGTGTGGACTTTTATTTCCTTTTTTTAAAATTTTTTTAAATCATAATAAAATAAATTTATAAAAATTATATATTAAATAATTTTTTAATATATTTATAAGAACTAATAGTCTATCCACGTCCCATTTTAATTCAATTTAGTTTGATTCTTTCTAAATCTATAATTTTCTTTGGATTATATATTATATATATAATTTTAGAATAAATTTTTTAATGTGTCACTATTATGAAGATTTTTATTTTAACATGTTTATTTATTTTTGACATATGAAATTTTTATTTTTTAAAATTACGATAAAATGAATTTAAGAAATTAAGATTATATTGAAAATAATGTGTTGAATAAGTTTTTTTTATAGATTTATAAAAACGAGTCATCTACCCACTTGATATACGACTATCGTACTGACTTTAGATAATAATATATATTTAATTATAAAGACGAGTCGTCTACCCACTTAAGATAATAATATATATTTAATTTATATATAAATTTAAATAGTATTTTTTATATTTCATAATTATTTATAATATTTAAAAATAATAATAAATTAAAGATTTTAATATCTTTCTTAATTTTTTGTATATTTTAAAAGATTTAATTAATATAATAATGTAAGAATTATTAATAATCTAATAGATAAAACCACAAAATCTATATATATATGTATATATTAATTTTTAAAACTTAATTTTTTTATATGTATGCTTAATTTATGACACATATACTTACTTTTGATATATAATTTATAATTTTTCTATAATTTATTGATTCATAAATTATATTTCTAATTAAACACTGACTTTAATCCTAAAAAATAACATATCAATTATGTTTTAATGTTATATTAACTAATAAACATATTTTTAATCAAATAATATTACTAATTCTATCCTAAGAAATAGAACAATAATTATATTTTAATATTATATTAATTAATTAATTAATTTTATAATTAGATAATAATTTTAATTTTAGAAAATAGCATCGTAAATTATATTTTAAAATTATATTTAAAAATAAATTAATTTTTAATTATATAATAAATTTTTATTTTAAAAATAGTAATATCAATTATATTAATATATTAATTTATATAATAATAAAATTAATTAATAAATATTTTTATATTATTGCATTAACAGAATTTTAGAATTTTAAAAAATTGAAGACATTTAAAAATAATTAGTTTGCTATTATTTTTAAAATTTTATAAATTAATGTTGAATATTGAAATTTTTATTAAAATGTATCTATTAACTTGATTATAATCAAAATAATAATAACTGACGTACAATGCATGGGTAAACGACTAGTTATACATAAATTTAAGTTTTAAGTATTAATAATAAATAGACGTATCAAAATGAAAATCTTATGAGTCAGAATATAGTAACACATTAAAAGATTTTATTAAACCAAGTATATATTAATTTTTTTTGTACATATATCAAGATGTTCATTTTCTATATGTATAATGTTCATTAGATGTAATATTTTATAATAATTAATTTTCTTTGTATTTAAATACTTATTATCTGTGAACTTAATATTCGATTAATGTCATATTCATTTTGTTTCATGTATTATTCATCAATGTTAATATTAATTAATGTTTATCATCTGGTACTTCAATGTTTATTGTATATATATATATATATATATATATATTATGTTTATCAATTATGAAAGTTTACATTAGTTTTTAGATATATATTAAAAATTATTTGTGATTGATATAAACATGCATCATTTATAAATATTATATTTATTAGTTTGTTGATGGATATTCGTCATTAATGAAAATTATATTCGTTAATTTATTCAAATATACATATATAACATAAACATAATATATATGTATATTTATGTAATGATTCCAGTAATCTTTCATATTAACTCTTTTCTTATAGGATTATTTGATAAGCATCATCAATCGGTTTTGCTGATCCAAGGTAACACAATATGCATTGCATGTTATAGGTGAGATGCAGCAGGCTGTTTCTCCAAGTAGGGCTGTCTTTGGACCATAATCGCAACAATATAAACAATCCAAGTCATTTACCATGATTCACAATGATGTTTAGAGTCTTTCTAGAGTGCCAATATTTTCTGGAAAACGTTGGTCTTTCCTTTTTATTGATGATTATACTAGAGTCACTTGGGTCTTTCTTTTAAAAGAGAAATCAGATGCTGAAAGTGTATTCAAAAAATTTTATAATATGGTTTAAACAAAATTTCACACTTAAATTAAAAATTTTCAAAGTGATAATGGAAATGAGTTCTTTAACAATGTGTTGAGACAATTTTTTGCTGAAAAAGGAATTTCTTATAGTAACATGCCTCAGCAAAACAGGGTGGCCCAGAGAAAAAATAAATATATCTTAGAAGTTGTTAGAGCTCTTAGTTTTACAACTACAATTCCAAAGTATCTTTGGGAAGAAGCAGTTTTAACAGCTATTTATTAGATTAATAGATTGCCTACAATAATTTTAAACTTTAAAACACCAATTAAAGTTTTTAGTAAATGTTTTCCCATAACTCGGCTAACTAGCAACATTCCTTTAAAATTTTTTGGAAGTGTGGCTTTTGTCCATGATCATCATCCTAAACGTTCAAAACTTGATCCAGAAAGCACATAAATGTATTTTTTTTAAGCTATCCTGCAAATCAAGAAGGTTATAAATGTTTTGATCCAGTTTTGAAAAAAATGTTTATTTCTATGGATGTCACTTTTTTTGAAGGACAGTCATACTTTGACAAATTTCATCTTTAGGGCAAAGCACTAGTGAAGATGTCTCAACTGATTCTAGTTCTGATTTAAATTCTGATTATGATTTAAATTTTGAGTTTTTTTTTCAAATAATGGTATTTCTTGGAGGTCTAATTATATTTTAAAAGAAAATGGATCAAAAAATAAAAAAAAAATGTGAAAATAAATGATTTAAATATTGAAAATATTGAACAGCCTTTCATAGGGTCATCTCAAAATCAAAATATTGAAACAGCTGATATCTATGCAAAAAAGTTTAAAGGTCTTGTATATTCAAAGGAACATCAAGCACAAAAAAGAGTCAATATCCCACAGCACCATCAAGAATCTACTAAGAGGTTGGATCATGAAATTTATGGTAAGCCTCCAAAACTTCCTACAAATAATTCATCTAGTCAACTTGATCTTCCCATTGCTCTTAGGAAAGGTGTCAGGTCATATACTAAATATCCTTTGTCAAATTTTGTATTTACAAAAATATTTCATTACCATATTGTGCTTTTATCTCACAAATGTCTAGTATGGTTATTCCAAATAGTGTTCAGGAGGCTCTAAATGTTCCTGAGTGGAAAGAAGCTATTTTGGAAGCGATGAGAGCCTTGGAGAAGAATTCTACTTTGGAAGAAGTGGATCTACCAGATGGGAAGACAGTTGTCGGATGTAATAGGTGTTTAATGTGAAGTACAATTCAAATGGATCCTTTGAAAGGTATAAAGCTCGTCCAGTAGTCAAAGGATTCACTCAAATATATGAAGTGGACTACTATGAAACTTTTTCTCCTGTGGCGAAACTCAATACTATTCAAGTACTCTTGTCTGTTGTAGCTAATCTAGATTGGTCTTTGAATAATCTAGATGTGAAGAATGCCTTTTTGAATGGTGACTTAGAGGAGGAAGTATACATGGAACCTCCACCTGGTTTTGCTTAGAAATTTGGAACCAAGTTATGTAAGCTAAAGCGATCTGTATATGGCCTTAAACAATCTCCTAGAGCATGGTCTGAGAGGTTCACAAAGTTTGTTAAAGGTCAAGGTTATAATCAAAGTCAATCTGATCAATACTCTTTTCATAAAGAGTTCTATTGAAGACAAAATTTATATTTTAATTGTCCATGTAGATGATGTAATTTTGACTGGAGATGATATAATTGAAATGAGCAGATTGAAACAAAACCTAGCCAAGGAGTTTGAAATTAAAGATTTAGGATAACTAACATACTTTCTTGGAATGGAAGTGACAAGGTCAAAGAAAGGCATTGTTGTCTCACAATGGAAGTATATTCTAGATCTCTTGAAAGAAACTAGAATGAGTGGTTGTAAACCTTCTGAAACTCCAATTGAGGCTAATTCTAGACTTGGGGACGTAAAGAATGGTGTTCCAATAGACATAGGAAGATATCAGAGGTTGGCTGGAAAACTGATTTATTTATCACATACTCGTTCAGACATTGCTTTCACTGGAAGCTTAGTAAGTCAGTTTATGCATTCTCCATATGAAGAACATCTTGAAGCTGTATATCAGATTCTTCATTATTTGAAAAGTACACTAGGAAAAGGACTTTTTTTAAGAAAAATAAAAAAAGAGGATTTGAGGTGTACAAGGATTCTGATTGGGCAGGTTCAATCATTGATAGAAGGTCAACTTCTGGATACTGCACATTTGTTTGGGGTAATTTAGTCACATGGAGAAGTAAAAAGCATAATGTAGTTGCTAGAAGTAGTGCTGAGGCATAATTCAGATCAGTGGCACAAGGAGTGTGTGAGATTCTTTGGCTGAAAAGGGTTCTATAAGAGCTTAAAAGATTTGTGAGTTTACCTATGAAGCTGTATTGTGACAACATGGCAACTATCAGTATTGCTCATAATCATGTTTTACATGACAAGACAAAATATGTTGAAATTGACAGGCACTTCATAAAAAAAAAACTTGAAGAAGGAATTATATGTACTCCATTAGTACCAACCACACAGCAGGTGGCAGATATTTTAACTAAAGGGTTGTCTAGACAGCAATTTGAACTTCAAGTTAGCAAGTTGGGTATGACAGATAAAATTTCCTCCAACTTGAGGAGGAGTGTTGATAAGTTAGAATAATTAATTAGTTTTTGTTTGTTAAAGATATGGATAAACATTCTAAGGTTTAGGGATAAGATATGTTCTTCTTATGTTTGATTTATGAAAAAAATAAGAAAACATTTCTCTTTTTTTTTTTTTCCTTTCTCTATAAAATTCTACAAATATAATACCAATGTTTATTAAATATAATGAATGATATTCAACTTATTTCACTATTCTTTATATGTAATATACTTACTATATTTACAAGTTTAAAACAACACAAGTAAAAGTTATAGTAAATGGTATACATTTTACAGATTTCTGTATATGTTTTGTATATATTTGGTATACAACTAATATATGACTAATTTTACATATATGTTAATTATGTTTTAATTTATTTTGAATGTACAGTAAAATGTATAATATATGTTAGCATTTTCGTATCTAGTTAATATATATTTTACATATTTTGGTATCTAGATATAATATATTTAGTATATATATGGTATCTAATTGGTATATATTTAATATATTTTTGTACTTGAAATGAAAGACTCTTAATTTTTCTTATTATCTTATTATATAATTTATATAGATAATATAAATACAATTCACACACTGTCACGACCCGATCTGTGGGCTCGTAACCGGCACTAGGGAATGGGTAGGCTTAAGGCCACCAAATCTCGTAGTAAGCCTGACCATTCACTAACTCAAACAAAATGCAATCCAGACTCTGTCCATTGGCACTTTTCCACAATTAAATTTTAGCCATAAGATATTACATTTTAAATTTAGTATGCCAACATAAATAGGCAAGATCTGAATTTACATGAAATTACAAAATGATAAATCTAAAATTTCTATTATGGAGGTTCTAGAATTTTAAAAGTCAAACATACCAAAAATCAGTTACTTTAAACCCGAAGCTGAAGGAATCAGGCTGCCAGATGAAAACAACTACAGAAAAAGCTAACACCTGAAAAACAGTAAAAATGAGACTATCAGTCTCGAGAGTGAGTTAAAATCATATATCCAAAAATAAATACAAAAATTTTAATAACATATTTATTTAATTTAAAATAAAATACTAAGTCATGCAAAAACACGTGTTATGCCATACTTCTTATAAAAATGAATTTCACATACTACAGAATAAAGTACATCAGTAGAACCCTAATCCCCATTACTAATCAGTCTTTGTCTTTCGGCTTTCTCGTTCCAATAGAACTGGCCCTTAGAGAGCGAAGGTCGACCAGAGTCCTTAAATACAGTATGGTCACTTAAATTTCCAACAAAGCCGACGCCTAGAGAGTAATGCTCGACCATGGACCTTTACTCCGACAAACTCACTCTACACAGCCATAGAGTTAAACTCGACCAGGGCAAGTCCTAAATTTACCTTTTTTATATTTACCCTTACTATCTGTCTCAGATTGATATTGGTGCGCACGCGGTCCTGATGCAACCCATCAAGTGTCTACTGTCGTCTTATCCCAAGTCAATATGCATTCGTAATAGCATTGATATAGAAAACGATACATATATGAATAGTAATTAAATGAATAATTACAATATTAAAACATTTAATCAGAACTATTATGTAAAATCTTAACATGACATATGTAAACAGATATATGAATTTAACTCATAATTTTGATGACCTTCTAGCTTTGCTCCGATGCCTCGGGTGGAGCGAGCCAAACTGATAGATTTATCTAATCACGGGAAAAAAATTCAATCAGAAAAAGTAAAACATTTGATAAATAACCCTAGACCTAGACTCCTAGAATTAATTGTTTAAGAATTTCGACTCAAGTAAATTTTATCAAAAACTCGGCAGAACCTCCCCTAAACACGGATATCTACCCCCTGTATAATGGGTCCTGGACCTGCCAGAAAAAATTTCAAATTTTCAAAAATTTATTTAACGGGATTCGGATCACCAAGACTTCATTATTTTTCCCGATTTCGCCACACATCACAAATTATGATTATTGGCAGACGGTCTGACAATTTATTATTTCGAAAAACAAACTTCACATAATTTTTCTAATGCTCAATACAATAATTAATCACATAATTTTTCTCAACAAACTCTAAAATCTACGAGCTAGAGAATTACCGAGACGCTTGATCACTCGGTCGACTCGCTTTTAGCCGCCGGAGTCCGATCGACGATCGGGACTCGAAACAACACGCTGATAATGATTCCAGTACCCGACCTTCCGATCCGACCCCCGATCATCCAGAGAAATTTATGGACGATCTCGGTCGTCGATTTTCAAACAGAGTCCGATCGCTGTGAAACTAGTGCCATTGGAAAGCTTGAACTGAGGGAGTCCGGATATGCCTTCCGATCGGCCAAAGCTCGTCGAAAAATATTTGACAAATAACCCTAGGCCTAGACTCCTAGAATTAACTGTCTAAGAATTTCGACTCGAGTAAATTCTACCGAAAATTCGGTAGAACCTCCACTAAACACGGATGTTTAATCCCCCGTATAACGGGTCCAGGACCTGTCAGAAAACACTTCAAATTTTCAACAACTTATTTAATGGGAGTTAGGTCACCAAGAATTCATTATTTTTCCCGACTCCTTCACACATCACAAATCGCGATTATTGGGAGACGGTCTGACAATTTATTATTTCGACAAATAAACCTCCCATAAATTTTCTAATGCTCAACATAATAATTAATCACATAATTTTTCTCAACAAACTTTGAAATCTACGGGCTAGAGAATTACTGAGACGCTTGATCACTCGGTTGACTCGCCTTCACCTACCGGAGTCCGATCGATGATCTGAACGCACCTACGGACTCGAAACAACGCGCTGATGATGATTCCAGTACCCGATCTTCCGATCTAACCCTCGATCATTCGTAGAAATTTATGAATGATCTCGGCTCTCGATTTTCAAACGGAGTCCGATCGCCGTGAAACTAGTGCCGTT
Organism: Ricinus communis; assembly: GCF_019578655.1. NCBI lineage: Eukaryota > Viridiplantae > Streptophyta > Magnoliopsida > Malpighiales > Euphorbiaceae > Ricinus > Ricinus communis. The sequence continues at coordinate 10,278,901 of NC_063264.1, read as the reverse complement.
GGAAACTTGAGCTGAGGAGAGTCCAGATATACCCTCTGATCGGCCAAAGCTCGCTGGAACTCGCCGAAAAATGCCCAAGATCCCAGCTGCCCCTATCCTAATATCCTCCCCTTACCACATCATGGGGGTTTACAGGAGATCCCAGAGGCTCGCTCGGAAGGCTGCTATACCATACCTTTTGACTCAACTCTACTCTAGTAGTCACTAGACTCACTATAGTAGTCCATCCGGCTGCTCTTGCTGAAATCATTACTTTTTATTCTCCCGTGCTCTAGCAATTGCGCTCCCTAGACCACTACCATGTAGTTAGGTAGGGGCAATCAATCCGTAGTGATGGGAATCTAGGAATGAATGGGGATCCTTATCAATATAAAAATGAAATATATATAATTAGTTACACTACCTTTCTCTCACTCAATGGATGTATCTGGTCTGATACGGTACAGTATAATACGAGACGATGTAATGCAATGGGATGGATGGTAGAGGGCTGCCTGCGCCCAAAAGTGATGATTCACTTGTCCCCTTGTCTATAGGGACCTCTTGGCATACAACCGAAATGACTCCCACTAGATAGTCGCCCCTTTCTCTCTTTTTACAGCCTCGTGGACGGACGAAAGAAGAGAAGTTACAGAACAGGGTGTAAGCACTTCACTCGCTAAGGGATGGGATTCATTCACTTTCATTCCTGCTAGCACTACAAAAAGCTCTGGTCTTAACGCCCTTACTACTGCTGTGCAGCCTTTCCTCGGGTTCGTAGAGTCAGGTTTCCCGTTTACCTATAATTTCTCTTTCCACCGCAAACTTCCAATTCCGGCCACCATTTGTGTCACTACCACCGCCAAAATAAAGCTCAGTTCGATGGGAGTTGTTTGCCACCAAGAACAGCAGCTACCGACGCTGGAAACACCACGCATGGCGGTAAGGAAAGCTACGGTTGCCTTCCTCACTCCCACGCTTACCGTTACCGTTCACAGCCACCACCGATACCAACGAGCTCACCAACGACAACTGCACCCCTAGCCGTTACCGCTGCATCCGATCGTGCACCCATTGCCGCCCACCATCGAAGTCGACGCCTCCTTCTTCCTCTCTTCTTTCCTTCCTTTCTTCCTTCTTTCTTTCTTTCTTTTCCTTTTCTCTTATCGACATTTGGTCCCTGATTTTTTTTTACTTAATAATCATTTAGTCCCTTAACGTTTTAATTATTAACAATTTCGCCCTATAAAATTTCTGTTTAACCCTCCAATTTTTCTTTAGCTTTTCAATTAAGCCCTTAACTATTTAATTTGGGCCAAATTACAGTTATTAAAAATATAGAATTACTTATTTACCCTTGCTTTTAAATGTAAAATTACTAAAATATCCTTACCGACACATTTAATTATAAAAATACCAACCATACAAATTTTTATTAAAACCCTATATATTAATAAAATTATACTTTTAGGCCTCATTTCAAAATTAATTGTGAATTTAACCCTAACACTTAATTTAACTTCATAATTAATTTGCTAACTATTTTCCAATTAAAGTCAACACCATTTGCTAATTAAAATTTATCATTCCTCAAGAAATTCTTTTATAAAATATTATTTACTAATTCTTTCATAACTCTCAAATATAGAATTTAATTCATATATTCATATTGCGAGAAAATTAAGTGACCTATATATATATATAATTTATCCCAATTCAATTACTCAAAATAAATCTAAATTAAATTAAATAAAAACTCGTTATTAATTATTACTAATATTATTATTATTAAGAGAAAATTTCGGGTATTACACATACAATTCTTACACTATTAAAAAAATTGAAATAAAAAATAAACTAAAAAAAATAAATCTTAAGATGTTATGCATGCTAATTACACAAGAAAGAAGGCGTTAGACTATTTCTCAAAGTGCTAGTCTAAATTGGATGACAATGATATAAAATAAATGATTAAATAGTACAAAGTTTTTCAACTGTAATACTTCTATAAAAATAATAATAGTAAATATAAAAATTATTTGGAAGAGCATAAGAATAATAATAATAATCTATAATATATATATAAAAGCACGAAAGTAGGGTGAATTTTTAAACTGACTAAAATACTGTTATTAATCTTATATTAATTCTATATATAATTAATTTACTTTTTTAACCCTGATAGAATTAATTAGTGATTAATATTTTTCTAATTCTAAAAGCACGAAAGAGGGGAGAATTTCTAAATTGACTAAATACCTTAGAATTAATGAATAATTACTAATCTCATCCTAATTCTCTATGTAATTAATTTAATTTTCTAATCTTAATAGAATTAATTAATGCTTAGTCTAATTCAATTCTAATCCTCTAATAATTTCATACACATTCCTCATTCTATAAGGAAATCGATGAATTATTATATATCACACTATATATACCTATGATGGAGCTCAAATAATTCAATATAAATTTTTGTAAAAATGGAAAACAAGTCATAGAAAAAAAAAGAAATGATACTTTCAATTTTATTTTATTGATATATTAATTCATATGTTCATTATTATTATAATACTTTATTAGTAAAATTATTTACTATCTAAAATTATATTATATACTAACTTATTAAATAATTTTATATTATAACTTTATAATAATAATGCGAGTGACAAGCACTAATAATAATAATAATAATAATAATAATAATATAGTATTTAAATTTTTAATGGGACAAGATGATTAAATTAAATAAATAAGGAAGTTAGTTTAATATTTAAGATGAGTGAGAAACAAATAATTAATTAATGAATAAGTAAAGTTAGTATTATAAGGAATGACCTAGAAGTATTATGAGAAAGTAGTTGTTAGTAAGAAAAGTTTATAAAATTGTTAGTAAGAAAAGTTTATGAAAGATTATGGGAAGAAAAATAAAAGATTAAAAGGAGTAAGTGGTTATTTGTTAAAAAAGCCTACCCTTCTTCTTTGTTGAATGAAAAAAAAAAAAAAAAAGAGTGACATCATCAGCAAAAATGATATTTTTTTTAAATACAGCATTTTATATAATGTTTTTTTTTTTAATGGTTTAGGATCTAATATTTTTTTATTTATATAGTTTATTTTTTGAAATTGTATTATGATATCTTTTTGATATTTTATTGATATTCTTTTGGTATCTTTTTTGTTTCATTTCTCTTAATAAAATTATGATAATATCGCCTTCATTATTTATCACTATCCATCTTTTCATTGTCATAAAAATTCAAATAGTTGCTATAAACACAAAACTATCCTTCTTGAGACTCTTAAATGACTTATCTTTTGGTTTATTTTAATTATATACTTCAACGTATTTTGATATATGTTTAATATATTATAGTATTTTTTTGAAATATATTCTATTATTTAATTCATATAATATTAAATATAAAAATACAAAATAAAAATGACAAATCAACTTCACTTTGACTGGTTTCACCAATGACACAAGATAAATGATATTATTTCAGTATCTTTTATATATACTTTTAGTATATTTTTTTGATTAGATTTTAAAAAATTAAAAAGTATATAAAATTTTTGAAAAACATTGTAATTTTTTTGAAAATAGTCATAAAAATAAATTATTTTAAGAAAAAACCGTGTCCCATATAATTTCTTTAAAAAGATTCTAAACCTTTGACAAATCCTTTTAATTTTAGTAAAAATAGCTTGAATTACATAATTTTAGCCAAATTTTTTTTCTTTTAAACTCAAAAAAAAAAAGAAAAGAGTTTGAGCTCTTTTGGCTTACTTTTAGCCACGCGGGGCGGCTATCCGCATGCGTCCCAAACAAAGTGACGTCAATTTTTTTGTAATGGGTATACTTGAGAGAAAAGTTTTGAATTCAACCTATCCTTATACGCTCTAAAAAGGGGTCATGGACTCCTTTTTAGTTTAGGATCCCCTTTCTACATTCCATTTTTTATTGAGCCTGGTGTGGAATCACCATCATTACACATGAATTCTTAGTATGGCTGCTGGTCTAGCAATCCCTCCTAGCCGCCGCCTAGAGTGCAGCCTGCCTGCTGAAGATTTGACTAAAAATTGAAATTGGCCAAAATCACAAATAGTTTTACAATTCTAGTTATTTTGTCTAAATTAAAAGGAATGACAAAAAAAGTATTAAAATTCACATAGACTTTCTTTAAGGAGAAAATTTAAAGAAACTATTATGTGGTTTGATGCTTTTACATTTGAGAGAAATAAATATTTTTATATCAAGCGAGTAAAATGTGTTTTTGTTATGATATATTAAAGTATTTAGGTTATATTGGATATCTATCATTATGTTTATGGATAGATTTTCTTATGTAAATAGAGCTCTAAGTTTTATTTTTCTTAGCATTTCTTAGATATATACCATTTTTTTTCATATTTTTAGATTATAAATACTAATAGAAACATAAATTTTAAATAAAATAATTATTTAAAAATAATTTAGTATCCGATTAGATGGTTTTCTAATTAAAATTTTAATTTATTTATAAATTTTATAATACATTGTTAGATGTCATATTATTAATAAAATTATAATTTGATGACGAATGTAGTTATATACATGTGATACTTTTTTGAGATAAAAAAATATCTTTATCTCCCAAATATAAAAGCGCTAGATTAGAGAATAATTTTTTAACTTTACCCTTTTCTTGACCATTAGGCCCAAAAAGATTATTAATTAATTTTTTATTTTTTATTATGAGTTAAAATTTGTTACACTCTTAATTAGAGTATTATCAATTTTAATTTACGAAATTTTAACAATCAAACAAGGTTAAAATTAAGACTGAATTTTATTACCTTCTTTCATTCATAGAGAGTAAAGTAAAAAAAGAAAAAGAAAAGAGTGATGCTTTAGTTGTGGTTTTAATTAGGAGGCAAAACTATTATTTATTATTAGAAAAAGCAAAACTACAAAACTGAACTCCTGCCCTTATCCATGACAAATCATATAACAGCTCACTAATTAGCCTATCTATCCTCATAAATATTCTCTGTCATATCCAAAACCACCTCTTCAAACTTGCCAAGTTTAAAACCCTAAAAATAGTTCACAAATCCTAAAATTTTACACCTATTAGGCCTTCTGGACTTAATAATAAAAATTCTAAGAAGGCTTTTTATTTTATTTGGTTAGATTTTTTTAATTTTTTTCTTTAAATATTATCCAAACTCAAGCATATAAACTCGAACTGAACATCTTCTTCAAGTTAATAAGATATGTATGTACCGTTAGATTGTCTTTGAGTGCAAATTGCATCCTGTTTTCTGATCCAAGGACTATCTCCAAATAATATATAAACAGTGGGGCTCTATGAAAATGGCATGAGCCAAATAGACAGTTGAATTTTTTCATTGCGTATCCTCTTGGCTGTCTCTTAGCAAACACTTGGCTACTGCCATAGTTATGAGCAATGACTCCAAAATCTCTATACCTGAAAACGTATGCACTTCTTACACAAACACAAACAACACAGACTCACACACACACATTTGCATCCATTCTTGAGCTTGAGTTTCTCAGTGCAATGGCTTCTCCTGCTTCTTCCGCTTCATCAGCAACATCTTCACCTGCGGTACCTGGGGGAAAGTGCTTCTACTGCAGGTCCCTCTGTGCCCAATTCAGGACTGGCTGGAAGCTTAGCAACGGCAATTATGCTGCGCTTTGTGAGACCTGCGGGTGCGTGTTCCTCTTGCAATTCTCTCGATCGCCATTTCTTTATATTAAATATTCATAACACTTGATGCTATTTACATCATTTTGCTTTCATAGATGAACAATGGTACCTTTGATTCTCTAGCTACTGGCTTGTCTGTAATTCTTTTTCACTAATCGATGCATGCATGTTGATTGATTTGTGCTGTGGTCTGTTTCTTTTCTCTGAAAAAGAAAAAAATTTAAGAGTTATCATGCATGTGTTTTTATAGTCTGCCTACTATTTTGATTTTCGATCTACAAATTTACTTTGGATTTTGTTGGGTTCATCTACTAAATGCTTCTTTGGGTGTTCAAAGTATATATATATGTGTATAACGAAATTTTTGATGAGCCCCTTAATAATTAAATTAAATATGAGTAATCTGTTTATTATGTTAGTCTCATTATATAAATTTATATAAACTTTCTACAGTTCAGAAAATGACTCGAATATAAACTGAATTACACTTATAATTAATAAAACTAAATTATTTTAAATAATATAAACGAATCAATTTCAATCATTTGAATCTCACTGATGCCCCTTAAAAAACTAAAGAAAATAACTAGAAAATATCATCCTTAACTTGAGAATTCAGTAATCTTTCATTTTGGAGTTCTTAATTTGAAAAAAATAATATAAGGACCATGACAACTTTAATGTTGAATTAGGTAACCCATTGCTACATGTACTTGAGGTAGAGTATTTGATTTTATTGTTAAAGAACATATCGGCCGAGGGAAATTAAACTATAGTTGCCTTAGAATAAATATATTATAAATGTGGGTATATGTTTAATAGACTTTTTCGTAGTACATATACTTGCCAATCCAACCGAGATCACCCAAAATAATTTGAACTTTTCAAATTTTTTAATTTTTTTAACATATTAATAGTCTAATATATAAAATATACTTTATATAATCAAAATACATGGATCTCATATTATAACATTTATTTTTATCAAAATCATATTTTTATTTGAGTTAAATCAAATAAATAATTTTTTTTTAAATAAAGTCTAACTGATATTAGTTAAAGCTTGTCGAACCAAACCTTTCAATAGGTCTAATGGGTGCAATATTGTTAGATATATCTTCATGATTATAATAGGGTGTATATAGGTAAAGAAACAAAATAATGTTCATTATAGACAGAAGTAGTCAACACCAAACCCACCATTTTAATAATTCGAGTTCTTCAAATTCTTCAGTTATGCAGATGATCGATTTATCTTGTTTTTAGAAAAAGGATAATCATGCTCTTCCTTTTGTTGAACTCTAGTAATTGTGATTTGACGTTCATTTTCTTCAATTAGGGTATTAAAGCCTAAAACAAAGGGAGTTATGGTACTTTTGCATTAACCTACAACTATGATTTGAGAAGAACTTAAAGGTTGGAAAATATTTCATTTTGGGATATATATCTCTTTCTATATATACTAAATTAATGGATGAGTAATACACACTCATTAGTATTAAATAATCGATTATATGCTAATTGTTCAGAGTTCAAACATAGAATATGTGGACTATGTGTCACTCACTTATTTATTATAGTATATAGACTAGGTAAGTCTTATCTTCAAATGGCGGAATATAAGATGTTATCACTTTATCAAGTGATAGGTCTTTGTTAGCACTCTTTAAGGGATAACAAGGCAACTATGGAAGCATATGCTACCACTACAAGAATTATGTGATTTACCGATGAAGATGCAAACTGTTGTTAAGAACACAAAGGAGATACAATGGGTGATAGATTATTTTAGTATGGACTATACATAAACGATAGTCGACATTTACATAAATCTTTAAGGATGTTAAAGATGTATTTTTCGTCCTAAACCATAAAGGTGCTTTCGCCTACCTGGAGTTGAAGTTACCATTTTGGAGTTCTTTGAGTTCCAAATTCAGTAATATCTGTCTTTCATATATGTAAAGAGGAGTAATTGCAAGTTTCAGAAAAAAGTGCTTCGATCCAGTCGAGAAAATAAAAGATAGAAACCACCTCTTTTTTATTATATGAAAATCATTCTTATCCAAATGTTTTTGCCTTAAATATTTAAGGCAAATAAAGATAAGCAATTATTACCTTATTGCTTTTGTTTGTAATTGTTCTAGTCGAACACTCTCTTTCCTTCATTCACCTTCATTTTACTAAATAAGAAAGAGCTGAAACGATCACTATCTTAAAATATAAGTTGAAGATCTCACGTATTCATCATTGATTTTGATAATTCTATTTCATTTTCTTGATCTTAGAATTGTAAATAAGATAATATAGAAATTTTGTTATCATGTATCAACTGATTCAATAAAGGCATAAAACGAATGGAAGGTGTTTGTGACGAGTTAGATTTTCTTTTTGGATAGGTTTTGAGAAACTAAAGTTCATTTCCTTTCAGTGAACATGTTCTCAAAAATAGTATTATCATCATGGGTAAAGCACATAAGCATGATCGGAATACTCTTCAAGCCTATTTGGTACTATAAATTTGTACCTAACACTTCTTATTAATCTTCACAAAAAATTAAGACGAAGTAACCGGTGGATCTAAAACCACTCGATCAAAAAGATCTATATATTCTTCTTAAATTTACTAATCAATCAACATAGGTTCCTTTTTCTTATTTAGTTTATAATATTGCTTGTGATGACTCCAAAAATTTAAAACTAGAATTATAGACGATAATTTGCATAAATGAAGTTTAATGACTATTCATTTGTTAGACCAGAAGTAAAAGTTTTAGCATACGGATCCCGTCAGAACTTCTTTCGAGGAATGGGCTAGACTGGGTCATTTCTCAAAAATAATTACTAAAGGACTAGATACTATCACTCGGATCTGGAATCTACATGCTGATGCTCACGATTTCGATAGCCATACCAGTCCAGTAATTTGGAGGAGATTTTTTTAAAAAGTATTTCATGTTCATCTTAACCAACTCTTAATCATCTTTCTTTGGCTTAGTGGCATGTATTTCCATGATGCTTTATTTTCCACCACCCTCAGGCCAAGTCCATCAAAGGCTCTCCTTCGTTATATAAGGCAATAGAAGGAAGCGGGCTTTGTTCCTTTCTAAAGTAATATTGGTCCAGATCTTCAATTCTTAGTATCAGAACAGTAGGCTAGGAATTCAAATTTATTGTCCCTCAACAAGACAACAAGAAGGTGGAGAATATATATTTCTTTCTGGGATAGACTGTAGAAAAATCTACAACTTCCATGGATCGTGTGTTATAATAGGTGACCAGGCCAAGGGACGCTGTCGGTTTTATATTTTAATACCGTACTCATACTGTAAAAAGACCTTATTCACACTGTCTTACGTCTGCCATAATTCCCAAATCATAGCTAAGTGATTCTACTCATGTTGGACCTAGCACCCAAGTGCTTTGGCTAATAGTGGGCTAAAGCATATTAATGGTGATATAAGTGTGGGTTTCCGAAGAACAAAAATAACCTCTTGTTTCTTCTTTCAGATTCAGAGAGCATCCGGAATGATTAGTGAATTACATTTATATTATATTGTAATTAGTGCATTCTTTACGCCCTTGTACATTCTGTCGATTAGTCCCATTAACATAAAGTTGCTTCAAAATGGGCCTAGTTCTAAGATGTCGAATCTATATTGAATCAACATTCAACAAGGCTATTAGGACTTAGGTCTATTTCTTAAGCAGGGCATTCAATACATGTTTTCTATACCAATTAATCAGTTTCTAAACATTAGAGTGAATTCTAATCTAAACTTATAATCTAAATATAGTTTAGAATCTTTGTACTATTTTTATTACTATATTAGTTACAATGAAATCTTTCAAAATTTGATTTCGAGTTAACAAGTTCTTTCTTCTTCGCTTCGGATGAGAGAATAGAAGAGTTGAGTAAATAAAAACTCAGAGGAGGTTCATAGCCAAGGGAAAATGTCACGACCCCACCCGTGGGCCCGTGACCGGCACTAGGGAATGGGTAGGCTTAAGGCCACCGAAACCCGTAGTAAGCCTGACACTCACTGATTTAAACAAATCTCATCTCAAATTAATATTATTAAAGCCACAATTTATCTTAAAGGCTACATTCTACATAAATACTTGATGCAGAAAAACTAGGCGAGACCTGAAACTCAGAAAATTTACAACTGATACATCTACTATTACTACTGCGGAGAATCTAAGATTTACCAATTTACATACCAAATCAAATACATCACCCGATGATGAAGGAGTCGGGTTACTTGAATAAGAGTCGCGAGAGGATTAAATACGAATCAAAATAAGAAAATGAGATCGCTCTAGAGTGAGTTAAAATCAAATAATCTGGGGACTATTGCATTCTTCTCAGAAAACATAGATTATTCAAATCAGTATATCAAACCATGCACATAAATACCAATCATACTATAATCATACCCTAATAAATAAATAAATGAATAAATAAAAATATATTTTTACTTTTACGGGACGAGTGGCTCAGTAGAACCCTAACCCCAAATTCTAACAGTCATTTTGGCTCTCTTAATCTAATAAGACTGGCGCTCCGAGAGTAAAGCTCGACCAGGGACCTTACTTCCAGTCTGGTCACTTAAGTATCCAAATAAGAAATCTAGTAGCCATTCGGCTCTCTTAATCCAATAAGACTGGCGCCCCGAGAGTAAAGCTCGACCAGGGACCTTACTTCCAGTCTGGTCACTTAAGTATCCAAATACGAAATCTAGTAGCCATTCGGCTCTCTTAATCCAATAAGACTGGCGCCCCGAGAGCAATGCTCGACCAGGGACCTTACCTCCAGTCTGGTCACTTAAGTATCCAAATAAGCCGGTGCCCCGAGAGCAATGCTCGACCAGGGACCTTACCTCCAGTCTGGTCACTTAAGTATCCAAATAAGCCGGTGCCCCGAGAGCAATGCTCGACCAGGGACCTTACCTCCGGCAATTTACACAAATCAGCCCAGAGAGCCATGCTCGACCAGGGCAAATCCATAAATATCTTATTACATGTCCATGATTATTACCGGTGCGCACGCGGTCTTGATGTAACCCATCAGGCGGCATGTTCTATAAGCCACATTTCCCAAATCGCAATCACCACATTTAATAAATATCATTGTCTAATGAAATCATTCAACACATATCGAAATAAAGATTAAAATTTAGGATAAGGCAACGTGCAATTCGTGTCAACAGAATAATAATATCTGTATTATTATAACGTTACTAATAATAATATTTATATTATTTTCAATAATTAATAATCAAGTAAAATTATTTATGTTGTGATACTAATAACCATATTATGCATAAACTTCCAAAATATCATATTAAAATCAGACTTAGCAATAGTGCAATGATTAAATGACTTTAACTCACAGAATTGGGCGACCTCCTAGCTCTGCTCCGGTGCCTCGGTTGGAGCGAGCCGAACAGACAGATCATTTAGTCACGGAAAACAATTTATCAAAACGATGGAACAATTACAATAGACCCTAGGTCTAGACTCATAGGACTGACTGTCTAAGAATCTCGACTCAGGAACTACCGAAAATTCGGCAGAACCTCCCCTACAACACGAACATTACCCCCCGTAAAAACGGGTCCAGGACCTACCAGAAAAACACTCTAAATATCTAACAATTTAAACAACGGGAGTCGGGTCCCCAAACTTCACTATTTCCGACTCGCCACACAAAGACAAAAACACAAGGCGTAACCGAGGACAATTATTTTTGACTCACAATATCATCAAATACTCAATATAATCCAATAGACACAATTAAACCAAGAATTCCAAAATTAACGGGCCAAAGATAATTACCGAGACGCTCGATCGCTCGGTCGACTCGCCTCCGGCCGCCGGAGTCCGATCGACGATCCGAACACACCATCGGACTCACAACGACGCGCTGATAATGATCACCTCTTCCGATTTTCCGATCTGACACCCGATCATCCGGAGAGATTTGTGGACGATCTCGACCATCGATTTGCAAATGAAACCCGATCGCCACAAAACCAGTGTCAATGCGAAGCTTGAGATGAGGAGAGTCGGGATACATCCTCCGATCATCCATCCTCCGCCGGAGCTCGCCGGAAAAGCCCAAAAAAACGCGGCTGCCACTCTAAGTTTCACTTTGCCGGATCTTGCAACTCCGGCCACCCCAGGCGTCGCCATCACGCTAAAAGAGAGCCCTCGCCGAGAGAGCCGATCGCCACCCAACTCGGCCAACAACGGCCGAAACACGCCTGAATTCGCCTTCGCGCTCTTCTACCGCTCCCGCCGAGCCACTGCTGCCAACCGCCGCTTGGCCGGCCGCCACCGATGCCTGCAGCGTCCTCATTTCTCTCTCTTCCGACGCGCCTCACTCTCTCCCCGACAATTCTCTCCTCTTCCTTTCTTCTATATTGACATTTGACCCCTGAACTTTTCCTTATTACAATTTGGTCCCTCAACTTTCTTAATTACTTACAATTTCATCCTGCAGAATTCCAATTTAATCCCTAAACTTCTTTTTAGCCTTTCAATTAAGCCCTTAACTATTTAATTTGGGCCAAATTTGAATTACTGAAAATACACAAATACCCCTGACCGACATATTTATTTACAAAAATACCAAACTCACAAATTTCCATTAAACTCTCATAAAAATAAAATTATACTTTCAATCCTTATTCCAAAATAAATTTCCAATTTAGTCCTAACACACAATTAAATTAAATAATCAATTTCCAACTTAAAATTTAATACTACTAATCAATTATAATACCAATTTTCTCAAAATTCTTTTATAAAAACATTCCTTACAATTTCTATCATAATTTTTCAATATATAATTTTATTTATATAAATATGCATTTGGAGAAAATTTGAATAACTAAATAAAAATATAAATTATTCCTCAAATAATTTATTTAATTAACTCCTTAAAAATCAAACTAATTGGATATGGAAAATAACTCATTTGTTTATCTAACATGAACATTCAAAATTTGTATTTAAATCATTCTAATTAAACCGAATAAAAATAAAGCTAAAATTAACTTAAATAAAAACTCATTATTAAATATATAAAAAAATTCGGGATATTACAGAAAAGATGTCTGAGTAAGGTTATTTTAGAATGTGTTATGTGTAAAACAATGTCAGTAAAAAAATCAACAGAGATTTCTAGATATATTACTCGAAAGACTTGATATAAAGGAAACTTTCATTTCGTATTAAATATTATATATAATATATTAGATTAGCTTAGGCCAATATGAAAATGTAAACAACTAAAAATTATAATCACATTAACCTCACTAAAGCTAACATTTAGGTTTTCTTTTTCTTTTCAAGGTTGAGCACTCTTTCAGTTTCTTGTTTTATCAATAAATTTATACGTATTAGCCTTGTTAATGATGTACATCTTGGTTTTCATAATGCCCTTTTTTGCGAATTCTTACAAAATTTTAAAAATCCATATATCTATAAAAGTAAGATTTTCTTTGATGTTATTGGATGGAAAGCGATATATTAGAAATTGTTTAATCTCTATCATTCTTCAAGGAAGATCATTTTTATATAGGTTAGCCACATCCATTATTTTCTATATATGGAGGCAAAGGCCAACAAAAATGAAAATTGATATCAAGAATAGGTTAATATGGAATATACATATAATAATAATTGGAGTTAATAAGGCACGATTGTAGCATTCTTCATTTGGTAATATTGGTTTTTCTTGGACAAACATCCTTATTATTCTCTCTTTTACAACACATGGCCACTCTTGTGTTTTCTAGTTTTATCAATTAATTTATAGAATTTGCTCGCCATTTTAATAGTGTGTTTGTGGTATTTTGAATAACTTCTTTTCTTTTTATAGATTCTTATAAGGTTTGGTAAATCCATCAGAAACATAATTTTTCTTACTACTATTGGTTAGATTTACATAGTGCCTAAGAGATTGTTTGACTATTTGTCTTTCTTTAAAGAGGATATTTCTTTAAATGGATTTATATTTCAACGCTTACAAATTAATACTTAGTGTCTTTAATTCATTTCCTTTAGTTGTATTTTGATATTTTCTTTTAATTATGTTTGCCTTTTCCTTAGTTTTGAGCCATCATAGATAGGAATGCTAGTCTTTGAGATAATAATTTAGTTACTTCATCAATAAATAGGAAATTATAGTTAACATTTCTCTCTCTTAATTACTCTTTTTTTATTAGTTTTTTTACCACATGTTGATCTTTCATTTGAGAAGCGATTACATTAAAACACAATTAAAGTTGAATGATGACTAAAATGAAAACTAAGTGTGTAGTTAAGTGACCATTTGGATCATTGTGCCCTATCCTTCTCTTTTCTGACTATCTCGTTAGCTAAGCCCTCTACCGTTATTGTTTCTGTCGCTAATATACCTTTTACTTTCTATTAGTGAAACTATCTTTTTAGGAGATGTAATAACCATATAGAGCTTAACCTAAGCATAAATAAAACTAGTAAATTAACCTAGATTGACTATATGTGCCTCCATAGAAAAAGAACTTGCACATTTTGCTATTGCTACTGTGAAAGGAGGGAGTTCCATAAACTTCAACCCTAACATCTCTCCGTTATAAACGTGATGGCTTGGAACATAGTAATCAGTAGACTTATACATATGCTCATTTGATGTCCTTCCTTATCCAACTGCACTTGATAAGAAAGCCAGACTTAGATATCTATACGTATTTCCTTATAGGTCTAGCTTTGATTGTTCTAGTCTTGACTTAAGTGTAGCATGAGTTGGTTGAGATTAACCTAACAATAATTCTTAATTACATGATTTCTCTTTTATTAATGGGAGGTCTAGGGGTTAAATATTTTTTATATTTGTCGTAAAGGCAAAAATTTACTTAGTATGGAGGAAATGACTCGAACTTAAAACCTTTCATTTTTAAAGATACAAGCATTCTTACCACTTAAAGTATCTATGAAAATGTGGAAGATCTTTCTCTTGATTTTTTATTTATTTATTATATTTATAAATTATCAGCTCCAATTATTTTTTATTTTTCTTTAATATTAATTTGTTTTCTATGCGTTTTCTTGTTTGTTTTGCATCTTTTTAGTCTAAAGTTATTCTTTTTCTGCCCTTTTCTTTATGACATTAGATTTTCTTATATGTATATATTGATGATTTCGTTTGTGATTTTTTTAAGTATATGGGTTCATAATTTCTTAAATCATTTTCAAGAATCTTTCAACTCCTTTTCTTTTTTTCAAATAAGGAGTGCATCCTCTTTAAGAGGCAAAATCAAATTAATAAAAGAAAAATCAAATTATTTAAATAGAGAGGAACGATCCTAATTGCTTCTTTTGTAGTATAATATTCCATTCTTTTTATGTGTCACTAAATTTTTGTTTTCTTTTTGTCATATACATGCTAATTAATTATCTAATTCTATATACAGTTTTACACACACACATCTCCATACTGTAAAATTCCTATGAATTTCTTTTTTTAAATAATTATTTATTTATTTATGAATTTCTATTACTAATTAATCTTGTCCTTTTAAAAGCTTCATTATTTTTAGGAAAAAAGATCTCTTATAGGTAATACTAATATTCTATAAAATTTACTGGCATCATATTATATTTATTTATTTATGTGTTCTCCACTGTAGCATTAATTCTTTTGCAATTTCTGTAGCTCTGCTTATGAGGATGGCAGCTTTTGCCGAATATTTCACTGGGATTCTGATGGATGGCGGTTCTGTGTTACTTGTGGAAGTGTGAGCTAAAGAATTCCATTCATCTTCTTTGCTCATTAATGGACTGCTCTCTTTTTGTGGCTGTTCATTAGTAATATCTTATAGTGTAGCAGACTAATGCTTGATTTTTCTTTTCTCAAAAATTAATTTTATTTATTTATTTTATTGAATTGTAGGCTGTCCATTGTGGTTGTGTTATGTCAGCACATGCATATATTATGTTGGATGTTGGAGGCATTCGATGCCTCAAATGCTTAACCAGCGCCACTGGGGTAATCTTCTCCTCTCTTGGATCTCTTCTGTTTTCTCCTTTTACCATTCTCAAATACTCAGGCCATTCATGTTTTTTCCCCTTTTCAATTCACAAAACTCAGATAAGGTTTTGGGCGTTTATAACACAGAATTTTACAGATTTTATGAAATTTTTTTTTTTAATTCATTGTTTGATTTAAAAAGAAATATATAAAAATTGTTCTTATAAAATATGTCATTCACTTAAAAAACTATAATGTGAGAGTCTTTGAAATCCATATGAAAAGAGTTTTGTGAAATCATTGATTTTAATGAATGAGAGACGTCTCGATTTTTTCTTTATTTGATAAATAGTTATCTTCAAATGTGTTTTTGTGAAACCATTGATTTTAATGCTCTTGAAATCTTACAGTTATAAAGAGGACCGCTGTCGAATCACTGATTCAGTAAACCTTCAATTTTAGGAGCTCCATTTCTATATAGTCTTTGTAATAATGATAAATTGCCATTTCTTAAGGATCATAATTTGAGAATTAGACTAGTTAATTGAAATGAATGCTTCAATTGTGTCTACTACTCAATTAATGATGTTTGAACTTTGAAGTTTGTTCAATTTCAAATATTACAGGGAAGTAACCAGCGCCCGAAGCTTATGATGTCAGGGGAAACAACAGCAAAGAAGATGGTTCCTTTCCGAATGTTCCTTTGAAGTTGCAGTATACATATAATCAGTTAATTCTGATATATACATACATATATAATAACCGCCTTGAATAATCAAGACATTGTTTGGCAGCTCTATCTTCAACTGAGCTGTTGCAACTTCAAGCTTTCTATTTCAGAGATGTATTCCAATAATATATGCATGGGATTCATGCATTGAATTGCTTTAGTTTAATAGACAGATAATAATGATGCTTATTAGGATATAATAATATATCAGAATATATATATGTATGGCAAATGCATATTTGCAAATTTAGGTTTTATTAATTTAATCATTTTAACAAATTAATTTACGTCTTTTTTATTGTTAATCTCATTAGCCTTTGCCTCTTTGTTTTTCTTATTTAATTGAGCAGCCTTTACTTTTGCCTTTTTTCTTTCTCTTGCTAAAATGACCCTCCTCCAGCCAACTATTGCTTCATTATCATCATCAAAAAACTCAACTTCATGTACCCTAGCCCATCTAAGATTTCTCCTAGCTTCGAGATGCTCCTCTTCTTCTAAGCTAAAATCAGAATCTTCCACACTATCATCTGTCTCACTTACTTTTACAAGCTTATAGTCATTATCTTCGCTATCACTTAAAATGTCTTGTTGTCCAGCTATATCATTTGTTTGACCACCAGCAACTACAGAAATTTCAACATCACCAACTTTAAAATTACCAGTCTCTTCTGCATTATCATTTACTTGAGCATCTTTATCCATCACTTCTTGATTTTCATCAATCAGCTCCACTTTAGCCTCCCCTTCACAATATACTGAAACTAACCCATCCTTAATGAAGTTCAACATTTCCATGCATCCTTTATCCTCTTCAAAAAAATAAAAACCACTACCTTCAAGTTTCATGTAAGCTGTTTTCAAAACTTTAGAGTACCCTAAGTCCTTTACAATGCCCTCTATGTAAAAAAAATCCAAACTTGTCAGAGTCACAGTTCTCATAAAATCCAATCCCCCCAATATATTATGTACCCTAGTTAGTTTCAAAAAATACCCCACCATGGTGCACTTATATGCTAAACACATCCATACTGTAAGTTATTGACAATATTTGTTAGACACTACATACACGTTCATTAATTTTTAAGTTTAACAATTGTTTAATTTATTATAATGGGATATTTTAACTATAAAGTTGAAACCCTAAAATGCAACAACTATAACTAATGAATATGCTATGTAACAACATTATAATGGTACCTATGTAGATGTTGTCCTTAATGCTTCAATGGGGTCCAATAGCTTCGAATCGATCAACCGGTTGTAACTTCAGTTTTACTAAATCCACTGAACCAGGTTCAACAACATGGGGGACCACAAACCCTAGTTTTCAAGCGAGTGGACTCTACAGTCAATAAAGAATTGGCTTTTCTAGTCTTTTTCTCTGTAAAAGTTAGGATTTTAATCTTAGTTTATGATTTAGGGATTTGAGAGAAAAGTTTAAGATTTTTTTTCTTTTCTTTTGCTGTAAAAAGGCGACATCGTTTTATCAAGTGGCTGAGTCAGCAGCTTCTTTTACTGACTCAAATCTGTTTTTTTTAATTATTTACAGTCAGCATTCCGCGTTCACAGCCTCGCCGTGAAATTTCAAAAAAACTTGCCAGATAGTATATTTGTCAAGAAATTAAAAAAATTGGCATGATTTTGAAATTTTAAAAAAATTAGCTAAATTTGTTAAAAACGCGAAATATCAAGATCTGTTTGATAATTAAGCCTTATATTTTTTCTATTGTATAGTTTTGTAGTTTTATATGTATTTCGAATATATCAATGAAACAAATATTTTTACGATAGTAGTTTTAGTTAATCTGATTATTTTAAAAGATTTTCATATTAGTTTAATTCTCTTTACTAGATTGTCTTTTTTCGAAAAATTAATATAAATTATAAAATATTATTATTATAATAAATTTCTTTCATTGCAGTAAGAATAAATAAAAATTACTTTTTATTTATTTTTGTAAATATTAAACCCATTAGTTTACAACAAATCAAAATAAACTAACAATGGTAGGTACAAATAATTAATAAATCGTTCATATATTTGATATGTATATTGTTCATAAGTTTGAGTGTGTTTGAGGATAATTTAATAAATTTTTAATTCCCTTTATTTAATTTTCTTAGACATAACGAGGGGAGGGTTTAATCATGTAGTACCTGGAAAATGAAAAATGGCTCTGGTATTCCACGGTTTGAACTTTGAAGGAAAAGAACCGTTAAAAGTAGGTCCGGTTTAACTTTTACTTTCAAGTAGAATTAACTATTCAAAGTTCATTATTTGCTACCATCATTGAAACACATCGACCATCTAAACAAAAAAAAAATGACTTTCTAGCTATTCTGAAAGATAGATAATACATTTGAAGTTTGATTTTAGTGATGATACTATTTAATAACTAATAATAAAATGAATCAATTTAAATAAGATCGAAAATCAACCATGTTTGGAAGACAACAATAATTTTTTATAGATCAAGATTATAAATAAAATTTTAAATTTTAATTAAAACATTTTAAAAATGTAACACCCGGAATTTTTATATATTTAATAATCAGTTTTTATTTAAGTTAATTTTAGCTTCATTATTATTGGGTTTAATTTGGAATGATTTAATGAAAAATTTAATATTAATCAAATAAATGAGTTATTTTCTATACCCAATTAGTTTGAAATTTTAAGAAATTATTCAAATAAATTATTTGAGAAATGATTATATTTTGGCTATTCAAATTTTTCCAAATGCATATTTATATAAGTAAAATTATATATTCAAAAATTTTGGAAGAAATTATAAAGGATGTTTTTATAAAAGAATTTTGGGAAAATTGGTATTATAATTGATTAGTAGTATTAAATTTTGAGTTGGAAATTGATTATTTAATTTAATTGTGTGTTAGGACTAAATTGGAAATTTATTTTGGAATAAGGATTGAAAGTATAATGTTATTTTTATGGGGTTTTAATGGAAATTTGTGAGCTTGGTATTTTTGTAAATAAATATGTCGGTCAGGGGTATTTTTGTAATTGTGTATTTTCAATAATTCGGATTTGGCCCAAATTAAATAGTTAGGGGCTTAATTGAAAGGCTAAAAAGAAGTTTGGGGGTCAAATTGAAATTCTGCGGGATGAAATTGTAAGTAATTAAGAAAGTTGAGGGACCAAATTGTAATAAGGAAAAGTTCAGGGGTCAAATGTCGATATTGAAAGAAAGAAAAGAAGGATCGGGGAAGGAAGAGAGGAAGAGAGAGAGAGAGAGCCGAAGAAGAAGGAGGAGCTGCGGTGGCGTGCGTCGTCGGAGCGACTTCTTGTGGTTGGCCGTCGGCGTCAGCGGCACCAATGACGACTCATGAGGAGGAAAATTGCTTCCTTCCTGCCGGCTTTGCGTCGGTGGTTGATCTTGGTGCCGATCGACTCCTCTCGGCCCTCGGCTTTGTTTTGGCGGCTGGCTGGTGGCCGGAATCGGAAGATCCGATGGAGAGAGAAAATGGTGGCAGCCGGCGTTTTTGGGTTTTTCCGAGATCCGGCCGGAGGATGGACGATCGGAGGGCATATCCCGACTCTCCTCTGCTCGAAGCTTCGCGATGGCCTTTGGTTTCGTGGCGATCGGGCTTCGTTTGCAAATCGACGGCCGTGATCGTTCGTAAATCTCTCCGGATGGTCGGGTGTCAGATCGGAAAATCGGAAGCAAGGCTCGTCATCAGCGCGTCGTTGTGAGTCCGATGGTGTGTTCGGATCGTCGATCGGACTCCGGCGGCTGGAGACGAGTCGACCGAGCGATCGAGCGTCTCGGTAATTTTCTTTGGCCTGTTAATTTTAGAAATTCTTGGTTTAATTGTGTCTATTGGATTATATTGTGTATTTGATGATATTGTGAGTCAAAAATAATTGTCTGTCAGTTTGCCTGCCTCGTATTTTGTGCTGTGTGGCGGAGTCGGGAAATAGTGAAGTTTGGGGACCCGACTCCCGTTGTTTAAATTGTTGGATATTTGGAGTATTTTTCTGGCAGGTCCTGGACCCGTTTTTACGGGGGGTAATGTTCGTGTTGTAAGGGAGGTTCTGCCGGATTTTCGGTAAAATTCTCCTGAGTCGAGATTCTTATACAGTCAGTAATGGGAATCTAGACCTAGGATCTATTGTAATTGTTTCATCGTTTTGATAAATTGTTTTCCGTGACTAGATTGTCAGTTCGTTCGGCTTGCTCCTACCGAGGCACCGGAGCAGAGCTAGAAGGTCGCCAAACCTGTGAGTTAAAGTCATATATCGCTTACGCACGTGTCATGCATAAAATTTGATTTGCTACTGTGAATATTTATTTGCAATTTCAATTTTTCATTTAATTATTATTATTATCATTTGCATGATGCTTTTAATTACTATTTAAATATGTTTTTCCTTTATTACCAATTTTAATATTGCATGATGACTCAAGATGGGACGGCAGTAGAACATAGGAGTTGGATGAGTGTCCCAATATAATCTGAGAGAGATAGGGAAAGGGTAAAGAGGTAAAAATTTTAAGAAGAAAGATTAGGACTACCTCAGTCGAGCATCGCTCTCTGGGCTTAGTAGAGTGTGGTTGCTTAGGAGTAAAGGTCAACGGTCGAGCATTGCTCTCTGGCCGGCTTATTTGGAAATTTAAGTGACCGGAGGTAAGGTCCCCGGTCGAGCTAAGCTCTGGGGCGCCAGTCTTATTGGATAAGAGAGCCCGAAAGGCTAAGGGTGAGTTAAGTGGCCGGACTGGAGGTAAGGTCCCTGGTCGAGCTTTGCTCTCGGGGCGCCGATCTGTTGGAATGAGAGGTTTGAGATGATAGAGTTGAGGTTAGTTGAGACATAAGTGTTGAAATAATCGAGATTTTAGAGTTGGGATTAGAGTTCTACTGAAGTACTCCGTCCCGTTGCATGTGGAATAAATTTTGTTTAAGCATGGCATGACACATATGTTTTAACATGACACGTATGGTTCGCGTGATTTATTAATTATTTTAAAATTAAATAAGGTGACATTGAGATATTTGAAACTGTTTTAGATATATGATTTTAGCTCACTCTCGAGACTGACAGTCTCCATTTACTGTTTTTCAGATTCGTGACTGTTAGTCCTCTCGCGACTCTTATTCAGTAACCCGACTCCTTCATCATCGGGTGATGTATTTGATTTGGTATGTAAATTGGTAAATCTTAGATTCTCCGCAGTAGTAATAGTAGATGTATCGGTTGTAAATTTTCTGAGTTTCAGGTCTTGCCTAGTTTTTCTGGCAGACCGAAGTATTTATGTAGAATGTAGCTATTAAGATAATTTGTGGTTTTAATAATATTAATTTGAGATGAGATTTGTTTAAATCAGTGAGTGTCAGGCTTACTACGAGTTTCGGTGGCCTTACACCTACCCATTCCCTAGTGCCGGTCACGGGCCCACGGGTGGGGTCGTGACAAAAAATATCTAATTAAATGAATTAAAAGATGTTAAAATTTAAGTGATGCACTTTAAATATTTAATTTTCTTTTTAAATATAAATCTTTCATAAATAGAATATAAAAGTACATCTACAAATAAAACTAAAAAATAATAATTATATTCAAAAGATATATAAACTAAATTTTATTTAAAATAAAAAATTATTTTTAAAACTTTTCAATTTTGTGGATGGAGAACTTATCAATTATCATACAAAATTTAATTAGCTCGTAATAAATTCTTAATTTTCAAACTAGTCTAGTTATATAAACATTATCAATAATTTATATTATTTAAGAAAATTAAAATAATTTCACACGTATATAATAGAAATGAATAAAACTTTCATGAAAAAATATTTATATATCCGCATTAAAAATAAAAAAATAATATAGTAATAATAATAAATATAACAAATCTATATAATTATTTTATTGTATAAAGATAAATAAACTAAAACATAAAGTCACTATAAACTAATAAAAAGTAATAATCAATTTTTAAGATTGATGAGAAATTAAGAAGAAGAAGAAAACGAAACACTAATTTTTATTTTTGTTCCAAACTTCCACAAAAAGAAATATATTTCTTAACTTCAAATAATGTTTGATGGTTAATTATATTTTGGATAAAGGTTAAGGGTTTAATTGTAATTTTGCCTAGCTCAAAGTGAAAACACCATCCACGTGTACTCACTCTCCGGTCACACAAACTCGGCTTCATTCAAGAAGAGCAGACAAAATATCTCCCGCTCCGTTTCTCTCTCCACTGGAACTTCTCTAATCATTTTCCTTTCTCTAGTTTCTTCCTTTTCTCGGAAACCAAACAGAGTTCTCGCAGTGTTACCATGAGTTTACTTATAAACCAGAGTGTTAGTTGTTACATGAATAATAATAATGGCCAGAGAACCAATCACAGTGAGTCATTTCAAACTCTCTCTATGATTCAATTTCTTTATCAATAACGAAGACTATCAATTTTGTTTTGTGAAGGCAAAGAGAAAGCTACCGGCAAACTATCATCCACAAACGAGAATCTTCGCCGAAATGTTTTATCCTTATCAAAGAATGACAGTCGCTGCAGCTCCAGAATTAAAACTATAGCTACGTCCCTCGCAGGTGCCTATAATTCTTTTTCTACTCTCGGTAACTTTTACTCAATTGAAATTTCTACAATGTTTGTACTTTTTTACACTGATTGTCTTTTTTCTCCTTTGCAGTTTCAAATTTGATTAATATAGACGCAGCAAAGGCTGTGTCTACTGATAAATTATTGGTGAGGATCCAATACTGTTGTTTGCCATGGTTTGGGATGAATCATATGCAAGAATCCATTTGAATTGTTACAAAATCATGTTAATTTTAGCAATCTTTTTTGTTACTTTTTGAAGTTGAAAGAATTCAATTCTAGCCGCTACAAACCACTCTACAAACATGATAATTGACTAAATAGAATTGAGAATATATTTGCATTTTTAGAATTTCCAAACACACTATATCAGAATAAATTTTCCACATTTCATTTTTTAGACTAACTCTATCCTCATCTAATTGTGATTATCGAATTTGATAATGCTATTTCCAGAGTTTATTTGAAGTTATAGTACTGGTAGAATCATTGTATTTTGGGGACTTTGATTCAGGAAGAAGCTACTATTTATATGTATACTTTAGCTGATGGAGGCATTGGAGACTGGTTAGGAAGGTTATTATATTCAGCTGGACAACAGGCTAATGAAGCTGTTCAGGATCAGTTATCAGCCCTTAGTTTCACTAGGTTTCTCTTTTCCCTGCCATACTTTATTTTTTGTATTTGCATATCTGCATATATCAAAGTGAATTCAGTTCATTTATCTATTTTTTGTGGTTCATTGTTTATTTCTTTATTACAGTTTGGCAGTTATTTTTGGGGCAGGGCTTGTGACTAGCCTTTCGCCGTGTACGTTGAGTGTTTTACCATTGACCCTTGGTTACATTGGTAAGCATTTTCTCTTGCAATGCCTCATAAAAAATTGAAAATTTGACAGGATTTACTCTCGAAGAGTTTGTGGTTTCTGTTTTGAATCTCTTGTAGTTGTAGTCTCAAAAGCTATTATTTGACCTTGTTTTGATCATGCAGGAGCTTTTGGCTCTGGGAAAAGCAGGGCAGAGGTAATGACTTACTGAAAATCTTATCTTCACTTGGTGATGTTTTTCTCCATTTGCCATATTTAGCTTAGATCTTGTGGTAGTTTGCATCAAGTTTTTTTAAAAATAAAGAAAACAAATGAAAAGAATATTTAAAAAAAACAGGTTAAAGAAAAAGAATTTATAGGTCATTTTAGCATCTTTACTACTACTAAGACTATCCAAGTGGGTTAAACTACGCAAACCTGCTATGTTAACCAACTTTCTCCTCTCTTGCTTCCATAGTTATGTTTCCCATGCATATTGTACATTAAAAAAGTTGATGCTGCTGTTTAGGTCGTTGCAGATTCGATTGCGTTCGCATTAGGATTGGCAACTACACTAGCTCTTCTTGGTATAGGAGCCTCATTTGCTGGAAAAGCATATGGACAGATAGGACAAGGGTTACCTTTGGCTGCTTCTGGTTTGGCTGTTATTATGGGTCTTAATCTCCTTGAGGTACTGATAAACATCTTGAATATTGTTTGGTTTCTGCATTACAAGCGTTGGCTGTGTGCTTGATTATTATCAGCACTTAATGATGGCCTTTTACTGTTTCTTAAATGAGTTTGTACTTTGAATGGTTTAGTTTGCAATTAGATCTTCTTTCAGTTGATATTGGTGATTTAAGTCCTCCCTTTCTATTTAAATTTCTCATTCTGAGGGCCAACATTGCAGATTATTGAATTACAACTCCCTTCCTTTTTCAATAATTTTGACCCTCGTGCTGCAGCAGCTAATTTTCCATCAAGTAATGGCCTTTTTCAAATTTTGCTTAGCCCTTTTAATATTCAACATATGGACAATCTGATCCTCTTGAGAGTTTTAATGATAGAAAATATGTCATATCCAGGCGTGCAAGCATATTTAGCTGGTCTTACATTTGCATTAGCTGCCTCTCCTTGCAGTACACCTGTGCTTGCCACTTTGCTGGGTTATGTAGCTGCATCTAAGGTATGTAGCTGCTCCCTTCCTCCCTCTCTCTTTCTCTTCCCCTCCTCCTTCGTCCTTTCTCATTCCACATTTGAAGTCTCATACAGCAGCATACAAATCGAAAAGCTAACTGTTACCTAGCTAAGTGTGACCAAAGTCATGTTTGATAATTGTAAATGATGAAATTAAGTGTACTTAGGTGAAAGGAGTAAGTTATTTTGAGCAACTGAAAGGAGTAAGTTTATGCTGGAGATGCACTTTGGACTATTAGCTCTTTAAATTGTTTAAGCATTTATGCTTTTTCATTTGGAAGAATCAATCTTTTACATTGGGATAAATAATTACATCAATCTTATTTCTCTGATAACCTTCTGGTTAGGCGGAACTTGTAGAAGATTAATGCTCTTTTGTGAGATTCTAATTTGTCAGAAAGCTAAACATAGTTACACTTAGAGGTGAGATGTGGAGCATTAGATGGTACACATTTTCATCTGTTATTTTTCCAGTTTATCAGTTCGATGATAAAAACGGTTTTTCTCTGATCCTTTTTTCAAATAGATGTCATGCTAACATGTGATCTATCAAAGTTAAAATAGGGAGAGAAAGGAAACAATGAGGGGAAAAACAATAGATTTATACTCGGTGAACAGCTTGATGGACTATTTCAAGCTTTTGTTGTTGGAATTAATTTTCTTAATTTGGTTTACATGGTTGTACACAACTTGATAAGCATGTAACAGATATTCTTATAACAGGATCCAATTGTAGGAGGCAGCTTACTCTTGACATACACTACTGGCTATGTTGCTCCTCTGCTTCTTGCTGCTTCTTTTGCTGGAGCTTTGCAGGTATTTGTTCTGTATTGGGGATTGTAGCTGTATTATTTCAGTTAAACCAAGAAGACAAACAATTACTTCAATCGCCTTTGGGGTTGGTGTTTCTCGAAACTGCTATTTCTAGCGACTGGGCCTGATTTATAAGTGTCATACTACTTGAGAGAAAATTGTAATGTGAAATCCACTCAGGAATGTCCTTTTACATGGTTCTAAGCAGGTTACTGGAATCATATTAATCTACTGCCTGGTGTTTCAATTTTCATTTTGATATTCTCTGAATTGATCTTTTAACACATGCAGAGCCTGTTGTCATTCCGAAAGTTCTCAGCATGGATCAATCCAATGAGGTATTGCTGTAGTATCTTTAATGTTGTCAATTTTAAAAACTGGAAATGACAGCTTTGCATCTCCATAATCATTCACATTATAAATGTTTTATGGTGCTGGACACAACCATCTTAATTAACCTGGTAATGTCTCTGGAACCCACGTCTTAATTCTGCACTTATCAACAGTTGTGTGGATCATTTGTAATTGCCTGTCTGGCAGGAATTTTTTCTCAGACTTGCCGGTTTCTATAGAGTTTCCATGTTTCTAATACATGTTGAGTTCGATTGTTTGCAGCGGTGCACTTCTCCTAGGAGGGGGTGTATATACTTTCTTGGATAGGCTCTTCCCGGTTTCAATGTCAATGTAGATGTCCCAACATGGAGTTCTGTAGAATTTACTTCACAATGTACAGAGAAAAAGATCAAAAGGTTAATGGATACAAAGTAACAAAAAAAAAAAGAAAAATAATACACTGCAGGAAGGCTTCTCTGTTTTACACTAGGAAATAGTTTGATACAAACAAGTTGTGTACCAGAATGAAGTGTGTAGCTGAAGTATACTGATGTTCCGTGATCCATTTCAGACTCCTTTAGTCCATAGATATGATAATGTATTTCTGATGCTATTTCTATTTTACATCAAGCACAGGAAAATGTTCGAGAAGAAAAGAAACAGCAGTTTTTCATCTCTAAAATTAACTGCACAAAATAGTCAATAGTACAAAATATACAAAGTTATTCAAAGAGTTCATTTTTATATATGTTAGGGGCCAATTGTTGTGCAGAATAAAATGTTAGGAATTAAATTGTAAGATAGTGTATTGCTTTCCGGTTCTTTCATAATTTACTAATAAACGGTTTAGATGAGGGATGAAACAAAACCCTATTTTTGAACAAGAAAGGACAAAAGTATAAATTAGCAAAAACATTTAGGAGGTTTTAATAATTAATATATATTTTATTATTTTATTATTAAATATTATAATATAAATTACTTATATTTATTGTAAAGTATACACTAATTCTTGATAATAAATTTTCGTTTTTAATTATTTTTGCTATTTTACATTTGTAATAGAGCTTTCTAACAAAAATAAATCAGATGAACAGATTGTTTCTTTTGCTATTAATAAAACTATCCAGCCTAGTACATTTTCATGTATAAAAATGAAATTCACAAAAGTTTTTAAATCCTGAAGGCTGCTCCCTTCATGGAAATCTAATCTCTGCTGCCTGCAGGGATCATCCAGGACAAATGTTCAAGTTATGGCATGAAAGATATGCTGTGATTATATTTTGTTCTCAAGTTTTATGCTACACTTTTACCTTTTTATTTTCGTTTTTGGTGGCAGATCAAGTGAACCCATTGAAGAGGAGGAGGAAAGAATCCAAATTTTCCCAATGACATGTTGCACTGGCAGTAGCTGCAATATTTCCACCATCAAGATCAAGAAGATTCTACACTCATGTTTCGCATGGATTTTGAAGTTCTTGCTGAGCAATGGGAACACTCAAAAAGTCAAAAGATTGTTGCGCATTTGGGAGTCCCCAAGTTCATTCCAGAATTCTTGAAACCAAAAGGCTACTAATTATTATGAATTTTCCAACCTGTATAATTTGTCAAAGCTAACATCTTTTCTTGTGCAAATTTGGCACTACAGTCATAAATACGAAGCAGTCGGCCATGGAACAGACAGATAAGATCACAACTAACAGAGTGTCACTGACATATCGTTCAGGGCCCTGACCTCATCTAGGACCATATCAGATCGTGCCAGAGGTTGACAGGGAGGTGGTGGTACTGATTCCAATTCCAGTAAAATAATGTCCAGGAATTATATGATTTGCTTTAACACAAGCTCCTCTTCTTCGTTCTTTATGGTTAGCTTATTGATTATTGGCTCTTTCGGATAATATTTGACAGATATTTTAAGCATAATCAACAAGTCAAATTCACCCAGAAAGCTACACTTCAAAAATTAGAAATCTGTAACTGGCAATTCCTCGAGTCTTGTCCCATGAGTATGATTTCCGGCAAGACCCCGCACCAGCTTTTCCGGTGAGCTCAGCTCCCCGCTACATAAAAAGTCCGGTGACACCAACGCTAACAAAAAGTGTAGTAAATCTAAACCCAGTGTGAAAGAGGACGCTCACAATGAGAAAAGAGACTTTTGCAGTATAATTTAAATTAAACTGTGATTCTGTCTATTAGTGCGAATCCTGACAGGATCCAAACCCCCAGAAAATGGACAGATGGAATTCTTCAGGGAAAGGGAAGATGGCGAAGAGCGGCAGGTTGGTTGTAACTTAAACAAGTGGCTATCAATTATATAACCGCATGTTTGCACACCCATCACCTTTCGGCAGCTTTCTTTTTGGGGCAGATTTACGAACTTTGCCAAACTTATGGGCTATTGCCTGGCTTTGGTAACCCGTCCGTCCTTTGTCCAAATCCTCAAATGAAGAAGGTGACGTCTTAGCAAGGGAAGGATTTGGATCACTGAAAAATTATTACTCCCTCTGACCTCAAAAAAAGAAAAAAGAAAAAAAGGAATGTAAAAAATAGCTACACGTTATTAACTCTTTTATTATTTTCTAAAATTTGTTTATTAAATTATCCATAAAAAATACAATGTTTCATATATTATTAAAATATTTTAATAATTATTTATTAAATTTTAAGACCTACTAAAAATACAACTTTTATAATGTTTTATATAATTATTGAATATATAAGAAATTATAATTTAGGACGTACTAAAAAAGGGACCTATCCTTTTAGAATAAAAATATTATTATTTTTAATAATCACAAGCTATTGATGCATTGAGTTGCATAACACATAATGTGCCATTCTTTTATGTTCACATGATATCTACGAAAACATAATAAATGTTTCACATAAATGAAAATGTGAGAAAGTGGAAAGAGTATTGGATCATTCGCCCTCCATTAATGTGAATGAAAGCCGAAGAAGCTGTCTTAATAGTTTATTCCGCATGCACTGGATCAAATATTTGCCGACTTTAACGAATAATGTACTTTATTCTTTGCCATTAACACAATTTGTTACCACTGTCATCGTACCATTTGAGAGGAAATAAGAAAATGTCAACTTGCATGAGCAACGATGAGGGAGCCTGTGGAAGACCAACACACAAAAGTATTGCTGACTCCTTCTAATAGAACCAAAGGACAAAAGACCTAGGAGCATATGCCTCAGATCTGTGCAGCTGTAGCCGCTTCAACCCATCAGGAATTAGAAAGTTAACGTTGACATAGAGCATAGGAGCTACTCAGGTAGCAAAGAAGACCGTTGAAACTCAACGATGTATATATATCTGTAAACTTCATTTGTAAAGACTCAGAATTCTAATTTTCTTTGTAATAGAATCATCATGAACGATATAAATTCTACAGAGAGCTCTGGAACATATTCTACACCAAGACCCTTTTCATCTCTCTTACGTTTAAATTACAACCGACTGAAACATATGGGAAAGTTAAAATTCAACTGGCCTGCGATTTCAAAGCTTTAATGTCTGTTCTTTGTAAAGAGATGTCTCATAAGTAAAATTTATATGCACAAAAGAGAACGTCTACGCCTTCTCATATAATATGTTGGGGCTCTGAGCGTTCGGTCTTATCCTAATCTAGTTAAGGTTTTGAGTTTAGTCTGGTTTTATTATCTGTAAGGTACTGTCCAGCAGACCGACACAGGCATGCGAATCTAAATTAGTTGAACTATCTCGGATAGAAAACAACTTTTGGAATTTGGACACTGAAAAATTTTCAATGCAAATCGTGCACCTTCGCGAACCCTTATTTTGCTCGATTCTGTCCCCATTTTCTTGTGCTTGAATGGCTGAGAGGAAGTCCGAATATGAACAACCCACAATTCTAAATCTTGATTCTTAATAAGCCCCGCGATTGATCATTTCTTGGTACTGATTCAATGACTCTTGCCTCTGCAACCTCATTTGCTCATTAAACTTGTTAATAAAAGCCTCTACTCTCTTGTTCAACTCGTCCTGACTCAAAGATGGTTCTTTCTTCAGCTTCCCTGATCCCTGACGACTTTGGCTCAGTTTCGACTTGCTTTCAGTAAAAGTCTCCGACTTGTTCATTTTCTGACTACGTATGGGCGGGTCCCGGCGCAAATGAGAGTCCCAAGTGTCGGATTTTTTGAGATGTCTAGTTAATGGCATTGCACGTCCGTCTGTTATCATCTTCCATGTGCTCTCTAATGTATCGTTCCGTTTCGATTTCGATACGCCCAAAACTGTTGCCTTACCAGCTGAACACATTGAAAAGATTATAGTCAATTACCATTCAAATGAATGATTAATGTCTTTCTACAAATAAAGTATCATGCTTGTGTTGCAAGTATATTTTATATATTCTTTTGTTGTTGTATTTGATTTTAATGATTTCGTCGGAAAGGCAACCCAGTCCAAATGCAAATTTCTGAGCAACTTTGGTTTTTCATATCACGTGGTCCTCTTCTCCTACCCACCGAAAGTTAGCTAGTCTGTCAGACCACTGCAATTTTCTTCCTGGGTAAAACTATATAGACATGGACCACCTGATTATTTGACAGTCTCATATTTATACAGAGAACTTTTTTAATGGTAGGTGCACACTGAACAAGGTTCATGTCTGTATGAATATACAGAGAGAGTAGTATACCTTCAGGACTTGCTTTCACTGATTTCTTGTGACCAAATCTTGCAGAGATTCGCGGTTTTTCTTGCGCCAACTTCTCAAACAAGAACTCCATAGAATCACTCCTCTGTGGAGGAGGCTGCACCGATTTGGGCGAAACCCCAGCATCACGATCACCACCGTCACTCTCTTTCGTTTCTTTCTCCGAAACCTTACTCACAGGACAATCTTGGTACAAACATCCACCCGCAACAGCATCATCATCGATATAGTCAGGCAATACACTGCCGTCAGAACTCTTCGCCGCCACAATCACTGTGGTTGGTGGGAGAACTACGTCGGTTTGCTTTAAGGGTTCTTTGGCTTCTTGAGGCTGAAGCTTGGAGGAGGCGAGGATTGAGATGATAATGCCATTGATGACTAGATAAAGATAAGGAGGCCGAAGCCAAGAAAGAAGAAAGCTATACATGACAGGAAGTTCAGAGGCTGCAAAATATGTTAGCCAAGGAACTGAGAGCTTTAACAGTACAGCAACAGATAAAACACAAGTCGATATTAAAGCTATTTTAACTGATGCAGGAGACGCCATAGTTTCCCAAAGAAAGAAAGCTCCGAGGAGTGTAAATACTGGTTCTGTATGCAGAGATGAAGAGGTGCAAGTGGAGAGACAATAAAGGGCGGGGATATATATATGGAATAGAGAGATGATGTGGTTCAATGTGGACCTTTGGATATGCCGGGTTGAAAGCTCTTAGTTAAGAAAAAAAAAAAAAAAGTTAGGTCAGAACCAGACACGTTGGAGTTGTCTACATGTCACTCTTGACATGTGATAGCTTCTATCTATTAACATTTGGCATGGGTTATGTCATTGTTTATCCATAGTTAATTTTTACTGAATTATTTTAAAATTTAGAATAAGTGATTCTTACCATAATTAAATATATATTATTATATAATAAAAAATATATTTATATATCCTTTTTTTTATTTTAATATTTAATTGATTTATATATATTTAATTATTTAAAATTAATAATTAAAATACTATTTGACCTAATATTATACTGATTCAACTATTTTATATAAATTTATATAATATATTTATATATATATATATAGATTCAGTTCATCTGTTAATAATATTTCAAATAATTTTTAGTTATATATTTTATTTAAACGATACTAATACCAATCATTTGACTAAATTTGATGTACTAATTAGATATGTTAGATAAATAGGTTAAACATCCACATCCTGTTATCTTCATAACTATATGGAAAAATAGATTTAAACCTAAACCCCATCCACTGTTTCTGATTTTAAGTGTACATCTCACCTTCTTTCCAAAGTATACCCACCTCATAATTCCTGAGAAAAAAAGAAAAAGAATCAGCCCACCTGTATATATTAGAGTCTGTTCAAATGTTCCCACTTGTCAGATTAATTAACATTCCAAGTTCTAATGCATCTGCAGTTAACATTCCACCTCTTCAGCACAAATCTAGTTCTGAAACTTGTTTCTGATAGCAGCCAGCCATGAAATAAAAGCTTTTGTCTGGGAATATTTCCAGCATTCCAGCCCCAATTCTTCTTCTTTTCTTCCTTTCTCTTAAATTTTAAACTATAGAAAGAAAAAAAATAAGAAACAAAATCACTTATTATATTCTGAGATTTCATCAGTAATCAATTGAACTTTCTTGAATGTTCAAAGACGAATTTGAAATTCTTTTATTGGTTAAATACTTCAATTAAATTACTTAACAGTAAGAATCCAATTGAGAGATAAAAATCTAAGAGGAATCTAAAAGTGCTTTCACACAACAAAAGAAGGGTGACAATCATATCCAATTGTCTGGGTTGTCGCTTCAATTGTAACAACATGAAATAAAAATTATTCAACTTAGCATCCCTAAGCACTAAATAATTTATCATTAACAACATAAAACAAAACCATATGATGGTCTCTCTAATTGTCTAGATGCTTCAAGATGACAGTTAATTAATTAATCATAGTTTACTTATTGAGAATCTAAAATAAAGCTACTTGTTCATGTTCTTACCAAATTTGTTTAAGATAAGGTGGTGAAATTAGCAATGTCAGATACAATTTTGTTGAAAAATTAATTACAGGCAGAAGAGCAAGCTGATTCAGGATCCTGAATCTTCGGGGCGTATGGAGGGGATGGCTCTTTGTGGGTTTTCCCACATGCAAAATCAGCTTAATGGGTGCACCCCCTAGCCGACCACACTGGGTTACATTTACTTTTATTAATTTAAGATGGAGTACAAGTCATGCATGGAAAATGGGAGAAGTTTAGTTTATTGTTAATCTTCTTAAATAAAGTAATAATCGTAAGCTTGATTTCATACTAAGATGGATCTATTTATCTGAGTATGCTATTGTTAATTATTTATTTTGTTGTATTGTTTCCCAAAGTTAATAATTTCCTTTTGTAACAATTATCCCATATAGATCCACGTCTCAAGTCTCCAATTTAAAAAAACAGTAAATTCGGTATTATTCTTATAATCGGATATCATAAGAGTATAATTTCTAGTTGATGAAGGTTCATGGTAGATGGATATATATGGTGATTGTTTTCACCATCTTCTAGAGAGATTTCTAAGTTTTTATTTTTCCTCTGATTATAGATAAGCGTTTTTGCACCGGCTGAATCGTCAGTGAAATTTTAAGAAAGAGTTTGGTTCGACTTTTCTTTGGCGTTTCTAGAACTAACATTTTCTAGAGATTCCATTTAGTAAAATAGAATAGGAAAAGGTAAAGAAGAAGATGAAGAAAAGAAACAAAAAGAAATTAAATACAAAGAAACTTACTGATGGCAATTGAGAGTTTGTTCGAAGGCACGCTAAAGAAGAAAATGGAGAAAGACACAAAAAAAATACTCAAAAATGGCATAAAATATTTCACAGATAAAAAATGACAAACTTATAATGTCATTCAGTGATAAAGATACCTTTTGAGATTAAGGAGGAACATTCCAAAACCAGGGACATAACCGTTCTTAGTTTAAATGGAAAACAATGAGCAGTTATTATTAAAGGCGCGACACACGAAATGTCCCAAGGGCAATGTTAGATGTCATAAACGTTTGAAATTCAAACTATATGACCGAGCTTACCTCTCGATTAAACAAAATGTTAGTCTAATTCTTTAAAAACATTAGAACTCTCCGTCATGTAATGATTACCGAGCTCTGAAAGAAAGAGGAATACTGAGCATAAATACTCTCAGACAAAGAGGGGGAGACTAATGATAACCGGATATTATAAATCAGCCTGTCCCATCCTAGAAAGGCAGGATTGACCAAAGATTGATATCCACTATAACCGCGACTATAAAGGATTGTGTCTTGAGAGGACTCTAGTCATAGAATTCGACCCATTCTAGAACTCTGAAGATGAACAAGAGTA
The DNA here is from genome assembly GCF_019578655.1 of Ricinus communis. Classification (NCBI taxonomy): domain Eukaryota; kingdom Viridiplantae; phylum Streptophyta; class Magnoliopsida; order Malpighiales; family Euphorbiaceae; genus Ricinus; species Ricinus communis. The sequence goes on along the minus strand of NC_063264.1, from coordinate 10,244,640 downwards.
CAAATTCTAATATAATTAGAACGCCTTGCAAACATGAAATTCTCTCCTAAATAGACTAGAAGACATTCAACGTCTATATAAGGAATGGGGACATCAGACACCAGGGACAAACAATTTTACACACTTAAACACTTTAGCCACCCTCACACATTAATTACAGACTTTATCATCGGAGTAAGTGGTCTGACAATCCCGTCTGACCCTTTCTATTCCTTGCAGGTACTTTAGAGATCGAGGTTAGCCTCTAAATATCCTTGTTGAAAGCTCGCCTCAGCCAACTGAGTTATTAATTCTATACTTCTATTGACATTTTCAGCAATTTATATTTCTTTATTACTATGGTACATAGTCAAGAATTAGAGCATATAAATTAAACTTGAACAAGAAATATATTTTTTTATATTTAATTTTAACTATTCATAATTTCTCATAACAAAAGTTTTTTAAAAAAAAAAAAAAACTCATGAGGAAAATGTAAATAAATTTTTTTTTACGAAATAAGTAAGCCCATCACTTAAATATTAACTAATTTAAATCATTTCAATTTAAGTTAATTAAATTCCTTATAACTTATTATATTATTATTTCTATATTCAACGACATGAATAGAGTATTCTGTATATTATAAATCTCTGAGTGATAAGCTCTGATAAACAGGAACAACATTGTGGGATGGAATACAACTTTCCCTTTCACCGGCAGGCTAATAAGAGCTTTGGCGTGCAATTATGCAATGCTTAAAATTTCAATGGCACAGTCAGAAAGCATCAGACCCTTACCTTACGCTTGAATATATAGCAAACCCAGAATAATAATAAAAGAATAGAAAACTGTTCTTTGTGTTAGAAAAATACATGATCCACTCGAATACGTAAGGATCATACTTCTATATAATTTGAAGTCAGTAATTATGACTTTTATGCGATCATCTGGTGAGACTGTGAACAACTTGCTCATGGCTACCTACAAAGATATTAAATTTTTTATTTTCATTTAACAGTTGATACGGTTAGAACGATCATATATAAAACTGTTTAGAGAGAAAAAATATATATTTTATTGTAAAATAGAAAATAATACTTGTTTATAGTTCTTTTTAGATTTTTTACGAGTGTCGGATTACCGAACATATCAAAAATAAATTATTTTAAATGAATGTTATGAATGTAGTTTGATTATGGAGTGCATGACATTCTAATTTCTAATTTAAAAGATTGTACTAGTAAAAAGAAAACCTAAATTACTATGAGTTCTTAGTTAAATTGATATAATTTTAGTAAATTAAATATAGAATTAATTAATGAGCTAAAAATTGAATTATAATTGAAAATGAGCTAAAGATTAAAAATGAGATTAAGAAATTAAGTTGGAAACTAAATAAGTGTAGATTAATAGCTATAAATTTTTAAATATGAACTAAAGATTTGTGAGCCAAGGAAATGAAAACAACAAACAAAAGCAGTTAATTTACAGTAAAGTAAAAGAGGAAAACAATAGTTAAAAAGTTTAAGAAATTGATTCCATAAAATTAAAGATTTCCATGAATGCAATTGATTGTTGAACGTACTAGAAAAATAAATGCTAAGGGTTATTATTCTACTCTAAGAATAGAGTATATAGATTTTGAGTTTGTTTGTTTAATTAATTGATTCGTTGGGCCCGTCCGGAGTCTTTGTCTATTTATAGATATTCATAACTTGAAAAATAACGGGTATATTCTTCACTCGTTGGCTTGTTCCTCAATTAACTCTACTGAGTATTAATGACTTCTACATTTTGCACATATGAGGTTTCACCCCCCTTTACTTTTCTTAACTTTCTTCTCATTTCATAAAATGGTACTTATCTTCTAGATTACTTCTTCAATATTTACACCACTTGCTTCTTTTCTTTCACTTGTGTTATTTCCTTTTTATTTTAAAAGAATATATTATAATTTTCTAGAAAACTCTGTAGCTATTTTCCGTTTTATTTTATTTTTATTTATTATATGTTAATAATCTTCAATGATTATTAATTAGTGGACTGATAATTTATTAATAAGTCAGGAATCTAGCAATGAATTTCAAATTTTGAATACAGTTTAAACAGATTTTATTAATAGATCTTATAAAATTTCTGAACTTAGACCGGTATTAAATTTAAATATAAAAAATCACTATATCTAAAAAGAAAAAATATTAAATCTGTTATCTTAATCTTTGCCACTGAATGCCTTGACCACTAAACTAAAGCCAATAATAATAATTCTCATGGGAATATACTCTGGTTATGTCATGGGTGTATGTGATTATAGTTTCACAACCAAATATGATGGGAATTTGATATGGAAACAAAGAGGGATAAGTAATTGGATAGGAAAGGTCAAAGGATAATAATATGAGTAATGTTGATGGGTGGTTGGATAATGACCATGTACTAAGTCATACTTAGTTTTCGTTTTGCTAACTTAGTTTTTAGTATCTAAGTTTCTCAAATTGTAGGCAATTGTTTGGTATGGAATTGTGTGGGTACCTTTTATTAGCAATATATATAACCCTAATCACATGGGCGGAGGCAGGTGAAGGTGGGACCAAAATCCCCCCAGTTCTAAAACTTTATATTATATTATATATTTTTCTTTTATTCTAGCCTCATTATACCCAAAAAAAAAAAAAAAAAGCAAATTTCTTTCATTGGATTTTTACAATGTTTTTAAAAAGTAAAACCTCATTAATTAGAGTTTTAACCATAAAATCATATCATAAGACATGTATTTTATTATTAGGGTTATGACTACTTTTAAGATTGATGCAAAATTCTTTTTATTTATGTTCCTTCCTTTATATTAATGTTTTTAATTTTGATAAAAATCATGTTTTCTCTTCATCAGTTGAAGAAGGTGAACTAGATAATTTGGGGATGTGAATAGTTAGAAATCTTTTAATAATAAAAAATTTCCTCTTAACATTTTGGTTGGAGAAGAAAAGGAAAACAATAATCACTAAATTAATACGTGGAAATGAGCCAATAATAGTCGACTGACGAGTACAAATTGTGCTCTGCAAATGGTGGTTTACCGTCGAGTGGATAAATGAGAGACACCTTTCTCTTTTGTGGTAATATGATTTCTACTAATTTTTGTTTTTTTTTATCTTTCTTTCCTGGTCCAAGATTTCATGCCTAAATTTGCTTGGCAAATCCCAGAAAATGCACCCATGGAAGGCTCTAGTATTTGGGTTTATTACCTAAATCACAATTGGGCACATACAATAAGCTCACTTGCTTCGTGAACTTTTATAATTCTGCTTGCATAAAGATGAACATTAAATGCATTATATGCGACACCAAAATGCATTTAATGTTGGTGTTTTCTCATGTGTTTGAGATGTGAAGAAACCAATATACTCTTCTAAGTATACAATATTACAACGTAATTCAGGTAAAGTGGATGAACTTGGGTACAATGATGAGCATGTACAAGGCATATGTGATTTAAGGCTAGCTAGCTAGCTTACCATTAAGTCTGAGAACATCTTCTGAAATTAAGCTACAAAAAAAGTCTAATTATATGAACCAAGTTGCTGATCACTGCCTTCTTTAATATCATCACTATTTTTAATTTTTTTCTGTCTTTTTAGCGGTCATTTTATCAAACACTTAGACTACATTCATTATAATACAAAATCTAAAATCACAAGCTTTAAACAAAGTCGATTTCAACCAAGATATCCCTTCCCTCTCTCTTTCTTTACACTCGCCTCGTCTCTCTCTCTAACCACTTCTTCTATGCCAGGCACACTTAATTTCACCGGTGGTTTGGCATAGTGGGTAATAGTAGGTTTGAAATTTTTAAGAGCTAAGACGAACTGTTCCTCCTCCGCTTTCCTTTCTGCTAAAAGTACAGCACAAAGACTAGGGTTAATCTGTCATTTCAAGAGAATCATGGACAAGTCTCTCTAATTTTAAATTCCTTTATCCAATATATTGTGATATATGCAATCAAACATAGGAACAGTTTGAAATTTGCCCATGAAATTAGTAAGGTCTGCTTGACATGTGGTATCATATGGATAAAATGTAAGCAATTTCCTGGATAAATTCAAAGATTTGAAAGAGATAAAGAAACAAAAAAGAGAGAATTAAGAAAGAGAAATTGTAAATGAGAAAGACGAAGGGCAGTGACAGTAAAAAACAAAAATATAAAATTAAAATAAAAACACAGTATAAATTATAAAAAGAATATATAAAATATTAGCTCAAAAAAACAATATTTGATGTAATTTTTTTCTAAAAATAAGAGGGATAGAATTACGTGTTAAAAGTGATAGACTCATGCGGCGGGAAGTGTATATGGGTTATAAAATTGAAGAGCCAGCAAACAAGATTTAAAACACAAACCTAAACTACTTTCTGAAAGGGAATTTTAAAACTATTTTTTATTTTTATTTTTTTAAATTACAGTGTGATTGCATTTTAGTTTTTTAATTATTTTCTTCAGAATAAATCAAAAAAATAAAAAAAAAATTACTAAAACTATAGATCCAAAAAGAATTTAAACAATAGTATTTTTAATATTTTAATACAATTAAAATAAATAAATAAATAAATAATATGATTATTTTTATATTTTTTCTTTTAAAAATGGCTAAAAGGCCTGAGAAATTTTCAAAACTACTACAACATAGTATATAACATGAAAATTTCATGATCGAAAGGTGCGAGAGATGTGTTATTTTTTTTCTAAGCATAGTAACGTGTTTTCCAAACTATTGGCAATGTTCAAATAAATGCAACTAAGACTGTCAATTTATGTTGATGTGGCACTTATATGCCAAACTCAATGCCAACGTGGCTGAGAAAGTGTTTCGATGTGGCACATTCTTGTGTTGCGATGTCATAGCTATATTAGTAAACTGTAATTGAATGGAGTTTAGATGATGTTTGACTAGAATTGAGTTTTAGTAAGTTTATTATCGGATAGAATCTGGACTAAATTTATTGAACTTTTTTAAATTTAACCAAATCTAAATAAATTTAAAGACAAATTATAAATTAAATTATTAATAAAAAATAAAATGTTTATTAAAAGAATTTTATATTAACTAATATCTTTAATTTATTCTAACAAATAAGTTTAAATAGATTTTATATATCTATAATAAGTAAAAATTATAAAATAATATTAAAATTTAAAGCTCTTGAGCTTATTAACATGACCTAATAAGTTCCACTTTATCTAGTTAGATCTGATTTATTTATTTTAAACGAGTCTCATTAAATAAGTTTATATAAATTTTTTATTTAAATAGTTCCTCAAGGCTTAATTTGTTGATAATCCTATTTGTTAGCCTGAAATTGCCATATAAGTATCACATCAACATAAATTGACAGTATTAACTGTATATACTGAAAAATGCTAACAGTGTGAAATGTATATTACTATTTATTAAAAATAAAACACATTACATAAAATTGAAAAAACGTCAAACTGAAAGTTTTTCTACTTTCCTCGTATTGTTACTATTATGACTACTTAATGAATGCAGTGAGCATGCGATGAAAAAGCTAAGAGTTTATGTCAGCGGGTTAAAAATGAGGATAGTAATAGCAGAGGTGAAGGAACAGGAGAGAATGTGTGAGGAGGCTAAAGGCATTATAATTCCTCGACATTTCTCTTCTATTGATGATAGCATCCTTAATTATGACTTTTTTTACTTCGGACAATCAATTTAAAAGATAGTACATGCTTCTAATAATATCTAGTAAGTAAAAAATGGTATTGTGTTCAAGTCCTTTCAGTGCAGTAGGGCTCTTGTAATGGCTATAAAAAGATAACTACTCTTTCTGAAAGAGAGATTTTGTTAGGCTTCAATGTGTAAGAAAGATGTTATTATTACATTGAAAGATCACTAAGATTGCTTGAAGCAAGCAAAACAGATTGACATCCTTTAGGCAAATGTGGCTTAATGCGTTCCTCCCAGGAAAGCATAATTGAAGAGAAATAAGATACTCTGCTGCGCATAAAACAGAATATTTCTGGCAACTAGAATCCCAAACACACCCCCCGATCGTGTCCAAGGATCAATATCTCAGCTAAAGGAGAAGTACAAAATAATCAAATACACAAAATAAAGAACACACTGTCTGTTCTACATTTTCAAGATACATATTCGTATATTCATATTTATAGGAATATTTTTGTTCGGTTCAGAATCAGCAAACGGAAAAGGTAAAAATAAGTGGAGAATTCTAAACCCATTCTTATTGCTTCGAATACACATCTACTCAAATACAAATGAACCATCAACCAAATATGAGAAAAACTGAAACTGCCTCTACAAATAGTTTACAATCGCCAAACACAAGAAAAATCTTCAGGAGCTATTTTTCCTTGTAATACAACTAATTTTCGTATTGGTATGAAAGATCCAACATTTCCACCCCCGGGAAACTCAATGCTTCGAGAAAAAGCCTTGTGTTAAGGCGGAGAAATCATAATCCTTTGCAGATTGTGATGAAGTACCTGATGAAACTGGAGCTGTGGATTGAGGCTTACTCATTCCTGCAGTTGCCACACCATTAACAGGGGCCACCTGCCCCATGGTGTAAAAGCTGCAAGCAACAAATGACAATAGTATGAATACAAATTTGTAATCAACATTCATGGAGCTTAGCAATTAGCCTCACATTATTATCTACAACACCATGAAATATCCAAACTAAGATTTGTTTGATAAAACCAGATTCTGGCATGTCATCCACAACCCAACAGAGGTAATTCTTATACCAATCTTGCCATGATCACATCCCTACCACTGCAGTAAAAATTAGCAGGATTAATGCCAAAAGGGCCATTGGCTTAACAAAGATGTTAAAAGGCATAATGTACCTATAGTACCCACTACCTTGAGACTATTTATTCCCACATACGTGCTGAAGGGATTTTAGGCACATATTCGTTAGAATGCATAAAAACTTATTCTTATGGTTCCAGATTTCAGATTTAGTTATGGGGTGATTTAATTGAAATCTAACAAGATTTCATTATAATTAGAACTCAGTAGAGAGAACTTGTCATATATGAGTTTACAGAAAACTCAAGCCTTTCTGAAGTTTTTATGACTACCGAAAATGATAAAGAGAATGCCCTACGATTATCCATCATGATTACTAAACAAACTGCTGTCCTGAACAAGCTGCTGCCCTAATTCTGTAACTGCTTATTCTGCCCGAATTGGAAGAGACCTGAAAATTCTCGCTGGGTTCCTAGCAGTTATAAACTACTTCCCCAATTTAAAGCATCAATGCAATGAATAACATAACCTCAAACTAAGTAATCTAAGCCATTCACACGAGTATAAAGGTTAAAAGTGACCACCACTACGCATACTTGAACATAAACACATAAGAGGACCAGTACTAACCCCAAAACTGATATTTCCAATTTGTTCCCAAAAAGAAACACAAAGATAACGACAGTTAAATCCCAAATTCTAATTTCCAGTTCTTTCCTAAAACGCTAGAAATCCTCATCAAATAGGCAAAATCATCTTTCAATTTTATGTGATAATAAAAATAACCTTTCAAAGAGCCAATTCCCTGCAACTGCATTTAATTTATGTACAAATAGTGTAAGGCACACCCCTTAAAAGTGGGCCTCACTGAAAGCATGTACAAACTAAAGCGATGGTGCTCCCTTTACCTTCGTATATTACCACAAACCAAATAATAGCAAGAGAGATAGAAGCAGGATAAACATTGCAGAAGAAGAAAAGAAAGAAAGGAAAAGAGCAATAATAAAGACAATATAAACAACAAAATTTGGAATGGTGGCACAAGAAGTAAGTTCCTACAGACAATACAAAAATCTCTTATGGTTTTGCAAAATGTATAGGAGGATATACATTGGCAGGTTCAGTTAATCTGAATTTTTTTATCTATAATCTACCAGAGACCAGAAAATAGAGATAAACAAGACCTGAGTAAAACAGATATTTGTTTGTTTTAGCTATCGAATTTAACGTCGCGATGACTGACAAGGAAATAATCAATCTTCTAAGAAGTAATGCAGATAAATGAAAATTGAACTACAATTTCTTCTTATACAAAGGCACATGAGTTTCCATACCCCCTAACAAAGATATACATATATTTGAAAATCTCAGCATCAATTAGAAAGGCAATTATCAAAAGTAAAAAAAAAAAAATACATTTCGAGGAACCATCCAGCAACAAAAGAAAAAATGTTTATATAACCTCTGTGTTAAATAATAAATGAAAGAATTATGTATAAGGCACCTAAAAATGGAAAAAAGGATAGAATATCCAAAGTAAAATCTGAGGCTTCAAGCTATGAGGACGAACGAAAGTAACCACATCTATATATTCCTTCCAATTATTGGAGAAGATAAGATACATAGAAGTAAAGAAATCTACATATTCCACCACTCGCTTATTGAACTTTTGCTAAAAGTAAGATACCTGCTAAAATCTTAGAGTGCAGTAAGAATACTGCAAGAAGTTTGACTAGGCTCAAACAATGTCAAACTTGTCAGCTCACAAACAAAACAGGGTTTTACTTTTACACAGGGAAAATTAGTTAAATGGTTTCATTCTACTCATGTTTGAAAAAATTAAATAATTGCTAATTCACTAATATCATATTACACTATAGCATTCAAATTGAAGAGAAGAAAAGTAGTACCTAGATGTTGGATATGGTACAGAGCTTGCCACCGGATTTGAGAGTCCTGTATTACCAGTCTAATATAACAGAAAATAATTAAAACATTAAAAGATAATCAGAGCAGCAAATTAAATCACAAAGAAATAGATGTAGTCAATGTTTTAAGGTACCTGTATAAGTTTCCTTGGGTCACCTTGCCCGCCAGCTACTGGCATGACCAATCCAGGAATTTGATAGCCAAGGTTCGGCCAATTTTGAGCAGGCAAGTTGATGCCATTGGACCCAGCCTGTTGAATACCACCAGGAAATTTTGGGTCCATGACACCTGATTTGGCTGCAGCAGCCATGAGAAGGGATTGTTGCTGTGCCAGCATTGCAAGTTGTTGTTGATGCATGGCAAATGGAGATACCATGTTGGTCTACAATATATCCAGAAAAAGTATCAGAAAATTTATGATTTAACTGAAAATATAAATTCTTCAGATAATGCTAGTTTTAAATTGCAAACTTATAACTGAAGGAGTTTATGAATTTGTAATAGATATGCTGACAAGATTAAGACAAATATTCAATAATTCTGTTCAGTACATAATCACCTGGCCAGAGTTTTTTATGAATATTAGTTGCACTAAAATAATGAATCATATACCTTCTCAAAAAGGCTCATAATATCATTTTTTACATCTTTCTGGGGTTTCTCTGGTACTGAAGGTGTTAAAGAAACTGAATCTTTAAATAGATCCTCAATTCCAGGAGTGGAGTTGGTGTTGGTCTCAACTGCTTTAGTTCCAGCGTTTTTATCTGTTGCTGATGTTTCTTCGGCAACTGCAGCTGCAAATTTGCTAAAAGTCAAAAACAGCAAGAAAAGAACTCACTGTATAATACTAATGTAACTGAAACATAATATCGAGCATGCAATTGAAAAAACGGGAAAAGAAGAAATAATATAAAAATAAAAAATCAGCAAAAAGACTACTTAAATGATCTCATGAAGTGAATATTGTGCAAAGTAAAAGCATACATTGAAACCCTGCCCATCCATTCTCATCATTTGAAGCTGCCTCCGAGCCATTTTCACTAGGGCCATCCATTGATAGCATATCAAAAAAGTCAGTAGCAAAATTAACTTTAGGTGGAGGAGCTGGAGCAGCAGTTGCAGCATTCTTTGTTGCTTCACCTGGGTTCACTCTTGGTTCAGTTTTCTGAATAACATTTTGGGGCTTTGAAGGAGGGGTGACCTGTTAATGCACAATTATATAGTTGGCTTAAACATGTAAACTCGTGGGAAAGAACCAATTAGAATAACTTTTGAGTACAATTTAATAAACAGGAAGAAATATGCATGTACGAAGTATCTAATCTAACCAAGAGATAGTAAGAAATAGACCCAAGAATTAGGGCCAAAGGATATACCATCAAGTTTTCTCAGGCTAAAATTCTAAATAATTGATGTACTGCTCCTGAACAAAGAACCCATAGAGCAAGGATAAAAATGAAAGAAAGAAAAAAAAGAAAAAGAAAAAAGAAATGCCCCATTTAGCCCCCAACAAAAAGAGAAGGGTAAATAAAAAGAGAGAATTTTCTATCTACTAGTGCTTCCAAAATTTCCCCTCATTTCTTAATTTATTAGTCTTTGAAAAGAATGGAGGAAAGGGAATATAATGGAAATTTTAACTCTTTCATTACGCTTATATTTAAAAACAAAACTCTAGAAGGATTTACAATATACCTCCTCAGGTCCCTTGGGAGGAATGGGAAGACTAACTCTTGTGGTAGGAAAACTAACTTTTGAACTTGGTGGTTGAGGATTCTTCCTGTCATCAGACACATTTTCCGAACTGCTCGTATACTGAGGCCCACTTCTTTCATTGGATCTCTGCCCAGACATGTAAGGCCTTTCATCACGCCCTTGAGGAGGAGATTGTGGTTTTCCATCTTTGGGGACCCATCTCTTCTCTTCATACCTGTATGACAAATGCAATCATCAAGCGCTTAGCTGTCACAGTGTTGCACAGAAAGAAATAGGTGAAGAGGGTATTCTAACAATGGACACATACTTTGCACGAATAAAATTCTCTATTCCAACTCTATCATAGTTGGGGGGTAACTCTGCTTCCCAATAACTATTTGCCTTGTCATTTCCCATTGCTGTACAAAAGCATTAAGAAGCATGGTATCAGTTAATGTTAAAAGTCATGCCAGCAAATAAGAATAATCCTCAGAAGCTCATGATCAAGCAAACCAGCTTACACTGAATAAATGCAACTTGTTCTGGAAGCCATGTGTCAAGGGTTGCAGATCGAACCTGCAGCAAACACAAGTGTAAATTCATAGTCGTCCTTCTCAAATATAATTGCTATTTAATACTTGTTAAATTAGGAAATTAACAATCTAGATTTAAGGATATATCATACAACATAAGATACAGATTCATTAGATAGGTAAAACCAAATAGATGATCATTGTCTTTCTTTATAAATAGTTCTGAATATTAAAATATTATCAGTTCATTAGTGTGCTATCCAGCAAGTTAGCATTATACTTCTCACAAAAATTAATCCCACATTAGCCTGAGTTGGTAAACGATAACTAACAGTTTGCCTCTCTGACTGCATATACTGATGTTTAGTAGAAATGCCCACATCAAATTTAAATAGAAGTAAAACAAAAAAATGCATAAAAAGATTTTGTACATAAGGTAAGACAACACTTAACAGACAGTTCTATTGAGATTATGAGACAAACCATGGAAGTCGCTATCGAAGTCTAAATCAACTTAATAGAGATAGAAAAGAGAATGCATGACATTATAGTACTTGAGATGCACAAGGGCACAGGTGTCTGTAGGAAGAAGAATATAAAGTGTTTATCCCACAAAGAATAAAGTGCCATGTATAACTAAACGAAGGCTTTCATTATGCCTGCAGACTATGCAAAGAAACAATTAAAAAAACAGCTGTAGTTTAGTTCACTTGATTCAAAAGAGAAATCAAAAAGCTCGTCATTTAGGTCCCTGCTAATTATAGTCCAGCTACTCAGTTCTATAATAAAGCTTACAGCATTTATCATCACAACTCCAAAAATAGTCCGACAGAAGTTAATAGGAAGCCCACACTTCTACTTAATTCCCCTAAAATTAGATCAATCATGACGCACAAATGAGAAAATAAATATCACCTTCGATATGTGCACCCCAAGACTTCTATGGATTCCTGAACATTGCATGCATATAAAGATACCTAAATTTACACTTGCCCATCTTGGACCTCTGCAAGACAAGAAAGCTAATATTAGCAACTCATACAGATGAAAAAAGAACAAACAATTAACTAAAAACAGGTTGCTTATATATTACACAGATTAAAATCCAAGACTAAATAATTTTCCTTGCTTATGGACTCAAAGTTTTACTAATATGATAATCGTATCAACTGCTTTCCAGTTTTAACATACATACTTGGATTTGCAGTCAGCACATTCCCTATTCTCGGGCAATTTAAGAAGTCCTTCCAAGATCTGCATACATAGGAGATGAAAAGTTGAGAATTCAATCTAGAGACTATATCATTGAGATACAAAGAAAATACACAGCACTGATTGGAATCCTAAATCCAAAACCACAAAAAATGTACTCAACAACAGGATTACGAACAAAAGCACAATCCACAGCATTGCACAGCCACTGATGGTGTGACAAACAAGCCCAAGAATACAGGACATGAAAGATGGAGCTATACTATGGTCTGAATGTAAAAAACAGTGCCTAACTATGGTTGGGTTGCTTAGCAGATTGTAAGAAGGATAGGCTAAAAACCAGTCGTGAGATTATATAGTCATTAATCTCATTAGAAAGTTGCTCGTCAGTAGGGTTGAAGGAATGTCTGATCTTCTTCTATTAACCAACTTAATATATTATAGACAACTAATGATTCGACTTCGGTATGCCCATTCCTATACCTCTTGTTTAGAACACCCAAACATGCAAAGAACTGAATTTAACTGAATTCTATTTAGAAAAATTCTTATGTTTGGGAAGCTGATACCTGCTAGAACTCAATTCTTTCAGATTAGAGGAGAAAAAGGCATTCAAAATCAAGCCAAAGTTGATATGATTTTGCAATTCAATTGAATGCTTGCACATGATCTATTCCAAACAAGGCGAAATATATGAGTTGGCAAGCTTGAGTTACTATAAAATTAAGTAATTGAAAATATTATTTTCCATCCATCTTGCTTATAGTAACATAAATATTTAGATAATAAACATACGAACAGATTTATACCCTATTGATCAAATGGATCTGTTGAAACTAAAACTTCTCATGAAAAAGAAAGCAACCAGGATGAGAAACTAATTAACGCAGTAAATACGTGAATATGATTGATTTCAATCTTGAACATAATTCCAAAAATGAAATAATCTTATACATTTCTTGGCAGTCACATCCGAATTAATATATTTTTCCTTTTTTCTCTAATAATACTCCAAAAAAAAATTTTACTATCTGTTAACCTAGGAAGTGATCTTAAGGAACAATAAATCGAATCTCCAATGAAAGTAGAAATGCGAAACTCAAAACAAATTAGAATACAAAATCCGACCAAAATCAAAGATTTTGTACAACTGAATCAAATCCAGACAAAATTCAAATCTATCAACAAACCTAGACCATTAAACAAGAAGAGCAGATCAAAATGATATTAAGATGATTATGAAAAAAAAGAGAAAAAGCAAACACATCGAAAACATAATCAAAAAGACCTTTCTGTGTTTGGCATTAAGCTCTTTAGAAACGTTAGCCTTCTCGTTCATGGCGGCCGACCGTACAACACAATCGGAAATGGGAAAAAAGGAGAAAGCGGCAGAGAGAAGGAGAAGAGACTCAGGTCAATTTCGTCTTTTCTTAATTATTATTATTATTTTTATTTAGTTATTTATCTGTCTCTCTCTCTCTCTTCCTTCTCTCTGATTATTATCAAAGGGCAAAAAAGAACAGAAAGAGAGAAAGAAAAAGAGAGATCGCTATCCGCTTATACCACTGTCTCTCTTCTTGACTTTTAAATTCTGTTTCATTTCGTTCTCTTTTTTTCCTCCTTTTCTCTTTGTATTTTCCTTTTCCTTGGCCTTCGTTCTTTTTTCAATTTTAATCTTTTTGGCACGTGTGAATGTGAGGTGGGCTGTTTCCTGTGGGAGTGGTACGTGTGAGTGATGAAACGACAACGTTTTAGGCTCACGTGTATATACAAAACGGTGAGGGGTTTCTGGAGAAACTATTTACAATCGTCTCTTCGAGCCTGTGCTGCTCCTCCAAAAAATTAATTTGCAGACAAGGAGACCCTGTGATCGTGAGTTTCTCTTTTGCTTCCAATTTGTGTCCTGTTAATATATGATTTTCCAAGTTAAAAAAAAATTAGGTTTTGTTTGGTTCATAATTTGGCAATCTCGATTGTGCTAAGTTCTCGTCTGTTATGATACAGATTATACAAGACAAAAGTGGATATGTTCAATAAAATTAAGGGCAGTAATGTCCTTGATCATGCCATGGATGATGTAGCTAGTACCCAGTCGAAGCTTCAATGGCAGCACAGGGAAAATGAAGAGAAGAAGGCAGTAGTACAGGAAGAGATGAAGAGAATGAACCAACTTCCTGCAAACAGCAGTTATGCTAGCCATCGCTTGCGGGTTCTCAACAAAATTCTGCAACTTTTGTCCATTCAGGTATAAAAAAAAGATATCCTTACTGGTTTAAAGCTAAAAAAATTTGTTGATGGTATCTGGTCTGGTCTAGTTTTGCTGAATTTATTTAATAGAAGCAGGTGTTTAGGGGAAAAAGAAAAAAGAGAAAATTTGAGGATTCACTACAAAAGATGCAAGTTTTACTATATGTGATGCTCAAGGACCTGATATATCTATTTGATGCTTAAAGAAAAATTGAGGGCTACTAACTTTGTTTCTTCTTTTGAAAAAAATAAATGTCAGAGGACTGTCTCACAGGATGAGGAGTTGGAGTTGCTTTTTGCTGGGATGCATCTGTGAGACCGATAGCTCTGCAATGGCAGGTAATTGTTGAATTTGATTCCTGGAACCAGACAGTTTATAATTATTGTGTGACTGAGTCTTTAAGACTAAGGGGGTTTTTCATTTTAGTCTGTGGCCTGAGATTTAGCTCCTAAGGATATATCTCCTAGTACATTTTAATTATAGTGTGTTCCAAGTTCTGTGTCAACATTTATTCAGTTGTTCTTTTGTATTATTCCAGATATCTAAAATTAATTTGCACACATCCAATACTTGGGTCCTAGCTCTTAGGTGAGAGTCCATCACTGCTTATTGGACTCTTCTCTTTCATGTTGTATCCTAATATTTTTTTTGGTTCGTTTTTCTAATTATAACTTTCATTTTCCATCAAGTTAATGGCATCTTTTTGACCCTTTATTTTATATGGCATATTGGCCTTATTAAGTTCCCATAAACATTCATATTTATCACGCCGAAATAAAAACAGCTATGCTGTTATATAAACATCCTTTTGGGCACTGTCATAAATGTGGTCACTGCATAATCTTATCTTGTTTTTGCTTGCCGTAGTTGGCACTTATGGGAGCATCTCTGCGATTAACCTTTTCTCTTTAATTTTGATCTTCATTTGTATATTCTATTTGTATTACAGTTTGGTATTAACAAAAGTCTACAAGGCATTTCTGTTCTCTTACTTGGGTGTCTATACCTTGTCAACTAAAGTAATATTTCATTTGCAAATAACTCTCTCTGAAACCTTCATTTAACATGAGAATTATTCACCTATACACCAGGGCCTTCCTATGGAAATGAGCATGACAGATATCATTGCCTACTTTTGGTTGCTCCTTTATCTTTTTGTTTTCTTAACCCAGTTTCTGTCCTTTGAATAAATTTATTATCCGATATACTAGGCTATTTACCTCAATTTCTTAGGATAGGTGTTAGATTCTTGCAGAGTTTACTCTTCCACTTTAACTGCTACTTCTACTTTGCAGTATGTGTTCATGTCAAAGCTGGTAGAAATACAAATAAATTCCTCAAAATTACCATTAAAATTGGTGTTGCAGGTTACTTTTATCAGCAAGAGTGTTACTTCTTGTTGGATTTCTGCATCCCTGGATAAACACGGTCTAACTTATGCATTGTAAAAATTAACGCATCTAATTAGTTTTTTTGTGCAACAATCTGTATCTTTTGTTTTTCGTCCAAAGACTTCTGTAGCTTTCGTTTTTTGGCTAGAAAAAATCTGTATCTTTTGTTTGATGAGGGTATTTCTTGCCCATTTTGTTTCAACTGTTCCAAGTAACCATCTTTAGGAACTAGACAGCTACCACCTTACAGGTCATAAACTAACTTCTGGAGTTGGGAAGCAACATCTTGTTGAAGGATCTTGAATTCTTATTTTATTGCTTTAATTCTATCCTCAAAGTCGGTCAAAGTATTTAATTGATTAATGCAGGACTTGACTAAGCAGATAAGGTTTTTTCAAGTGCAACCTGATGAGTACCGGAATAGGATCTTATTGAAACCTAGGTTTACTTGGTGAAATCTGATTTGAGCTCCTTTGCTTTGTTACCTGAAAAAGAACCAGTTTTCGACCTACTATTAATGTCAGCTTATCTCCTGGAAAACAAGACCAGCTTTTGATCTGCTTTTAATGTTGACTTATCTGTCAGTTGCGCAGCTGAAGACTGCAAACCACCCCTATAAACTTGGTTTTGATATGAAGTTATTAACCAATGTATGTGAGAGGCTCTAAATTTTGCTCATGTTGAATTATACGAACCGCATTATTTTTATCATCTTTATGGGAGAGACAAGCCTTTTTTCTTTTCCTTTTCAGTTTATTCCTGTCCCTTTGCTACTTTATATCTATCTTAATAGAAACAGAGTATGCCAAATTCTTAGCAATTCATCTCAAAGTAGATATTACGAAGTAAAGTTTACTTTCTGAAGTCCCTTTCCTACATGTCAAGTAGATGGATTGTCGGTTCAAAGTTATAATTCGAGCATTACTTGTGATGTTTTTTTTATATATATTTATTGGTGAGGCTAAAGTTCTGATATTCAAAGGTATAATTGGACCATTACTTTTTCTAGTTTACATTAAAGCAGAACTCAAGTTCAAAATTTTCAATAGAACTGTCTAAACTCTTAAATCAATGTTGCCACACTTATTTTTCTATTTTGAGTGCTTTATAACTAATACAAGGGAGAATCCTTTTTTTTTTTTATCAAAAAAGTATTTCATGTTTATCTTTTTTTTTTTAACACTTTTAAATGCATTTGGTGTTTTTTTTTTAAAAAGAATTCTAAGTATTGGTATTAAAATAAATTTTTAATAAAATGAATATTTCTTAAATAATTTAGTATCTAATTAAATATTTTATGATTATATAATAGTAGAATCTATATTTTTTAAATTAGAAATTCTAATATATTTATCAAAATTTATTATACATTGTTAGATGTCACATTACTTATATAATTATATTTTAGTGATAATTCATGTTAAATATTATACAAAATTACTTTTATAAATATAATAAAAATATATAATAGAAAAACGAAATTCCTTATACCATATAAATATAATAGAAAACATATAATATATACTTTAAAAGTAAAATATATAGTATTTTCTTAATCCAGAAAATATCTCTATCATTTAAATTCAAAAGTGTGGAACCCCGTAATAGCTTTTTGAGATTTACCCTAATATATAATTTCTATACATATTATTGAATTCGAGTGTTAGGAATAGAACAAATTAATAAGAATGGTGAAAACACTTTATTGCCAATTTAAATCAGTTCAACACAGTTTAATACACAATTGTTTTGGATTTTGGGCAGGAAACTGGGTGCATATTAAATGATTCACTTGAGCAAATATATATGATGTTAAAACTAGGATGGTTTGACTATGTGGCCCTTGCAATATAATGCATATATTTCAAACGTGAACCTTGTAATAATTAAATAGTAATAGTCATTGAATTTTGTATTTAGTTTTATTTTAATTTTAAAATTTTAGTTTATTTTATTTTAATTATTTAATTTTAATTATAATTTAATTTAATAACGTCATAAACAAAAAAATTAACACATCACAAACAATCAATAAAAAAATAATAAAAGAGAAAGATGCCGATGTATGCTTCATAAATTCTAGAGTGGCTAAATTATAATAAAATTTAAAATTGACCGATTAAAATAAAACAAATTAAAATTTATGATCAAAATAAAATTAAAAATAAAATCTAATCATTGATTATATCACTAGTCCTAAATTAATTACTACCTAACTCGTGTTTGAAACTTGAAAGCTTAAAGTTGCTAGAACTTAACAGTTTGGAGAATTTCCAAACCCTCTTTTGGCAAAAGAAGAAATGAAAACAAAAAGGAGCTCTTTCACCGCCATTGCTTTCCCATGGTTCAACAGTGGAGCAAGTCAATTAAGAGTTGCCTAACAATTCCTTAACTAAAGTTCTTAGTTCATTTATTGGTAAATCAAATATCAACAAATTAATTCTTGATTTTGTGGATATAGAAAGAAGCATTTCCCCTCGTCAATAAGCTTAGGATTGTTTGGCTATCAAAATGTAGTGATAGAATGCAGTTTCCTGACACGAAAAGCAAAATGGGAGATAAGAAAAACCAAAATAAGTCCTCCAAATGAATAATTGTATCAAAAGTATATTATATATAAAAGAAATTATTAAATGGATAAGATTTGAAACAAATTATGATCGACTATATCGTTATTCTATAATTAAATTTATTAAAATTGATATCAGTGCAGAATTTTTATAGCAATTTTAAAGATTTTTAATTAGATTTTGTATTTAATCATTCGGTCGTAGCCTAGTGGCTAGGTACTTAGTATCGAAAATTGAGATCTCTAAGTATAAGATTTTTTTTTTTAAAAAAAGGGTGATTTGTTTTCTATTTTATAAAAAAAAATTGTCTATATTTGGTGTATGTTCCCATCTACGCACCAAATCGATAGATTATTGATTTATTAATTTAAAATTATAAAGTATGTGTCAATTATCTAATATAAAAATATAAAACACTCATACATACATGTCACTTTTTTAAGAGCATGCCAACTATATCTATTAGGAAAAGAAAAAGTTTGAGTTTTGTATATGGCCAAGAACGGCAATTGTTGGATTTCTACATCTCTCGATAAATATTTGTCTATCCTACGGATAAAATTTATTGCACCTAATTAGCTATTTTTTCTTTTTTTCTTTTTTTTATTATTACAACAATCTGTATTTCTTCCCCATTTTGTTTGAGTTGTTCTAAGTAACCATATATCTTTAGGAACCAGACAGCTACCACTTTACAATATCTTTGATCATCAATTAACTATTTAAGTCATTGACCAATGCATGTGAGGTCTTTTTTTTTAGTAAAGAAAGAGAGCTAAAAGAAGCCCAAACACAAAAAACTAAAGAGCACATTTCTAATCCTACTAACACCCAAACTGTCATCCAACAACAGCCCCATCAAGGCATGAGGAGGGGAGGAAAAAGAATGGAAGTCAACATCAAGCTGAAAAGCAAAATGAGCCAACCGGTTGGCACAAAGATTTGCTTCTCTGAAAATGTGAATGCATTTGATATCTCAGTCTTGCTGAAGGAGGGCTTGAATTTATCTAATCAGAGAATTGCAGTTCTTTACCAAATTATAGTTTTTAATGAGAGCAAAAAAACAATTAAACTCAAGTCCGCTTCTATTTCAAGTCTTCTAATTTGCATTGCCCCAAGCAATTTGTAAGCCATAAAGAAGCCCCCACATCTCAGCTTCCGGAGGGGAACAGAGACCAATTTTAGTACAAAAGCCAGCAATCCAGTCACTAGATGCATTCCTGATTAATCCACCAGCCATTGACATGCCATTATAAGTACAGGAAGCCCATTTACATTGAGCTTAAGCACATTAGGCAGAAGTTTGGACCAAGAGACCCAACGAGGCACATGCTTTACTCGAGCATTAGACAATAAATTGCAGTGTTCCTGACTTGCCAAATTTTTGCAGCATCTCCTCTTATGAAATGCACATGCTCCTTCTGACTACTGTCGTTCACATCAAACATGAGTTTGTTTCTTCAATACCACATAGACTAACATGAAACGCCAAAGAGGAGACTCCAACTAATGTGGTCACGACCATACGAGCATGAGCGAGACAGATTAGTTAGCAACCAATCATTCAAAGATAGAGAGCAAAAGCTGGACCAATCTTCTTGGCCAACAAAATAATTCCAAAGAGCACGAGCGAATTGGCAATCCCAAAGCACGTGAAGAACAGATTCTCTTTTACGTTGCAACGAGGGCACAAGCTCGAAGAAGTAATATTGCGATGCAAACAAAGAGCTCTAGTGGGAAGATGATCTCGAGCCTGTAGGACCTTGCCATTTCCAAATAGTTTTCCAGAGCGGGTTTAAGTTCTTGAAGGTAGAAGAAGTCAGTAACTCATAAGCAGAAGATATTGAGAACTTACCTGTAGTGGAAAAATTCCAATTAAGGATATCATCACCATTAAACATACTAAGGGGCCGAATAGAGGCAATGCTTAAGCAAATAAAAGAAGGGACATAAGACTGTAACTCCACCCAATTCCAACTGCCCGAAGGAGAAACATAGGAAGCTACAGGTCTGCCACGATGAGCAAAAGGAATATCACTAATAATAATAGAGATTAAAGGACCCACACCCCCAATCCAATTGTCTTCCCAAAAGCGAATACTATTACCATTGCTAATGGTCCAAGAAAGACCACGGAGGACACGAGGCCAAGTAAGACAGATGCCCCTCTAGACATTAGAGCAGCTGCCTTTAGAAATCATATTATGCTACAAAACTGGCTGTTTAACATATTTATTCAGCAGAACTCTGCCAAAGGGCATCCTTTTACGAAGCTAAGCGCCAGCCAAGCTTCATGAGAAAAGCTTGATTAGAATCCTTAGATTGTCTCAAACCGAGACCTCCTTCAATTTTAGGACGGAAAACTCGCTCCTAACTAACAAGATGCATCTTTCTATGCATATCTGAAGATCCCACATAAAATTTCTTATATGTTTTATCAGTTTCCTGACAAGTATAAATGGAAAATTTTGCTGTAAGCATTGGATACATAGGAAGAGCTTGCAAGACGGAATTTGCTAAAGTGATCCTTCCACCCAAAGATAAACTATTCGCTTTCCATCCTGATAACCACTAATTAACACGATCCACAGCATCCTTAAAGGTGTTCCTCCCAACTCTCGTGTGAATAACATGAGATCCGAGGTACTTTCCTAAGCTCTGTGTCTTGGAGAATCCTAATCTATTACAGATGGAATTCTTGAGACTCTAAGAGACCCCTTTAGAGAAAACACTTTTGTTTTCTGCGGGCTAACTTTTTGATAAGAAATAGAGCAAAACTCATCGAGGCATCTTTGAATCACATAGGCTTTGACTGTTAGAGGCTTCAACAAAAAGAATAAGGTTATCAGTAAAAAATAAATGCGAGAGCTTTGAGCCCCCCCGATTCAAGCTAATAGCTTTCCACCTGCCTGACTCTACTGC
Organism: Ricinus communis; assembly: GCF_019578655.1. Lineage (NCBI taxonomy): Eukaryota > Viridiplantae > Streptophyta > Magnoliopsida > Malpighiales > Euphorbiaceae > Ricinus > Ricinus communis. Next base: position 10,223,367 of record NC_063264.1, on the reverse strand, counting down.
ATGAGAGATAATGTGAGACAAACACTCCATACAAAGAACAAAAATGTAAGGGGAAAGAGGGGTCTCCTTGTCGAATTCCTCTGGAAGGGTAAAAAATCTCAGTGAGCTCTCCATTCCAAAGCACTCGCATATTGGAGAAGGTTATGGTCAACATGATCCTGTCCACCAAAGTAATAGGAAAACTTGGTTTCACGAATAAAACTCCACCTCAAGTAGTCATAAGCCTTCTCAAGATTGACTTTGATAAGCATATAACCCTTTTTCGAACTCCAATTCCTCATGAATCAATTTGACACCCAGGCATAAAGCTGCTCTAGGTTTGAGTCGCAAGAAAAGACATAAGAGGCTTAACTCGGTTAGTGATAATCTTAGTAATAATTTTATAAGTCACATTACAGAAGCTTATAGGCCTCATTTGAGATATCTCAGGGCTAGGAACCTTAGGGATAGGAACAATAAAGGTCTCATTAAGCTGAGTATTAAAACTACCCAATTGGAAAAAATCTGTAACCATTTGGAAAACAGAATCACAAATAGTAGGCCACTACTCTGGTAAAAAATAGGCTGGAGGCTTTTAGGCCCTGGGGCCTTACAAGGACTCATATTAAAGACAACTTTTCTAGTGTCCTCTAAAGTAATTGGGTCAAGTAAATTAGACATAAGATCATCCCAAAGAACTGGGAAACTGTTAATCACATTAACACTTAAACATTGACTACCCTCCTCAGAATATAAATTCTTATAAAAGGGTATAACCATTTGCTTGATATGATTAATATCATTAATCCAGATGCCCACCTTATCCTTCAGGCTATCAATACGATTCCTTCTTCGGTGAGTAATAATGGTGGCATGGAAATACTTGTGTTCCGATCACCAAATTGTAACCATTTATAACGCGAGTTTTGGTATTTCTTCCTAAAGTAAGGTCTCCTTATATTCATGGGCCAAAGAATCCCTAAGTTGTGAAGACGAGAGGTAAAAATGATTTTGTAAAGCTTTCTCCACGCCTGCAATGTGATTTAAAAGCTTTCTCTTACTAGTAAAAATATTGCCAAAAGTATCTTTATTCCATTTCTTGACCTCTTGAATAAACACATTTGTACTGTTAGTAAAATCACCATCGAAGTGCTAATTATTCTTAACAAAGTCCACAAAACCTTTATGGGTAAGCCAAGCGGCTTGAAACCGAAAGGGTGTCTTATTTTCAGAAAGGGGAGAGGAACCCTGTAAATGAGAAAAGTAGGGCAGTGGTCGGATTTTAATCTTGGCAAATGTTTCACGATGGATCCATAGAACCGTAATCTCCAACATAAAGAGCAAATGGCTCGATCTAATTCTCCCTGATACCTCCCCGCTCCCAAGTAAACCTAGGCCCAATGAAGCCTAAGTCTTGGAGTTGGAAATCATCCAAGCATTCCCTAAAGTCACGACATTTAGAAGCTAAGACTAGACAACCTAAATCTTGTCATCAATTCTAAGGTAAGAATTAAAATCTCTTGTTAAAACCTAAGGCTCATTAACAGTGCAAGAAATTCAATGAATAGTACTATAGAGAAGATTACGGACATTCAGGGTAGGAGAACCATAACTGGCAGTGTAAACACCCATATTTGTGTCCAAACTCCATCGAAAGTGAATATTTTAGGGGCCTGTATCAATAATCTGCACATTCACATTGTTAGCATTCTAAAGGATCCAAAGACTGCCTAAAACACCCCTGGCTTCTTCTCTGAAACAATTAGAAAAGCCCAAAGAACTAACTAATACATCAGCTCTAGAGCCACTAATCTGAGGCTCCAAGATAATACAAATGGTAGGATCATGAATTTTCACATAATCTTTAAAAACAACTTTAAATTTTTTGCTGCCACCACCCTGGAATTCCACGTAAAAATCGACATAAAAAAAAAAAGATATTTCAAAAAAAGTAGGCATACGACGTACAAAAAGCTTACGCCCTTCTTTATCTCTAAAGATAGGATGTCCAAAAATATTCACGACATTCAGTATCTTATCACTAGCTTCCCTTGCATTATCAGGCATGAGCGGTTTTTTTGCGAAATTGACAGTATTTTTTGAAATAATTACCGGCCAAAAATATCTTTTAATGTAAAAAATTGTAATTACTTTTGGAATGGCAAAATGAACCCAGACAACATTAACTATGTTGTGTAAAAACCAAAAAGGAGAAGTTGTCGTCATCATGATTGTCCTCATCATCACCAATTCTAGGCTTTTGACTAGGGACACAATATTCACTAACCACTTTTGCTTTTTTACTTCTAGTGTTACCTCTAGTCCTCTTCTTACCTAGGTCCAGTGGCTTCTTGGAAGAAAAAATAGTTAGAGGTTTGTTGGAAGGGTCAAAACCTTTAGGGATTGAAAGAGAGCTCTCAAATGGGTTAGCAAGATTCTTACGGCCCAAATTAATGCCACTTTGAACAATTTGAATATCCATGGGATCTTTAAGCCTACTTGAGGATTGGGCCTTATCCCTCAAGACACCAGAAGAAGGCCCATTATTATTCATTACTCCACTTTTAGAATTTGGATTCAATGCAAATTCTACATTTCAGTGATCATGGTAACAGCTATATGATTTACTAAGATTAGGTCTTGTTCCTTCTTTAACTTTATCTTTTCCCTTCTTGTGCATGGATACAGTATCATGCATTATACAGACATTTCCTTGTAAATCATATTGGTCATGAATCACCTATTGAGAATCCTCCTCTTGCCCAAATAGGGACTCGAATCTAGAGCCTAATTTGTAAGATGTTGAAGGCGCATCTTTGGGGCTCTCCTTTCTTTAATTTCTTCTAGACCGACGAGGAGCAGGGTTCCAAGGACCGTACTCACCCGACCCATCCTCGAAGTCACTGTAGTGACTTCCTCTCTGTTTCTTTTCTTAGGGCATATAGCCTGAGTATGATCAATCATACCGCACTCGAAGCATACCTATGGAAGACCTTTATACTCAATCCTTTGGGTGAAACCATCAAGATTCATGCTAGAAACAAGGGGTTTATTTAAGTTTAGTTCTACTACAACTCTTGTAAACCTACCACAATTAGCGAGTTGAGTGTTCATACCCACTCTAACTGCCTTTCCCACTACGTTTCCAATGGACTAAGATTTTCTCATGGTAATATTGCATCGGCATTCCAGGAAGCTGAACCCAAGCCACCACCGATGAAACAACTGCATTTTAGCTTGAAAATCAAGAGTCCAATGCTACATGGTCAGGTAGTGGCCAAGAATGATCTAAGAGCCATCTAGCATAACCTGCTCCAAGTCCTCCTTTAGGCTAAGTTTAATAAAGTAAAAGCCATTATCAAGATCAACGATCTTGTAGTGACCTCGTAATTCTAAATAGTCATAATCCTACTAGAAAGCATTTTGTACCCCAAAGGTTTACCCCATAACTTTACCACAACAGAATTTTCCCATGGTTGTTTAATACGGTTTCGAAAATCATCTGAAAGCACAATGGTTGGACCTAAAGAATCCATTTGAACTTTAATATCCCCTTCTTTTACGTCAACGTCAAAACTAGTGTCAAAGTATACTCATCATGATTGACAAAGGAGACAAACTTTGTAGGTTGTTGATGGATTCTCTTCCATATCCATTACTTGTGTTGCTCAACACCTTGTTCTGGATCCATAGAGACATCCTCAACGTCAGAGGGATCTGGAAATTTTTATCATTGATCGATCTTGCTCAGAGACTACGGAAGGATTTTCCATTAACATATATTGTCTCTTAGATATTGCAATTTTCATGATGTAGTTAATTTTATAATATTCCTCCTATATTTGCTTTCTATTCATGTTGCTGATTTTGTATGTGAGATCTTTGGCTCTAAAATTTACACATGTTTGAATTTTGTTACCACTTTCTTTATTTTCATCATCTTCATTGGAGACTTGAGGTTTTATCCCTATTCCTTAGCTCCTCCATATTTATTTTAATAGAATATGGAAAATTCTTTTATTAATTCATCTCAAAGTTGGTTGTGTAAGATAAAGTTTCCTTTCTAAATATCTCAATGGTAAAATTCATTTCTCCTTCGACAAATAAACAGTGATAATCAACACTACTAATTAACCAACAAAATTGCATATTCTGTAATGTACAAGAGTTTAAATAGAATAAATTTTTTTTTTAAATTATAGAATCACATATCTGAATAAATCCTAATTCAAAATCTACTGGAATTAGAATATTATATTCAAAAAATAAAATAAAAAAAGTCTAGACAACTAATAAAGACTATATAAAAACATGACCACAAGGCTATAAATAATTCTATTACCACTTCTTTATCTACTTTATTATTAATTTTGTTTTATTGACTTAACCATCAGAGTGAGTGGCTAGAAACCAAAATATAGTGCTTCTGTAATGTATTTTACAGAAATATAAGATCAGATCAAGAGGAGATCAATGTTTCATAGTTATTTTCTATAGGGAAAAGATAATAGTTGCAGGAGGACGATAAAAAGGAAACACTTATTTTAACAAATTTGCCACAGTTGAGGAGTATTAGTGTTGGTAGAGCTGTAACCAACGATATCGATAATGATTCAAATATTTTGGCCCCAAACAAAGAAGGACGTTCTGGCATTCAATCTCGTAGAACTCATTTCCAAATGCTAGCTCAAAAGAAAATAGTGTCTAATTCATATATATACACTATAACAATCAAATAATTAGGCGATGTAGGATAAATACAATTTCAAACACCATCCCTCTATCACACTTGGCATAACACGCAAAAGGGTCGGATCCAAACCCATCATATTAGACAAGAAGTCGATTTTAATACCATGACAAATGGGCTTGAGTAGAAATCATTCTCAAAACCTAGTTCAAAAGAAGATGATGTTCAATCCATATATACACCATAACAGTCTAATAACTTGGCAATATTGTATAAATACAACTTCTAACCATTATTCTGAGTAAAACTGATTGCCAAAAGGTTTGCTTTTAGCCGCTTTGATTCTAGTGTTTTTTCTGATGCATATTTTTAGCATACTATTGGAAAATGTTTACAATTGTTTTTCATCATTTTGTTGAAATTATAGGATTGCATCTTTTTGATACAGCTTACATTTCTTCTATGCACTTAACCATGAAAATAAGTTCTATGTTAAATGTAGAATCAATTTGGCATTATTTTCTAAAATCTACTTTTGTAGAAAGCATGATTTTTTATATGCTTTTTTCAAGAAATCTAATTACTAGAAATATATAAAAGATTAAAAATCAAAATGGCTCATAATCTTTTCCTTGAATATAAACAAGCATTGCTCAACCATGTCTGTCCAACCACTGAAAGGGATTCTGAGCCTGCCCTTGAAAAGGCTTCACTTGAAAGTTAGTCTCATTTTGGCAACAATCTTATGATTGTTCCAGAAAATATATATATATATATATATAAGGAATGCCGGCAACACTCCCTCTTGAATACTCTTTTAGACTATTATTTTTTTTTAGTTAAGCTTATTTAATTTTTCAATTTAGTAACTTGTTTCTTATTTAACAAGTTAAACTAATTTTATATTTTTAATAAATAAAAGTAAAATAAGTTTATTTATTAATTAAAAGATAAATCTCTTCACATACATAATATGATATAACTTAATTACTTTCAGTTCTAAAGTTATATATCTTGCTATGCTTCAGCTGCTATATTTTTTATTTCAAAAGACAAAAATAAAAAAGATAAGCTGCTGCATTTTTTTAGTTTATTATTTAATAATGCAAAAATGATCTTTGTGATTTTAGGTACAATATCAATAAATCAACACAATTTATTTTAATAATATGTGCTTTATTTATAAAAAATTACAGCAGCTCTTTTTAAAAAAATTTGCCTTTTAAAAATAAAAAATGCAGCACCTTAAACATAGCAAAATACTGTCTGCACAATATTTGGCCTTTCATATGTGCTAGTATTTCGAGCATGTCGAAGGCAAATTACCTTAAAATTAATGTGTTTAATAAAAAATGAACTGATTGTGTTGATCTAATTTCTATGAAAATGATTATATGAAAGGACTTAAGGGACCTAAAGTTTTTTGGGTTCTTAACTCTATTCCTAAAAGTCTTATTAAATCTAAGTGAAATGACTATTTTTTGAGATAAAGAATTGCAACTAGGAGCTAAGGGAAATATAACGAATAAAAGTGAAAACTGAAAAAATTGAATTGAGGAAATTCTGTTTATAAATACTAAAAAAAATCTAAGTTAATAGAATTAAGAAAACTGGAATAAATAAGAAACTACAGTACTATAGAGAAAATATTATTAAGTAGTTTTGATTTATTGATCCAATGTTTGTTGAATGATTGTTAGTCCCTAATTCTGAAGTGAGCTCCACAATTTATGAACTTCCTCAGTTTGGTTATTACGTCTTTGATAACTACTTCAATCCACATTCTTAATAAAGCAACTTATTTGAGGCAGTTAAACACGTGGGGCTATCATGGAATAATAATATAAATAGTCACTTAATTTTGCATTTGTTTCATTTCAATCATTCAACTTTAATTTTTTATTGCGATTTAGTCACTTTACCAATAAAAAATTTACATGTCATATTTTTCTTTCTTAATTTTTTTTTTTTATTATTGATGGTTTTTACTACATGTCTTTATTCACAAAGTGAATAAATTGAAACAACATTAAAGTTTGATTACTGAAATGAAACAAATTAAAATTTTTATGACTAAAATGAAACTAAGTGCAAAATTAAATGACCATTTATATCATTATCCGGCTATCTTTAGGGAAGTGGTGTCATCAAACTCTCCAACTACCTCAATAGTTAAACATATGAAGTTGTTATCAAGAAAGTGGTTTGGTGAAATTCTCCATCTTCCTGCAATGTGACAATACTTTTCTTATAATTCCTCCTGAAACATCTCCCCACTACCTTCCACTTCTCTAACCAATTGATTCCTCATTCTCCATATTTTACACGTGTTGATTCAATAAAGTCTCTGCATCAAAGTTCTCCATTACACCACCTTAGGTACTTGAAATATTACTTCACCGTCTCAACTATCCGATTCAGTGAAATAATTACTGCACCGCCTCAAATAGTTAATGTAAGTCTAGTGGCAACCAAGAGGGGGGTGAATTGGTTAAAATAAAAAACTAAGACCAAATTAAACAAAAAATAGAAAATCAAGCAGAACTCACAATACCAAGAATTTATAGTGGTTCGGCCAACATTTGCCTACATCCACTCCTCAAGAATTCTCTTGAGATTTCCACTATCAAATAGAATTACAAACCTAACTCTATTTATGTTCTTTTATAAGGCTAAGAACAAACCCAAGTATTTTTCCAAAGGCTTACACTCTAACCCAAGTATTTTTCTAGGCTCATACTCTAAAATTCAATCTTAGTTACAAGAGTTTTTAATCTATTATCTAAAGAATCAATCTACCCCTTTTAAGCTTTGATACAAGAATTAAATACCCAATTATTCAAAAATTCAATTCCAAACTTGAATCTTTAATACAAGATGAAGAAGATGAAGGCTTGAAGGTTGTTGAAATTAAATACACAATGGGAGCTCAAATTAAATGCTCTTTCTTGACTTAGAATAATTAGAAATGAAATTTAAATAGTTCTAGATGAAATAGAGTCATTATCCCCTTATTAAATACAAATATAGTCATTTTAACAACCTTTATAAATGCAACTTCACGGGTGAAAAAAATTCTTCACGGCCATGAAGCCTCATCGTGAAAAACATATTTGAAAAACTGAAACTTGTCATAGCCGTGAACATTCATTAATGGCTAGAAAGATTATCTTTCACGGTTGGAAATTTTTGTTCACGGCTGTGAACTTTGCTCTTTACGGCTAGGAACTTTGGACATGAATTTTACTGTGATTTCTTGAAGAATTGGAGAGTTTGCATCTTTCACGGGCGTAAATTTTTCTTCATGGTTGGGAAGCCTCTCCTTCACGATTGGAAAAATTTATTCACAACTGTGAATTTTCATCTTTATGGCTGGAAATACTGGCCCTGACTTATTCTGTGGTTTCTTCAAGTTTTGAAAAGAAAGCATCCTCACGAGCATGAACATTTCTTCATGGCCATGAATCCTAGTTTTCACCACTGGAAAGGAAGTCGTGAATGCTACTGCCTTTTTTGCTGTTGGAGCTGACATTTCTTCATGGCTAGAAACTTTTTTTCATGGATGAGAAATTGATGTTTCACGGCTGAAAAACTGATGTTTCACAGTCGTGAATAGAAGTTCACGAGGGTAAATATACCATGTTTTAGAAGAACCAATTTTCCTTCCTTGCACATAAACACTCAAACATAAAATTAGTAATTTTTAGTTGTTTGTAACCATCAAAATAGGATTAATAACCCTAAAGTTTAATAGTTAAATTAGTGAAATAAATACTGGAGAATCAACAACATCTCTGCATAATGGTTCTTCTCACACAATCTTAGATACTTGAATTAGTAAAATAATTATTGCACCGTCTATTAGACTGCAATGCCTCAACTAGCTAAGTCAATGGAGTAATTATTTAAACTATATTACCTCAACTATTTGAGTTATTGAAATAATTATTATATTGCAATGCTTAAGAACTCAAGTCAATGAAATAATTATTGCATTGTCTCGAGTATCTAAGGCAGCGAAATATTCATTATACTAGGCTAACTCAAATATTTGAGTGTAGTAATTAGACAGCATCAAGTATTATATAAATGGGGTTGGTGTTTGAAAATATGTTAAATTTAGTAGGCTTGGGCTAAAAAAAATATTTTCAGTGTAAATAAATACATAACTCTAGAACTCAAAGAAATGAATTTTAAGTTATATCATATTATACATGTGAAGAGATTTATTTTTTAGTTAGTAAATAAATTTATTTCATTTTTTTATTTATATAAAAAATTAATTTAACTTGTTAAATAGGTAACAAGTTATTAAATTAAAAAGTTAGATAAAATAGACCAATAAGATAGCTATTGTCTAAGAAAGTATTGCTAACACAAAAGTAATGCTACATAATCCACTATTTTTATCTTACATCTTACCCACATGATGTAGCATATTATACTTTTAAAAGATAGCTTTGTAGAAATATTAGATGTCACATAAGGTGGACAAGACATGGAACAAAAAAAGGTGGGATGTTTAGCATTTTGCATATATATATTGGGTCGTTCAAATATTAAATCATACTAATTTTTTTACTCACGTGTGATACACGTTAATATTAATATTTGACTCTTTATAACTTACAAAATTAAATAATATATATTTAAAACTTTATCATCATAAATATTTCTAGTATTAAGATAATCACAAAATTATTTCTCCTATAGTAAATTCATCTTTATATGAATCTATTTATAACTCATGAAATTTATATTAAATATTTGTATAGCTATCAATAAATAAATTTAATATATTTTTAAAAAATCAAGATTTACATATGTTGTAAAAGTATATTAATTAAATAATTATACAATATATAATAATTATATTTAGTAAAAACTTTCTATTTTGAAATATTATTTTCATTTTTTACTTCAAAAAATTATAAAATTAGATCTTTTAATTCTATATTATATTTAGCTTAAGAAATCTAAAATATATTTAAGCCATTATTATTGTTTAGGATAAATATAATAAAATGGAAGTTTGATAATTTATTTTGAAAAAAAAATTTAAATTGTAAGGAATTTATCCAAACTATTATAAAAGTTTTACAAAACTGTTATGTCTAAATCATGTTAATTACCTTTAAATTATTATTAAAATTTAATGATGAGTTAATAATCTATTATTTTATGTGATATGCATTACTCATGATACTATTAAATAAATAAATTTTAATTATGGTTTTATCTGTTCTTTAAATATTTTATTTGTTATTTATCATTATGAAAGCAAATAAACAAATGAATAATTTTCTATGCAATTGCAAAGCATATAAATATTAATACTTGAACTTATTAATGCGATCTTCTATTAACTTAATCTTAGTGTAAGTGTTATATTTTTATTTTGGTTTAAAATCCAACTGAAACTAATATATTTTCTAATTCTTCTATATAATTGAAATTTTACTTTAAAGATTCATATTCTCATTTTTAAGAAAATACTTCATTAATAAATTTAATAAAATTATATAAGATTTTAACTAAAAGATTACTAATTATATTATATTACATTACATTATATATAAAACAACAGTTTTATAATTGAAATTTATTATTTGTTATTGCTGATAAAATAAAATATAGTTATTGTTAAAATTTAAAATTATAAAAAAATTTAGCATAGTCCTTACACTACAATATTGATTTAAATTCCATTTTTTTCTTTTAAATATATTGACCTGGTGTATTATATTTATAAATCCGTTAACTAAATTTTTAGATTTGATTAAAATAAAAATTTGTCAAATCGAGAATCATAAGAACTTTCAATATTAAAAGATGAATTTTTTTTCAAATTATAATTCATTTATTTAAATATCATATTATTTCTATAAATAGAAGATTCCTTTTATTATTAATAAATATTTTTCTTTTTTTTACAGCTAATAATAAATAAGTTTATTAAATTTACAAACTTAAAAATTATTATACTTCAAATAAATTTATATAATTCATAAAACACTTAAATTTTTATTTTCTTCAATTTAATAACCTATTATTAATACTAAACTTTAACTTTATATATTTATTTTATCTAAATATATTTTTTATTAAAATTACTCATTATGAAATATAAGTTAATTAGTTGAATGAATTTTAATAATTGACTCGTTATTATATATTTAATAAATAAATAAATTAGCATGCTAATTAATAAATAAATAATATTAAATATCTATAATAGCTTTACTTTTTATTAATATATTCTAAATGTCTATTTAAATATAAATTACTAATCTCTTAAATAAAAGTATATTTTAATAGAGTCTTACCATTTTAATAAGAATATCTTCTAATGCAGTACTTTCATTAGAATTTTTTCCTGTATTAGTATTATGGGTTATTTCTTTTTATATGATATGTGTAGCAATTCATTTTTTGTATTACTTAATTTAATATTTATTTAGTCCTAAATTTTTTTAGAATAATTATTTATTAAGAATCTTTTTTCTATACAATCGAGTTTTATTCTTTATTAATTCTTTTACCTTACATTTCTATATAATCATTTCAATAAGTTATCAATTTTTAATTATTTTATATTCTCATTTAGTTAAATATAAAATCTTAATTGAGTTATGATTTCAGCTAATAGGTTCTAATCACGTGAGTTTAAGATTCATATAATTTTATTTTACAAATAATATTGAAATTTTAATAGAGTTGAACTTTTAGAGGTAGACTTATATTTAATAAGCTATTAGTATTTTTATTATTAATAAAATTAATTAACAAATAACTTAATTGATTTAATTAGCTAAACAATTAAAAGAATAAACTAAGTAAACAAGAGTAGACCGAGTATAAAAGTATAAATCGAACATACATTAATGTCCTACTATAATAGGCTGAACACAATATGTCGAGTAAACCGAGATTGATCAAAGTCAAAGTCTTAGTGAAATACAAGTCTAAGAAAAATCAATCATAGTCAAACTCTACTTAAGTAATCCAATCCAAACAAAGATACATATATACAACTAGAAAAATCTATTTTAATAGGATTGAGAGTCTTTATATTATTGTCTTATTTCTAATAGGACTAGAAGACTTTCAGACCCTATATAAGGGGTTGAGTCACAACACATAAGGAAAATAATATCCTCTGCACAATTAGATATTCTCAGCATTTATAATTTAGTTCCTTAGTTTGTAAATATATTCGTTCTTTTCCTAAAAGAAAAAGTACCAAGTTTTTTTTTTATATTAGTTTTTCTTCAATTTGCATTGAACAATAAGGAAAATTTTAAAAATAACCAGAAAATGAGAAAAGATATCTTTTATATGGTCTAATACATTATTTTTCAAAAATTTCGCTACCTTCTTTGTTTTTATTAATTATATGTTATATTTTTTCAAATAGACATAATTAACTCTTACTCTTAAATAGAGTATTTGAATTTTTTTAATGTCCCACTAAATTAACAGTAATCAATGTAGATAATTTTTTAACTAAAGTTATTATTTTTAATTATTAATAGAATCATACAGTCCATCATTTTGTTAAAATATTTATCTATAATAATAATAATAATAATAATAATAGTATTATGTAATATAATCAAAACATATTATATTGTCTAAATATAATTAATTATATATTATGTGTAATTAGTGTGCTCCTCTAATATTGTATCCTAAACTTTTAAAAATAGTTATGCCAACGTCTCTGTTTTGTATCATATCGTGTCTTGTGTTCATATATATGCTCTATTTATGGTTCATGTTCGGACCATGAATCTTTATTATTTAGATGATAATATTTTTTTAAAATAATTTTATCATAATTAAATCTATAGTATCTAGATATATATTTTGATATCTATTTTATAAGCTAAATTACTCTCATCGTATCTGAAGTTTGATGAGAATATTACTATCGTCCCTAAATTTTAATTTGAACACTAAACTCACTCACTGAATTTTAATTTTAGTATTATAAAAGTATATTACTTTCTGGCCAAAACTATTGGAATAATGATGTGAAATATACGTATAAATAAATTTAATTTATAATTTTATAAAATATATGTCATGTCATTAAATAGACTAAAAATCCATAAATTAGAAAAATAAATAATAGTATGAAGGATTTTGTGATATCAAAATTAAATTTCAGAATGTTTAGTGTACCAAATTAAATTGACAACTATCAAATCCCTAGCTTGAATTGAAAATGTAGAATCAAATAATTACTGATAAAAAAATTAGCACAAGGCAAAAGATAAAATCACAGAAATTTTGTATATGTTACATATAAATATACTAAATTCAAAAACAATATAATTTTTATAAATTATAAATAAAATGGTATATCTTATTATGAATTTGAGATATATTTGCAAAATAATATTGTGTAAATAATTTATTATTTAGAAAATTAATTTTGTATCATCTTAATTTTGTTAGGAACCCAATATATGTTCCAAAATATCCTTTAAATTAAAAAGATAATGAAATATGCAAATAATAAATTTTTTAGAAAGGCCCAGGAAAAGGTGACTTTACTATTTTTGAAAATTATATTCGATTGGTATCTATTTTCAAAATTCTTATATATATTTGATATATATTTAGTATTCATTCGATAATATTTAATATACATAATTAGTATATGAAATTTTTCGTATATGTTTTATACTTTTAGTATTTATTTTAGATATTTTGGTATATGTTTCATATATATTTGGTATATAATTAATATATAACTAATATCTAAAACTAACATCTGAAACTATTTTTTAGTATATATTTTATACTTGGTATCCATTTCACATATTTTAGTTTTGTGTTACATATATGTAGTATACAATCAGTATATATAATAAGTATCAGAAACTAGTATCTTAAACTCATTTTTAATATCAATTTATATAGTTTAGTATATGTTTCATATATATTAAATATTCATTTAGTATAGAACTAGTATCCGACATTGATATATCTAAAATTATTTTTTTGTATCTATTTTATATTTTTAATATCAATTTCACATATTTTAATATTTAATTAGTATATATTTAATACTAGTATCTAAAATTAATATTTGGAATTATTTTTTAATATTTATTTTATTTTGGTATCTGTTTTATATATTTTAATATTAATTTAATATATATTTAATATACAACTGTTATATAATTGATATCTGCAACCAATTTTGTACAAAAGATATATAATAAAAAAATTATATGTATATATATATATAGTAAACCGATAAAATTAACTACAATTAGATAAATTGAGTAAATAAATTAGTTAGAAAATCTTATATCCTATTATTTTAGGATATTTGGAATCAATATATATACCCGAAGTCCTTCATCTATACATAAATATTATCAACAATAATAATATAATCTAATGTAAGAAGAAAAAAGAAAATATCAAACTGATAATTAACATGAAGCTTGTAATGCTTTCATTACGTACAAGAAACAAAGAAAAGATAATGTTAAATTATTGTATTTTGGATTCCTGTAATATTTCGTATTTTTCACAAAAGAAAAAAAGAAAGAAAAGGATTTCCCACTAAAACTTAAAAGAAAAACAAAAAGTAACGCCGCTTGGCCAGATCTCATGGCCTACTGCTCCAGCTTCAATGGCTTTTCACTTGGCCGGCGTGAAAATACCAATTTCACTCTAATTTAGTTATTCAGTTTCTATTTGATTGCTTCTTCTAATTGTAATGCTCCTAGTACAAGTGTTGCTGCTGCCTTTGGCCTCACGAAGGATCAGAGGAGGCGGTGCTAACGAGATTTGCATGCCCCAAACCACCTCTCCAGTCTCATCCAAATAAATATTACAACCCCTAAGATTTCTATTGTTTCTTGTCTATCATACTGTTGTATTTTGTTTTCTTCATAATCAAATGACTATTGAACTGATATTGCAGGAATCGACAGGAGAGGTCAAAATGATTCCTGGGTTGCTGAGAGACCAAATGGAGGAGGACGGGAGGGGAAGCAGGACCATAACCACGAGGATGACTATAAACCAACGACTAGGATTAAGAGCATTTGGCTATTGTGGGGCCACTTGGGGTTCCAGTTTCAGGTCTACCGCCATTAGCGTTAGAGAGGACAATCAACCCCCACAACATCAGCATAAAGAACAACAAAATGGAGGTCAGAGTCCGTCTCAATTACAAGTAGTAATGGATCTGGGTTGTTTGTCTTGTAGTCCGATCAGACCGAGGAGTATGAATTTAGTGGCGGCGGAAAGGCAGCATGGGGAGAGCACGACAGAGACAGAGACAGCAGTGGTTGAGCCTAACCACCCACCGAGAAACCACCTCTTGTCGGGGTCCTTTGGACAATCCACAGTCCTATTTGTCACGTGAGTTTTGTTTTCTAACCAAAACTCTTGATTTAAAAGTCAAGATAGTCATTTTCTCTTGATTAAACTCGGCAAAATAATAGCAAACACGCTAGCGGAAGTAAATTCACGAAAGTGGCACAAAGAGACGCAAGAGTTGTGGAAGTGTATACTTGTATTAATTAATTCACACTAAAACTACTTATAATGAGCATACTTTCTCTCTCTACACAAGCTCTCTTCCTTCATCATAACATGTATTAATTTACATAACTACTTCCTACAACAATCTCTACATAGAGCATCTTTCTTTGCTCTATGTAGAGCAACAACATTCTTTCCCTCTATATGGCTACATTTTGGCACACCTTGTGTCCACACTCTTCTTTTATTTCTGCCATTGTTCCCTTTTATGGACTCTTACTCTCCAGCTCTCTTCTTTCCTCTCTCTCTTTCTTTTTCCCTCTTCCTCTTCCAAATGATACAAGGAAGGGGTATTTATAGTCTTTTCCCCCTGTCCGCCAATATGGCCGTGTTCCTGGCCGTGTTGGGAACACGGTTTGGGGTAATTGGCCGTGTTACCTACTGTGGCCGTGTTTCCCGAAGCTTCTAGGCCTTTCGCATTTGTATTCAACCAACACGGGCGTGTTGGTCAACACGGGCAGTGTTGAAACCAACACGGCCGTGTCCGTCCATACGAGCATTCGTTGGGCAGTTTTCGGCGCATCGGTAGCCTTCCTGGCCTGGTTGCGAGGCGGGCACGTGACATATTGTCATGCTTGAGGTTGGAGTGATTAATTTTAGTAAACAGTAAAAAAGAAAAAACAGCATATCGTGTGATTTCCTCTTGGATATATACTAGAGTTTGATATGCCCATACCTAAGCAGGGGAAGCTCGCGGTGGGTTGCTCAACTAATAATCCCTCTCAACAGAAATTGGGTTCATATGAACAACTTCAAAAAGCTGACACATCAAAGAAAAAGAAATAATTTAATATAATTAAAAATAGTTATCCTTGCTTGCTTGTATAGTTTTTTTTTTTTTGAACAATAACTCCACTGATGATTAGAAGGTAATACTGAATACACATAGGGGAATTCAAAAGAAGATTAATATGCCACCTTACAGTGATTATTTACTAACTTAAACTCACATAATGATTGATGTGCTTCTACACAACGAACAATGAAAAGTTTGAATTGAACATTTAATAGTATTTTAATGGGCTGATTTTGTATTAATTATTACTTACAAAAATATTTCACCATAAATATAACTATAACAATTCTACAAAAGTTTAAAAATAAGATCTGTATTGCTAATGCCTATTAATTTCTTAAATTTAAACGTTTTGATTTAGATTTCAATGATTCTTCATTCTCTTGTTTTTGCATATATAATTTAAATGATTTGGGTTTTTTTTTTTTTTATTTCAATCAATTACTCATCTACGTAGCTTTTTATTTAGTCACTGTTTGGATTAAATATATTTACACACAAATATAAATATTCTATTTTTCATGAACTGGTATTGTAGTAAGCTGCATCAAATTAAACTGTAAGTAAAAAATAATTATTTATTTATTTATTTATTCTATATTTTTAGTTATGTAAGAATTAGCTTATGAAAAGAAATTCAATTAAGGGAAAGTTCTAAGACCATAAATAATTCTCTGGTCCGAAAACCAAAAAATATCTGCGATAATAGAAACTGTAGATAAGCGTTTCGGGGAAGCGCCGAATCAGGAAGAGCAATACCCTCAGCTGCCACCTCACGGCGATTATCGGAAATGAATATCCTATCAAACCTCGCCAAATTGGCTATCGATTCTACCTTCAACGACTCTCTCAAAGGCTTAACTGGTTACTGCTCTCTCTCTCTCTCTCTCTCTCTCTCTCTCCTCATGATGACATAACTGCGGAAAAGAAATTATATCTTTTGAATTGTTTTAATTAGAGCCTGTGATTATTGAAAGAAATATTAGGTTTTCTATATGATTTTATAGGATATGATTTCTCCTTCACAAATTCCATAGTCATAATTGAATTAGTGAATTTGCCAAAGAGATGGCTGGATATGGCGTTTTTGAAACAAATCATGTGCAAGAGTTCGATTGATTTGAATTCTTGCAAAATCACTTCATGTTTTGAATGATTTCATTTCTTCTTATTTTTTTTTTTTTTAAAAAGGTTGAAAGAAATAGAATCCTGATGAGAATTGAATAAATAGAATTCAACTGAATTAGTTTCTTTATATTTTCCAAACCAGGTGTAAACAGAACATGAGGATTTTGGGGAAACTCAGAGTCTAAAATTTGCATTCAGAAATTCATGTAATTTAGAAGCTTTTTCTTTCTTGGGTTGTCTTGTGGTTTATTTATCGCCTTTAATTTAACAAATCAAATGTATAGGTATAAAATTAGTTAGCTTCTTTTAGTTTAACTTATATTTCTTCTGAGTTTGAATAATGTAGGAAGTACTCCATTGCGCTTCATAACATTATTTCTTGTCAGATAATCGAAATTGGAAAATCATGCTTAGCTTGGAATATATTGTCTTTTGCTTGCTTGAGTAACCTGAGGAATATCATTTTGTCTTCATACATATGTAGATTATGATAATTGAAAATTCGAAATGCTACTGTAGTATCACAGCTAATATGAAAATATGCTGCTAAAATAAGTCTGAACCATCATAGGCTGACTAGGAAAGCTTTTACTTTCAGTCGTCAACAATATAGCATTGTTGTTTGCTTGCGCATTTTCTTTTATAGCGATAATCCAATTTTTTTCTTGTCATTTGGCCCTCATTTCTGTATTAAATTAGTAATATTTTACTTTTTATCTGGTCCCTTATTCCGCAACTTTTCTTTCTTTCTGCGAATAGTTAACCTTGAGCGCGTGGAAGCGATGTACTTTTTACATTCCTGTAAATGATAAGTTTCAATAAAAAATTGATAGAGTTAGGTGCAATTTCTATGTAAACACATGCTTTGTGCCATCATGTTAATAAATCTGATGTGGATTTTACGTTGTCCAGTTAGGTTGGGCTTCCCTTCAGTTGAAAATTTTATGATCTTAATTTATTGAATTTTAAGCTGTTGACTGTAAATCTTTTGCTATTTTCAGTTAACCCTATAATGTGTGTAATGTGCTTTGTTTGGTCTGAAATGTTGATGACTACAATTTTCCTTTTTGGTGTTTTGTAAGATATGATTGCTCATCTCTGTGGACCTTGACAGGGTCAAAGTATACATTCATCATAATACTGTTTTGTAATTCCTGAATTCAGTTTCATATATGGAATGTTGCAGGTCAGAAGAAACTTTATAAGACTGTGCAAGAGAGATTGAAGTATCCACCAGCTTCACTCCCCTTAAGTAACTGTAATAAACCTGAAGATGCAAAATTAGAAGAGGAGATGCGGAAAAAAATAGAAGATATGCTAGAAGATATGGCCAAGTTAAAGCAGCAAAATGAGACATCAGCCAGATGCGTAGAGGAAAAGGAGCCTCTGAGAAGGGGACCAAATGAAGGCAGCAAGAAGTTGGGTGTTCTGGGACCTGAGAAGAAGAGAATTTTTATTCGGTCGCGGCTGTAAAATGAAGCTAGTTTTGCTCAACCTCAGGATGTGAATCTTGAAATCTTCAAAATAATTATCTGTATCATATCTATGGATGGTATCCTCAGTAGTATGGTGGATATAAGCATTGCTGTTATATTCATACCCTTTTCTGTATTTCAGCTGTTGGTTTTTTCTTTTTGGTGTATATAGAGTTAATTTAGAGCGTGCCGAGTAAGATCCTTACAGGGTGGCAAAGTATTACTTCAAGAGTTTTAACGTCGCTGCATACTCAAGGCTCGAACTCGAGAATTTAGTAAAGCTAGAAGACACCCTTATCATCTCATCTATAAGCTCTTAAGTTAGTTGTTAGGTTTTTTATGTATCCTAGGTTCTTTTTCTAACTGACTTTTATTTATTTAATTTATAGATTTTATAGTAAATGTTTATTTTTTATTTGTTAATTTATATATTTTATAATAAATTTGAAAATCTATTAATTTATCAGTTAATTGTATGTTTTTTTTTTTTATGTGGTATGTGTTTATATTAATACTTATGATATTAAACTTGTTTTCTATGTATTTTATGTTGAATGTGTTTTTATTAATACTTACGATATTAAATCTTATTCCGTTAAAATTTTCTATCAAAAGAAAATAAATAATTAATAGGTTTAGAATAATAATATAAATGGATGTATGTAGATAGTCATATAGAATTGAAAAAGTTAAAACGATTAGTTTACTTTTCTCTTCAAAAAATTGCCGTTTGTAATTTATATATAAATTAAGAAAGCTATTTTCTTTTTATATCTAATCTGATTAATTTTTATAATTTTATACTAAAGTATCTTATTAGATAACTAATTATTTATATTCATTTTGTTGGATTTGTCAACTCATGCATTGTTGCTATATAATTTATAACTATTGAGATTGAAATAAAAAGATCTTAATTACTTTGGATTTTGGAATGTGCTCAATAAAAATTTAAAAATTTAAAATAAAAATATATTATTACTATTAATTATTAACTAATAATGAAAAAATAGACTATAATTTAAAACAAATAAAAAAAATCATTCATATTTATAGAGATAGAAAATATGATATAATAAGTCTTGCTTGAACTACTTCAATGGTAACTGATACATTGCAACCCTGGCTAGTTAAAGAGTTCGCCCAAGCATAAGGACACGGGTAATTAGTGTCAATCGGGTTTAGACAGGCAATGTCAGTCTCTGTATTTTCCATCTGTGGAAGATAAGCGGACTTTGGAGCATTCCCCTTTCTCCTTGAAGGAGGAAAAAAATGGGTATTAAATATATTATATTATTTATTTTTCTTATTTTTTTATTTTTTTAAGAGTTAAATTACTTATCTTTTTCTTTTTCATTTTATTAATAAAAAATTAATTAAAAAGTAAAATAAAAAATATTATTGGAATACACACTATTCCAGGATAAATTAAAATAAAAATGAATTATTTATAAATTAATAGAAAGACATATAGAGAGTATTATTAGAAATATTTTTAGAGATAATACTAATTGAGTTTAATTTATCATTTTTATAGATCCTTATATAAAAATTAATATTTTTTGAATTTATATGATCATCTCATATAAATTTATTTTATCTAATTTAATACATTGGTTATTTATCATGATATATTCATATATTGTATGATATTTTAATATAGTTAAATATAATACAAAAAAGTTATCAAACGGTAAGAATAATTGAAAAGAACTCATATATCAATAGAGGTTAATGTTAGAATACCGTGCATATTATCATTTCTAATCTAATATTTAATAAATATATATATATGACTATTAAAGAATAATATTTGTCACTTTGTTTACAAATATTAATTAATTAAAATTAATTATTTTCTCCTTTAATCTATAATATAGGCGTTTCTTTTTAAATTTTGATTTTTATATGTGCTTCTTTTGTTATTATTTTAATTAATTAATTTAAATTATCTTATTTTCATATGGTATTATTTTACTATATTACAAAATTTTGATTTAAACTTGATTATCTATTTGATTTTTTTCTATTTTTTTCCTTTATTTACTTATTTAAGTTTATTAATAAATTTTGTGTTCTTTTCTATAATTTAATTACTTTTTTATTGCTTTTACTCATTTTAATTAAGATTTGTATTTATTTATTTTTTATTTTTACTTTCTAGTGATTTATTATTTATTTATTAATTAATTGTAGAAAAAGTCTAAATATTATATAATTTTTATAATATTTCATAATTTCTATCTAGAAACGACCTTAATGAAGAAAATGAGAAATTTTATTTTAATAAGAAGGTATTTAAGTCATTTAAATTTTTATGAAATCACATCAATTTCTTTTCCTTTTATGCTTCAATATTTCAATTTTATTTTATATTACTAAAATTTAATTAATAATGAATTATCAATTATATTTGTCCATACATATTTTATATCGTTATAAAATCAGAATCTAATTATGAAAACTGTAGCATCAAGGCAAATTGACAAAATAAGTTTAAAGTTTAAAGGTACAATACATTACAAAAAAAGCCTAATGGTTTCAGAAAAGGAAATGTAATTAAGTGTTTGATGTCATTCTGGACTATTAAGTTAAAAATGGTGGTTCAAGTTGTGTTGACTGTTGACTTGCAATCACCATTCCTGGTTGAGTAGATCTCTTGCTTGTTTCAATACTAATACTTTCAGGCTGATTGCAATTTTTGAGTCTTTTTTTTGTCATTTGTTCTGCTAACACTTTCAGATTGGGTTATTATCTTCATGTATTTTTTCTTTTGCTTTGGCAGATTGTGTTCTCATTTTCTTAGACCTTTTGAGCCTAATATAGAAGCAAGTCAGTAGCATGGTAAAGCTGAGGAAAGCAAAAATTTAAGAAATTAGATAAATTGTGTTCAGATTTACCTGGAACTGAGAATCAGTGATGAAATTCTTTCACCATTTCTTGAATTCTTTTTTTTTCTCTGTCATAAATTTTGGCTCGAGTTCATTGCCAACTCTTCTCATTCCCTATTTGTAAATCACTCTTTGAGTATTGGTCTTAGGCTAAAAATAGAAAGAAATGTTAGTTATAGCACATGTTATTAAACTTAATAATAATATGTAATAGTGTGAAAACTTCATACATTAAAAACCATAATGTCATTATGTTTCAATGTAGTGTAGACTTCATATCTCCTTGGTGGTTATTTTCTTAAACCTGAAATATATGTGCTTCTACTTGTCTTTCTTGAATATGGTATGATGTTATCTAAACAGTCAAACCTTGAAGGGACATTTACACTTGTTAAGACAGTAGGAAAACTTGCACTTGTAGGGACAGTTGCACTTGTTGGTACACTTGCACTTGAACCTTCTTGAGTCTAAAAAAAGCAGTATTTCACAATACATTTAAAGCTCATTCACAAATTGTATTTCATAACACATGCTAAAAAGTAATAATTTCAACCTTCCTCATTGTTGTTGGAGTAAAACTCCTAATCACAAACTTCCATTTCCCACCATGAGGCTGTAAATATAGATGAACAAGTACTCACAATCACAATCACAATCACAATCACAAAAAAATTTGAAAGTACCAATAATGAACAAGTATCTGAAGTTTTTATGATCTGGTATATTGGTTTGCCTTACTTAAGGCTGGTTTTGAGACTGATTCATAAAATCCTTCAACCTTGGATATTTTTCTATTATGTCCTTTTTCGAAACATACTTGACAAGTTATCACCTTTCTTTTTCTTGATAATTTATAGTCATTTCTAATTTCATCTTTCTCTTTTTTTCTATTTTTGGCAGGTCTTTCAGGCATTTTTTTATAGGGGGCGGTTCTGGTGACTTTTTTTTAGTCTTATGCCAAAATCTTGAACCATTTAATGATTGCATCGTATGTCTATAAGTCTCTAAGTATTTATCTTTTCTAAAGCAATTATGCACATAACTATTAGGATTTTGATCTAAATATTGTAAGGCAATAATGACATGGTGGCAATGCAAGTTACTCAAATCCTACTTTCTACAATAGCAAGTATAATTTTTAAGGTCAACAACATAACTGTCATATTTATTTGCCACCTCAAACCTTCTTCCCTATTCTAAAATACTTCACAATTACCACTATCAACTATGCTATTATGTATCTTTCTCCTAATCCTATTTTCATATTCACCTATCCATTTATTAGTCAAATCCCTTTTATTGTGCAATCTAGTCAGTAACCAATCTTCTAATATTCTCTAGCATAAAGATGATATTCTTTGCCTTACTTCTATAATTTTTCTATTAAAGGCTTCCATCAAGTTATTGTCAACTATGTCACACTTTACCTGAGTATTGACGTAGGCTCTACACCAATACTGAGGGTGTGTATTAAGCATGTCATCAAACTCTTTAGGTGTTAGTTTCTTCATCTCATCCATGTCCTTCTCGAAATCAGGAATGTTATTAGACTCGGCACACATCTAAAAGAGTTTTTGCATATCTTGCCTCCCCCCATTCCTTTTTCTCCAATTTGCATATAAGAGTCTAGCACAACACCTATGTTCAGCCTTAGGGAGTAGTATATCACTAACAACATCTAAAAGTCCTTGTATAACCATATAATAATTGCATATTACTTAACATTTACATAAAAACACATAATACATTAAAATATAAAAAGGATTGTAGTTGCCTTTTGTTGGTCAGTAATAACTGTCCATCCATCACTATCTTGTAGCCTCTAAATCTTTAACAAGTATTTGTAGAAACCATTCACAAGTCACTTTTCTTTCTATATCAACTATAGCCCAAGCTACCAGAAACATTTGATTGTCTCCAATTCTCCCTACAGCTGCTAAAATTTCTCTTTTAATTGCACCCTTTAGAAAATACACATCCAACCCAAGTATTCTTCTACAACATCTTAATAGGCCTTTCTTTAAGCATTCAAAAGAAATGTATATGCTTTCAAAAATAGGCAGTTGCTTAAGTATGGGTCTTCTCACTTTTAAGTATGTTATGCTTCCAAAATTGGTTCTTTCAATCTCATAAAAATAATCCGAGAGCATAGCAAATTCTTCTTCAATTCACCTTGTAACTTAATCATCACATGATCCTTTGCTCTTCTTACTTTTGTCAAACTCATCTCTAGCTTTAAGTCTGTCTTGATTAATTCCTTCAAATCAACCAACCTCATGAATGCTATTGACTTGTATTTGTACAAGTAATGTTTAGCAACCCATTTAGTTATGATCCTTCTATTCTTATATATTAAGTGACAACTATGTTTAGGCCTATAAGTCTTTATTATGAAAGCATTTGTGGATGTATCTTTTGAAGCAAATATCATCCAATCATAACTTTGTTTAATACATTTAACCCTTACTTCAGTTTGTGTATTCCTAATTCATTTAATCTCTCTTCTTTCTTGCACTACAAATCTAGTGAGTGCTTCTTTAAACCGATGTAGACCATTTAAGTGCATACCTAAGCAAAAAGAGATATTTTCAACATTTGGTTGAAATGTTGGAAATTTAGATTTCCTTTTAACAGCGTAATAATCATCTGATGCATCAGTCGTAATAGGGTTGTAATAATCATTTGAAGAACCCCATTAATCTTATGCATTCCCATCACTTAATTTAACTTCCGCTTGCTTGATTCCTTCTACCCTATTAGCTTTTGGATTCTCAACCTGCACATCACTTATGTTTGCATCTTCATTTCCTACAGCTGCCTTATGTCTATGCTTTTTGTTTTCTTTAAACTACTTTAAAGCTTTTCTTGCATCTTGTAATTCTTCATCATTACTAGACATGTATTGGCAATCAACAATTTCTTCATCTTCAGGCTCATTTTCACCCAAATGGTCATCAAGCACCTCTAAGCCAGCACTATCCTCATTTTCACCTGCACTAGCTTCAGTTTCACAAAATGTACTATTACCTAAATTTCTGCCCTCCTCTTCAATTTTCTCACTGTTTACTCTTGATCTAACACTATCCCTTACTATATCTTCAGATCTTCTAATTAAATCACTCCAACTTCTACTTGACTAATAACTGTATCATTACTTTTTCCAACCAACTTAAATGTAGCAGCAACCTCATTACACAAGTCTGGACCATCTAATTCTGTTTCACAGGTTAGGTCTTCAATTTCCCCATTACTATATAAAATTTCAAAATTGTCCCTCAAGAGTTTATGCTCAATACAAATCTCTATTCTTTTATGCTCTTTCACCAACTGTACCATATTCCCATAAGTTAAAGCATTCAAATACCTTAGACCATATGACATAGGCACATGTGGAGACCTAAAATGCATCTTTTCCACCTGACTAATTTTTTTGATTCTTTCTTCAAAAGAGATAAAGAAAAACTTTCTATATCTATTTCAACTTGTCGTTTATTACCCTCCATATATATTTGACTACCTCGATAATCACTAAAAAAACACCTACCATAAAGCACATCAATAAAATGTCTGCCATAGAATATCATAGAAAGGCAAAAAAAGAAAAAATTTCAAATACCCATCAATAATGTGAAAAGTTTCCATAAATAAATCAGTTTCACCAAAAACAATAAATTTCAAACTCAAATATACAAATACAAAACTGAACTCATAATACATCACCTTTCCACACTCCAATTTTGCATTCAATTTTAGGATTTTCTTCATAAACTGTTTGCAATTCCTTCAAATTAGATTCTCCACCATGTAATTTTTTTCTTTGTAAAAGACCTTAACATTAAACCGTAAAAACACTAACGGCTATAATTGTAACTTAGAGAAATGTATACGTACGTGAATATCACGTGATTAGCCTTCCCCACCGTTGTAATCCACATCAGCATCCTCAGTGGAGCCTAACTCGTTCATGTCATAAGTTAAATAGGGTTACTTGGTGCACACGCTAACTTGTTTTCGATTTACCGGTTAGAGAAATGTATACGTACGTGAATATCACGTGATTAGCCTTCCCCACCGTTGTAATCCACATCAGCATCCTCATTGGAGCCTAACTCGTTCATGTCATAAGTTAAATAGGGTTACTTGGTGCACACGCTAACTTGTTTTCAATTTACCGGTTGAGACATTTTAATTATGGCATTTCAAAATTCAAATACTTAATTGTTATTTTTTGAAAAATTCAGACACCACAGATATCGTTATCCCTTCAGAATTATAGGCATCTCTGCTGTTTGAAACTTGAAATATAAAATTCTTTCAAAAATGATTTAAAAAATTAAAATTAAAAATAGTGTTACATAATTCAGTTTTGAAATTAAAAGTGATTTTGTATAATCTATCTTGATTTATACTATTTTTTGCTGTATAAAATATTTTTATAAAAATATTTTAAATTTTTAGCAATTAAAAATAATTTTGTAAAAATATTATATACCATATCAGATAAATAAGAATTGAAATAAATAAAAATAAAATATTTAGTATTTAAAAAAAATTTAATATAACAACTCCGTAAAGTCTGGGCAAATAAGCTTCAAAACATTTCATGTTCTTTTTATTAATAATAAAGATAAAAACAAATATTTATTAGTAGATTAAGTATCGGAGTACATGTTTCTATCTATTTAAGTAGTCAAATAAAAAGTAAAATAGTTGAAAATATTTTCAAATTTCTAAAAGAACGCGAAATCGGAAGCCTAATAGCAACACGGCGTCGCATAATTTTCTTGACCATGTTATTTGACAAACAGAACATCTCTCCTCCTTTCCATTTACAGTCGCTCTTTGTTTCTCTCACTCTCGTAGCTTCTCTTAGCTTCTATACTCTAATCTGAAATAATCATGGCGGCGGCATGGGCTCGTCAAGCCGCGAATCTTGCT
Organism: Ricinus communis; assembly: GCF_019578655.1. Lineage (NCBI taxonomy): Eukaryota > Viridiplantae > Streptophyta > Magnoliopsida > Malpighiales > Euphorbiaceae > Ricinus > Ricinus communis. The sequence goes on along the minus strand of NC_063264.1, from coordinate 10,196,895 downwards.
CGGATTTCTTCTCCAAAACTGGCTTCTTCTTCCTCTTCAACTTCTCAAGCATCTTCTCTCATTCACCGCCGTGGACTAGCCGGTGGTGGCGGTAATAATCTTTTCCTTCTATACCCTCCATTTTAATTTTTAGATCCACACTCTCTTTATCTACATTCTTGGATACCCAGAATTTCTTTTAATTTTATTTTTCATTAAGTCATTACGCTGTAAATAATACTCCTGATAAGGGTTTTCATTTATTGGTTTTGTATGTTTGATTTGTAATTGCAGATCATCATGGACCTCCCAAGGTGAATTTTTGGGAGGACCCAATGAGCCCATCTAAATGGAAAGAAGAGCATGTAAGTTCTTTATTATAACAGTATGATAATTCTGTTTCTTTATTATTGTTTATTATTATTTTTTTTTTTTGGTCATAGCTTGTTGTATTTGCTTCAGTTTTTTATGAATTGAATTGCCAAGTGATAAGTTAGTCACATTTTGTTCTTGTAGACTATTAGGTGCACACAGTAGTTATTGATACTTGAATATTGCTAGTTAATCCCCGTTATCTTTATTTATTAACAGCTTTATATTAGATATTTTCAACTTTCAAAAAATTAAATAAATAGATAATTAATTTAGCTAATTTGAATCCTGGACTTCAGCAAATCCATTTGCATTCTATTGGTAGATTAGTTTTAGAGTGAGAGTGGACTTGGATTAGGTTCTTCTGTCTGTGTCTGAGAGAGAGAGAGAGAGAGAGAGAGAGAGAGAGAGAGTGAGTGAAATAACCAATAAGAAAGAGCATAATCTTCTAGCTCTTATTTTCCCATTTTAGTTTCATGTACATTAGGGGCGTGGCCGAAGAAGAGGTTGCAATCTGTGAGCTAATGCAACTGGCTTTGAGTTGAATCTAGGTTCATGTCCGCTAAGAAGTGGTCGGAAGGAAAGAAGTAAACAGATTGAACTGCAGGCTTCTCATGAATTTTCTTTTTTTATTATCGGTTCTGATACTAAATGTATAAAAACCATTTTTATGGTTTGAAATTTCTTTGTACTCTGTTTTTTTCGTGGGTCTTATTTGCACTGTTTGTTTTTAATCTTATAACGTGATTTTATGTTCATTTGCAGTTTGTGATTATCTCTTTAACTGGGTGGGGATTACTCTTCTATGGAGGTTACAAGTTCTTTACTGGAGGCAAAAAAGACAAGGAAGAGGTATTTTGTTCTAACCTTGTGCTTTAACAGCTCAGTAATTGCAATTTGCAACCATCTCCAAATATCTTAATTTCCTTAGCAACATGCAAGAAATTTATAGCGTAGAATTTTGTCATACCATCCAAAATAGGAGAGTAGTTTCTAGGAAAATAGATATAAAGTGCCTAAAGTTGTATGATTAATCTATTTTAACTATTGCCTTCTTTTTTTGTTTTTCCGGCTACAGAAGGTTGGAGATGCAGCACACTAGGTATGGAACAGGGGAAAATATATCTGGAAGTAAGGATGAAGATGTTTTTTATTATGTTTTTAGATCCTACAGTTTTGGACAGTTTTTTGTTTGTACATGACTCCTGAGAGGATGATGAATCTTGGCTTTTTTTTCTGTTGCTGTTCTGATGCTTTTATGTATCCAGTACTTTTGCCTACATTCTAATAATAAGCAGGCCATTTTCTGATAGCCAACTTGTTAAATCTTCACAAATGAAGGAATATTTAGCTGCTTATGGGTTTTAGTTAGCTCGAGTGTTAGCAGTTATTACCTCTGCATCTGTTACCTGTGTGTCATGGGGGTTAATGCTTTTAGCAGTTATCACCTCTGCATTTGGTACCTGTGTTTCATGGGTTTGGGATGTGTACCGGAAAATAACCCGGTACAATCACAGCAGCGATGCTTAGCTCCATTCGGGGGTTGTACCATGTGTCTCTCTCTGGTTAATCTCAGATCCAACAGTCCATGTCAGATCTTATGATTGACCTTCAACTGAAATAAGATGTCATCTACTTTAAGGATATAGATACAGTACAAACTTTAGCAGATGGTTTGAAACTGATTCTAAAAGAACCTATTTCACCAAGTAGTGCTAATTTCTCCCTTTTCAGATCCAACAGTCCAGTGGCTACATTTATGTTAAGTCTGGTTGCATGGGCCATTGTACCTTTTGATTATGGTTTGGTATTGTCAGATCCTAACATAGGGCTACTTTATTTGTTTTCCATATCTTTGCTAGGTGTTTATGGAATTATTATAGCAAGTCGGCTTAGTAATTAGAGTTCTTGCTGTATCATGACCCTGCTATTTGGAGCTTTAATTTCCTCCATTGACCATTTGAATCTCAGTCCTTAATATACGAAAAGCTGCTCCGAGTAGTGAGCGATATGTAGTTAGCCATACTGAGAAGATGAAAAATCTCCGGGAATCATCTGCTAATCAGTGGATTCCTTATAGTTTCTTATCGCACTGAGAAGATCAGAAATCTGTAGAATTCTCCTGCTAATTGGTGGATCCTTCAGAGTTTCTTATCCTATACACACATCCAACTCTCACATCTCATTTTTATGCATTTCTTCAATATGGATACATCGGAGAATTGTGAAGGGTGATGGACTTTGGGTTTCTGGCGCACTGGGAAATTGTGAAAGTGTAGAAGAGGATATTAGGATTCAACTCCTAACCTCTTGGCGAGCATTTCATTACTAAATTAAGCCTCCAAAATCGGTCAGCCTTTCTTAATTTTATCTCGAGTCTCAACACTCTTTATTCAATATGCACTTAGCTCGCTTGTATCTAAACACATCCTTTCTTAATTCTGTCCCTTTCAATCTGTTTTTTGATTGATGATTACTTTTAGCTTAAACCTAAAACTGGGTCAAGTTCAGTCCTAAAACTGGGTCAAGTTCAGTCACTTGTTTTGGCATGCCAACATTGGAAGATACTTGTAAGCAGTTAATGATGTTCTTTTGTAGGTATTGCTACTCTAGCAAATTCAAAATCAAACCAAAATCTATTAAGCCGCTGCTTTGTAATGATTTATTTTGTACAAGCCAAAATAGTATACAATTTTCGTTCCAATTGCTCAGCAGAAAAAACACGGCTAGGGGGACTAGACAAATAACAAGGAGATGCTGATATATAATATAGATGGTAGAAAATACAGACATTGCCAAAATTTAGAGTACAATCGCAATGTAACCTGGTTCAGCCTATTATTCTACTGCCCGGTGGTATTTTCCGGTTCTCGGTAGTTCCAGTTGACTGCATCACCTGCTCTTCAACTTCATCCAGTCTTCTCATTACTCAAAACTCAAATCTGATTTGTACTTGCAGTTGAAGATTAATGAAGTGCAAACCAAGGTATTATGTGTATAGAGCCCTATTCTGTATCTTTCAATTAACATGTCAGTCGGCATCTTTTATTTCTGCTTCAACATCAACAACTGCCGAAGAAGACTCCTTTCCTGCAGAAGCCACAATGACGTCTAAAATTCATGAATCATCTTGCATGGTAACTATATTGTAAAAGATTAATTATCTCAACGGCAATTTGAAAAAGAAAAACCAGATAGGAAATATAAAACTATAATTAAGCGAACCATACTGATGAACAGACCAAAGAGGGATCATAAAACTGCAATCAACATCATCGATGTAAAACTATTTGAAAATAATTCAATTCATACAATACATCATGACAAATTGAGAAAAGAAAAGCAACAGAGATTGCAGGGTGGACCTTTCTTTGAACCAGAAGAGAAGTCACGAAATGCTTCTCCAAAAGCTGTAGACCTATTGGAGAACTTCACAGAATCACTGACAAACTCATCTCCCACCACTGAAACCCAATGGAAATATATTATTAAACACAATGAATGACAAAGATATCATGAAGTATGCAAATTTTATAGGTTAATCACACAGAGAATTAAAGATGTAGATTTAGTTCGCATTCATAGATTAAAAGCGTAAATACCCAAATAGAGAAGGAACAAACAATCAGACTGATATTGCTTTCAAACTATACCACCCCTTATGAGGATTTTAAGTTTGTTAAAAATTGGAACTTGAAACATTAAATTTCACTGCTGTTTTGAAAATGAGCCCTTGAATCCTATAGAACTCAATATACAAAGTACAAACAAGGAGAAGCTGTCCTTCCCATTAGAGAAAAGAGATAACAAAGAAATACCATTTTAACCTTCTACCAGTTGACATTATTAACTTCCACAAACAAAATCAAGGAAAATTGTAGATTTCAAATTCTCGAGGATGTAATAGCAGAACCATACCAGTGAGAGTAGCAAATGGATTTCTGAAACAGCTTAGAGCACAGAGAGAAGAAGCACCAATTCCAAGCATAAAGGAAAGAAGCACTGAAATCTAAGGGGCACAACAAAATAGTTCACACACTCCTATGAAATGCATATAAGTTCCATGATATCCTAATGGAGAATGCCAAGCATCAAGACTGCACTTTACAGCTAAATATAAGAAGGATCCCAGTTACAGTTCCAAATTTGGAGTTCCAAATGCATCTCAAAGATCAAAATTTAGGTTTGTCATAAGAAATTATAACCATGAACTTCCAAAGTGGTAACTTGAGATGTGCTTGAACACAAGAAATGCATATGCATTAAGGATCATGAATATTCTAAAAGATCAACAATAGCTTAAACCACAAAAACTGATGCAGACAATTCCTCTGATTTATTCTGAATTCTCATTCACTGTGCATAAATTTCATTGACAAAGTGTTCTGCTCTATGTGCTATGTAATTCTCAAACATGAAGAATTAATCCAAAACTAGGCTTTCACCTGAGAATGGTTGACTGCAATAGGGGCATAGCTGCAACTCGTCATTCAGAGTTGATCTGCAACAGAATAAACCACCAAATTAAACAACTTAGTTGCAAAGTCATCTCATGAAACAAAATTTATAAGTTCAATTATAATCATTATTTCTTACTTGAAAATCTGGAAATCATTTCCGCAATTTGGGCACTGCATATGAACTCGAAAGCAGAAAGCAAAATCACTCACGGAAGAGGACACAACAGAGATAGTCATAAATGTCCAATGTTATTAAGACAACAATTTCAAATTGTAAACAAGATGGCATATCCTAAGTACAGCAGAACAGTATTTCAGAAGAAAGAAAGAAATGTGAAAAATAGAAGGTTAGTGAAGCCTTACAGTGCCCTGAAGTATATCCCGTCCTGCCCACCAGAGGAAAGCTCCCAAACCAACAATAGGTATTAGTACTGCCAGGACCTGCAAGAAAGATTCCATCAATAAGGCCTAACAAGACATATTGAGACATAACAGGCACTCAGAGAAAAGCCTGACAAAGTAAGTGATCCCCATGATATGAATGAGAAAACAGCTACTAGTTTTGCTATAATACAAAAAGTGGTAATGAAAGAAACTCGCAATATGATCTTCTATAACAATATGAGACAGGGGGACTTTATAACAACATGGTATCCAAGCAAAAGCAATATTGTATATCATGACAAACTGCAAGTTGTGAAAGATACAGAAGCACACAAGAATAGGAACATTACCTCATAAAGCTGCATAATATCAGAGTAATGCTAGAGTAAGATAAAAACAGACCATAGTTTGTAAAGACTCGAAATGATTTCCAAAGCAGGGAAAACAAAATCAGGCAGAGATAAGCATATGTACCCAAATGGAAATTACAATGTCCAAAACCCATCCAATAGCATCAAAAACCCAACCAAGCTGTCCAGTCATTGAAAGATAAGTCAAGCCAATAGCCAAAGCAACATTACCCAAAAGCCTAACAGTTTCACTATTATCTCTTCCTCCACCACCACCTCCAAACCCAAAGCCCTGATTAAACCTCACTAGAACAATCCTCTTTCTCCTCTTCCACCCCTCATCCTGTACCAAAATCCCACCTCTACCCCTACCCACTTCAAATAAACTCCACTTCTCCCTAAAGGCACTCAATTTGAACCTTTTCCTATTAAAAGAAGCAATCTTTGAATGTGACGGAGAGTGGAAACTAATGGGCTTCTTGCAGACATCATCATGAAGAGTGTTTAAGTTCAAAGGTGAAAATAAGATAGAGATTTGTAGCAGAGTTGTTGACATGGAAGGAATTGTAAAATTTTAAGGTTGAATTATCTATTACACTGGTTCTGGATAGTGTATTTTTTATTTCATAGTTTAATGGAAAACAAGGAGAATTAGCAGTGATGTGCTTCTACTTATTTAAGTAGAAGTATCTATGTTCTAGTGTCTACTGTAGATATTTGCAGCTCTACTGCAGCCAGTCAAACAGTGCCACCTGGGTGCTATATTGCCTGGTTGGACCATTTCGCCCTTTCGGTGTCCTGGGGTCCTAATCAGAAGCTGAAATCTTCCAGAAATTGTTCTTGCATTTCGCATTGTATACAATTTCATATTAGACTCCCACTCTTGTGAACAGAATTTTTCTAATTATCCTTTGTTTATTTTTAAATTTTACTTACTTCTAAAAATTATCTATTTAAAAGATAATTATTAAGAAAATAACTTATTTTTTATTATAAATAAAAATTACTTGAAAATTATATTAGTGTTAGAAGTATTTTAGAAAAGAGGAAATTGCCATTTGCCTCTTAAGATTTGTCATATTATAGATACTTTATTTTTTAATATTATACTAAATGTTTTTTATACTTTATAATAATATACTAATATCTCCTTCTATTAATTATTCTATTAATTTTACTGTTAAGTTTAAGTGAAAACATATTGAAATTCATAATTTAATATAATATTTAAACATGAGGTCTTAACTAGTATAATATAACAAGAAATTCAGAAGGCAAATCGTAATTACTTCTGCTAAAAAACATAATTTTTGAGGATATTAAAAAACACAATTTAGAAAATGTTTAAAACCTATTAATATTTTGAATTTCTAATTTATAATTATACATAAAAGATTAAACTTCAAGTTTTCGAAGCGAGTAGTTAGTAAACCACTTTGAAAAGTAGTAGCTAAAATAACCAAAGGTGATTGCTGGTAATTAATAATTTTTTTAATTAAAAGTTTATACAAATTGTTAAAATGATTTTCTTTTCAGAAAATGGTATTTTTCATTTGACTAATAAAATGTCTTTCATCCTTTGGATGTATCAAAAATGTGAAAAATATTATCCAGCAAAATGTTTCTTTTTTCTGGAGACAAACTGAACATATGTCTTCTGAAATTTTGATGGAAATATAAAGCATGTGCTTTTTTCATGCAGGAAGAATGTTGAGTCTAGTTTTCTATCTCTGTTCTTTTTGCTTGTGTATTTCCTTTCTTTATTATTTTGCAATATTTGGATTATTTCCCCTTCGATTCTTTGGGAAACCTGAGATCTTGAATGAATCTAGTCAATCACAATCCGTGGAACTGGATCACTGCAAAAAGAAAACTTTTTGCATCTGTATTTACAACCCAAAACTTGTCATTGCCCACCATCACCCAAAGCAGTTTGTGACATTTTAAGCCATTGACAATGATCTCTACAGAGACTCTGCTCATCCCCACAGTTAGGCTGAGACTCTGCTTTCAGTGAAAGACAATGAGAAATGGCTGAAAAAAAATAAATTTGCAAACAAATGTGGCTCTCTCTTGCTGGTTAAAATCAAATTTAGGTCACATGTATTTCAGAACCTCTCCCAGAACTAGGCCCCATTGAGTCCAATGCGTGCCTCCCTGCATTGGAGAATTGTAAAAAGGCAGAAGCAGAATTCAGGATGGCTCCTCTTTCATTGAATCAAACACTCGTGGAAAGGAAACTACATCAAGTCATCTAGCAGGTATGTACCTGGCAAAACACAGCAAATGGCTCTCTCAATGGCCCATCACATGATAACTCACTTGTACTTCCATCTATGAATGTTCCATCCGCAAAGATCACCTGATAAATAACATTTAAGATTTTAGTCTCAAGAGTAACTAAAAAGTGATTCCAATAAGCAAAGAGAAAAAGAAGTATGATCACAATTCTGGGGACATCTCTTAATTGAGAACCTAGGTTGCACGAAAACTTCAAAACGAGCTCAAGTTTTCGTGTTGGACACGTTTCAGAACCGAAACTCTTTGGAGACCTTCGGATACATTTTGGAAACTCTCTCAATCTCTGTCTATATATATATATATATATTATAAAATGTTCCCTAACGTTTCATTTCCTAATTTTCTTTAAAAATTCTGTATTCCCGAGTCATTGTCGTATTGTGCCACGTTTCTCATTCCATGCAACTTAGTTGAGAACTTTCACCACATTGTAGTAGAAGTCGAGCCACAATCTCTTTTTTTTTTTTTTTGAAACACCAGAGCTCCTCTGTGGAACCCAGTAATTGTTACAAACCAATCTTACTCCCATACATGCACTAGATATAAGTCTGTGATTCAACACAAGAAACACCATGATGCACTCTCATATTCAATCAACCATGATTACACAAAACAAACATCAATAGCCCTCTGGATTTAATTAAAATTACTAGAACAATGATGTAATAGAAAGCAGCACCTAGCACTAAAGGAAACAATCTATTTAAATAATATAAAACTGGGCTCTTGAATTAGATTTCACATAAAATTGACAAGTGATTTTTTCTTGTAGCTAAATTTGTAGCTTAAGTTTGTGACGGGTGGTATCATAAAATGATATTTCTTTCAACTCTTAAATTTCTTCATTAATTATATTTATTATTCAATTTTAGTTTTTAAAAATCAAGAGTTAGGAAAATTAAAGAGTTACAAAAACCGTTTCATTCCATGCATTCATATATAAGTACGAGAATTTCTTATGCATTCATATGTAAGTATGAGATTTTCTTAGATTTTGTTCAATAGTTATTCTCAGATCATTGGTTAGATTACAGTGCAAATATGAAGACATTCTTTAACCTAACTGAGAGAGCAAATGTGAAAACATTCAGGTTGATTTTATTAAAACTTAGATCTTTATATGTTTTATTTTAGTAATTTTGAGTATTTACTTGAATAGCATTTTTATTTTTATTCAGTGTTTGTGTATTATTTGTATGTTTATTCATTTTGATATAAACAATTTATTTCCTTTACATATTGCTATTAAAATTTAAGCTTCATATAAGATCAAGTGTTCATGAATCGTGTGAATGCATGTCTTGTTCATATTTTTTTTAGTATAAAATTAGTTATTATTTATTAAGGTTTTAAAAATGTATTAAATTTTATATACATGAAGAAAAGAATTCATACGGATTCTAAGCTATAACCCGTGTAATGCATAGGCTAATGACTAATTAAGTAAATTCGTAAGTAATTAATTTTTTTTTTCTTGAAAAAGAATGGAGAAAATAAACTACTGTATAGTGTAAATAAAATCTTAAATAATATTGCAAGACCTCTGACGCATATCCAGGAGTTGCGCCAGCAACTGGTTTGGTGAACGAACTGACTGGTGAGCTTCTTTGTACAGCCTCGCAGAAAGCAATAAGGCGCTCTCGGCTTCCTAGCTGTACTACCTGAAAAGCAGCACAAAGCCAATCAGATCCTCCCTATGTCTGTAAATACTCTTCCCAGTCATTTGTGAAACAACCAGTATTCCAAAGCCAAGAACATTAGTGTTTTACATTTGTCAATAGCATCTTAATTTTTTTGCAGAGTAAGATCTGGGCCATTGAGTACAAAAAGTTATTAATAAAGCCTGGCTAAATTAAATGGAAAATGACCAAAGTGGCTACTAGGCATATGCAAAGAGTATCCTTTAACTCGATCCACTTAGCAGACATTCCTAGCTGCTGAAATATTTCTCAAGGTTCACATGAGAAGGATATAAGATAAGACAAACCTGAACAGTATCATGACGTGTCAAACGAGGTAGAGGCTGCACTTTATACCCTTTAGATGCCATGACTTCAGCTATCAGAAAGGTACCCTTTTATAATAGAAGGAAAAATACACTTCACTACCAAAAGAGAGAAAGAAAGATATGTTAATAATAAAAAACAAATTGCAGAATCCAGTACCTTGATTGCCTCACCAACCATTTGAGGTGAAAGGAACAGCCCCTGGAAATAAGTTCGCATAATATCACCAGGGGTTGAGCCACAATCTATCCCAAGCCCTGGTGCAGAAAGACGAGCTGCTGCTGCTTCTACCCATTTTTTCCTCCCTGCAACATATCCACCACATGGTGCAATGGTTCCACCGGGATTTTTAATCAAACTGCCTGCAATCAGATCTGCACCCTGCATTACCATCAACCAAAACAGATGTTACCCCACTATAGAACAAAATGCATGAAGAGTATGTGACGTACCACCATTGGGGGTTCAATTTGTTCAACAAATTCACCGTAGCAATTATCCACCATGACCAAGCAGTTAGGATTTTGCATCTGTACAGTATATTGATGAAATAACATTATTAGGAAGAAAATTCAAGAGAATGAGAAGCCATTGAATAAAATAGAGTTATCACTCTTATTGATTACTGATTTATCTATAAATATATGACAAGATCATAAAGGAAAAAAAAGAGGATCTCAAGATAATGTCTCGTCTTGAAAAAGAAGTTAAGGGAAGGAGTCTAGGAGGATGTTAACACAAAGTCAAATGTTTTCATCAGTCAAAACTTGGGAGAACCATGCGATGATCATTCTTACAGAACTTAAAAGCTTTTATGAGTATACTGTTTAGAAATAACTACAAATTCCAAAGGGCTGACCTTAATTATCTTTATAGCCCTCCCTATCTCATTTACACTTAAACTTCGACGCCATGAATAACCACAAGACCTCTGTATGAGTGCACACTTTGTTTCAGGTTTCAGAGCAGTCAAAAGGGCATCCCAGTCAAGTCCACCATCTTCAGCAAGCTGCAACAGCATAATGTGAGTATGCTCATGATCAAAAGCTAAGATCTCATTTCTACAGTTATCAACATACTGGAACTTCTCGGTACTTGACTCCAAAATCTTTCAGAGAACCTAGTCCATGAGAGTCGCGCTTTCCAATAACTTCCTCTAAGGTATCATAAGGAGGACCAGCAACTGCCAAGAGCTGACAATCCAATTAATATAAAACCATATTATAGGAACAAAGTGAGCAGAGAGCAGTATATGTGTATCGAAATAAACTTTTCATAGAAACAGAAATGCAGAAAAATTAATAGGAAGCTAACCTCATCCCCTGGCCTCAAGAAAGCAAACAAACCACAAGTGATAGCATGGGTTCCTGAGAAAAACTAATATATGGAAAAACAAGGCACAGGGTAGGGTTAACAAATGTTTTAATTGAAAAAATAAGTCATAAATACAAACCAAAAAGTTTGTAGTTAACACCTGGGAACGAACTATTGCAGATTCAGCTCCTACAATTTCTGCAAAAGCTTGGTCAAGTGCTTCACGCCCCCCAGCTTCATCATGACCATAGCCAGTAGATCCTCCAAAATGCTGATTATAAGCATAAGAACGAGAACAAAAATCAATAGCACATTCAAAGAACTTACTCCACAAGTAAAATTAGATCCGTTGCCATCTAGACAGGTACTTTGGCTAAACCACATAGATTGGTACACATCAGATTGGTTATACATAAGAGTTACACATGAAAATAAATGCCTTCATTTGGCTTATCTATACAATTTATTGCAGAATGAATGAGCCCTATGAATCTGGATATAATAATGTGTCCTGGCGACCTATTTCTTTTCCAGGCTAGGAACTTTTGAAAAGTCTTCAAGTTCTCTTGAGACTCTATCAACATCGATTCACATTCATTAAACTTCACTTTGCAAGTTCAATCTGTATAGCATAATTACTTACATGAGATCCAACACGAGCATTCTGGAAAGCTTTGAGAACACGGGAGGTATTGCATGCCACCAAATTGTCCACTGCTCTGAATTCTGTGTACAAGGAATCTAGGGCTTTTGCAACCTGCTTCTCCCACCCAGAAGAAAAAGTTTTCATGTTAGCCATATCAAGATTCAGCTCTTAATGGATGCAATACACAGTGTATCTAAAGCAAATAGAAGCTCCCAAAACTAGAACTCCTACTTTAGTGCTTCAAAAATTTTAACATAGAAGACAAGTCACAGTTCTTTATAAAATGCTTGATGTCCGCTTAAGCTGAGGAAATGACATAAATGCTAACTTCTTCCATACAGCTGTTTTTCATACCTCTCAAAAATCTCCTCTTCTATAGTTCTATAGAAAGGTTACATGTGTAACAAAGACCTAAACCACTCCTGTCTAACCCTTTTATTGCTGCAGTTAGTGCCAAGAGGCATAGAATTTCCATTCACTCCAATATATCCAGAACAGGCAGAAACCAGATATTAGTTTCTCCTAATAATCTACTTATGACAAAAATCACAGGGTGCCTAAAAATCTATAGAACAATAGCATATGCAAAGGCTCTTAGAATTAGAAAAAGAAAATTAATTTAAGGTTGCATAAATTATATATTCCTGTTTCAAGCATTTTTTAAGCAACTATAGGAAGTATTAATCAAAATACAGCGACTAACATGAAAAAGACACTTTGTTATTCCTCTTAAAAGAAAAATAACCACACAGTATCGGAAAATTAAACAAAAAGTATATCCGTATGTGATAATTTTATATTCATTTCCTCCAATATCTGAATAACTAAACATACAGTTAACACTATTTCAAAAGAACTATAACAAATGGATTGTCTTTTTTCAAGCATGCATAACACTTGTCTAGAATACCATTAAAAAACAGAGACAATATCCTATTGGTTCCAGCAATTTCTCAGCAAGAAAACAGCTAAATAATCAGATTATGCAACTGGGCTTTTGGAAAAGAATGAATTTCAAGAAATGAAATGGTATTAATTCTTACCAAATAACATTAAAGTTTCAGCCATCATCTCATAGTTTTATGCATTATTTTAGTGAGACAAAAGGAGAATAGACAAGCTAAATAGAAGTCGCTTTTACCGTAAATTACCTCAGGAACAAATGGGTTATCAAGGTGATGGAAAGAAACTTGCGAACTTGAATGAGTGGGCATGGAAACCTTCAGGGAGTGCGCAGGATAAGCAGAAGGAGTAGCAGAGGATAAGACCCACATCTTCATCTTGTCAATGTGTGCGAGCTAAGTTTGATTACAAGTTTGCGGTCTCTTTATATGCGCCTCACTCACTCAGTAAACTAATGCAGGAATTTGAAATAAATAAATAAATGAAATTGGTGATTTTCTTTTTTTAAAGAAATAAAAATAAAAATTTATTGTTTATTTATATAAAAAAAATGTGTTTTTGGAAGATATAAAAATTTAATATCTAATCAGATAGTGTAAGTTATTGAGATAATTAATATTTGTTTGTAAGAAAGATAAAAATTATTTTTAAATTATTTTTATAAGTATCTTAACAAAATAGAAGAATTGAATTAATTTACAAACGAATTGATGGAAATGTAGTTGTGTAATTTTTTGCTTAACTTCAATTTCTCTATAATCTAAAATATAAGGATAGATTTTATTTTTAATCAGTGATTCTTTTTTGAAATATTTTTAATATGTGATTTAAGTATTGATTTAAAGTGAACTTTTTTTAACTAAATGTAGACATCTGAATTTTAATTCGGGCAGGATTCTTGTGCGGTAAAATACTATTTTAATATTAAAATATATTTAATGTTTAAATATAAAATTTTAATGAAATTAAAAAAAACTCTTAACATTTTATATACAATTTTATAAATGAGAAAAAAGCTTATCATAAAAAAATATTATATAAATTAAATGACGTAATTGTATATTCATTTTTTATTTAGCATAATTGTAAATTTAGATATTTTAAAATTTCCTTTTTATATATGTATAGTGCTTCTAAACTATATTGTAGAGAAAGACAGTAGTAAATTCCGACCAAACTTTTCTAGCTAACATTCTACACGTTTGATGATTAATTTGTAACTAAATGTAGAATATAATGACTAAATTTGCCAGTGAAAATCTTTACTCTACACATTTTTTATTAAATTTATCATGTAAGTTTTCTTTTTCTTTTTCTATTTTTTCAATTTTAATGGTATATTATAATATTAATTTTAAAGTTAACATTTAGCACATGTGCTGAATTAATATCGAAATACAATAAGAAATTTAAAAGAATTTGATCACTCGACTAGTGAATAGAATTCTCCATTTATGAGGATTTGAATAATCCTCATTTGGTGAATTATAGTGAGTACTATTACTTAGCAAATTTATGGCATGCAATAATAAATAATTAAACCGTTTGATAAAATTATTATTAGCGGTTATTATTAATATATTGAATTACTATTAAAAATATAATCTTATTTTATTATATTATTTTTAATGACATAAATTAGTAAAAATAATTTATAATAATTAAAAATATTATAGTCAATTTATGTAGCTTAATTATATTTATTATTAAAAATAGTAATAAAAATTATTTTGAAAGTAAGAATTAAAAGTTAAATTCTATTGATAAAATGCTGTAATTATAGATATTATAATTATTTAATTATTAAACATATTTTTAAAATAGTTATTATTTATTATAAATTATAAAAAATAATAAATTTTTAGAAAAATATATTTTTCAAATAAATAAATCAAACATCAGCTCATAAAAAAAAAACAATAAAACAGAACTGATACAATCAGCAGTTATTTGAAATTAAATCAATTACCAAGTGCTGATTTTAAAGTCTTCATCAGAAGCTTTAATATATATGTATATCTACTCAGTGAAAAATAATTATCAACTACAGAAAGTCTCTGAACCAAACACACTTAAGATATCAAATACGAACTTACATCAACAGAACTGTATACTTTCACATCCGAAAAATTACAAAATTCATTAAGAAAATTTACATGAAGTAATTCACCAAAATTTTAAGAACTCAAATCTTGAATAAAGTTAACATAATCATATTATCTCTCTCTTTGTAGATATAAAATCTCAGTAGAATGCAAATTTTGACGATAGAAAACTGCAAACTTCATTTAAAGAAGAAAATCTTTAAACAAATCCAATAAATACCCATAAATCAAATAATCACACCCAATTAACAATAATCTTTAGAACCGAATTTCAAAATATGAACACATGTACACCATTTCATAATCCAAATGTAAAAGAGAAAAAAGTAGAACTTTAGAAATTAAGGCCACGAAGAAATGAGGTGGAGCCATTGCGATGTCTGAAATAAAGCAGTTATGAATCGAGCGATTGGCAGAATGATTGTGGCAGCATCAATCTTTGGTGATTAAAGGATCAAAAAATAAGGCGTAACGACTTATTCACTCAAAACAAAATAAAATTTACGACTATAATTTTGATTTAATATTTAATTTTATTAGTAAGATAATTGTAACTGAAGATAAAATATGTTAATATTTTATTATATTATACAAATAAAATTAAAAGGATAAAATAATAATATTATAAGACAAAATATAGCATAATATATATTTCTTACAAATATATAATACAAATATTACTATATAAAGTGATATATTCTTAAAATAAGACTTAAAAATTGTACAATCTATTACAGTATAGAATTTATTTTTATTTACAACTGACCCAAATCGAGATTAAATTTTTTTATAATTATATAAATATCATTTCTATATAAAATATCACTATAGAGAGATTTTACGGTAATTAAAAAAAAAATTTGCGACCTTTTCACTATGGAAGCTGAGTAGTAATTTATATCCTAAGTCTCTCTTTTTTTCTTTCCCTTTGCCCTGCGAATAAGACTTTTCATTAAATTGCGCCATTAGATAAAAAAAATTTATACAATAGTTTTATTTTGACCTTAAAAATGCCATTTATACACAATCGCTCTCGGTTCTAAATTCTCGAAACCGGTTGAAGACATATATTAGAGAGATTCTACTCCAACAGTTTGAAAGACATTTTCTTTTTCTTTTTTTAGCATTTAGACTAAGTATAATTATTAGTCATTTGTAGCCTTATGAAGCCTACTCATTAATTGAATTACTAATACTCGAAAGGGTTAATTGGATTTCCTAGTCTGAAAGCATACAATTAAGCTTTATAAATTCGCAAATGTGAAATATAATAATGGAATCATTTATATAGCCTTACTCATTGATTAGATTATTAATACTTGATAATTCATTTGTACTCCTAATATCTTATACTTGATTAATAATTTTAACGTAAATATATGTTGTTTTGGTGATTAGGGAGTTTATAATAATAATATGAACAAAATTTTCCATGCTCAATTGATTATGTAAACAGGTACAAGAGTGATCGTCCGAAACAAATATTAAAGACCCTTCTTAACTTAAATAGTATAGTTTTAGTTACATTTATTGTGTTTATGGACAATTCTTATTTATACCCGCAACGAATAGGAAAGTGACATGTATATATGAGTGTTCTATACTTTGAAATTGGATGATTGAAACATATTCAATTATCTAAAACTAATAAATATGTGTCAAATTATGTGTCAGTTATGTATAACTAGGGACATATACCTAGATTCGGCAAGAATTGTTTTACATTTATATTGTTTTTAGGTAATTTTTTAAAATTCTTAATTGACCTGGTTTTTTCTAGAATGTTACTAGTGGCTAGGGCTAGACATTGTAATTGTGAAACTATAATCTTCATCTATATCCTTTTTCAGGGTTTGTTTTTCTTTTACATTTTTTGTTAATAATGTATTAGGAATTTATATAACCAAAGTTCTAATTTCATGATTGATTGTCTAACTCTACTCAATTAAATTGAAGAATTAATCCTTGATTATATTGCTAACAAACTAGCTTAAAAGAATAAGGAAAAACCAGAAATGAAAATTTGGCCTTCCTTCGATCTACAAACTTTGAGTTTCTAGCAATGTTAAGATATCCCACCGTAGATATGAATACTAAAATAAGTAGCCAGAGCCAAGTATGGACTAAACAGGCTGAGCACACCATTGCAATTCAACTTATTTTCCATTTTTTGTCAATAACATAATCTGACTTAATTTTTGAGGTGGAGTTGTAGATTTCTAGCAAAATCTGGCATTGCTTTATTTTGCATAAAATTTATTACGAGTTACTATCAGGAACTCTCGAGCACATCGAAACTATCATAGTCATCATATTAAATGGTAGATACATAATCTGTTCGTATGTTAACGAATACAATTAGGGCACGTATGAAGAAGCACAGAGAGACAATCGTCGCGAAACAGTCGAACAACCCTGCACTGAGGTCCACTAGGTTATTTGAACATTTGGAAATCATGCTAGGAAAGCAAGTAAATGTGAATATATCCTGGCAGATTGTTCAAACCTACAAGGGTTTATTTCATTGGTAAAGAATTAAATTCCACTTCTATTTAAGAAGACCTCTTGGTTCTTCTCTCTTCACTCTTATACTGAGAGTTGTGAAGAAACCATCAATATAAGCCTAGAATTGAGAGAGAGAGAGAGAGAGAGAGAGAGAAACAGAGATTTTCTTTTGCCCATCAAGAAGTTGCATTGAGAGAGTGATAAGAGTAAGCCATACACTGCAGTTGAAACTCTAAAGCAAAAGCACAGAATTCTTTTATCTTTAACAATGGCCCAAGGTAAATTCCTTTCTCATTTGCCTTTTTTATTTTCGTTGTTCTTTGAATTTCTTTACCTATCAACGATCCATTGATGTATTTCATGGTGTGAAAGTGCATGTCCTTATGGCATACCAAATTTTGGTGCATATCTAGTACTAGATTTTCCCCTCTACGAAACTATATATATACTTTTGTTCATATCGATAATTTTTTTGCAGATGAAAAGATGTTAAAAGGGTTTCCTACTTCACAAACGGATCCATATGTAATAATCTTTTTACTGCAAATATAAATTAAATTTTATATAAAAGAAAAAGAAAATCTTTTCCCCTATATTTTGTGTTCCCAAACAAGATTTGGGATATCAAACTTCAATTAAATTGAGCTCCATTTATCCCTGAAAATCAATAAATCTCCTGGACAGTTTCATAATTGGAAACAATTTCAATTTTGTGACGTTTTGAAATCATGTCAGGAGCCCTTTCTTTATTGTCATTTCTACTATATATATAATTATACGACCCTTTTCTACACTAAGATTTTCCAAATGAAAATGCTAATAGTAGGAGGTGTCGAGCTAGAAGGTACATGATATTTTTTTTAAATTGTATAAAGTTTATTTCATTTCTTATATCGCTATTTGTTCTTTAGCCTGCATGTCATTTCTTCCCAATTCAATATATCATAGACAAGTCATCAATTAGGTAAATAAAAACAAGCAAATGCATGTAAAGAATGTTGTATGTATGCAGACCTGTTTTTATTTATATAAATGGAAGAGAAATCAGAAAAACAATTGGTAAAAATACGAAAATAATTGTCTATATACATTAATACGTTTCCTTAAAATTGTAGACATCATATTTTGTATGATTCCCATACTATAACCATATCTATTCTTTCTGTCTGTAACTAGAATTAATTCAATTATATATAATAATAAAAAAATTGTAGGTTCAAGTTTTAAAAATTAAAGATTAATTTCTTTAATAGTCTGTTTTTACTATTTCTGGTATACTAAATTATTTGAATTTTGGAATTTTATATTTGGAATAATAAGTGATATAAATTTTGTGTCGCTCATCCAATAATTGTACCCAAAATTGTCATAAAAAATTCATATTACTATAGTCATGACACAGGTAAATTATATGGGCAGTTATTAAATTTTTCTTTTTATAATAAAAATATTCCAACTTTTGATTTGTAATTAAATAGTTGCTAATTTTAATTTTAACAACACCGATATGAATTTTTCCAGCATATTTAGAAAGAACATATTCATATACACAATATTATATATACTTTTTTGTTTGCGTTATGGTGCAAGCTATAGGCAAAAACCCTTGAGACATTTGTCTGTCAAGCTTTAGATTCTTTCTCTATTTCCCTCTCATCTTTAACACGTTTTTCTGCAAATATATGCTTCTCGACATGACTTTAAAAAGTGAGTTTGAGTTTCTTCTATTGAGGATATCCCAGTTCATTAGTTTCTTCTATTGAGGATATCCCAGTCCATTACTTTTATTATTATTGGTGGGTGTTGTTTCTTGATTATTTTATTTTGCATATACACGTTTATATAGGTAGGAACGGAGAAATGGAGATTGAGGTAATGCTAAGTGAAACCCTATTCCTGGAAAAGGAACTGAAAGACATAGATGGATTCAAGAGAGGTACCGATTATGTTGAAGTGACCTGCGGTTGCACCAGCAGAAGGTACGGGGATTCAATGGCCACACTTAGAGTTTATGCGAGTGGCAAATTCCTGATAAACTGCAATTGTATTCCTGGTTGTGAGGCTGGTAAGTATCTTGCACAATCCATAAACATCTTCCCCTGTAATCAGTCATTCCTCCTATTATTATTTTTCCTGAAAAATGGTGACCCTTAAGGTTTGTATTTGTTTTAGCAATTCTGTTGCTCCATTTCAACTAGATAATACAATTCCACGTGTAAAACTTGTTACTAAAAGCAGCAATATTCGCTTATACATACATATCTGTAATTTACTGCAATAATAAGCTTTCGTAAATGATAATAAACCGACTATCAAAATAAGATCATATTGATGATAGATGTCAATTCTGCAATACCTTAGGAATGCTCTTCTCCTTTGAGAGGTAACATGGTTGAATATATAGTTTTGATATGCACCTTGTATATAAATATAAAAAAGAAAAAGGTGATGCTTTGAAAAAGATAAAATGAAAAGTTTATACTGCATCTCCTCCTCTACACCAGTAGTTACTTTTGTTTCATGTCTCTTTTCCTGATAGTAAAGATCTTGAGAATAGTATCTTTTTTTTATTATCTTGGATTGAGGAACGAGACATGTGCAGGCCTAGGTGACAAATTAGATTCCTACACCATAATCGACCACATTTATAACTTTTACTCTATCTGTATACTTAAATATCTGCTCCAAGTAATTCCAGTAAAATATATTGTATTTTCAAGATTTAAAGTGAGAATAGCAGTTCTTTTATCAGTAAAATATTGTATTTTCCCTGTTGATTGTTATACTTCATGTTCCCGACGATTATTGGTGACTAATGAGAAATTATTGAATGAAACAGATAGAATGACACCGTATGAATTTGAGAAGCATGCTGAGAGGGAAGGAACGAGCAGGTGGACCAGCCACATCTGGGTGCTGATCAGAGATAAAAAGGTACCGTTATGGAGGACACCATTACTGAAGTATTACAAGCATACAGCCAATGGGGCAAGTGGGTCGATGAGACGGAACTTTCATCGTGATGAGTTCATCCGTTGCTCGAAATGCAAGAAAGATCGCAGGTTTCGCTTGAGGAATAAGGAGGAATGCAGGATGTACCATGATGCTTTGCTCAAGAAAAGGTGGACGTGTGATGACAAGCCCTATGACATGTAAGTCAAAACTCTGTCTCTTACCGGTTATACATAGTATCTTAAAACATTAGCCTGATGCCTGTCAATGAGAAAGCTCTATATATATGGTGTTGCAGAATAACATGCAAGGACGAAGAAGAGCGAGCCAGCCGCAAGAACTGCAGGGGTTGTCCCCGGTCCTCGTTGTGCAAGGGCTGCACTTCTTGTGTCTGCTTTGGGTGCCTCAAGTGCAGATTTGTGGACTGCAGCTGCCGAACTTGTGTGGACTTCATGCAGAACGCATCACCTAATTAGAGTATACATCTCCCTGCATGTTTCAGTTGTGTCGTCTAATTGACAAGTGCACAGAAGAAGAAGAAGAAGAAGAAGAATATATTAATTTATGGGTTTCTGGATAAAAAAAAAAAAAAGAAGCAAAAACTGGGTCTTATTTAGGTCAATCTTTACTTCTTCTTTTTTTTTTATTTCTCATTGAACAATGGCACCGCTTGCATGCATGAAAAGAATTATAAAAGTTGAATAGTTTTTTTTTTTTTCTTATTTTAAACCATATTCTCCATGGATGCATGATCTTCCAATACTATAATTACTGTTAATTTATATAAATTCTGATTTAATTCATGGCATATATATATATGCTTGTATCTTTCAGTGTGGTGATTGTTGGATGAGTGAAAACACTATCTGCAATGTTGGGCCTGAGGATGGCCATGAACTTTCAGGACCATTTTATTTTTTTTCTTATTTTTTGGGAATTTTAGCTTTGTTTCTCCTTGAAAAAGAAAAGCTTTTTTTTTTGTAGAATATATATTATTATTTTCAAGGCCCTTTTGTTTTTTCAAAATGTTTTGACTCTCACTCACTATTTGATTATTAGGGCTTTAGCATATACAATATAGATTGATATATATATATATATATATATACAAGTTGAATCACATTTCTAAATATTTCTTAAAGATGCCATTAATGCATGATGATGTGTTGTACTACAGTTTTACTTTACTTAAATAACATTATTACTTGGTTAAAAAACCACAAATAGGACCCAAGCAAACGGTCAATTAAGCTTTTTTGAGATTTGGGTCACTCCTAAAAATATGTAGTGAAAATAATTAATGCATTCATGAATTTTACTTTGTTAAAGAAATACATGGACCAAGCAAAGAAATATATATATTCTATATTATATTAATTATTTCTCTAAAAAAATTAAATATCAACTCATTGATTAATTAATATTCTTTTCTTAGTCCCAGAATTGTTAACTTAAGAGAGGCTGTGCTAATATAAT
Source organism: Ricinus communis (assembly GCF_019578655.1). Taxonomy (NCBI): domain Eukaryota; kingdom Viridiplantae; phylum Streptophyta; class Magnoliopsida; order Malpighiales; family Euphorbiaceae; genus Ricinus; species Ricinus communis. The sequence goes on along the minus strand of NC_063264.1, from coordinate 10,175,142 downwards.
AGCTAATTTGGATAATTAATTAAGAATTAAGAAGAAATGTTTGTATATAAAATGACATTACCAGAAGTAATCATATTTCATTTCATCTGGAAGCGTGAGATTTCCCTATGGGCTATGTGCAGAAAAATCTGAGCATAACGAAATTCCATTTCCCTTCCTATCAAGCCAGATACTTTTCTGAATTTCATTAACATAAAAAGACAATGCATCTTAAGCTAAGACACATCTATCTAGTGTACAAATACAAGCATTTGCAGAGCAGAAGTTCCCACAAACAGAACATGTTTTCCTCTTCTTTTTCTTTCTGCAATGCTTCATCCTAAACTAAGATGAGGTGCATCTACATGGCTCTGTTTATCCACTAAGCTGGTCATGGTCAGATTAAAAGATTGTTTCACTGTAAGCAAGTACACAAATGGACATCCTAGTCAAACTCCAAGAGTCGGTCTCTCTTGGAGTAGAAGAATAACACTACAAAGCTAGATTATATACAGATGTGAAAGACCCAGCGGATCCACTTCATGGAGCTGAGGTTTGCTAAAAAGAAAAATCACTGATGGTAGTACCTCTATATGCCGCTTTGTTGTCCAGCAATTATCTTCCTGCCCCGCCCTCTTCGTGCATTGATAATGCTAGAAATCAAGGAAGCACTAGCATTTACCAGAGCAGTAAGACCCATCAGTTTCAAGCCCATGTTCTTAATCAAATATGACAACTTGTCTTCATTACTTCCTGACATCAGCTGTAGATCATGTGCCTGATGACGGGATAATACTACAAAAAGCTGCAATGGTAGGTTCCAGGGATTTTGATGCCTATTCTCTAGTTCCTTCTTCAGATCATCTCCGCTATTCTCAAATGTAACTCTCAGAATGCCCATTGATTCTGGGTCGTCTATCAAAGGATTATCTATGAATGAAAAGTTTCCAAATGCAAGGTCAGGTCTCCTAAATAGATCTACCAATGCATCATTGCTCAGTCCGACATTCCTATGCATGGACTTCCTTGAATTAATTTGCCAGCTTCTACTGACTCTTAAAATGCGAGAAGCTTCTCTTAAACCACTCAAAAAGGCACCATGCATTGTGGCTGGATACTGCCTAGTTGTCGCCTCACCGGCAAAAAATAGCCGGCCCCTAACGCTTTCTGCGAGCACATCATAGTCACTGCCAGATGACTGTACCCGAACATGAGAATATGAACCATAACTTAGAGGATCACTACCCCATCTTGTACAAATTGTTTGTATGGGATCAGGAACATTAATGCCTTTTGGATTGTATATGCCTGCAAAAGGTGTCATAAACTTGTAAGTAAAATGAATGAGAACAGAGAAGGATAGGCGGAGCAAAAGGAAACAATAGAAGTTCACTCAATAATCAAATCAACCTCTCAGGACACTTAAAACAGAGTGGAGTAAAGTAGATGGATCCGTGTTCTCAAAAATTTGTGCCGCTTCTCCAGCCACCAATGCAATAAGAACTGCACCTCCAGAAACAGTGTGGTTACCATAGAACAAAAAGAACTCTCCACGTTTATTGCTACTCTCATTGAGACATCCAAAAGTATCCAATTCTTCCCCCCAGAAAACATGGGGGAAAACCATTGCCACTTTATTAAGCAGTCCAAAACCCAATCTATCAATCGCTGCAAGCTTCCTCCTGGGTAACTCTGGGTCAAAGTTGATGGTCTTTTTCTTCAAGACTCCAAGAGGCACAGTGCACAGTACGATATCTGCTTCAAACACTTGTCTACCAGCAATCACCATAACTCCTTCATTCCCATACTTAATAGTGTTCACAGTCTTTCCATAGAATATAGGAACCCCTTCAGACAGTGCATTTATCAATCTCCAGTTCCCTCCAGCTAGAAAGCAGTGGTCCCCACCCATTTCATAAGGATCGTCCTGATCCCAGTATGTAGCTGACAGATCTGATAGACATCCTGCATTTGCATATTCCAAATTGGCAAGGTGCCAATCAAGCAGTTGCCTCTCTTCTATAGTTCTAGCCACAGTATACAATTGACTGAGTCTCTCCAGAACTGCACCTAGAGAAATATCATTTCCAAATCCACCCATTATTTGTCTAAGTTCCATGACTTTGTCGAGCAACTTATTGAAGATAAATTCAATCTTATAATCAACTTCCTTATCAACAGGTGCACCATCTGGTTTGTATAATGGACAGTTATCCCGGACTTTATGTAGTGGAATAGAAAGTTGCCTAGCAAGAACTCCCAGAGGATTAGCATGCATACCAGTAATTACACTGCCACCAAGATCCACAGCAGCAAATTGGCCCTTTTTACCCATTTTTTGAGTATATACTCTCCCTCCAGGACGATTCCTACCTTCTAAAACAACCACCTTGAAACCAAAAGACATGAGCTGCCTTGCTGCTGATAAACCAGCAAGTCCTGCGCCAACAATTATAACAGACTTATCATTCATCAACTCTGGCATTGGGTTCGCATGTGATGATAAAAGTCCAAAATTGATATATCCATTATACAAAAGAAAATCATAAGCAGAAGAAATCAAATGCTCATACTCATTGCTCACAGTTTCTTTAATCTGTCCCTTTGACAGCCATATCTTCACATTACTTCTCCACTTTGCAAGGATATGATTTCTCACAACAATATAATCATTCTGCTCTTTTCCACCTAATTCTCTTACTACCCCAGCTTTAATCTCATCCTCGAGTAACGCATCAATTGGGAATCCCAGAGATATTGCTATCATAGCCTCAGTTTCCGTCTCTTTTTCCAAATCCTCTCTAGTTTTATTCCTTTTCTTGAAAGAACCACCCAAATGATTCTCTATCAACTCATCCATCAAATTCTCATCGTAATTCCGCAAACCTGCTTTCTTCCTCAAGGACCTCTTCCTAACTGATCCTTCTTGACCCGGGGTTTCCATTGTGTTACAAACTACACTCCTACTAACACAAGCTCATATGTTGATCTTCCATATTATAAGCATATCAATTCCAAGCAGAATAGCGTCATGCACGGAGTGCTTAACATCACAACAACCATTACACATATCTTTTCTAATGCCACAAACTCATTAAAATCAAACATCTATCAGATGGGTATTTCTCACCTATCAGTTCCAAGAGACCCACCAAACTAACTACTATCATTCTCTCGAGTTTATCCCTCAATTTGAAACGCTAATACAAAAGTTACTCAGCATACTTCAAAGGTACCAGATTTGTATCAAAACCCCCTTCTCTTTTAACTCAATTTAGAGTCTTAATCGCAAGAATGTAACAATTCTCACTTGTAGCTTCATTATAAAGACTTTACGGTCACAATTTAGAAACGATATTGTAGCCAAGAAACCAAGATATAGTAACTAAAAGACCACCAAAACCTTTTGCATCATATTATAGATATTACTGTTGAAGAGTTGAAAGAAGAAGGTGACTGACCTTTGGAGTCGCAAGCTGAACAACAATTCGAGTGTGGAAATCTACGAATTAGGGTTTTTCTGGTGTTGCCTAGAGAAGTGTGTGACAGAAATATTCAATCAATGAATTCTAAAAAATGATTGGAGGGAACTGAAACTAAAAAATAAGTAATGGGCTAAAATTGCAAGTATTAAGCCCGAATTGATGGGACTAAATTGTATTTGATAGGCCCATGGGATTTTCTAGGGCAAATATAAAGGAATTGAACTGGTATCGTCGCTCATCACGCGCTCGTGGATTATTATTATAAAAATTATAATATAAAAGTATTTAATTATTTTATAGATTTTTTTTTTTGCCAAATAATAAGAATTTATATGTTACTATATATTTTACAAATTTAATGAATACATGACTAAAATAAATTCATATAAAATTACAAAATATTAAAGTTTGTACTTTGTTTCGATTTAATGACTCATTATTAATATTAACCTTTATTTTTATTTTATTTCATTTTTATTAAAATAATTATTTACTAAAATAATTTATTTAATTAAATATTTATTTTTATTTATTTTCTTAAGGCTACCGAAACCCGTAGCAAGCCTAAATAGCCAATAATCTAAATAAATACATACGTGATTATATATTATTAAAATAAACCAACAGTTCATTCACAAATCTGTACATAGTTAAATTAATCATTCAGCTAGATTACTAGCAAATTTTTTATAATTTTTAACATACCAAAATAAAATATAAAATACTAAGTATATTATTGTGGAGAGTCTAGAATTTTAAATAATTTAAAATGCAAAAGTTAAATTTAATTACAATAAATCCGAAGGGGAAAGGAAGTCGGACTGCAAAAAGAAGTCGGTGGAAAACCTAGCTGTCACCTAAAAAGAATTTAAAATTGAAATTGTCAGTCTCAGGAATTAGTTAAAATCATATACTCAGAATTAAAGCAATTGTAAATATAAAATTATTAATTAATAGTATAAAATATCACAAATAACAAATGCACGTCATATCGTAAGTTTAAAAGGACATGCAAATTTTAACACACGAGACGAGCACTCCAGTAGAACCCTAAACCTCCAATTATAGATGTCTTTTAGCTCTTTTAATCCAATAAGACTAGCTCAGAAAGCAAAGCTCGACCAGAGTCCTTATGTCCAGTTTGGTCAATTAAATACCAATATAGCTGGCGCCTAGAGAGCAACGCTCGACTAGGAATCTTTTTTCTGCAAATCAAAATCCTATAAGCCCAGAGAGCTGTGCTCGACCAGGGTACATCACTGAAAATTTCCCTATTACTTAACTTTGATCTTCACTGGTGCACACACGATCCTGATGTGGTCCATCAGGTCGCATATTCTATTATTGCCTAATCTCGAGCCACAATATATAATTAGCATCAATAAAAATTTAAGAAACATTATGCACAAAAATTTATAATATTAATAATATTTAAAAGACAACAGTAACGTTAATAATAATAATAATAATAATAATAATAATAATAATAGTAACAAGAATTAAATCAATATTAATAATATTGATAGTAAAGAAAATAAAAATAAATTTAATCTTACTTATACTACTAAAATACTCAAATTAATTATTCAATTAAGAATTTCATCAAAATGCAGATATGACACATGTAGAAAATATATGATTCTAAATCACAGTTCTGACGCACTCCAATGTCTGCTCCTACACCTCGAATGGAGCTGGCTGGATTGGCGGATTATCTATTCACGAAAATAACTTCATTAATATAATTTTTTTAGGGCTAAACTCCTATATTAGACTGCCTAAGAAATTCAGCCTCAGAAATTCTACTGAAGATTCGGTAGAACCTCCCCTAAAATATAGACATTTACCCCATATAACGGATCGAGAACCTGCTAAAAATATTTAAAATATTCCATAATTATTTAATGGGAGTCGGGCCACTAAAATTGCATTATATTTTTCAACTCTACAACACAACCCAATCACAGTACAAAATCAATAGTCCGATAAAATAATAATATTATTCACGATAAATCACACAAATATTTTTCTCTCATTTAATTTAATTAATTACAGCCCCAATTTACACAACAAGGTAGTAATTTCTTCTATAATTAATCTGTAGTATTTGTAGGATCAAGCCACTAATTAATTAAATAATTTAATTAATTATTAATAACTAACAATTAATACACCAAACATTTTCTAATAATTTCAAAATAATTTTCAAAGTCTAAATAAAAATATACCAAGCCAAAACTCGAAATTCTACATGTTTAGGAAACATTGGAGTCCGAAAGTCGGTACCGCCAATGGTGTTGGATTTCGAATCCGAAGAAGCCTACATGAAGCTTGAGTTAGGGAGAGTCCGAATATGTGATTGTTTCTATCCAAACCTCATTGGAAGCCACCGGATCGACGCCGAAAAGTTTCATTTCCGTCGAGGCTAACACACCACTGCCGGCGGAGGAAAAACGGGAAGGAAGGGCTGCCTTAAGGTTTTGGGATCCAGGAGTCTGTTTCCAGCGTCAGATCGGCGAAGGGACGTCGGCAAGAGGTCGAACCGGCGGCGGCAGTGTGGAAGGCGTCTTCTTCTCCTTACTGCGACGGGGGAATGACAAGAGGAAGGGGGAAAAGGATGGTGCTGGTGAGAAATGGGAGGGAGGGGGAAAGTTGGGTGGCTGACGGCGGGGTGTGGCTGGAAATGGGAGGAAGTGAGGAAGAAGGAAGAAGAAGGTGATGAGGGGGGAGGGAAGGAAGAAGAAGGATAGGGGTGGGCTTTTTAATAATATTTGTTTATTTATTTATTTTAAAATAAAAGATAAAAAAATGCAAATGGTCCCTCCCCCAAAATAAATTCCTATAGTGAAACCCTTGACTAAATTATTTTTATTTACTTATTTATATATATATATATATATGTAAAATAAATAAATCATCAATATTTAATGTAATATTAGTTTCAAATTAAATACAAAACAAGTGTTTTAAATAAAATTAATGTGAATGTAAATAAAATTGACTACTCTTTTAAAATCATAGATCTGATTTTAAAATTGATCAAATTACCCCTGATAAAAATTAAAGCAATTAAAATTTAAAAATCATGGGTATTACATCCCCCCCTCCCCCTTAAGAAAACTCGTCCTCGAATTTTGAAAGAAGCAAGACTTATCTCAAGATTGAAATAAATGAGGCTAGAAGTCTCTCATCTCCTGCTCAGTTTCCTAGGTACACTCCTCGATTGAATGGTTTCGCCACAATGCCTTAACCATCGGTATAGCCGTAGAGCGCAGTTGGCGAATTTAAGTATCCATGATCATAACTAGCTGCTCCTCGTAAGTCAAGTCTTCGCTTACTTCCACATATTGAGGCTGCAACACGTGCAAAGGATCCAAAATGTAATTCCTCAATGTGGATATATGAAATACCGAATGCACATGCGCGAAATTCGGCAGTAAGTCCAACTTATATGCTACCTTACCAATCCAGTCGATAATGTCAAAGGGTCCTACATAACGAGGGGCCAACTTGCATTTCTTGCCAAACCGCATCACACCATCCATAGGGGATACCTTCAGGAATACATACTATCTAATACTGAACTCCACGTGCTTCCGCTTCGGATCCGTATAACTCTAATGCCTACTGAAAGCTGTCTTCAGTGGCTCACGGATAATCTAAAGTGATCTGAACTAACTTTGATCCTGCTAACTTTCGCTCACCAACTTCTTCCCAACATATAGAAGATCTGCACTTTTGGCCGTACAATGACACGTAAGGAGCCATCTCGATGCTTGCATGGTAGCTGTTATTATAAGCAAACTCAATCAATGGCAGGTACCAATCCCACTAACCACCAAAGTCTATTATGCACATCCGAAGCATATCTTCCAAGGTCTGAATTGTCCTCTCCAACTGTCCATCAGTCTGGGGGTGAAAAGTTATGCTGAAGTACAATCTAGTACCAAGCTTCTCTTGTAGCTTTCTCCAAAATCTCTAAGTGAACAGCGATCCCCTGTGAGACACTATAGAAACAGGAACACTGTGAAGACTGACAAATTCTCTCCATATACACTCGTGCATACTTAGCCACAGAATAAGTAGTCTTCACGGGAAGGAAGTGCGCTGACTTAGTCAATCGGTCCATAATTACCCAGATATAGTCATAACCAGCCAAATTCTTAAGTAAACACGATACAAAATTCATAGTAATCCTTTCCTATTTCCACTCTGGTATGGGAAGCGGCTGCAATAATTCTAACGGCTTCTGATGCTTTAATTTAACCTGCTGATATGTTAGACACTTGGAGAGAAAGTCTGCCACATCCTTTTTCATCTCATTCTAGCAGTAAGTACCTTTCAAATCGTGATACATCTTGGTAGAACCTGGGTGGACGTTGTAAGTTGTATAGTAAGCCTCTTCTAAAATTTCCTTCCTGAGATTATCCACATTAGGAACATACAGCTTAGTGTCCATCCTGAGAGTACTGTCATCATCTATAACAAAATCATTAGTTCAACCTGTTGCACTTCTTCCTAGATTTTCCTTAACTGTGGGTCCTGACTTTGAGCTAACTTGATTCTATCAACAAGCACATACCTAACTCTGAAATGCGCCAACAATGCTCTCGATTCCAATACTCCATTTGCAACTCTTGATCATACAACTCGAGCAACTCTTTGGTCAAAGGTCTCTTCTCTGCACTGATATGAGCAAAACTACCTACTGATTTCTTGCTTAAGGTATCTACCATGACATTTGCTTTACTTGGATGGTAGAGAATAGTACAATCATAATCTTTCGAAAGCTCCAACCATCTCATCTGCCTCAGGTTCAATTCTTTCTACTAAAAAATATACTTCAAACTCTTATAATTCGTATATATCTCACACGTCTTCCCATAGAGATAGTGCATCCAGATCTTAAGGGTAAAACTTATTGTTGCTATCTCCAAGTCATGAGTATGATAATTCTATTCATGTCTCTTTAATTTTCTGGATGCATAAGCCACTACCTTACAATGCTGCATCAGAATGCAATCCAAACCCACTTTGGAAGCGTCATAATATACCGTGTAACCACCAGTCCCGAAGAGTAAGATCAACACTAGAGCTGAAGTCAAACAGTATTTCAGCCTTTGAAAGCTTCTTTCACACGCGTCAATCCACTAGAATTTGGCATTCTTTTGAGTCAGCGTAGTCAAAGGCATTGCTATCCTCGAAAAGTCTTGCACGAATCAGGCAGTAATAGCCTGCCAAGCCTAGAAAGCTATGAATCTTTATCACCATAGTCGGTCTCTGCCAATCAGTTACCGCCTCTACTTTCTTGGGATCCACTTAAATACCCTCTTCAGACACAACTTGACCCAAAAAATTAACGCTTTCTACTAAAACTAGCACTTGGAGAACTTAGCGTACAACTGATGCTCCCTCAACGTCTGAAGTACCATCCTCAGATGCCATGCATGCTCCTCTTCACTTCTGGAGTACACCAAGATATCATTAATGAATATAATACCAAAGCGATCTAGGAAGCTTTGAACACCCGATTCATCAGATTCATGAAGGCTGCAAGAGCATTAGTGAGTTCAAACGACATTAATAAGAACTCGTAATGCCCATAACACGTCCTGAATGCCGTCTTTAAAATGTCTTCCTCACGAACCCTCAACTGGTGATACCTCGATCGCAAATCAATCTTGGAGAAACATGCGGCTTCTTGAAGCTGATTGAATAGATCATCAATACGAGCAAATTGATACTTATTACGGATTTTTGCCTTATTCAACTGCTGGTACTCAATACAGAGGCGCAAGGTGCCATTCTTCTTCTTCACAAATAGTACAAGAATGCCCCAAGGAGACATATTGGGTCTGATAAAACCCTTATCCAAAAGTCCTACAACTACTCCTTTAACTTTGCTGGTTCCATTCGGTATGGTGGCTTAAAGATAGGAGCTATACCTGGTACTATATTGATGCAGAACTCTATTTCTTTATCAGGCGGCAATCCGAGTAGCTATTCTAGAAATATATCAGGAAACTTGCAGACTACCGAAATATCTTCAATTCTACCTTTTTCTGCCGAGATATCCCTGACTAATGCTAGATATCCATGACACCCACGACGAAACATCCGTATAGCCATAATGGCTGACACGAGATTCAATGGGGCAAGTATCTGCTCGCCTTTAAAATTAAACTCTAACTCTCTCGGAATTGAAAAAGTCACCTGCTTCTCTCGGCAGTCCAACATGGCATAATGCATAGCCAGCCAATCCATTCTCAAAATTACATCGAAACCCATTACGTCCAATATGACTAAATTGGCAATCAAATCTTGACCCTCAACTAACACTAAACACGACTGAAATAAAAACATCGGTCTCTAAGGCGTCACTTAAAAACGTAGTAATCTACATAGGAATCTGAAGTCTAGTCGGCTGAACACTAAACCTTAAAGCAAAACTAGAGGATAGAAAGGAATGGGTAGCCCTAGGGTCTAACAAAACTCTAGCCTCAGAATAGCAAATTGGAATAATACCTGATACCACAACATTAGAGGCTTGCGCATCTTGATGGGTGAGAGTGTACACTCTTGCCTGCCCACGGCCTGACTGTTGAGAGCCTGAAGCCTCACTCTGAACTCTGCCCCCTGATTGGCCTTCTATAGGTCTACCTCCAAAACCACGGCCCTGCTGGCCGAAAAACTGAGATCCATCTTATTAATATCCAAGAGCTGCAGAAAAAGCTGGTCGGGTCACATTAGCAGATGAGCCTTGAGGAAAAGATGGCTGACCGAAATAGTGAGGACATGCTCGAGCCATATGACCCATCTCGCCATACTTGAAACAGGCTCCTTGGAAACTAGGCACAGTCCTTGATGTGACTTATTGCAAATCTAACAAGTGTTGGCTCCACAACTAGAGCTACTGTAACTAAAACTCTTCCCACTACCATTAAAGCCTTGTCTTGGCCTAAATCCTTGGCTACCATTCTGATTGTGTCTACTCTTGTTGTAAGTACGGTAGCCTTTTTGCTCGACCTACTAGTCGGAACCCCTAGAGTATCCTTCAATGCGTAAAACGGCACAGATGGTTACGCACTAGTCTGGCCCTCAGTCTTGATTTTCTTTTTCTTGCCTTCATCAGTCCCCTCGCTAAACCCTCGCAAGGTCATCTCCATCTGTCTAGCCACATCTGTCACCTCTACGAAGCTGCTCCTCCTAGACTGAACCAAAAAGACAAACTTTGGACCAAGTCCCAAAATATACTTGTTACCCTTCTCTTCCTCGGTCCCCACAGCATAGGGTGCATACCTACTCAGCTGCACGAACTGTCTAGTGTACTCTGTCACTAACAGATCTCCCTTAACCAGCCTTTGGAACCTCTCTCTGTACTCCTACCTCACACTGAAAGGGATGAAATACTCTTTGAACTTTTCCCTAAACTGTCTCCATAATATACTATCCAAAAAGGGACGAATATAATCCCTAAACCATTGAGATGTTATCCCTTTTAGAGAAAAACCTGCCATCTTAATGGTCCTCTTATCTGAACAGTGGAAATCTGATACCCTCTTCTCAACCTCGTCCAGGAAGTCCAAAGGGTCTATTGACATCTCATCAAACTCCATAGGCCTCAGCTTAATATACTCAAACATAGGGACCTCATTTAAATTCCTGATACCTGACCTACTGCTACGACTTCCTGAACCTTGGGCAACCTACTACTGCTAAAAGGCCAACAACTACTCTAAAGCCCTTTGCATCCCATTCATGCCGGCTACAGATGCTTCAATTGGGACTCCATCAGCATTGGGTGTCTGTTGAGCCTCGCCCTGATCTGGCCGGGCTGTCGCTTGAGGCCTACCTCGCCTCTTGGTATCACTGGCTAGTGCTGGTGGGGCTGAATGAGTGAAAACCTCATCTTGGGCCTCTTGGGCTACTCTTGCTGTTGCAGCCGCTCAAGTCCTCGATATAGCAAAAGCTGAAAATAAACAACAAGATATCAAAACAACGACAAACTCTCTAATGTATAGCGTAGATACTAGAATCAATGAAACATGCAAGAACATATTGAATCCTAATTTCGCAGTAGCTAAGGAAGCTAACTTAGGTTGAAGGAAATCTAAACCTAGGCTCTCATACCAACTTTGTCACGACCCGATATGTGGGCCCGTGACCGGCACTAAGGCATATGGGTAGGCTTAAGGCCATCAAAACTCGTACTAAGCACAAATACCCAATGATCCAAGTAAATGCATACATGAATATATACTATTAAAATAAACTAATAGTTTATTTATAAATCTCCACATAGTTAAATTAATCTTCCAGCTAGATTACTAGTAAATTTTTCATAATTTTTAATAGATCAAAATAAAATAGAAAGTACCAAATACACTACTGCAGAGAGTCTAGAATTCCAAATAATTTAAAATACAAAAATTAAGATTTAATTCCAATAAGCCTGGAGGGGTAAGGAAGTCAGGTTGCAAAAAGAAGTCGGTGGAGAACCTAGTTGTCACCTGAAACAATTTAAAATTTAGACTGTCAGTCTTAGTAGTGATTTAAAATCATATACTCATAATTAAAGCAATTGTAAATGTAAAATAATTAATTGACACTAAGGGAGAGGGATATACTCCTTTATTTTTGTAATCGCCGAAATTGTACGATGAACCTTTTTGTTCCAGGTGTACGACCCAAAAACGTTACTGTTTTCTAAGTCGGGCCCGGTTTATAAAGTGATAGTAGTAAGAATAAATAAGAAAGAGAAGAGCTAAGATTCAGGTAATGAAATTTTGGGAGAAAGGAGGAAAAGTATGTATATATATGGGGGGTGAGGCTAGATGTATGTAGAAAGAGATTAGTCTCTATCCATCCGGATACTCACGTAGGCTACCAAGTAAGTAAATTCAGGTAATGTCTAAATAACAATGAAGCAAGAGCAAGCCAACAAGCTCAAACATATAGAATATCACAAATAACAAATGTGCATCATATCGTAATTTTAAAGGAAATGCAAATTTTGACACAAGGGACGAGCACTCCAACAGAACCCTAAACCTCCAATTCTGGCAGCCTTTCGGCTCTTAATCCAATAAAACTGGCGCCCAGAGAGCAAAGCTCGACTAGGATCCTTATGTCTAGTCTGGTCACTTAAATACTAATATAGCTAACGCTCAGAGAGCAATGCTCAACCAGGAACCTTTCTCCGGCAAATTAAAATCCTATAAGCCTAGAGAGTTGTGCTCAACCAGGGCACATCACTGAACATTTCTCTATTACCTAACTCTGATCTTCACCGGTGCGCATGCGGTCCTAATGTAACCCATCAAGTGGCATGTTCTACCGCTACCTCATCCCGAGACACAATATATATTTAGTATCAATAAAAATTTAAGAAACATGATGCATGAAATTTTATAGTATTAATAATATTTAAACAATAACAGTAACGTTAATAATAATTGATGATGATAATAATAATAATAATAATAATAGTACTTGAGATGAAAATAAAGGTGATGGCGCAATAATAATAATAATTAATAATAATAATAATAATAATAGTAAGAGGCATTATTATCAATATTAATAATATAAGTAGTAAAGAAGATAAAATAAATTAAATCTTACTTATATTACTAAAATAACCAAATTAATTATTCAATTAAAATTTTCATCGAAATGCAGATATGACACAAGTAGAATAATATATGATTCTAACTCACAATTTTGCCGCACTTCGTTGTCTGCTTCTACACCTTGAATGGAGCTGGCTGGACTGAGGGATTATCTATTCACGAAAATAACTTAATTAATAAGACATTCATAAATTTTTCTAGGTCTAGACTCCTATATTAGACTGCCTAAGAAATTCTATCGAAATTTCGATAGAACCTTCCCTAAAATATAGATATTTACCCCCAGTATAACGGGTCCATAACTAGCTAGAAACACTTCAAATATTCCACAATTATTTAACGGGAGTCGAGCCACCAAAATTCTATTATTATTTTTGACTCCACAACACAACCCAATCGCAATGCAAAATCAACAGTCCAGCAAAATAATAATATTATTCATGATACACCACACAGATATTTTTTTCACATTTAGTTTAATTAATCTCAGCCCCAATTTATACAATAAGGTAGTAATTTCTTCTATAATTAATATGTAGTATTTCTAGGATCAGGCTACTAATTAATTAAATAATTTAACTAAAAATTAAAAATTAATACATCAAATATTTTTTAATAATTTTAAAATATTTTCAAAGTCTAAATAAAATTATACCGACCCGAAACTCGAAATTCTGCTCGTCCAGAAAACTCTAGGGTCCGAAAGCCGGTACCGCCAATGGTGTGAGATTTTGAATCCGGAGACGTCTACGTGAAGCTTGAGTTGCGAAGAGTCCGAATATCCGATTATTTTCGCCGAAAACTCGCCAGAAGCTACTGGATCGAGGCTTGACAATTTCGGCTTCGGTGAGGCTCACACACCACTATTGGTGGAGGAAAAACGGGAAGAGCTGCCTTGAGTTTTCGGGGTGTCCAAGAGTCTATTTTCAGCATTAGAATGGCGAAAGGACACCGCCAGAAGGCCGAACCGACAACGGTAGCATGGGAGGTGGCTTCTTCTCCTTACTGCGTCGAGGGAACAACGAGAGGAAGGGGAAAAGGATGGGCTAACAAGAAATGGGAGGGAAGAGGAAAGTTGGGTGGCTGGCAGCGGCGTGTGGCTAGAAATACGAGGGAATGGGGGAGAAGGAAGAAGAAGGTGACCGGGGGGAGGGGAAGGAAGAAGAAGGAGAGAGGGTGGGCTTTTTTTATAATATTTATTTATTTTATTTTTAAATAAAAGATGAAAAAATATAAATGAATCCTTACAAATAAGTTGCTAAAATGACACTCTCGACCAAATTATTTTTATTTTATTATTTATTTATTTATATATATATATAATAAATAAATCATCAATATTTAATATAATATTAATTTCAAATTAAATAGAATACAAGTGTTTTGAATAAAACTAATGTGAATGTAAATAAAATTGAATATTCTTTTAAAATTATAGATCTAATTTTAAAATTTATCAAATTACCTATGATAAATATTAAAGAAATTAAAATTTAAAATCACGAGTATTACATATGAAATGTAAAAGAAAATAAAAAATTATACTTAAAATAAATTCTAAATTTTATTACTAATTAAGAAAATAAAATAAACATTAAAAATAAAATTGAAGTATAGAAGTATAGAGAGAAAAAAAAAGTTGAATCGGTTTAAGAAAAATTAAATGATTCTGATACCTTCTTATTAAAATAAAATTTCGTATTTTATTCTTTAAAGTTGTTTATAAATAGAAATTATACCATTTTAGAAAAATAAATTAAAATAATAACAAAGAAAATACATGAAAAATTAAAATTTAAAAATTGTTATTATTACAATTATAGGTTAAAAGAAAAAATAATGATTTCTTATAAATTAGTATTTATAAAAAAAGTGACAAATATTATTTTTTAATAATCGTACATGATAAGTTGTGATTAATATATACATATTTATATATATATATTAGATAGCCCCTCCTCATGTTTTATATGCATTCATAGTAACTTGGCGGTAGCTACATATTAGTTGGTGTGAGCATATGGAAAGGTTCTTATCATAGAATAATAAAGTATTTTCATGGTTTTTGTAGCTCAAAATTACGCACATCTTTTTGTCTTTTTATTTTTCTTTTTTCTTCTTTTTGTATCTTCATGATGTCTATCATTTGAGTTAGAGAAAGTTGCTTACATACATTCTTATTTCTTGATTATATGTTTATGGACAAAGTAATTTGACTTCCGCAGGTCATAAGAAATCCAAAGTTATTTTTGCAGAAATGACAATTCTAAAAGGAATAATATTCAAGAGTCAGTACATGTTAAAAAGGGTACTGAAAACATTGAAAAAAAAAACAATTTATACAGGAGAACATAAGCCAGATATCCTGCAATTTATCTCTTGTAGTTTCCCTCTAAGGCCAACGATAGGTATCAGAGCACAAGTCATAAATGAACTATGAGTGTAAGAGTTTCGTCCCTTCCAGATCTTGAAAACACTTAAGCCTTTCCTTTGGGTTGTCATTTGTCAGGATGCGGTGCTCATTTGGGCTGTCAGGATGCAGTGCTCTGTATAGATATTTTATGCATGTGAGATAATGAAAGATTTGAAAAAGATCTTCTGACTTGAGCGCAAGGATTATGAAATATTATGAATCTTTTTCTTTATTAGAAAGAGTACAAGGCTTTTGAATGAAGCAAAAAGTCTCATTTCCTCTATTTCTGGAACGGAGTCGGATCCTCTATTTATTTATTTACTTATATTTCTAGTAAATGACAGCCTAATCACCAGCCTGAAAAGGTTTGTCAGGTAAGATCCTCATGGCTTCACTCAGTCAGGGTCAACTGGGCTTTGATCTTTAACTTTAATTACCCAACTTTACATTTCTTAACAGGTTCTTCTACCCCATTCTGACTTTCTTGTTTCAGTTTCTATTCAATTCATTCTCTCTTTTTTGTGAAGGTAAAGGTGTAGTTTTTAAGCAAAGTCTTTGTCTTTGTATTCCTTGCATTTTTCAGATTGCGATTGCATTGGAATTGGTTTAGATAGATAAATGGGACCTTATTAAGTGAATGGAGAATTGGGTTTTTAGCATTTGGCTCTCTTTGAGGTCTTGCTGATAGATCTTGGAGCTGCATTAACTTTTCACGGTGGGACACAGATTCTGTCAGTAGCCTTGGGGGCTTAATTACTTAGGAACTGGGCAGTGTCTTTGTATTTATGTTTTGTTGTGTTGGGAATTGGGATTTCTTTTCTTTTGTTTGCTACGAATTGTGTGATTTGGGATACTGCAAACGGTAAAGATGAAAATTTTAAGTTGGCTCCCTTTGGCTCTTGCTCTTGTGCTATTTGAGCTTATTGGTTGCAATAGATCATTGGCTGCTTTCATTCCTCCTGAAAGTTACTTGATTGCCTGTGGTTCTTCCCGAAATGTTACCTCCCAAGGTAGAACTTTTGTTCCCGATTCAGGGCATTTATCAATTACATTAGGAACTGGAACTTCAGTTGTTGCTGTCTCCAACTCTGATTTTCCATCTCATATCTATCAATTTGCCCGAGTCTTCTCTGGTACAGCTTCTTAAAAATTCAAAATCCAGCGAGAAGGAAGGCATTGGATCCGCCTTTACTCTCTAGTCAAAACTTGACATCTGCATCACTTACTGCAGTCGCAGATGATTTTGTGCTGTTGAACAATTTCACATTCAAGAACTGCAATGCTTCTTATATGTTCAAGGAGTATGCAACCAACCTTACATCTCATACCTTGACTCTTTCCTGGGGGTCAATTAATCACGCCCCAACATGATACACTTGGTAGAATTTGGGAGAATGATGCTAAATACCTCAACATAAACAGCTCTGCCATGAATGTTTCAACCAACCCTTCATCCATAAAGTATCCACCTTCTGTCACAACTGAAATAGCACCAAATTCGATTTATGCCAGTGCTGAAGCCAAGGAAGACGCAAATGTAGCCAACATTGGCTTCAACAAACCGTCAGTACTTTTTAGCGATAGTATCTCAATCCGTCATTGCATCTAGGAATGGTTTTTCCCTCGCAAATTGCTTGCTCCTTTAGTGATGGATAAGAGATTTATCACTAACATTGCAATGGGTTATAGCGATGGTCTAAACATCTGTTGCTAAATTTAGAGTATTGCATCTCCAAATCTAATCTAACTGCGGACTATTACTCACCTAAAAAATAATTTATCGCTGATGTTAATTATATTTTTTAAAAGATCAGTTAGAATATCTTTTTTACAAATCCCTATTTTTAGTTATAAAATTGTATTACAAACAAGAATATTTTAATATAAAATCTATTTAGAAATTAATACATTATAAAAATAATACATAATTAGTCGTTTACTCGTGCACTGCACGGGCATTATTATTATTTCAATTATAAAATTAAATTAATAGATACAATTTAATATTTTTTTTAATATTTAATATTAGTTTATAATATTTTTAAGATTAATAGCAAACTAACTATTTTTAAATGTCTTTCTTAATCTTTTTAAAATTTTAAAATTCTATTAGTAAAATAATATAAAATATTATATTAAAATATTTATTAATTGATTTTTGCATTATATAAATTAATACTATCAATATAATTGGTATTAATATTTTTTAAAATTAAAACATTATTATATAATTAAAACATTAATTTATTATTTGATAATATTAAAAATATAATTTAAGATGTTAGAATTATTATCTAATAAAAGAACTAGTTTATTAGTTAATATAATATTAAAATATAATTACTTGCTTTTTCTAAAGTAATTACAACTACAAAAGCATAAGATCTGATCTTTTGTTTTTGTGTTAAAAAATGATAAAACGGTAGCATAAGCTTCAATATTTTGGCTTAGCGACGAACTATTTGTTGTTATAGGCGACAAGACTATTTGTTGTTAACTAGTATGAGTTGTTCTTTCATTAAAACAACTTAATAACAGAAACACATTATTGCTAATCATGAATTAAACAATAGCATAAGCGACCATTTTACAAAAATTATTTAGCGATGGGCAATATTCATCCTAATTAGCAACAAATTATATCGTGACTATATATAGCATTGAATGAGTTATGCGTTGCATTTAGCGATGGATGCAGTTTGTCGTCATATAGCCACATGGACTGCATCTGTCGTTGAACCTAACTCTTTTGTAGCCAGTTATTTAGCAATAGCAAACCTATACATTGCTAAGTAGTGGTGGAAACTACTGTCGCTAATCACTAAGAAAAGTTTGTGCTAATTTCCTATAAAATTTAACGGTGAAACATAAGCGACATCAATAATTTCAGTCGCTATGGTCACTATATTTAGCACCATAATATTAAAACTAAAATTTTCCTTCCATTTTTTATCGTGTTCCTTATTCATAAGTATGTTTTCTATTATTCTTAATTAGCTTTATGTTTATAGTTTCTCTGATATTGATCTCTCGATTCTAGCATTAACTCAAGCTTTATTTGGATTGTGGTGTGAGACCGAGAATAATAATTCTATTATGTTTAAACATATATAAACGTACCTGAATTGCTAAAGTCATATTTCACTTAATTCATAGACATCAAATTAAAACTATTTATAAACTAACAAAAATTTATTTTGTAAATCATTTCTACCGCTGACGGCCTGTAAATTATATTGAACTTTCTTAGCCGCATGTGAGAAAAGCAAATAATAGTAAACATGTGGAACTCATCACATAACGAAACAAATGATTAATGCTAAACATGCCAAGAAAGAAAGAGGAAGAACTCACAACAGCACAAATGAGTCTTTGGCGGCAGCTACATTAGCAATAATTTGAAATGTCGCCATAGCCTTGATGATATCTGATATATGCGGACAATATCAATTTTTTGAGAAATCATTGCTATTGGCGACACCTCTAAATTGTTTGCGAGAAATAAAGATAGATAGCCTAACTCGGATATCTACTTATAATTTTGATAATTTTTTCTATTTGCATAAGAAAATAAAAGCAAAAGATAAAAATAAAAAGCAATATAGCGACCGGATGATATGTGTCACAAGAGTTTAAGAACATGAAAGAATGTGAAATCTGTCAAAATAAATGACCATCATGGGTTGCCAATTCTTAAATTGACATTAGATACAGTTAGTTTGAGAGATGATCCATGATGGACCATGATCTAGATAAGAATTTACTTCAGGCAACGGTTGTTGAAATAATAATACAAGAAATTCTTAGATAAGCTCGGTTTACTATATCATCTATAAACTAAATCAATTATATAATGACATATAGTTTTATTTATTAATTATTGTATTTTTATTGGTTGGTTTATTTATCACTTTTAACAACTCATGATTTAAATGCAAAAATTAATAAATGAAATCATTTAGTCTATAGACTACGATGTAAACCGAGTCTACCTAAGAATTTCTCGTATAAATATAAAATATTTCTCCTAACTCTTCCTGACATTGAGTAGGTACCAGGAAATGAATTAATTAAAAATGAAGCATAGTACCTGATTACTGTAAAATGAAATTATCATAATTTAGCTTCAACTCCATTTCATATCTGGCAATCCACTCTATGCTATCCTGATAATTAATGCAAATATGTTCAAGTTCCTAATTTCGTGCCAGCCATTTTGGAGTAGACAGGACACGTTGTGTTTGGAGATCAAATTTTGCACTTGTTCAGGCATGAGTGATTATCTTGAGTTCCCTTCAATGTCAAGCAATGGGATGCCGATGCAATGAAGCCAACTAAGCCCATGTTCATGCTTCGAATATGAACTAAATTCTAGATTCAATCACAAGCTTAAAAAGTGTTTTTAAAATAGAAAGTGAAACAATATCCAGAAGTAAGAACTGCTTGGAAAATTCTATATATAGCATCAGCAGAAGGTGAGTACTCTCATCAGTTTGCTTTGTGTTAATTTCTTCTGTCATATTCAAGGAGAAGCATGAAGATCTTAAGCAGCATTTCCTTATCTGTCATTCTGCTAGCCTTTATTTCAGGCTTAATACAAGCAAATGCTGCAGTAGAATCTGTGAAGTGCAACAACGCAGCCAGCCGATGCTATGGGAAGAATGTATACTGCCCAGCTGAATGTCCGAGCACTTACTCAAAAGACCCTTATGCTAAAGTTTGCTATATCAACTGTGATCATCCACAATGCAAGACTGAGTGCAAGCGTAAGAGAAACCCACTTCGCTGCTTTCATTTCCATCGCCTGAAGTGACTATATAATAGATATTGTTCTGTTGTTAGATTATGAAAACTAATAAAGCGAATCATGTGTTTGATACTTTCAGGTCGTAAAGCAAGTTGTGACACCCCAGGATCAGCCTGCTATGATCCTCGTTTCATTGGCGGTGATGGAGTTGTTTTCTATTTCCACGGCAAGAGCAATGAGCATTTCAGCTTAGTATCAGATACCAATCTTCAAATAAACGGAAGATTCATTGGCCACAGGCCAGCAGGCAGAACCCGGGACTTCACATGGATTCAAGCCTTGGGAGTCCTTTTTAACACTCGCACCTTCTCTCTTGAGGCTACTAAGGCAGCAACTTGGGATAGTGAGATTGATCACCTAAAGTTCACTTATAATGGGCAAGATTTAGTCGTTCCTGAAGGGTCTCTCTCCATCTGGTATTCTCCAGAGAAGGATGTCAAAGTAGAGAGAGTATCAAGCAGAAACAGTGCCATTGTCACCTTGAAGGATACTGTGGAGATTTTGGTCAATGTCGTGCCAGTAACTAAAGAAGATGATAGAGTCCACAACTATCAAGTACCTGCTAATGACTGCTTTGTCCACTTGGAAGTTCAATTCAGGTTCTTTAACCTGTCCCCTAAGGTTGATGGAGTTTTGGGCAGGACTTACAGGCCTGACTTTGAAAACCCTGCAAAGCCTGGTGTAGCAATGCCAGTTTTGGGAGGTGAAGAGAAGTATAGAACCCCATCCCTTCTGTCTCCAGATTGCCAATCTTGCATCTTCTCGACGCAAAGTGGTTCAAAGCAAGAGGCTTCATCTTCTATTGACTATGGCACCCTAGACTGCACCCGCGGTGCATCTGCAGGATATGGTATTGTCTGCAGGAAGTAAATGCTAAAAATTTGCAAGTTGCCATGCTAACAGAAGGCTTCAGTTAGCTTCTGTTTGAATAAGTAAATAGTGGCTGCCTGTAGATGTGGCTTAATAAGTGTGATTCACTTAATCTCGCTTGAGAATGTAAAAGGGTGTCCCTGTCTATGTCTAATGTGAACTTGTATGTTCTTTCGATGCATGTTTGTGCATTGGAAAACTATATTAGCAAAAAAGTTACTAAAGCATAGAATAAAAGTAATATTTTATATATATGGGCATTAGTCTGAAATAAGCAACCGATGACATAAGAAGTTTAAAGCTTAACAGGAAAATTTCTTTATGAGATATCTGTGAGATGAACCCAGTAAAGACAAACATACATATCTAACAAGAAGAAGCATTTGCCAAATAATTTTCCAGGCTACTGATGTAAGCTAACGTTGATGATTTTGTCTTTGATGGCATGGTATCATCTTCTATTTCAGACTCATATGCTACTGTGACATCAATCAGTGTCTCCCCCTCTCCAATGGCAGTTAGCTGGAAAATTGTATTATAGTAAGAAAAACCAAGATTCAGATGGCCCCCTTCAATTACTTGCAGTGCAATTCGGTGCAAGGAATCATCAAGCTCTGAAATCTTCTCCTTCTGGTATGTCATTGTTTTGATATCTAACATAATGATCATTACAATTCGTTATTGCTTCCACCATCGAATCATGTTCTCGTGAAAAACATAGTAATTCCTAAACTCAAGCAGTACTAGATCAAGATTTGTAAATTTACCTGACTAACAAAAAAATTCCTTCCCAGATACCAAAAGGAAAAAATAAAAAATCAAAGAAGTCTCATCAGAAGGAGAAATGGACTGACCAGGGCCGAAATTGAAGAGGTAGACTGTACCAAGGCCACCATCACCTTCAATCACTTCAGCATCCTTCACTAAATTTGGAATCATTTTTGGAATAATAAATTTCAAATTTTTAGCTAAAGCTTTCCACAGGATATCTACACCAACACCAATTTTGGCTTGAGTTTTCACTTCCTTTACCATGGTTTCCAAAGGTTTATGCAAATGTTGCAAAGAAATGTTGAAGCATCATGACCTGTGTATGATATTATATATCTACTGAGATCAGGCCAAATATGAACAAAATTCAGAGCATCTTCCCTTTATTTAGAACAAAGAGGGCATGACAGATGCCTTTTTGTCTCCCTTTACCAAAGCATTATAGGTAAGTAACAGAAAATCCAATCAATAAGAGTATGAGAATCAATACTTTAAAGAAAAAATATCAGAAATATCCTCTCTTTTTTTATACCAAATTTACAGTTTTTTTTTCATTTTTACTGTATTAAAATCTCAAAAGTATATTTTTAACTTTTTTTTCTAAATTCGCAATTTTCGTTCATTTTTTATTTTATTTTAATTATTTTTGGATAAAATAACTGAAAAATAACCGAAAATAACTAAAAGACAAATAAAAGATAATCACACCGTAAATTTAAAGAAATACAAAATAATGATTTTTTAAAAATTTTGCACAGTAAAAGAAAATATTTTTATATATTTAAAAAAAATCCCTATTTTTAGCATATAAATGTACGTCATGCATTGGCATTTTGGATATTTTTCCTTGAATGGGCCAATATACTGGATAGAGTTTCCACATGAGTATTATGTAACTTTACATTTAAAGAGAAGAGGCATGGCAAATTGACTCCGGTCACATAGTTAGATACTATATAACGGTTTTTTATTTTAAAAAAAATATATTTATTATTAAATATTTATTAATTTATATTCATTAAATATGTATTGAATGTTTATTATTTAAATTTTAAATATTTATTATTTATTAATTTAATTTATTGAAAAGATATGTGTATTACAGTATAAATATTTATAATATGATTTTAACTTGCCTTTTTTTGTTTAATAATTGTTATGACGATTTATATTATGTGTATATTATACATATATATGTTTGAATGAATTAATGTTGAATATCCATTAACAAACTAATAAATATTATACCTATAAATGATGAATATTTATGTTAATCACAAAAAAAATATTTTAATATGTATCACAAAATTAATAAAAACTTTCATAAAAAATCAATATTTCATTTAAAAATATTGATCAACATTATATATACAGATAATGTACATTAATATTAACACTGATGAATAATACATGATACAAAATAAACATAAATATTAACCGCAATAAATATTAAGCTTATAGATAATGAACAGTTAAATATAAAAAAAATTAATTATTATAAGACATTACATCTTATGAATATTAGACATTCAGAAAATGAACATTTTAATACATGTAAATAAATAAAAAATTATTAATACGTACATGGTTCAATAAAAGCTCTTTGACATGAATTAGTATATTTTGACACATAAAATTTTTATTTTCACACATGTACTTATCATCTACGTATAAAATTTAAGTTTATATATAATTTTATAATTTTTCAGTTAATTTATTGATAATTTTTATATTATTATATAAATAAAATTTTAAAATATAAAAAATATTTAATTTATTATTATATTTTTAAAAACATTAAAAATTATTAAAAAGTCTTTTAATTTTATCTATAAATTCAAATTTTATATTCTATTTATAATTAACATAATTATGATAGTAGTCACTAGCGGATAAATGACTAGTTCTTATAGATATTAAAAATTATTTAATTTATTATTTTTAAAATTATTTTATCATAATATAAAGAAAATCTCATTTGTCAAAAATAAATATATATGTCAAAATAAAAAATTTTAAAATAACAACAATAAGATAATGACGCCAGTCGTATAATATATAAATAATTTATTTAATTTTTATAAATATATAAAAAATTATTCAATATATAATTTTTAATATAATATTAAATTTTTATAAATTTATTTTATTATAATTTAAAGAGGAACAAAATTGAAAAACCAACGGTGAAAACAAGAATGAAATATTAAAAAAAAAAAAAAAAGAACCTCTTGGCTCTTGCCTTGCCCGTTATCTCAATTGCATCAGCAGTAATCTGTATGTGTAAAGTAATACAGTGATCAAAATTTAATTGTATCTATCAAATGGCTTTTTCATTGTATGATTTAAAATAAATAAATAAAGGAGCGGTACAAAACTCTCCGCATATGTAGTATCATGATTCCCTGGTCCAGGGGATCAGTACCATAGTTCCCCAATTTCTCAATTCATATCCATTAATCATTTATTATCTAATAAGAATGCTCTCATTCAATCTTAATATATATTGTCTTTTATTTTTAAGTTATTGTCTTTCTATTCAAAACCGAAATATATATCTATCATCGGACTAATTATGCGGATACATTAAAAATTTATTTTTATTCTTATTCCATTAGACCAAAAAAGATAGAGCGCCTTAAAGAGGACAATAAAGGGCTAATATCCTTACCAAATATTTTAAACGCGACAATTTTGAACAATGCTACAGATGGTAATAAGGAAGATACAATTAAAATTAAATGCTTCATGTGAGCAAGTAATACGCAATGAGCAAGAAGCGGCACAGTAGTAGGCTGATATCCTTGAATATTGATGATGGGTTTTTTTCTGGGAAAAAGACGGTGTTCAGCAACATGTGCTAAAGCATATTATCCGGCCCTCCCTCCGCAATGCAGGAAACATTGTTGTATCAGTTACATTTCTTTAGCCAAACCATGAAAAGGTACGTACCAGTTTACCCTGTTAATGGAATATGCGTTCTGCCTAAAGAGATTTATTATTCATGGTTACAAGCCCCAAAGCATTGACCAACATTAATTATGTCTGATAAAGTACTTGACATGAAGAATCCAGCATGTTCCTTGCTCTGAATTTAGCTAAACGGTGTAATAGATCTCAAACTTTGATTACTTTTCTGGGGTAAAAGAAAAACAAAATACTAATTAAGAAATACCAGTCGTAGAAGTCCGTGTATATATTGGATGTAAGGTTAATTCTCAGCTAGCTAGCTACTAGTATCTTTAGGCCTTTAGACAGAGAAGCTATGGTGGGATTTAACAGCAAAATGTTTTTGATTATTCTGCTGGTTTTTGTGTATAGTGCAGCAGAAATATTTGCAGCTACTGTAACCTGCCGCAAAGGACCATGTTTTCTGAAGAAAATAAGTTGCCCTGCCGAGTGTCCACAGACGACTTCGTACGAACCAAAAGCAAAAGTATGCTATTTGAACTGTAATTCACCCGTTTGCAAGCCTGAATGCAGACGTAAGTCCGATTCTCTTCAACTGTGTTATACTTTTATAAATTCACTTTCTACATTTGATGAGATACACAGTCACTTAATTGCTAACAAGGTTCTCTTTTTTTTTTTTTTTTTGTGATTGTAGACCGAAAACCCAATTGCAATTCACCTGGAGCAGCGTGCTATGATCCTCGCTTCATAGGCGGAGATGGCATTGTGTTTTACTTCCATGGCAAGAGCAATGAACATTTCAGCTTAGTGTCTGATTCCAGCCTGCAAATCAATGCTCGCTTCATTGGCCTTCGTCCAGCTGGCAGAACCAGGGACTTTACTTGGATTCAAGCCCTTGGTATCCTCTTTGATACGTGCACATTCTCTCTCGAGGCTAAAAAAGTAGAAAAATGGGATAATGAGGTTGATCATCTAAGGTTCACCCACAATGGGAAAGAACTAGTCGTTCCCGAAGGCCAATTATCTTCATGGCAATCACCAGAAAACAATATTAGAGTTGAGAGAACATCAAGCAAGAATAGTGTACTAGTCACTCTTCCAGACATAGCAGAGATATCGATCAACGTTGTGCCTGTAACTAAAGAAGATGATAGGATTCACAGCTATCAGATACCTTCTGATGACTGTTTTGCTCACTTAGAGGTGCAGTTCAAGTTCTATGGCTTATCACCTAAAGTTGAAGGGGTGCTAGGAAGGACATACCAGCCTGATTTTGAGAACCCAGCAAAACCAGGAGTAGCAATGCCAGTTGTGGGAGGTGAAGACAAGTATAGAACAAGTTCTTTGCTCTCTGCTGACTGTGGATCTTGTATGTTCTCTTCAGCTGGATCCTTGGACCAGGAGGATCCATTGGTGATGGATTTTAGCATGCTTGATTGCGCTGGTGGTTACAGCAGCGGACATGGAATAGTTTGCAAGAAATAAGGGTCAAAGTTATTGTCATCTGCTCTGAGAATATTGGAAAGTTCTTTTTGTCATTGAATAATTAAATAGTTTAGCATTTGAGTTGAGAAAGTTGGCTTCACCTCATAAGTTTCTTCTTTCTCAAAATCTCCCGCATCTCATTTTGCCATTTTGGTATCTTTCTTCTTTAGTATCTTTTGAAATTTAGCATTAGAGTTGAGAAAGTTGGTTTACCTGTATTCTTGTTTCTTTCTTATTTTACATGAAACAAAGGACCCATTCTAACAAAATAATTTGCAGATCTGCAGCTGAAACTTCGGACAAAAAAAAAACCAAGAATTGTCCCCTTGGCAAGTTTTTGTATCTCTAATGACTTTGATCTGAGATGTGGTTTCGAAAATAACAAGCAATGAGATGTGTATATCCACACACACATAAGAGTTCATTATTGATATTAATGCAGAGATACCTGTCGTTGGTGTGCTCTTAAGTAAAGAATGACAATAGTATTGACAACTATCAGACACCTTCTATGGCTTGTCACCTAAAGCTTGAAGCCCAGCAAAACCAGGGGTGGCAATGCTAGTTGTGGGAGGTATGGATCTTGTATGTTTTCTTTAGCGGGAATCTTGGACCAAAAGGATATGTTGGTGGTGGATTTTGGCATGCTTGATTGCATTGATGGTTTACAGCAGTTAACATGGGATAATTTGCAAGAAATAAGGGTCAAACCATGTGCATGTGGTTAGATTATTGGAAGGTTCTTCTTTGTTTCTTTCTTATTTTATATGAATAAAAGGACCCATTCAAATAAAGTAGCTTATGACTGTTTCTGTTCAGCAGAATAATTTGTACATCAATTTAGGACGCCAAGATCCTAGACCATTAGATGAATGGTTGCATTACCAAATCTTGGCATGGAATTTCATGCTAAATACACAGTTCCTGAGCTATTATTGCCAAATTGATTGCAAGTGTTTCAAGTTTCAGATCCTATCTGGAATGGACAGTCAATCATAAATGATCCAGAAGCTTAGACTATTCTCATGGCATTATTCCATTATTGCCACTAGTGGAGGAATGGTGGGAGGCCTCATTGACTGTACAGAATAATCTAGCTGGTGGTGTTAGTGAAGCTGGATTTGATGAAATGTTAGAAAATGAAAGGAATGAAGTCAGGAAAGCAATATGGATTCCTGATGTAGCCCAGAAACAGTAAAGAGAAGTACAGAAGCACATTACTTCTGTCTGCAATTTAAGGCCAGTGTTAGCTGTGTCTCTAGACAAAGCTGGACCAGAACGACACATTGGTGATAAGAATGGCATGCAAGATTACATTATTGAGCCTGACTAGTAGAGATATCACAGACACAGCTAGGCTCAATAATAAAGAAGCTGAAGAAAAAACAATCTCCAAATTCTCTATAATTTATCAGTTATTTTCCTTCCAAGATTTTAAGAATCCAACCAGACCAAGTCACTGTAGTGAACTTGTTGAGCTAAACAAGTATTATAAAGATTCAATATGAAACTGATGCTCTCCCACTAAAAATTGGAGACTCCCCATTACCTCATTAGTATACTACCTATAAACATCAGGGTGTTGATACTTTCAAAAGTGAAGCAATCATCAATATATATAAGAACCTGTCTCACAAAAAAAAATCAACAATTGGCTCTTTCTTATGGAAAAAGTAGTAGTTTAATTGCTGACAAGTGACATTATAAAATTTGTGTGTAGTTGCGTGTGAGATATTTTGGAAAGAGTTTTGTTTTGCCATATAAAGTTGCCTATTCCTTGCGCAAAATATTTATAACAACCCTTCCAAGATGATCTTTAAATTCTAAAACTTTAAAAATTTATTAAAAAGACAAAGATAAAAGAAAATGCTCTGCATCTAATGTTAGTTTTGACCCTTGTCTAAAATAAATCATCTGTAGGATGTAGTAAAAGATATAACAAAATAATTAAGAGACGCAATCAACTCCGATGATCATGTGTTACACCGGATTGAGATTCAAGAGACTAAAGTGTTGCCAACCATGAAGACTATAAGCAGGTCCCAGATGGTTTAGTTCATGAAGTTACTGAAATGGTATCAAGATCGACAGCATCAACTCTATCTCATATCAAATATTGGATGGTTTTAGGTACGGTGGAAGGTAGATTCCTATAATTTAGCTCAGTTTTAAAAGGCACCAAAAGAACAGAATATACTGCATGAATATTGAAATCAATCGATCCACTGAGACAAGAAGCTATGCCTTATTTCTATGCCAATTCAGTGAACAAAAGGTTATAAGTCCAATACATTGAATATCTTGTAACTGTGTAAAAAAAATAACATGGGCAGCTGAAACCCGGATGAATTTCAAATCAAGAGAGAATCTTTTGGTGCTTTACATGCAACTTCTGATGGAATAATTAGCACCCTCATTGCTATATTACAAACTAAATATACTATGATAGAAAAATTGAGGTAAAACAATAGAGTATTGTGATAAGAAATGACCTTAGTTCATTAGCTGGGCACTTTTCCAAGAACACTCTACATCAGGAGGCCAAATAGTCTCTTGGCCAAAAATGGACAGGACTCTGTATTTCTTATCTTCCACGAGGATTTACTAGCTGGGAAAACACAGCACTTGTTGCAGCATCTTCAGCATCATCATCTGTTCCAGAGTTTCCTCCATCGATTATGCTTACACTGTTATCAAATGATTCAAGAGGCGTCAAGGGAATGCCTGGGATGTGGTTTGTACTGTTATCTTCAGGTTCCATAAGTGCAGATGAGGTCTCCTCAAGCTGAAGAGCATATTCAAGATTCCACAAGACATCTCCCATTGATGGCCTATCAACTCCATGCTCAGCAAGGCATTTCTCAGCAGTTTCACCAAACTTTTTGAGTGAAGCTGGATTCACCTTTCCTACCAGATTGGAGTCCATAATTTGGTCCAACATGCCCTTCTTCTGCCAGGTCATTGCCCATTCTGCGATATTTACTTGCTCCCTTGGGAGAACAGGATTCAGAGCTGGTCTAGTACAGAGAACTTCCATTAGAACCACCCCAAATGAATATACATCTGATTTCTCTGTGAGTTGTTGCCTTCGGAAGTATTCAGGATCAAGGTAACCAAAGCTACCCTTAACTGCAGTACTGACATGGGTCTGATCGAGAGCTGGACCAGTTTTTGAGAGGCCAAAATCAGCAACTTTGGCCACGAAATTCTCATCCAGGAGAATGTTTGTTGTCTTGACATCTCGGTGAATAATGCTTTGAGCAGCACCTGTGTGAAGATAATGGAGCCCCCTCGCAGCACCAATACATATTTCAAGCCGCTGTTTCCATGACAATGGTGGTAGATCCGTCCCATACAAATGGCTCCTGAGAGGTCCATTAGCCATGTATTCATATACAAGGACCATTTCTGACCGTTCATCACAATAGCCAATAAGAGAGACAAGGTGGCGATGTCGGAGCTTGGACAACATTTCAATCTCAGTTCGAAATTCAGCGAGACCTTGTTCTGATCTGGGGTTTCCTCTTTTTACAGCCACTTTAGTTCCATCTTCAAGGGTTCCTTTGTAGACCCTGCCAAATCCACCAACTCCAAGAAGTAGGTTCTCATCAAATTTGTTGGTTGCATCAAGGATTTCTTGGAATGTGAAGAACCGACCAAGATTGGAGGAAGCCAATGAGATGCAGCTTGCTGTGCCACTCTTTTGAGAAGTTGTGGACATCTTTGTCATGGTCTGAGAATTTCCATATAAAGGCAAAGGTAGCCATGGATGACCCTGGTTAGTAGTCTTTGACTTGCGGGCCACCATGCAACAGTAGCAGATACCGACCAGAACAAGTGCAGCTACAGCTCCAACAATCGAACCGATTATAATTCCAACCTTGCTTTTCTTTGAGGGTGATTCGGGAAGAAGGCTTTCAACAGTAGAAAGCCCATCCAAGCTCTTAGCTTCATTGCTGATCTTCAAAATCTCCAGCCCATTCATGGTTGCATTTGTGACGTCAGCTTGCGTATCTGGACCAACGCTGACAGTCAAAGTATCCGACTCCAAAGAGGCATTAGAGATGAAATCTCTGTAATAGGGTACATTTAAATCACCGGTAAAAGATGAAAGGTCAAAACTATCAAGGGCACTATCATCATTTACATATAGATTGAACACGAGAGAGTTCAGAGCCTTGCTAACAATATCACAGAAATGCACTCGAATGAAATATCTGAAGTTTGGATCGACAGAAAAGACCCAAGTTATATTGAAGTTCATGGTTGGAACATTTGCATCTCCCATGGCTTCAGCAGAAGCATAAACCAAATTTGGTGCTATTTCAGTTGTGACAGAAGGTGGATACTTTATGGATGCAGGGTTGGCTGAAACATTCACCGCAGAGCTGTTCACATGGAGATATTTGGAGTCGTTCTCCCAAATTCTTCCTATAGTATCGTTTTGGGCTGTGATCAATGGACCCCCCATGTTTAACCGGTAAACAGTTTCAAAAGCGAGTTCAGAAAGACCGCCAAAAGGGGCACGTGGATTCAAAGAAAATGCCTGATCAGGGAAGTTTTCATCAGGAACAGAAACAACTTCTATTCCATTAACAAACGTGACTGAATTGTTTGAAGGAATGAAGGAAATAGTCAAGGTATCAGATGTCACATTGACTGCATACTCCTTAAACATATAAGAACCATTATAGTTCTTGAAAGTGAAATTGTTTAAGAGCACAAAATCATCTGTAACTGCAGTAATTGATGCAGATGTCAAGTTTTGACCAGAGTTTGGGACAGGATAAAAGTAAAGGCGGATCCAATGCCTGCCTTCTTGCTGAATTTTGAATTTGTAAGAAGCTGTACCAGAGAAGACTCGAGCAGATTGATAAATAGCAGATGGGAAACCAGAATTGGAGACAGCAACTACAGAAGTTCCACTCTTTAATGTGAGGGATGAATGCCCTGAATCAGGAACAAAAGTTCTACCTTGAAAGGTAACATTTTGGGAAGAACCACAGGCAATCAAGTAATTATCAAGAGGAGTGAATGCAGCAAATGATCTATTGCAAACAATAAGCTCAAGTAGCACAAGAGCAAGAGCCAAAGGGAACCAACTCAAAGTTTTCATCTTTACCATTTGCAGCATCCCAAATCACACAACTCCTAGCAAATAAAAGAATCCCAATTCTCAGCTCAATAAACCGTAAATTATAAAGACACTGCCCAGCTCCTAAAGAACTAAATCCCAATACTACTAGCAGAATCTATGTCCCACTTTAAAAACTTAATGGAACTTCAAAATGTATCACCAAGACTTCAAATAGCAAAATGCTAAAAACCCAGTTCCCCAATCACTCACAACCAGAAGCCCATATACTCATAGACCCCAGATCTATCTAACCAATTTGAATGCTACTACAATCTGAAAAATGCAAAAGAACACAACGACGGAAACTTTTTTTTGCATAAAAGTTACACCTTTACTGCAATAAGAAACAGAGAATGGATAGGAACTAAACGAGAAAGAGAGGAAATGGAGATAAGAAGAACCTGGTAGAAAATGTAAAATTGGCAATTGGGTTTTCCCCTTTTTTGAGTCAAGGATCAAAACCCAGTTGACATTGAATGAGTGCAAGTGCAGCCATGAAAACACATCAAGCAAAGAGCTTTTTAGTGGGAGAAGAGAAACTATTACCTATAACAACAACCCTTTCCAGGCTGGTGATTAGGCTGTCATTTACCAGTGAAAAACTCAAGGACCCCACTCCCACAAAGCAGAAGAAGAAATTAAAAGATATGAAATGAAACTTCTTGCTTCATTTAAAACTCACTAATAAAAAAAAAAAGCAAAAAAAACACCCAGCTGTTTTTTTTTTTTTTTTTATTGTATAAAGGATATTGATATTGATAGCTTGATACTCAGTATCTTGAATTTTTATAACAGAAAACGCCATGAACATCAATGTCCTTTGAATAAGTGATGCTTATTTATTTATTATTTAATTTTCTTTTAGAGGCTCTAATCATTTTGGAGATCATGTTTTTCTTTTTTAAATGTAGTTTTATTTTACTTTTATTTTTTTTAAGAAAAGAAAAAATGGAAAATAAAAGCTTATTATTGTGTAGAAGGGAAATGGGCTGCTGTGCTGGGACCAACGATCTCTGGGACCCGCATTTACGCGGCTTTGAGGAGACAAAAGTTGGCGGCGTTAAGTAACCGTTTGCCATTAGGACCGTCTGGTGGTGCCGATGTATGTATTTCCTTCCGTCTATGTCCTACATTTACGGTGGTTTGACGGCGATCATGTGTTGATGTTTCACCGATTCTTCAGAAATACATAATTTTGTATCTGAATTTCTTAAATTCATATATGATAGGGTAATATTTTTTGAGTTTTATGTTATTCTTATCCAAGATTGTTTTTATCGGAAGTTGAGTAACTGCGACGGACTTAATAAACATTGATAGCGGTTAACTATATTGATTATATAATAATTTTAAATTATTTATAATAAAAATTTTATTTTTCTATAATCTTGCACTACCCAAATTTATAATATTTAGTAATTTCATAAAAAATTAAAATAATAATATAAATTCTTTTGAACATCAAATTTTATTATTGTATTACATATTTTATAAAATAGTACGTTTATTAGTATTTTATTTTTAAAATCTTTTTTAATTACTGTAAATGAGTAATATTAAATATGTCACTCTTTTATTTTATAATTAAGTAGTTTTTAAGAATATGGTTTTAGTTGATGGCTATATCCAATAGGTTTCCTATTTATTACAACTTGTTATGTTTGCCTAACATACATTAAATATATTCCATGCCCCAAGTTAGGACATTATTTGTGAACAATTTACGTTGACAGAGTTAAAGCTAATTCATTCCTTCGTTCCTATGAATAATCAATGATGTTAGTTATAACTGTTAAATCAAGGCTCCAAAGCTACTACCCATATATTTCTTAAAGGAGAAATCATCATTTCTTAACTCATATGAAAAAATAATAATAATAATAAGTTAAAAAGAGTTAAACGGACCTAAAATTAATTCAATCTCATATTATTATATAATGGAATAGATAAAGTTAATTCCAAGAATATAATTATCTTATTTTTTAAATTTTTAAAAATGTAATGAATCTATTTTAAATTATAGAATTTAATTACGCTTAACCCAGAAATTCAAAGATTATCATATCTTTTGCATATTTCTTAATACTATTTGTAATTTGTATTAGTGATAGTATTATTCATTAATTCTTGTATTATTCTACATTGAATTTGTTTATATCAGATTGTATTTAGAATTATCGAATTCTACATTCAATCATTCAAATTTTAATTTTTATTATAATTAATCAGAATTGTTATAGAGAGACTGATACATTGCTTGCATGTATCTCTAATAATTATTTTTTTATAAATTATTTATGTATCACGACAATCTCTTTATTGGCAGAAATGATTAAATTGTAATCAAATTTAAATTAAATGACTAATATAATAATCAAATACAAATTCCAATGATCGTTAATGTATTAAACCTAAATCTATCTCATTTATAATTAAAAAAAAATTAAACAAAAACAGTTGCATATATCATTCAAACTTGTTAAGTGTAACATGTATAATTGCTACAACCTAATTTTTCAGATGAATGTTTAATAGTTACTGTGCAGTTAATATATATGCCACATTTATTTACCTACACCATATATTATTTGATTTAAAAAGGTAAATTTTAGAATGTGTACATGTTTAAAGTAATAGATACATACAACAGGAGTAGTTAAGATTTTCCTTGTAATATTGCTTGCATCTGATGAATTATGAAGCATTTGGATGTATTCCAATAATTGCATCAACCATTTTTTACATAATTCAAATACTATAAGTTATTAGTAAACTATTAGTTGTTTAAATTTCAAAAGGAGAAAAAAAACTGGAAAATAGAAATTAAAAAGATATTTTAACATAAAATAAATTAAATTAAATATGTGCTCGTCCATATTTTGAGGTCAAACGAAATATCAAAATAAGAAATTCTAGTATTATTTTTTTGAAAAAAAATTTAGATATTTTATTAGTAAAAGTTAACAAATATATCTTAATGTGAAATATAATCAAAAATTAAAAATTATACGTAAAGAAATTTATTTCTAACAATCATCAATGGCGTTAATGAAACAACAGATTGCAACTTCACGAAGAATGCTTCACTAAGTAGTTCTAAATTACATATCGACTTTATATGTTTTTATTAATGAGTTTAATTATTTAAATGTCTAATTGAATCTATTTTTCTCTTCATTACTCCTATATAGGAAGAATTCAATTTCTTATAATGTAAGACTATAAAACTCCTATAAAATAATAAATACATTCAATAATGGAGAACTATAAAATTTATTAAAAAATATTAAAATTTATTTATCAAAACTAGTTAATATAAAATTAAAAGAAATCGCCATCGATGTAAAAATATCAGTATTAAATAAAAAATTCAAAAATTTAACAAAAAATAAAAAAATAAAAAAGATGGGTAGATATTTTCTAAAAATAAATAAATAAATAGCAATTATAATCAATTCCCAAGAGACATGCACCTCTATAATCTAACCAAATTCATTATAAACTTGTATTATCACCGATTCTAAACGGCATTAGTAAACGGTCATATAAAAAATGAAAAAGGACAAATGTATTAACACAGTAAACGTAAGGAACAAAATCCATGACAGCATCATTAGATTCAATAACCTAACGACTGTTGCAGTTGACGTGAAAAATGTCCGTTTCCAAAATTATTTATATGGAATTTTCTATGTACCGCCGCACTCATGCACATGGCCACCAACGCAAAACGTCTCTATCATTTTCTTCATTCTACTTTTTCTTTTTCCATTTTTCTCCCATAACTCTTTCTAAAAATATTTGTCAAATTTTATGACTTTTTGGACACCAAATAATTATTTTAAATAATAGATTATTACTAAATAAAAATTAAAAACAACAAATTAAATACTTAGTTATAGTCATTTTGATATTTAATCGAATTCAATTTTTATATGATATTAGCACATATTTGACCTATTTTTAATTTTTAATCTTTAGTCTAAATCTCCTTTCCTAGCATTTTTTAAATTATTTTAATTTTTAATTTTTAGTCTAAATCTAATTTTAAATTTTACAAGAATATTTTTTTCAAATAATAACTAAACATCAAAAATAAATCTAAATTTTAAATTGTAATTAAAAAAAATGGTAAAGATGTTATATCACTAAAGAAATATAAAATATTTATAAATATTAAATCCAATCAAATAAATAATCAGAAATTAAAGTTGAATTCTATTAATTAGGTTTTACGCTTCGTCTATATACTTAACTCATATTTTAATTATTTAATTTAATTTTAATATTAAAAATATAATATAAAATACTCATATATTTTATTATATATTTATTTATAACAATATATATACCACGAAGAACAGATAAAAATAATTCATTATTTAAAAATAGGCATTTTCCATGACAAAGTTGAAAGAAAATGATGTTCCAACTAGAAATTTTTAGTGATGGTAAGCTGGGTAGTTTCTAGTCTACTCATTCATACATGTAACGAAGGCTAAATTCAACTAATTGAGATTCTTTCGCAATTCATATACATACATAAGTATTGTTGCTTATTATTTCAAATTTTAATAAAAAAGAAAAATATTAATAAAGATATCAAATAGTAAATACTTGCATGAATGAAATATTATAATAATAACAAAACATATAAATTAATATGTTAATAAAATAAAATTGAGTATATAATCTAATTTTTATTTATAATTTTGGTAAAAATTTATACTAAATTATTTATATTTTATCATAAATATATATAATATTATATAAATTTAGAAAAATCAAGAATTTTTCTGAATCAAGCACGTTTAACTTTAGAGTTTTTATAACTCCACAACCAAACCACAAAAAAAGATCATATAATTAATTCAAACTCTTTATATATATGTTATCAATCATTCTACGCCCTATTTCAAATTGCAATTTGATTCATTTATGTACTTCCGTATCTTAAAATCTTGTTAGCTCGCCTTATCCGTGACATTTTATTTTTGTTTTGGGCGTTCACTTTCCGCCCTCATCGAACCGCTTTTTTAGGCCACGTTGTCACAATAATTAATAATTATTTTAATTAATTCAGAAAATTCTTTTTTCATATTTCTATATATTTTATCCATTAATTATAGACATAAGTATCAAGAATAAATTGACTCTTCATTGTAACAAACAAACAAGCCATTGGAAAATTGACTTCTTAGTAAAGTAAGTCTTTTGCCGCGTGAAGCTGTGACCGGAAACTAGCGGTGGACTCTGTCAGGTCAATTAGTCTGAAATTCTTTTAATAGCTGAACCAGAATATCAGATAAAAGAATGTTAGACAAATAATAATTTTCTTTTAAATGAGAGGAAAATCTTACTATTTGTAATATAATTATTATATGCTTTTATTTGGTGTCGGACCATTATTCTATACTTCTTTGTAATGAGATTAAAGTGCAAAATAATAAATGTATAAGATTATGATTTTTTATTTTCATATTTTAGCTTTTCAAACGAGGGGAATAAATTTAATTTATTTCCTTCCTTTTCTAGTGGAGTTTTATTTAATGAACTTGGTGAGTTTGAACTTTAATATGCTTCAAAATATATATATATAGGTATTTGTTTTAGCCAAGTTTAATTATGTGTACTTTTAGTAGTAGGGTGGTTAGTCTTCACTTTGAGATTTATCGGATAATTATGAATTTAGTATTTTAATTTTTTTATTTTTTTATTTTAATAATTTATTTATGTAATTAAATATATCAACATATATGCTAATTTTTATATATTATAATACTTTTTACCAGTTTCACGAATTAAAGTAATAATATAGCTCATTTTATATATGACTTAAATATTCTTATTCATCCTTACTTATAAATTTTTAATTTTTGTTTTCTCTAAATTTTTAATTTTGATTTTAATTTTTATTAAATCTTCTTTTAGCACAAAAAAAATATTAAATCAAATCTTTTTAAGTTTTATTTATTTTAAAAAATTACTCATCATCTTTTTATTTCTAAAAATTATTTTTTAGAATACTTAATATCTTCTTTTTCCTACTATTTTGAGGTGAAAAAGTATATTTATTTTTGTCTTTTTAAGGTGAATACATGAAAATAAAAAATTAGTAAATAACATTTAATTTTCTTAATTTTTATTCGGAAAAAATGAGAAAAATAAAATTATTTCATTTTTTCTTTTAATCTTTAAAAATAATACTAAAAATAAATAAAATAGGAAAAAATATAATATTATTTTAAAAAATATCTAAATCAGTTTACTATTTAAAATAAATCAAATAAACACCTTAACATGTAAAATTGGCTAGAAATACAGTATTAATTTAACTGATTTAAATATTTAATTAAAACATAATAATTTAAATATTAAATAAAAAAATAAAAATATTAAAATTAAAATATAAACTTAATGCGTCACATAACCATAGATGAGGGCCGCGAGAGTCAGACCTAAGACCTGCGGGCTTTCATATTTAATTTTTCTTTCTGTCAAAAATATTAATTTAAACATGTTTTACAAAAATGTTGGAATGTGATTATTTAAATTTTTTAGGATTAAACTAAAATCAGTATCTGATTAGAAACTTTATGCAATTAATAATATTAATGATAAAATAATTGAACTAAATCTGTTTTATTCGATTGTATCATTTTTTATTAGTAATAATTGATAATTTTTATTTTGTATCATCAATAATAAAAAATAACTGCTTTAAAATTATAATCAATAATAAAACAGTAGAATATTTAAAGCGTTTGAAGAAAAGGCTTTGCAGGCAGAGTTTAAATTCTAACACCTACTTTTAAAGTAGGTCCTATAAATACTATCTAATAATAAATTTAAGTAAGTTAATAAATTTAGTTATTATATTTTTAATTACTATGAGCATTTTTTGATAATTTATTTTACATGAAAAATATATTAAAGATAAATTTAATATTCAATAGTCATTCAATATGCTAACAAGTAGAGCTGTAAATGAATTAGATGTCTGGTGAGCTGCTTAGAGTTCAGCTAGATAAAAAACTCTTCAAGATTGTTCGTTAAGTTAATTGAGTCGAGCTCGAGCGCTTAGTTTTGGATTCGATAACTTTATCAAGTTGAATTTAGATTTGACAAATTTTGACTCGTTAGCTTCTGAACTTGCTTGTTTATTGGCTCGCGAAATTTCACGTAAATTTCAGCTCGAGCTACGTTCATTTAAAAAGCTCGCGAATAAGTTCATGGACATATACTTATTTATGAGTTCATCTATAGATTCATTTAATGGCTCGAGTTCGAATTTAAATTAATTATATTATAAATATATAATAATATTTATATTTATATTATAAATTTGTGTTATTTGAATTGCCTATATAATTTACCTATATTTCTATATATCATAATCACTATAATAATTATTGTATAATAATAATAATAATATTAAAAATGCATAATGAGCTTAAATTTGATTTTTTTATTATATAACATGTAACAAGTCAAATTCGAATTTAGCTCGTTTGGTATAATAAATAAATAAAAAATTAACAATTAATAATTAAATAATAAAATATTCAACTATTGTTGATCGCGTTATATCTATTTTGAAATTTTATTCTATTAGATGGTGATTGATTTGAATTTTCTTTATCTAAATAATATTATCTTTATTTAAAAATAGTAACCAGTAATTTAAATATACTTAATAGTTAAACGATTATATAATTAACAGTGGTCAGTGAAATTTAAATTCTATCGACTAATTTTAAAATAGCTTCTATAAATAATTGTAAAGTTTATATAATTAAATTACATACAATCTATTTTTAATAATTATATATTGTTTCTAAATAATATGCTAAGATGCTTTACTCTTTCTCTTTGTCTTTGGTGTGATCATGATGTCCTCTCCTTTGGGCATAGGGAAAATATCTGTGTTTGGAAGGGAAGAAAATAGACACCGCCATTCACGTCGCCTCCGTGAATAAAGCCGATTCTCGCGTTTGATGTTTCCTGTTTGCAGGCGTCAACACCCATCAACATTCTAACTGCCTGCTCAACATAGTCAACTAGCTTTCTTAATTTATTAATTTATTAATTTATTCTGATATTTAATATTATAAATTTATTTTAAAGCCAATCAAATATTATTTTATATAATTTATTAATTTTATATATTTATTTTTCTAAATTATTAATTGTTTATAAAAGTTAAAACTGTATAATAAATTTTATAGCTGCTAATTATTATTGATTAAATTTTAAAAATATATTTAATTTTTAATAAATAAAAATAATATATTTTGTTAATTAATAATTAAATTATATATAATTAGTTAATTTAATATTTAATTATTATTAATAAACTATTAAAATTAAAATAATTTTATCTTATAAATTTATAAATATTATATATTCATGGTACATTATAGTGATTATTTCTTGACAGACTCTCAACCGCTTATAAATTATATAATAAAAATATTTATTTTTATAGTCACCAACAAAAATAAAAATTCAGAACATTTCAAAAATAATAAAATAGTCAATTATATTTAAATATATATTTTCTAAAAGCCCGTTAAATTTTATCATGCGTCAAAAATTATATTTTATAAGAAGAAATTTTTGGTTAAAAAATTCAAACTCTCTTTTATTAATTTAAAAAAATTATTAAAAAATTAACTACAAAGACAGTTACTTTAAGTGAATTTCTTTATATCCTTAAAAAAAAAAAACTTATTAAACCAGATTAATTCATCCATTATAAAGGGACTTTAATTTAAATTTTAACAGCCTGATTCAAACAATATTTCAATTTTAATCAAACTTATATACATACAAAAGTTTTAGAAGGAATAATGGACAACACTGAGGGAAATAAAATAATAAAAAATTATGAAAACATATGGAAATTATTTTTAAAAATATGGAAAATGCTGCGATTTAAAAGAATTGATTTAGAAAGAAAGGCAAAATGTAAAAAAGCTTTTACATAAATTGAATGAGTACAATTGAGTCTTTATACTTCAATTTGTCTCAAGTTGATCCTTTAGTTTTTCAAAATGACTAATTAAATCTAAAGTGACAATTTCGATTGTACCGAGATCCATTTAAAATACTTATAAATAATTTTAAAACATCTAACTCTCATTATATTTAATATCAACAATACTAAGATATAATAAAAAAAACCAAACTTAAAAGATTTTTTCTCATTTTTTTCATTTTCCAACAATTCAAATTTTTTAAACACCCATCAAACTTCAGATTTATTGATATTTTAATAAAAAAATGTCTTCAATGACCATTATATCATGCCTCGAACTGAAATTGTGTCTTACCAATTTCTGATATAATAAACTTGTCATCCAATGTTTTAGTAAAAAATATATTTGCTTTCCACTTTTAGCATCCTAATTCCTGCAGTGACTAAAATAAGTTATATAATGCATCTTAGATTGACACACTTCATAACTCTCATTTAAACCTAAATCATTGAAGTTGGAGAAACGAATATTTTCAAAAGATATGCTCAACGTAGAGTGCAACGACTCCAACTCAAAAGAACCATTTGAATACTATCATAAGAAAACCCTTACTATTGCTCGTTATTCACTACTCTTTATTTTCTATGAGTCCGCTTATCATTCTATGAGCTTGTTTGTTTGATTGAAAGATAATAAAAGAACGATATAAAAATGAATTTTAGATTAAAGGAGTATCTAAAAGAAAAAGCAAGAAGAAGAAGACGAAGAAAAATAAAAGATATATAATTTTTTTAGTGTTTTTAATTTACTTTTCTTTTGAATAAAAAATAAAATAATATATTTATATGTCTTTATATCATTGGTTAATATTTGAAGTAAACCCTATTATTAACCGATATCATAATAATGTTAAAATTTAGATCTAATAAGACACTTTAAAAAGCTAAAGGATCTCTTTTAAAAAAAAAAAAACAAGCTAGAAAATCTACTTTAGACATTTTGAAATATAGAAATTCAATTGTACTTTCACGATTTGCTCAGGGCCTTCTTTTTCTTCTAACTTTTGCAGAAAAAGGCAATGAATACCATTTCATTGACTGATGTCATTAGCCAATCTTGACGTGTAATAGCAGCCTTCCCTTTCCTCCTGTTTTCCCCAGTTTCTTTCTCTACTGTATCACAGCCATGGTAGTGTTATTTCTCTTTTCTTTACAGAAAAATGATGGTTTAATTTCTAAATACATCTTATATTCTACATTTATTTTTTAATTTTAACATTATCAATTAAAATATGTAGACGTGGTTATAATTTCTAGCTAAAAAAAATTAAGTCAATATTAGAATTGCTAATTCATTTTAAAATACTAAAAAAAATAATTCGTTAAGTTATAATTTATTTACATTCTTTTTATTACAGGACCCGCCTTTTAATTTTTTATATTATTATCAAAATTATAGTCGCGTTAATAAATTTGATTTATAATTTCGTCGGAAGCTAAATTAAATTAATATCAAAATACATTGTTAAAATTTAAAAATAATTACAAAGTATAAATAAAAATATTAATATTATATGGTCACAAGAATTATAATTATGTTGGATTAATTAAATATTTTGCGCCAAAAAAAAAGGTACATAAATAAATTGGTAATTACTTATTTTCATTATAAACTATTGTTGGATCCACATATTTTTAATAATAAAACCTCTTTTTTGAAAATAATAGAGAAAGTGTTGAATTAGAATATAAAAATATGTCAAATTTTGTTGGGACATAATGATTTTAAAAATTCAATTATAAATATCTAATAATATTATATAAATTTATAAGTAAAAAAGATATTTTGTAAATAAAAATATCAAGAAGCAGGAAATTTGAGTAGTTGGGACCGGGGTGACTAACAAACAAAGAAACAGAGCAGTGGATGGGATTGGGCTGTCATGCAATGCAATACAAAGCAAACGTGGGTTACACCATCTTTTTCTCTAACGATATTTCCTCCCCACTTTCCTAACACCATTACTTTCTTTTCCATGCATTATTCTTTGCCCTGCCCACCAGCCGGTTTGGACTTGGAACTAGATTAGAATTACAATCGGTTAAAATCGAACTGAAATCGGTTACATTTGGAGTCGGATTCGAACCAGCTCTAAACCGACCGGTATAAGACTAGTTTTAACTCGAGAAAAAGGTTTTTCACTTATTCACATAATATTTTTTTTAACATTATCTCATTTTTTATGAATATTACTTTTTATATTCTAGTTTCTACATTATGATTCAATTTGTTTAAATTTATTTTTAAATAAAATAATAATTATTTTTTTATACTGGTTGGAATCACTTGAAACTGGAACCGATTAGTTTCAAAAATCACGAAAACATGAATTGACAGTTCCTAAACCGAAATCGTTGGTTCATATACTATTTACATTATAATCCAATAGAAAATGAAGGTTCTAATATATAGTAAAACAGACGATGTCGAGATAAGAGCACTTCATTCCTATATGCTATTGTTATATAATATATTAAATATTGTACAAATTGATAGACTCATTTATCCTCATTTAACATTCTCTTTAATCTTAAGTTGTTAATATAGGAAAGTAATTTTTAAAAATTAAATTAATCAATAGAGGGGTTGGTTAATTTAATAAATGGATTTAGCATGCGAAATGTAGGTAACTTCTTTTGGCTAGTCAATTGTTGGTCATCAATCTTTCTTCCAAATATTTTATAATTCAGTATCGACAAATCAAATTTGTGAGTAAATACATATATCGACATGAG
The DNA here is from genome assembly GCF_019578655.1 of Ricinus communis. Classification (NCBI taxonomy): domain Eukaryota; kingdom Viridiplantae; phylum Streptophyta; class Magnoliopsida; order Malpighiales; family Euphorbiaceae; genus Ricinus; species Ricinus communis. The sequence goes on along the minus strand of NC_063264.1, from coordinate 10,131,874 downwards.
TTGTTATTTAAATACGAATTTTCTCTTTTAATTTATAATACTAAAAGGAATTTTTCATTTCATTTGAATCATGACTAATATGAGACATGATTGAACTTGAACCTAACTGGAGCATACTTAAAATTCAAATATTCAATCATTTAAATATATTCGATGAAAAAAGAAATTGTATAACTTTTTGTATATAAGATATAGCTTAGCCTTAAGAATTTATAGAAAAAATATTAGAAATATTCATGTTTCCTTTATCTTTTATAAAATTTACATTAATTTTTATTTTTCTATTTTTACTGTGTTAAAATATCAAAATACAGTATTTTAATTTTTTGTTCAAAATTACGGTTTTAATTATTATTATTTTTAGATAAAAAAACTGAAAAATAACCGCACCAAAAATTCTAAAAAAAAAGTTCAAACAGTAAAACAAAATATTTTTATTTTATTTTAGAATATTTAAAAAAAAAATCCAAAATTATATTGTTTACAAGTCCAATTATTTCAGTAATAGACAAGTCTTCAAAACCTCAAAACTGGAGTGAGGCATTTTGCAAACCATGGGCTAAGTTGCTCTTAATCTACTACTCTGACTTCATATAAATATAGATTTGCATTCAGGCCCAAATTTCCTCCCTTGTGCATTTCTCCACATTCAAGCTTTACTGTCACAGTTAGTGACTTGGGCATTAGATGGCAAGCTCAGCACCAACCATAACTTAGACTTCTTTTCCTTATGCAAATGTGTCACACTTTGAGATTAGTAGAGAAGAGAACTGAAGCCTCCATCTTCTTTGAGCTTAAAAAGACTGGCTAGCTAGAGAAAGAGCATGCTCCCATTCATCAAACTCAAGCTTTACCCCTATTGCTAGACTATGAGATCAAGTTGGAGAAGAAGTCTCAGTTTTCAGTGGCCAGTAGCATTAAATATGATAAATTTTTCCACTAGGAACACAATGTAACATGTGAAGAAAGAGTCAAGAGTTGGGGTACCTGAACACATCAAGACCGCCTTCAATGTCTTAGTTACGTAAAAGATAATTTATCAATAACCATTTATTAGTATTCACATGCAAATGCAGACTAAATATGATCTTTAAACAACTATGGATATTTCAACACATACTTATACTCAACTATGAGTATTTCAAAAATAAATATTACTATTTGCCAATGTTTTTACTGTCAATTTGGCCACTGATTTTGTTATTCAGTTTAGTTTAGTATTTTTTTTTTCTGATTTATAGAATTTTTAAACCTAAATCTGTATATATTTAATTTAAATTAACTCCATTTTAAAAAATTAAGAATGAGTCACTCTCTCTTAATAAATAAAAACTATTAAAATTTTATAATAATTTTTAAGAATTATTTTATAATTTTTATACAAATAATATAATTAAAATAAAGATAGCTTTTACTACCATTATTTCCGTCACCTCCACCATACTCATCGCCATAAGCACCAACACGAGATAATTATACCAATAGTTACTTAACTTTATGCAAAATTTTATTTTGGTCATATATATTTTTCTTTTGTTTCATTACAATCATTTAATTTTAAGTTGGGTAACAAATTGGTCACTTATCTAAAATCTAGTAGTTTAATTTGTTAGAACAATAATATGTCTAAAGCATTTAATGTTAGACTAACACGTCTTTTAAAAAATTGATAAGTCACTATTCTGTCATCATCCCGTTTCACCAATCTATTAACTTAACCTAAAATTAAACCAAACTTTAGAGTTTAGAAATTCTCTAGGCTCTGTTATTTTTTTTTATTCTCATATTTTATTCTTTTTTTATTTATTGTCACAATAACATTCTTTTTCCCAGCTTAATTGATCTAAATTAATTATTTTTTCTATTTATTTTTATTAAAATATTATTTTCAAAGTATAATAATAATAATAATAATAATAATAATAAACAAAAAAGAAAGAAAGTGAAAAACCAAAAAGGGAAAAATGTCCAACCACCAAATTAGTAACGTTGTTGCAGTTCTTTCTTTTTAAGTTGTCATTTTCTTTATGTTTCTTACATGTCCACATGTCTATTTAAGGATATGCAATCAATTCCTATTTGGTCAAAGAACTTCAATATCAAATAAATGACTAACCATCAAATTAATTAAATCCGAATGCTAATTGTAAAATAACGTACATGTAGAACTTACAGTAAATAAATGCATTTTCTCATAATTGTCTACAACACCAGTTTATTGAAATCAATTTTTGAGAATTGGAATTCGATGCTTCATTTCAAAACTACAGAATTAGAGATTTTATTTTATAACATTAAACCACTTAATTTTAGATAAATGATTAATCTGTTACCCAACTTAAAGTTATATGACTATTATGAAATAAAAAAATAAATGATATGATCGAAATGAAACTTAATATAAGTCAAGTGACATTGGTATAATTATCCCGTACCAGCACTGCAGCTTCTTTCACTGTCATTATTAGAAAAAAATGTGACAAAAATAAAACTTAGTGTAAGTTAAGTGACTATTGGTATAATCATTTTGTACCAGTACTGCCCTACTGGTTTTCTTCACTATTATTATTAGAAAGAAAAAACATAGTAGACAATGGCAAATACAACAATTATTCTTTTATTATTTTTATTTAAAATATCAACGAATATCTCTTAATTTAAATAATTTGATTTATTATAGAAAATTAATATTTTTATATTTTATTATATTTATTTTTCTTTTAAAGAGTGTATAATTCACTTTTTTTTTTCTTCTAAAGATAAAGGCTAATTTGAGCTAAAAATTTATACTAAAATGTGTATGAATAACTAAATTGAATGCGGATGACAAGATTAAGGCCAACTTGGACTTTAGAAGATATAGAAGCTACAATTTAATTGTGATAATATCTATTTTAATTTATAACAGAATTCAATAATTACTAATTAAATTAATAACTAAAAATAAATTATAATTTAAGACGAAATAAAAAAATAGGACCCTTTTTGTTTTTTTTTTTTTGTTTTAAGAGAGGAAGTATCTGTGATGAGTTTTCCTTTTACTGGCATTAATTAAGGTGTAAGTAACATGTATGATCCTTTTTCAAAGATGCATGCATATGTGAAAGAATATTCTGTATCAATACTTAATTGAAGCGATACTTCAGTTTCTAGCTTGGCCATCTATATTGACAACTACCGAGTTTTGGTCTTTTAATCTTTTAATTTTATTAAACTATTTAATTTTTATTTTATTTAATTCAGACTTTATATTTTTATTTTTAGTTTTATTAAGAATCTAATAGTATTTAATCAAAATAAAAATAAAAATATAAATACTCAATAAAACAAATAAAAGTTTCATAAAATATATATATAAAGTCCTTAATAAAAAAATTTAATAAAATAGAATAAAATTCAATAGTTCAATAAAACAAAATTAAAAAAAAATCAGAGACTTTTGCCTATTCCTCTCAAACGGACTTGAGAAAAAAAGAGCATTTATAACTAGAAAATTTTCTTCAATATTGGCAACGAAATTGTATGGTTTCACATGCAAGAAATCTTGTAAAAATATTCAATTATTGCTTTAATTATTTTCTCTTAACATGAAGAAATCTACTATTTTCATTAAATTGATTATTTATCTTATTAACTTTTATATTTTCAATAAAATAAAATATCTTAGATTAATGAATAACAAACTTTTCCCTATTTCTTATTCTTAAATTTTTTATATTTATTTGATCTCGATAATAATATCTTGCAACTCGACGTTGCAATATGATTCTCTAATAAAATAAAATATATATACTTGAATATATTTTTTTCGGATTATAGATTCAAAATCTCAGAACTTGATCCTTGTATTAAAAATTACTCTTATTAGAAGTATAGTTTTATTATTAATTTCTTATAAATGAGTCGCTCGAATCCAATAATCTAGACTCAAAATCATTCTCTACATATTAGCTTTGTGATTTGTTTCCAGGTCAAGAATTTCTCATTGTTTGACTATTATACTTCATATCTAACTTTACAACTGCACTCCCGTATGGGTATCCTATCATTTAAGCCAATTCCATATCAAGAAAGATATCACTAAATAAAATTAGGTCCCTGTCTTTACATTATTAATCAATGAGGCCCAGCAAACCAATCCAAAAGAAAGAATCAGAGAAGACAGAAAGGGAAAAACCATTATGGCAATAAAAACATAATTGTAGCAGCAAGGTAGCATTATCTGATTCTCACATGAGAATGTTCCTCTTGATCGATATGTCTGAAAACTGAACATTTTGCCGCACTAGTCTTTCGCAAACAAAGAAACTTCTATTTCTTTAAAAAAGGAGCATTAATTGTGGTTGAATAATATGATGTTAATCTTCTCTTATATATAGCCTGCTTGGCTAAGCTGTTGCTGATAGCCGGTAGTCGGTAGCCGATAACTAATTGATAAATTGTGTTTGATAAAATCATTTATAGCTGTTGTTGTTTATATTGACCAATATAGACATTAAATTAAAAAAAAATCAATAATATATAATATAATATTATAATTATAATTATATATTAAACATAAAATATATACTAAAATTCTTATTTATATATTAAATAGTTTTTTATATTAATAATTAAAGATATTAAACATGGTATCATATATTATTTTATTAAGATAATAAAAAAAATAATATCAGTTTTTTAAAATATTTTAAATTAATTATAAGAGATATAAGGAATAATTTATTTGATATTTCTTTGTAAGAAAATTCAAATTAAGTTATTATAAATTAATGTTAAAAAAAATAATAAGTAAGATTAAAAATAGTAAAAAGCCTATTTATTTTCAATATAAGAGTCGTTGCTACTTCTGTAAATTAGAGTTGTCCTAGCAGCTATTAGTTGCTATTCATAAAATTTAACCAAAAACGTTCACATAGTTGTTGAGAACTGAAAAATTATTAGTTGCTCTCTGATAATTATGTCAAACACCTTCTTAATATATTAAAATCTAGTCCAATTAACAGTTCCAATATAAAATTTCAAGGGATTATTTAGTTCACTCTAAATTGAAATCAAATACCATAAGAAATTGAAGAACGGAATGAAAATTTTAATAAATTGTTTAGTTAAATATAGAATAAGAGATATTTTAATTATTCATTTTATTACTATTATTATTATTATTATATATACATTTTATTTATAATTTTAACATTTGTTTGATCAATTTATAATTCATTTGATTTAATTTTTATAAAATTGAAAAGTTTATCTCTAAAAGAGAGGAAGAAAATAAGTGATTTTCATCTTAATAAAATTATCAAATTTCGATTTTAAAGTATTTCGTAAAGAAATCAAATACCAACAATCAAAATCACCATTTCTAATTCTTGTTCCCACCCAATTTTTCAGGAACAAACCACTCTAAATGATTCACAAAAACCAAAACTCATGTATCTTGCTTATGATGATTTGGTCCTAAGATTAGAACCATGACTGCCAAGATGTGTAAAGGGTTGGTGAGTTCCACCTATTACCTACCGGATTAACCTTTGTCGTTTTAAAACTTCAAATTAACTACGAATATCTTCAAAAGGCTAAAAAGAGAAAAAAATGGAGTTTTCTGATCCATATACTTATGATACATATATGTAAAGAAAAAAGAAAAAACTAGAAGACCAAAGAAGGAAAAAGGTTGAAGACAGAAGTGAGTCATAAAACTTAATCAACTGATGCATATGCCTCTAAAACTCTTTATCTGTAAGATTTCAGAATAGCTCCACAGAATGTACAAATAATAGCTTTCCAAGATTTGCAATAAACCGGAATGCAACAAAGCCTCGAGTCGGTTCTCATGTCAGCAACGCTTGCCCCACAGCCGCACCGGGAACAACTTCCAGCCACCGGCTTGCTCCTCCTGACCCTTCTTCTTTGGTCCACCAAGAAGCAGAAACAGACCATTGAAATGTGCAGGGATCCGCTTTGCAACAGTTTTCCAATTACTATACTGGCATGGAATGCTAGGTATATATATACAGAAAACCTGAGTTAAAGGTCGAGCTATTAGGGTGTGGTGGCAGTAATAATGACCGTTGAATGATTGACTAGTGGAGGATTATAGGAGAAGGAGTTATATACATATATATAAAATTTCATGTATACATGGTGGCTAACCTGCCTGGCTAAGAAATCATAACCATGGTGTGGATAACCTGCCTGGCTAAGAAATCATAACCATGTTGGTGTGGATGGACGTCAAGCGTCTGATATGGTTGGAGGTTGTGTTAATTGGATTGTGATATTGGGGTCGCTGTGTTACAGTTAAAAACTGATATATCATAATATCACTGCCATTTGTCAATCTATAAATCTAATATTATACTTGACGGCTACTTCAAATGCCAAAACATTTATTATTGAGATTTTGGTCTGAATAATCTCTTCTATACTAAGTGGATTTCTACTTTTATAAAAATTATAAATAGATTTAAATAAAAAAATTATAAATTTAATAAAACTTTTCTATAGAGATATTTTATATAAAAATAGTCTCTATATGGTAATATAAATTTATGATTCCAATTTAACTCAGTTATAAATAGAAATAAACTTATTATTGTAATAAGTTATATATTCTTTTAAGTCCCGTTTTAAAAAAATCTCTCTGTATAGTAATATTTATATATATAATTTTAAAAAATGTATGTTATACTATATTTTATCTTATTATAGTATTGTTTTATCTCGTTAATCTTATTTATATAGTATGATAAGAAATGTACATATATTGTCTCTGGTTTCTGTCATTTCACCAACAATATTAAATATAAAATCCAAAGAAAAATTTTAATACTCAAATCTCCATTAAGTTATAACTTTCTCATAATCATAAATTTTATTTGATTCAAAATATATGATTGTAAAGATATTTTACTGTATAATACTTATTTGAGAGATTTATTTCTAAAAATAGAAAGCACAACCCATATAAAATCTAAAATGGTGGTACCACATCATAGATTATGCTATAGAATGAAATGATATCATATGTTTATAGCCAATAAACAAAATGAGAAAAAAATATAGGATATTTATATACTTGGATTATAAACGAAAAATGTATATACTTGGATTTTTAGAAATACAGTAAAAACTTGTATTTTAAAATAAATTTGATGTATATAATATATTCATAGTATATTCAGAGTATATTTATACTGTTAATCATGAGATTTGGAAAACTGTGATGCTTCGGTACGAGAATATTCGCTATATCAAAATCTATATACCTCATGTTTTATTTTCAATGTCCGTTGTAATAAAGAAAATAGATGATTTATTTATATTTATATAAAAAATTTACATAAAAAATAATTTTAATATTTAAATAAAAAAATTTCAATAAAAATCAGAGTATTATATATTTAAAATATACTCGTTGCATATATCATTGTGTTCATTTGGAGAGGTTGAGAACGTTACACAGTGCCAGGAATTGCTTACATGTAAAATATCGTAGCTTGAATTACACCAAATTGATTGAGCCAAAGATATCAATAAGAATAATCCAAAAAAGTTACTTAGTTATTTTTACACAAACATTTAAGTTGATATTTAAACTGTAATATTTTATTTAACAAAACTAATTATATTTTTATATGTAAATTTTTTTATCTAAAACAAAAACCTAAAATACAAAAACTAAAACCTAGACAACACAAAACAAATCTGTGGCCTTGCATGTTATTGGGGTGCCTTTATTGGAGTATTTTAGTAGAGAATTTTCTAATTGGCACTGAAAAACCAACTGAATTTTTTTGATAGATATTAGTATTCAATTTACATGTATAATATATCTTTATATTTTATGCTGCTATAAAATAAAAATTCATTTAATGCAGAAGAAATGATTTGAAAGCGTGATTTTTTTATTTATTTTCAAATCCAAACACTCTTATCATTTAAACTAGACCTCAAATATATATTTAGAATTGTTGTTGAGTATTCAGAAAGTAGATTTAAAATTCTAATATATAATATTATTGATTGTTTTTAATTATTTATAAATTGTTTTCTTAAACATGCTTTTGAAGAAAAAAATCAATTTATATGATTTTCTGAAAGTAATATCCAAGATTTAAAAATAAAAATAAAAGTAGAAAAAGCATTTCTCCAACCTTACAATCAAACCAGTTGTATGTATGTATGTTTTGCGTGGCTGTCATTTTAAAGGAAGGAAAAATGTGAAAAAGATGAATTGGGTAGTTGCAAAGTCATTCTGCGACTTGTCTTCTCACAACGCTAAAGGGATTAAAAATTCACTAATCACTGTCACTGTCACTGTCACTGTCACTGTCATCATCACATATATGCATACTAGAGTACATTAGTAGAATTCGTAAATCGAATCTAATATATATATTCGCCTCATTTTCCAAAGTTTAGAGGTTTAAGCCTTACTTCCTCTAATTAAAACATTTTGATATATATGGAAAAAAAAATAAAAGAAAAGAAATTAACTACTAGCCAAACAAACAAAATTGATATTATGCTTCTTCGTATTTCACCTAATCGTTAATTTATATATTACGAAACAATAATATAATATAAAGTACTGTTATGTTCTTAATACACAAACTGAAATAAATATTAAATATTTATTAAGTATTGCATTTATATTGGTTGATTTATTTATTATCATTAACCAAACATAGTTAGAAATTAATCAATACAAATACAACAACTCATAAGTAATACCATATATCACTGTGCAATCAGTTTTATTTACGAATGACGTGGTAGACTGAACTTAGAATTTTTGGTACGATAAATTCTATTTACTTGATAATTAAATGCTTATTTTATAATATTGCTAGTAAAATATTCAAAATATTGCATTTTAATAATCTACAATCCGTAAACCAAATTAAGTTATCTAAATGAATGTAATAAACCATGTTTTTGAATCTGATAATTTATCAGTATCCTCGGCATTGCAGAATTCAGAAAATGATGATTGCCTAGCAAGTTGACTGTTAACATAATATTTGTAAAAGAGTAAACAATGAAATCACCAGAGATTAATTCCTCAGATCCATTTCGATGCTAAAGTTAGAGATATAGGGGAACAAGTTATATGTTGTATAATGCTAAAGTGAATGTAACATACCTCAAATCCTAAGTTATCACCTCTACCTATAGGGTCAAGCTCTTTATTCGTAAAAGAATAGGACTCATCTCCCAATAATTAGGGAGTTAGTCTTCTAGTTGGACTTTATTGCTCATCCTACTCAGATTTGATCCCTGAAATATAGGGAACAATGTTGTTTGGAACTCCTCATCTATTCAGGAATTCTTGTCCTTTCATGACTTGGATGTTGACTCACCATTATTCCATATTGCTCGGATCTTCTCGTCCTAGCTATGTTGGTCCTTATTCATATAAGAATACGATTCCTCTCCTTGCTTATACAGAGTTAGTTTTCTAGTTAAATTCTATCTCTTTTTCCTGTTCGGATTTGGTCATTACAATCTTGAAAAGTTGTTAGGAGTTCCTTATCTTTGATAGGAACCCTTATTTGCTTATAACTTAGATGATGAGTTATCATTAGTATTGACATTTAAGTTAATGGTCGTATAGTATATATACCAAATTCTAGCTGCAAACCCCGAGATATTATTACAGCGAGGGATGAACAATAATCTAGAGCTATGATTCAAAATTATCTTGATTCATCCTTCCATGAGGAATTGCCAAAATATTTGACTCTTCCCACATTCCAATATAAAGGATTGGTTAATCAAATAAAAGGGTTGGCTTGAAAATAAAGGAATTGCTGACCGTAGAATATTATTCTCGTCAGATTTTTTCCTAACTAAAATAACAAGGGTTCAGAAAATTTATCCCCCTGTCGCCTAAGTAAAGAAACCCAAGGTAAGGGTTTGGTTTAGAACTCTTCATCCTAGTTGGATTGTCAAGACCCCACCCGTGGGCCCGTGACCAGCACTAGGGAATGGGTAGGCGTAAGGCCACCGAAACCCGTAGTAAGCCTGACACTCACTGACTTAAACAAATCTCATCTCAAATTAATATTATTAAAGCCACAATTTATCTTAACAGCTACATTCTACATAAATACTTCGGTCTGCCAGAAAAACTAGGCGAGACCTGAAACTCAGAAAATTTACAACTGATACATCTATAATTACTACTGCGGAGAATCTAAGATTTACCAATTTACATACCAAATCAAATACATCACCCGATGATGAAGGAATCGAGTTACTGAATAAGAGTCGCGAGAGGATTAACAACACGAATCAAAATAAGAAATGAGATCGCTGCCCCGAGAGTGAGTTAAAATCAAATAATCTGGAGACTATTGCATTCTTCTCAGAAAACATAGATTATTCAAATCAGTATATCAAACCATGCACATAAATACCAATCATACTATAATCATACCCTATTACTTTTTCACAGAAACTATTAATCATTCGAATCAATATATCAACAATGCACGTAAATACAATCCATATTATAATCATACCATAATAAATAAATAAATAAATAAATAAAAATATATTTTTACTTTTACGGGACGAGTGGCTCAAGAGAACCCTAACCCCAAATTCTAAAATGACCATTTTGGCTCTCTTAATCCAATAAGATCGGGCGCCCCGAGAGCAATGCTCGACCAGGGGACCTTACTTCCAGTCTGGTCACTTAAGTATCCAAATAAGAAGTCTAGTAGCCATTCGGCTCTCTTAATCCAATAAGACTGGCGCCCCGAGAGCAATGCTCGACCAGGGACCTTACCTCCAGTCTGGTCACTTAAGTATCCAAATAAGCCGGTGCCCCGAGAGCAATGCTCGACCAGGGACCTTATCTCCGGCAATTTACACAAATCAGCCTAGAGAGCCATGCTCGACCAGGGCAAACCCATAAAAATCTTATTACATGTCCATGATCAGTACCGGTGCGCATGCGGTCCTGATGTAACCCATCAGGTGGCATGTTCTACGAAAGCCACATTTCCCAAAACGCAATCATCACATGTAATATATATCATTGTATGATGAAATCATTCAACCATATCAAAATAACAATTAACAATTAAGAGTATGACATCAGGCAACTCATTTGGAAAACTGACTATATTTGGTATTATTATAACATTACTATAATAATACTTATATTATCTTTAATAATTAATAATTCAGTGAAATTATTTGCGTTGCGATACTAATAACCATATTAAGCATGAACTTCCAAAATAGCATATTAAAATCAAACTTAGCAATAGTGTAATGATTAAATGACTTTAACTCACAGAATTGGGCGACCTCCTAGCTCTGCTCCGGTGCCTCGGTTGGAGCGAGCCGAACAAACGAACAATCTAGTCACGGAAAATAATTTATCAAAACGCTGAAACAATCGATCATTAATCCTAGGTGTAGACTCCTAGGACTGACTGTCTAAGAATCTCGACTCAGGAGAATTCTACCGAAAATTCGGCAGAACCTCCCCTACAACACGAACATTACCCCCCGTAAAAACGGGTCCAGGACCTGCCAGAAAAACACTCCAAATATCCAACAATTTAAACAATGGGAGTCGGGTCCCCAAACTTTACTATTTCCCGACTCCGCCATACAGCACAAAATACGAGGCAGGCAAACTAACAGACAATTATTTTTGACTCACAAATATCATCAAATACTCAATATAACCCAATAGACACAAATTTAAAATCAAAGGATTTCCAAGATCAATGGCCAGAGAAAATTACCGAGACGCTCGGTCGACTCACCTCCGGCCGCCGGAGTCCGATCGACAATCTGGACACACCATCGAACTCACAACGACGCATTGACGACGATCCCCGCTTCCGATTTTTCGATCTGACACTCGATCATCCGGAGAAATTTACGGACGATCACGGCCGTCGATTTGCAAACGGAGCCCGATCGCCACCAAACCGGTGCCATCGCGAAGCTTGAGCTGAGGAGAGTCGGGATACGTCCTCTGATCGTCCATCCTCTGCCGGAGCTCGCCGGAAAAACCAGAAAACACGGCCGCCACCACTTCGCTAGAACTCTCTCCTCCGGCCACCAAAACCGACGCCGCTGCCGCCAAAAGGAAGCTCTCTCCAAAGGGAGCTGATCGCCACCGAGATCGGCCGGAAAGGCTGCCGGAAACGGCTGGAATGGCGCCCGGAAGTTATGTTGAATTGCCCTTCTTAGAGCTGAGTTGCTCGGTTTGGAGCTTTACCCATAGTTGCTTGTATTTTCTCCTTTTTGCTCATCTAAGAGCTTTAAGTTATGTTGCTTATCTCAGAGCTTTTCTCATAGTTGCTCGGATTAGAGCTTTCCTCATAATTGCTCGTTCAGAACTTTACTGTATCCTCAACTTATTCTTTTCTGCTCGGCCTACTCTTTTCTACTCGGCCTATTCTTGTTTGCTCGGCCTATTGTCGTCTCGTCCTGCTCTTCTAGGTTGCTCATCCTTGCTCTTATATTCTGTACTGTCCATATTTTTCCTCTTACTTGTTCAATAATCTTCGTCTAACCTTATAAAGTTCTATACTCTCTCCATGAGCTCTTGATATGTATTTGCTGGATCAGTGGTGAGAGAGTCTTTGAATTTAGTCATATTGGTGTTGTCTGTCATGGCATCTATTGCTGTGTCATGATTTAATCTTTATTAGACCTCTCTATATAGTTTTTTAAGCTCTCTTTTTCTCTTTAAACATATTTTTTGAGATCACTAGACTTCTTCTTTGGAGATATACTGGTAATGAAGTGTGTTTGGAACGCCGAAGCTAATTGCTTGAATCTTGCATAGACTCTTTAACTAAGCTTTGATACCATTTTTTAGTAGCATATTTCAACATTGTAGGAAAACTCTGCATAGGATTAAATCTAATACATCCTGCGATCCTATCTTAGACTAAAAATTCGACACATGACTCTCTGGATCTCCTAGACCATTATAGAAATCTAGGACAAGCATCTTGAATCCAACAGGGATCCTAGCCATAAGAATGTTCTTTTCCTAAAGGGTTTGTAACTATGAAAATATCCTTTTTTAGATGCTTTGTCTCTTTTATCTATTGAAAAGCTTTAGAAATTCTCTTCTTCATATTATCTTCAAATGCTTGTTTTCATTATGTATTATTGCTCCTAGAACTTCAGCTAGCCTCCTGATCTCTGATTTTTTGGTTTGCTCTATTATGCTGCTCTCCTAAAGGATTGATCACTTGCTGATTTGCTCCTTCTTGATGTTGGATCATGTTGTATAGACTTAAAATCCCTTGGTAAGATGATGGCTGGTTTTGATTATTTGGAGCAGCTGGGGTTAGGTAGCTCACCATAGCTTGGCTTAAAAGGTCTGGTAATGTTACTGTATTGCCTATATCTAGGCATTATGTTAAGCCATAATGACCCGAGGAGAGGGAATTGAGAGGGGCTGGGAGGAGCTAGTCGGTTTACTAGAAATTGTTGGCAAATTTGTAGCTGTTAGTGTAAATATTTGGGGGTTATATGGTGTTTGCATGTATGTGTGTGCTGTGGCAAGGGGACCAGAAGAAAATTAGAGGAATGGCGGGATTCCCAGATTAAAGATTTCTCTAGCAGCCAAATAAGATAAGGAGACCATAGGAGGATTATCTAGGTAAGGCCAGAAAAGTTGAGAAATTCCTGATTGAGGTGTTTAGAATGGGTTTGGCGATGCTAGTAATATATGTGGCTGAGTAGTGACAACCGCAGATGGCGATGAAGTTGCTGGCACAGATGGATTTATAGGTTGAGATGAAACAACAGGCTGGGATGTCTCTGGCTGTTCAGCCTTGCCAGCATTTGCTGGTGGTAGAGGAGGTGCTGATATAGCACTAACTCCTTCCCCTGAAGGATCAACGAATACCACATTAATTATGGCAAAAGACATGATTTTTCTCAAAAAGCTTTTCCACAGACGGTGCCACTTGAGGAATCACCGAGTAAGACTTGATGATTGCCTAGCAGGATGATCCTCAACATAATACATGTAAAAAAGTAAACAACGGAATCACCAGAGATGGATTCCTCATATCCACTCTGATGCTAAAGTTATAGATTTAGGAGAACAAGCTGTAGGTTGTGTAATGCTAAAGTGAGTGTAACGTACCTCAAATCCGAAATTATCACCATTATCACCTTTATATATAGGGTCAAGTTGGTCCTTATTCGTATAAGAATAAGACTCATCTCCTAATAAGTAGGGAGTTAGTATCCTAGTTGGAGTCTCCTGGTTGGACTTTATTACTCATCCTGCTCAGATTTGATCCCTGAAATATAGGAATTAGCAATGTAGTTCGAAACTCCTCATCTATTTAGGAATCCATGTCCTTTCATGACTTGGATGTTAACTCACTATTGTTTCGTATTGCTTGGATCTCCTCATTCTAGCTATATTGGTCCTTATTCGTATAAGAATAAGGCTCCTCTCCTTACTTATGGAGAGTTAGTTTTCTAGTTAAATTCTATCTTTTTATTTTTTTCGGTTTGATTTTAGTCACTACACTCTTGGAACGTTGTTGGGAGTTCCTATCTTTGATAAAAACCCTTATTTGCTAATGACTTGAATGATGAGTTATCATTAGTCTGCTCTGTTCATCCTAATTGAATCAAATATGTTTTATGTGTAGTTATCCGATTAAAGCTATTGTTTATGATATAATTTTTTTATTCTCTATATTACATGTATAAATTTTATGTGTAAATCTTTCAATAGAGTATAAAATTGGACAGGAATATCATATCGAATTTTATGTTAAAATCTTTCCCGATATTATACTGCTTTAGAAATATAATGAATTTCTTAAATGTTAATAAAATAAAATGGAAAAAGAAGTACTGCAACTACCAAAATTTCCTCCAACACAAATCTATTAAAAGGTAAACTATTTCTCTCAGCAAATGACAACACAATTGGCTAATATCATCCAACTATAATTTTGCACCATTTAATTATTAAAGAAAAAGGAATTAATACCACATATTAGTCATACAATATTTAAGAGGACAAGTTGAGAGATAAGAGGATCATCAATTTAAAGTCATGGCAATAAATGTTGCACAATGTACAATCTACACTTGAACTCTTTATATATGCCATGTTTACGAGATTAAGTGGCAAGCAATTATATGTTAGGATGATGAAACCAATTTGACTTATATATGTGTAAACTTGTGATCTACAAAATGGGAATTATGTCAAACACTTCATTGTTCATGCTTATACCTAATTATGAATCAAAACATTGTACATAGTGTCAACATTCACATTAAATTTGAGTGTGCATGCTTGACAATTTAATTGTTTTTCTCTTTGACCTATAATGCGAATTTTTTGACTTTTCTTTTTGAAAGAAATTATAATTAAGAAATAACCAAAAATTCAAAATATACGGGGATTTAATTTTGAATGGCTAATTTGTTTTTATCTTCTTCTTTTTTAAATTCTTTTATTTAAAAAAATTAAACTTAAAATCTTACACAAATTAAGACTATCAAGTTAAATATACAAATACTTATACAAAAGTACAATAGGCTTACTAGCTAACAAAGTTATTTTATCTCTCATTATCCAATATATAAACTTTCATTAATATTGAATGATGAATGAAATTTTTAGATTTGATATTTTTTCAATTTCGATGAATATAAATATCAATTAATATATAAATTTTCATTAATATTGAATGATGGATGAAATTTTCAGACTTATATCTTTTCAATTCTAACTAATATAAATATCAACCAAATCACTCATTAATAGGTGAATTAAAAGTGACAGAAATATATATATTATATATACATATATATACACACTAAAGATCCTTCAAGTAAGAATGAGCAAGCATGCAGATGGAATAGTTGGATGTCACTATTCATTGTTTGGCTTAAAAAAGATGAAGGAAAAAGACAATACAGTCTTATAAAGAAGTAGAAAAGTATCCCACCCTTGACAAGGAATGCTGAATCCATCCTACCTAACACGTACACATAATTGAATGCTACATGTGAAACAGAACATGCATATACAGTTCTTGTGAATTATGAAATAAATAATAATATCCTTCAGCACTTAAAAGATAATATTATTTTTTGAGAGCAAAAAAGATATCATTATAATTTAGTAAAAAATACAACTTTAAGAACTGCTTCATTAAAAAACTTTTTAACATGTAAAATCATAAAAGACAAAAGAAGATAGGCCCTGCTACTATAAACTAAGATAATATTAATTATTAATTAGAATTTTAATGTGTTAAAATATAAATTAATAAAAATTTATATGTATATTTGGCTCAACTAAATAATGCTTCCATTTTAGTTAAAAATTCCTCATTAGTTAAGATTTTGCTATGATTTTGAGTACGCTTCAGAAGTGTTAATCTAATTAGAATGTATAAATAATGATACTTATTATATGGCCTTAACCCTAATTCGATAATTCTTTAATTTTTATTTTATATTTCGTTATACTTTTATTTTATATTTTGTTACACTTAATAAAAAAATTAATAGAACAAATTAAAATCTCAGGTAATAAATGAAAGAAATTCTCAATAAAAGTAAAAGAGTTTAATAGAATAAAATTGAGAATTTTAAAAGTTTAATAATTTATATTTTTGTCAAATGATGCAGCCTTGTAACTTGAGAATATCATAGGAGCAGCCGAGCACATGTAACAGAATAATAGATAGTCGTGATCCTATGCATGACATCACACAAAGCTAAATTACCTTCGTCCATTCTGAATTTTGGGATTAGTATTAAAGTCTTTAATTTTTAATTTATAACATTAAACTATATAATTTTTAATTTTAGTATCGTAAAAGTTCCAATTTTGATATTATTATTAAAATTCTTAACGTTTAATTTATAACATTAAACCATCTAATTTTAAATTTTAGTATCATAAAAGTTTCAATTTTGATATTATTATTAAAATTCTTACCGTTTAATTTATAACATTAAACTGTCTAGTTTTTAATTTTAGTATCACAAAAGTCCTTCGTACTATTTTTTTAGCAAAGAGACAACCGAAAAGCTAATGTGGCAATACCGCACATATAAAATAATTTTATTTATAAATTTATTAGTTATATTTTATGTCATTAATTAGATTAAAAATAAAAAATTTAAAATATATGAAGTAAAATGTAATTTTCTCCTCTCTCACTCAAACTTTAAAGTAAAAGATATTTGTTCTATTTTCTCACTAGCCAAACACAATAAAAAAATTATATTCTTTCATTTTCTCACCATTTTCATTCTTGCTTGCAACATGCTACAGACAGTACTCAAAGGGCACTCTTTGACTCTTCGCTTATCTCTCTCTCTCTCTCTCTCTCTCTCTCTCTCTCTCTCAACAACAATTACCTGCAAATTATCATCTTCTTGTCAACACCAACTTATCTCCTCCTTTTTTTCTTCCAAGAAACTTTCTCCTAAATGTACTTCCACCAAGAACGATAATGGTGAGAAAATGAAAGGAAAGATTATCTTTATTGTATTTGGCTAGTGAGAAAATAAAAAAATATATTTTTTTTTATTTTAAAATTTGAATGAGAGAATAAAAAAGATAATTACATTTTACTCTATATATTTTTTATTTATTTATTTTTAATCTAATTAATGATATGAAATATAATTAATAAATTTATAAATTAAATTCTCTTATACATGACATGCTACATCAACTTTTCAGCTGTCTTCTTATTGATAAATCATATATAAATTTTTTTTATAATATTAAAATTAAAATTCTGACGGTTTAATATTATAAATTAAATATTAAATACTTTAGTGATACTTTGGTTAGATCATTCATTGGTACGAGAAGGACCATCTCTTTTTGAAAGAGATTGTTTTCTTGCTTATTAAGAATTTGAAGGTGGGCAAAGTTTTGCATTTATAACAACAGCGAATAAGCATATGCTACCGGGCCACCGACAATACGGCATGGCCAATAGTTGATTTCGCAATTAATTTGCCAACTTCATACGGACACCTGCTATTAATCTTACATCGGCTTTAGTTCTACGACTCATAATTGTTTTCCTTTAATAGTTACATTAAATTCCTTTTATAAAATTTTATCAATTTCAATCAGATGATCTCTATTTTGAAATTTCTTTTATCAATTAATTAATGACTGATTTAATTTTTATTTAGTTAGATAATATTATTTTGTAATTAATAATAATAATAATAATTTATTTATAAATTGATTTCATATAATTTTTTTAATTTATGATAAATAATTATTATTTTAAAATTTTATTTAAAAGCTAAATAATTATGAAATTTGAAATTAGAAACTTTTCTATTAATGGTATTTAAATATCAGCTACAAACTATTAACTACCAGCCACTAGTTATATAAATAAGTTGAACTAAATATGCCCTTAATATGTACACCTACTAATTTCTTATTCAAAGATCACCTTAACTATAATATATATTTTTATATAAATAATTTCTATAGTGTATCTATCTGCTCAGTATGACTGTAAATGCATATCCTAACTTGAGTAAATTCTTAAGTTCGAATCATCCTTCTCACATTTATAACTAAAAAAGAGAAGAAGAATATTTCGATATTTATAATTTAATTTTCAACAGAAAGTAAGAGCTACACCAATTTGATTTATTATAAGAAAAAGAATAAATGATATATCCGTACTAAATTAATCTTCTAATATGTTCAAGATAAATATCGACTCTCTCTCGAGAGATGTAATATTAGTAATTAATAATAATATGAATGTAATCTATTTATCAATTATCTCAATTTATGATGGCGGAATCATATTTCAAGTCTTATCAATTTAAAATATTTTTTTTATTCTCAACAATAATAATAAAAAAGAAGAATATAATAAAATAAAAATTCAGAAAGATTTATAACAAAGGAAAATAGGAAACAAAAACAAAGAAAATAAACTTTTACTTTTCACCTAATCTCTCAAGCTTAAATTGCAAATTATGAGTAAGTTTACTATGCAAATTTCTAATGGAAACTGTTGTTTAGCTACACGTTCACGAATAAATTGATAGTCTAAGTTTAACATGTTTAACATGAGCATGAATTACCGGATTGAAGGAAAGATAAATGGAGCCAATACCATAATATTGTAGGTCTGACCGTACCAAAACTAACTTCAGGGGGCAAAGATGTCAACCAAATTGCCTCACAATACATAAAATTATTATTTCAACCTAGTTGTAATGGAAAGTTTTGTTGCTAAAATAATCGTCATTAAGGTTTTAATGATGAAATTCCTTTTGTTCCTTTGCTGATCAATGAATAATTTTGCCACAAATATATTTTTACAGTAAAACCATAAAGATGCACACTTCATGAGGGGAGAACAGTCTTGGAAGGAGGTTCTACAATTGTAGGAGCTATAATATAAATAAAATAAAATAAAAGAAGTGGCTTTATCTCCCTCACATGATATAGACTTTATTTAAAATATTTAGAGTGGTTATTATTCGCGCTCTCAAAATGATAGGATCTTTACACTTAACGGCATTTTGGATGCTATTAGCATTATGGGTTAATTGGACATTTTATAAAAGTTAATAGGTTTAATTGGCCAAAAAAGAATGAAAATTTAATTGGACTTTTTATAAAAGTTAATGAGTTTAATTAAGCCAAAAAAAAAATGAGAACTTAATTGGATTTTTCTAATAAGTTTAAGGATATTTTTGTATCTTTTGCTAAAAAAATAATAGTGATAAAAAATAAAGGTATAAGAAAGGAAAAAAATAATAGAGTAAATAGAGAGAGAAAAATGATAGAAATAGAAAATAAAGAAAGAAAGGAACAAAAATATATATAGAAAATGTTAGAGTTAGCCACAAAAATATCTCATTATATGTTGAAAAAATAATATTAGAATGGGAGAAGGTACATTTTCACCCCTAAAATTAGCTTCTAAGTACAAATATGCCCCTAAACTAAATTTAGGGACATCTAACTTATAAAACATGTTTTTTTTTTTTTTTTCTGTGATATTGGCCTCTGTCTTGACGATGATTAACTTTAAAAAATATCAATATTAATATACTAAATGACATTATTATAAGATTACCTAGATAGTGGGACCATTAAAACCACAAATTTTACTTCAAGTTTCTGGTCAAATAAACGGCTTTCCAGTACCTTCAGTGGTAAGAAAACCACACACTGGAGTAATGGTGATATTTCCTTCTCAATTGGCTTATGATGATAACTACAAAGAACAACAACAGCAACAGGATGATGTTCACTTTTTTTTTTTATATATATTTGCTCAAGTAATTTAGAAGCTCGGTAACTATGAATTTGAATTTAAATTTTTATTTTTAAAATAATTTTTATAAATAATTTTTCATAATAAATACAATTAAGTTAAAGAAAATTAACTATAATATTTTTAATTATTATAAATTATTTTTATTAATTTATATTATTAAATAATATAATATAATATATTTAGCGATGAAATATACTATTAATAGTCATTTAACATATTAACTGCAGCCGCTAATAAAATTTTACCAAATGATTTAATTTATCAATCATCAGTTACCAGTAACCAGCTATCAGCTATTAAATATCAATTAAATCTATAAATTCATTAAGTGCCTTGAGTTCTTATGGATATGGACATTTCTTATAAGAAATGATAAGTTTTAATCTCCTTATTTGAAATGTCTGATATTAGAAAATGTCCGAAGAACTGGGGGTGGTATTTGATTTCTTTTTCCTTTTTGGCTTATTCATATATTTTCTAAGAGAAAGTACTAAAAATCAGTATTGTTATTACAACTTTGAAGGTTACATTTGTTCCATGTTCCTCCCCTACTTTCCTCCTTCTTTCTTTTTGCATTTGTATGAGCACCATGTCCTCTCTGCTTGAAGCGTTCAGCACTACTGTTTCTGTCACCAATTTTAATTTCTTCTTCTTCTTTTTTTTTTTCCTTTTGGATTCTTTTATCACTTTTCTTCTTCATTTTCTTTTTATTTCTCACTATACTTTACTCATTTTTTTTAATTAAAAAAAAAATCAATTCAATTTGTTATCGGCTTCTGTAGTCACAGTAGCAATTATCAAAGATGAGAGAAGAAAAGGTTCTCGGTCAAACAATAGTGGGTTTTGAATTAAAACTGAGAGAGAGAAAATAACAGAAGTTACTGCTACTATTGGTCCTAAATTTGCCATGTCAGCCTCCTCAAACAGTGTTATACGCAGTTCTCTTCCCGATTCAATAGAGGGGCCAATATCACAAAAAAAAAAAGGTCTTATAAGTTAAAGGGCCCTAAATTTAGTTTAGGGGTATATTTGTACCTGGAAGCTAACTTTAGGGGTGAAAGTGTACCTTTGCCTATTAGAATTAACGACGGAAGAACTTGGTTGCTAATTAACGGACCTTGTGCTCGAATGTCAGAGGAGATTGCTGTGGGCTAAGGAGATATCACTAATTTGATCATAAAAATGCTAATGTATTAGTTAATCATGATTATCTCCCTTGAGCCTCTCACCAAATTCAATAACAAAAAAAAAGAAAGCATGTTATAACCCCAAATGCACAAATTCATAGTATTATTTAAGCTTTAATCGCAATTTGAAATCTCATATATCAAAAATAACAAAATAAATATTTTTGTTAAACCCAATAGCACTTTTAGCATGACAAGCAATGAGTCACTCTTGCTACTATTAGATATATAATTGATAAATCAGTTTCTTTTTTCGTTTATGATAATGTTTCTTTTTTCTATTTGATTGCTTTCTAGTTAGAAATATTTTCATTTATAAATCTACTAAGATCTTCTACCCTTAGCTTCATCAAGCTTACAATAAGGCAATATTGGAGAATTTTTTAGAAAAATTATAAATTTAGTGTTTTAATTTTTTAGTTTTTTATTTTATTTTGATGTTTAAACTATTTTCTTGTTTAATAAAGCATTTAAATCTAATAAAATATTCAATATAATGTATCTAGTCGGTTTTACATATTAAAAATTGCTTATATGACTTGTATGAACAATATAATAATCTCATATCTTCTTTTTTTTCTTTTTTTTTTTCTTTTTGTCAAGTTTCAACATTACTTTTAAATTTTTTATTTCTCAAGTAATTAATGGAAAAATATATCTTTTCTTTCTCATTCATCCAAATAAAAAATTGAAAAAAATTAAATGCTATTGCTTATTCTTTATTTTCTTAATTCACCTAAGAAATAATATAATATATTCTTTCATCTCAAAGCAATAAAAGGAGAGAGAATATTAAGTTTTTTTTAAAATAATTCTTAGAAATAAAAGAATAATGAATAAATATTTTCTTTTTAAGAAATAAGATTAATTCAACATCTTTGTCTTTTTAGTGTTTAAAATAAACATTTAATAGAATATAAAATGAAGATAGAAAAATAAAAAGAAAGAAGAAAAAAGAAATAGAAACAATTTATAAATAATGAAGAGTAAAGATATTTAAGTCATTTTATATGTAAAATAAGTTAAAATAATTCTAAAAAATCTTTTTGTCAGAATTTTCATTATGTAATCATTAATTAGGTTTGGGTTATACTATTTGCCTCTTGAGTTTTTGTATAATATACAAATTACTCCTTATATTTTATTTATCATACTAAAATCCTTTTGTATTTTAAGTCAATGTAATTAAAAAATTAAATTGATATAAAAAATATAATTCGATCCTTAAATCTCTTATCGAAGTCACAATTCTACTGTAACAAAATTAATAATGAGAATAATATCTATTTTATTTTAACAATTTAAAGTTAAATTATATGAAGTTTCTATATTTTGATTAATATAATTACTTTTAAGATATTTAAATTTTACTAAAATTTAATTATGCTAAAAATTCGAGTAATTAAAGAACACTAGTTAATTATTTTTGAACAAACGCTAAAGTTGATTTTTGTATAAAAATTAAACAAGACGGTTTTAGTATAATAAATAAACTAAAGATCAAGAGACAAATAGAATAAAATGATTGTTTAACATAAATTCTGACAGAATGAATTTTAATATAAAATTATAAAATAGAATGATAAAAAATATATTTTTAAATGTTAGCAGGTAACTAATATAATAGAAAAAATTATAGAAAGCAAATAGTAATTATTCCATTAAATAATTTTTTTAACTTGTATAACTTATAAGAGGTATTATAATATATAGAAATTAGCAAGTTTAAATATTTCACTAAATTAAAAATTAGTTTAAATACTAAAATAAAAAATTTTAAAAATTAAGATCCTAAATTTATAATTATTCCAAAATTTTAAAGCATACGAGGCATGTCGTTTAGGATTAAAGGATCATTTGATACCTTATCTGGCGTGGTAACAAGGTTTCTAATAACTTGCTATACCGTCCTTAATCAAGCTATAAATTTGTAAGTGTTGGAATATATATATATATATATATATATATTAATTTTTATAAAGAATCATTTTATAAAATAAGATTCTACACCAACTAATTTCTTTTATTCTTTATTATAAATTATAATATTCCTATTAATATTTTTTATAATCTCTCTCTTTTAAAATATTTATAAGTTTAAGATATTTTTTCTATTATTTTGATGTGCAGATTATAATTGGAGGTTCATTTTATTGCTATACTTCAAAAGTTTGTAGCATGTTAATTTCTTTATTTAAGCGTTAGATTTCATGTATGTAGTCCACTTGTATTCTTGATATATGATCATAATATTTATTGAAATTAAAATTTGTTATTATATTATTTCTCTTTCACAATCCATAAAATTCCATGAGATACACTGCTCAGTTTTTATTATTATAGATATTTAATATATTTTAGTTGTATATTTTATTAATGATTATCTATTAAAATAACTTATTATATTTATAAAAATTAATTAGCATTATAGATAAATTAAGAATTTATAAGAAAAACATTTGAATAAATTTTGATATATTAAATTAAATTAATTTTATACTACTAAGTCACATGCATATGATACATTGGTTCAACCAATGGTCTATTAATCCGGTGCCCTCACTGGTTAAGGACCGGACAGGTCTAATAACACTGAAGAATTTTAAAATCTAAATATTTTAAAATAAAATCTAAATGTTTTCATTAAAATTTGATAAGAATAGAATCTTAGATGAGTTTTGTAGTATTATATAATTCAATCCTTTTAATTAGAAACTATTATTTAATTATCTAATTGATATTCGAATTAGATTATGTTAATATTAATAGTTTCATTTTAATTCAGTAAAATTCTTTTTCCAAAGTTTGACACTTAGCATGATGTTTAAGGATCAAAGTGAATTTTTCAATGATCAAGTATTTTGATGTAGTTAAATATTGTTACTCACGGACTAAATTGATAAAAAAAGTTAAAATTCGAGCTAATTGCCTGTTGAGTTCAGATTTATGAGGCAAATTTGCATCTTAGTCATGTAAGTATGTTATTGAGCGCATCCAATAGGGCTCTTATTTTAAAAAGTAAAATTTTTATAATAAAAAATAATATTAAAAAAATATTTAAATATAAAAAGTAAAATATTATATTTAAGTCCAATAGATTTTTTATATTTTATTCTTTATTGTATTTTTATTTCTATAAGTATTAATGATTTTATTTCTTTTTAATTTTTACTAATAGGAAAATAAGAATTATATATAGTAATTAATTAAGTGTATAGAAATTTGTAGTGCATTTATTAATTATAGAGTAGAGAGTGAAGTTTGGTTCTTTATATATAGAAAGCCAAATTAACTTTTCACTTTATATTTAAAGAATACATAGTGTATTTAAATATCATTTTATAATATAATTCTTTAAAATAAAATTTTTGACAAATATAAAATATATTGGGGATGCTCTTAACAAAAAAAATATCTATTTTAATAGAAAAAGGAGATGAGCTCTCCGTCGCTTCGTAATTTTCATAGAATTATAGCTAATATGGAATGGATTGAAGCCGGTCACCACAATGCTGACTTCAAAGCCGGAAGATAGACCCAACTAAGATGAGGTCATGGGTGCTCTTGATAAAATATTCTTAAAAACTGTTTCCTTAGAATTTGAATCCAGAATTTAGAATCCCTGGTGAAAGCCATCTCGACCAAACTACCACCCTAGACGATAACAAAATATTTTATGTATGTTGCTATATTTTTATCAAGTTTTTTTAGATGCCTCCTGAATTTATGTCCAAGAGTCAAAGACACTAAATTTAAACTTTTTAACAAATAGTTCTCTAAGTTTATATCTAAAGATCAAATACATTTAATTTAAATTTTTTTAGCAAATAGCTCTTAAAACTTTTGTCCAAGGATTAAATACATTCAATTTAAACTTTTTTACCAAATAATCCCCTTAAACTTTTTCAGAAAATGACAGTTGGACAGAGATTGAGTGGGTTAATTGCTGAAATATTTAAATTGGATGTATTTGACCCTTAAACATAAATTCAGAGAACTATTTATTAAAAAGAAATTAAAATAGATATATTTTATTATTGGACATAAATTGAGGGAGTAAATTAATCGTTTTGTCTAATTTTTCTTTGTCCTATTTTGGGGTTTGCTTGTTGGCCAGAAAAAGTAATTTGATATTTGGGAGAGGGAAAGAGAGAGTTGGCAAGAATTGAATTTTCTCCTCTTGACCCCAGCAAAAAGAGAGTGGAAAAAATCAGAAGCTGACCTCCAAAGCTTTGAAGCCCAAAAAAAGTGCACTCCGAACGTTGATAACCGTACACCGCAACACTGCCCTTTACCTCGCCAGCCAAACAAGCACAGATATCAAGAACCGAATCTCATTTTTATTCTATAATGCTAACATGGGATCATCTCCCTCGTAGATCACAATGAGATAACCACTCTGGAGGTATAATTTCTTTTTCTTGGCGTAAATCCTGAAGTGAGGATTTGCTAAAAGACTTGAATTTTTCATCTGGGTATATTAAAAAAGAAAAGTTTCAAATCATGGAGAATGAGAATAAGCATAAGAAATACGCTAAGGAATTGGATGTAGCGGTTAGAGTTGTACATATGGCTTGTACGCTTTGTCAGAGAGTGCAAGAAAGCCTGGTTTCTAGGAGTAATGATCAGGTTCTGTCTAAAGATGACGATTCTCCTGTTACTGTTGCAGGTACTTCAAATTTTGAATTTTTGTTTATGTTTGTTTAAATGGTGAAGTTGCGGTTTTTGATCGGTGCGTTCTTAATTTGGTGTTTGGTAATGGTTTTGTTTTGGTAGTTGCCTTTTTTGGGTTAATGGGATTATCTGCATTTGAAATATGGTGTTTGATTAGTTTTAATTTAGGTTGTCTTTGAAAAGTTGGTTGCTTAGAGAATGTGGGGTTAGAATTAAAATTTGTCAAAAGAATGGTGAATTTTGAGTGACTGATGTCATTTGCTTCATAATGCTTTATGGTAAATGCAAGAGACATTTGGCGTTGTATTCCTGTGCGTTCAATAACCGAAGATAACTATTTAGACCTGTTCTTTTCCTTTTTCTAAAAGTTAAATTTAGTGACTTCTTTTGGCAAGTGGCAAGCTTAGATTAAATGTTACTATTGGTAATGCTTGAAAACTTGGTATCTTTTACTTCCTTGCAAGGTTCTGGAAGGAAAGGGATAGTTGATGCCTTAAATAATTATTTGGTAAAATATGTCAAGGTTCCAGAGCTATAGCATATATCTTGATTATATGATTAAACTTCAAGTACATGAATCTAGATATCTAGGTTACAGATTGGCAATCTAAGGCACCTGGGGATGATCTAAATATCAAGGTATTGGTTTCAAGAGCAATACCTTTAGGAACTTGCAAGTGTCATTCTTCTCTGCTTCAGAACTTGTAATTCTTGAAGTACCTAACAAATCGAACATGTTTTCTCTTATGTCATTAATCTTTGGGAAATTAAAGATTTTTGTATTGCTAGAATTTCTGATACTGCCTAAATGGATGGCTCTTACACTTATGTTTGGGGATTTCTGTATTGAAGTGTTCAGGGACCCTAGAGATAGTTGAAATGTGGATTCAGTTATTCATATCTTAATTCGTCAACTCAGAAATTGGAGCATAATATGCTTCTGAAGCTTTCCCATCTGGACAAAAAGTTTGAGTTTATTGAAGAATTAAGTGGATATTACAAGAACAATAAGATGATTATATGATGGGGAATAATAAAATTTTACTCGTTGGTAGAACTATGGATTAATATCACCATTATGCTATGCCTAGTTGGCAAGTTGCAGTAAGATTGCCAGGACCATCACTTGCTCCATTACATTGGACAAAAACAGAGGAATAGATGATAGAATATTCCTAATATGAGATGTAGTAAGATAGGGATAGGCTTCTTTGGAGTGCTGAATAGGAGCAACGATTATCTGTGGATTGCAAAAAACTGCTAAGATTTCATATGTGATATTATATTGGCAAAAGATCATAACGGTTAAAAATGACTAATTAGAGTTTAAAATAGTTAAATAAAATCACCAACAAGATTTCCTAAAATATTCTGTAGTTTCCAATATTATATCAGCTACTCATGCTTTCAGAAAACATCCAACTTCCATGTTCATTGCATTACAATATTAAAACTAACAGTTGTTGGAATCAGGAGGCTTTGATCTGGGTAACAAATTGCTTGGTTTATGGTAATGTAGTTAAAGATTCTATGAAAATGAAGGTTCAGTCTTCAGTTCAGTTTGTAAACTGAATTGATTTAGAAAATCCAGTGACTTTCTTTTGTTGAACCTCTGCGTCGGGATCTCATTATTCAAAGTCTTTGCTCTCTGGTTGTGTGCACATTAATGTGAAGTGTAGACTAATAATGAAATAGCAGGAAATACTAAAACGGTTGGAGCTGCTTTTAAATGATTAGAGTACTCTCAAAACCAATTTGCAATTATATTTTGTCCTATTATACACTTCCAAACTTACTGATTCTCTTGATGCCAATGCTTGAATAGATTGGAGTGTTCAAGCAACTGTTAGCTGGATATTGTCAGAAACTTTTAGGGATCAAAATGTATCTATCATTGCTGAAGAAGATGTCCAAACTCTTTCCAAAGATGACTCGGCAGGTTTACTGGCGGCTGTTGCAAACACGGTGAATGAAATATTAGCTGAAGCATCAAAATATGGTCTTCAGAGTCCCACGGAGGCCCTTGGAGGTGCACAAATTCTTGAGGCCATCAGTCGATGCAACTCAACTGGGGGCCCCATTGGACGACATTGGGTACTTGATCCTGTTGATGGAACATTAGGATTTGTGCGTGGAGATCAATATGCTATAGCCTTGGCCTTGATTGAGAATGGAAAAGTGGTGATTGGGGTCCTTGGGTGTCCAAATTATCCTATGAGGAAAGAATTACTGAATCATTTTCATCAGTGCTATCAGAGCATATCAAAATCGCCTTTGCCTACTTCTGATACAGGGCAGAAAGGATGTGTGATCTATGCACAGAGAGGCAGTGGTGAGGCATGGATGCAGCCATTAATCCATGGAAATAACAAATTTCAATGGCCAAATTCTGCAAACCGGATAAAGGTCTCTTCCATTGATGATCCAGAACTGGCAACTTTCTGTGAACCCGTGGAAAAATCCAATTCGAACCACATCTTCTCAGCTGGGGTTGCTCACAGCATGGGGCTAAAGTATGCTGTCTTTTATAATTCCTTGTTATATTCTAAATTTTTATTCTATGTGACAATTAAATCAACTGGTTGAAAATTTATTGCAAAACTGTGCTGGAGAAAACAAAAAGAGGATAATATTCTACCCTTACAATTGTGAAGGCATGAAAGAAAAAGTAGACTGAATCTCACTAGAGTTCTTACTGCTTCATGGTCTGAATAATTTTATAGAATTCACTGTAACCAAGATTAAAAACTTGATAACAATGTTATAGGTAATGGAAGGAACTTGGACTTGGGCTTTATGTATGCAAGGTCTAGTAAATCCTAGAGTAAGAAAGTAGAATTGCCTTCAAGTTGCAATCATATGCAAGCCTTGCTTATTCTTGTACCAGCTTTCCAACTGAAATGATTAAGGCATATGCTTAAGTTTGATTTATATGTTATGTCAGGCAATGTTGGGAAGTAGATTTTCATGCTCTTTCAAGTTGTTTCAACTTTTGCATCAATTAGAATATCTAAACCTGAAAGCAAGTCCATCTCTTTTGATGCCGTTTGCAATCAGAGTGAATGAGATGGTTTACTTTGGTCATGTTCTGTGTTTTGATCCTCATACCTCTCTTTTCACATTCTAATGACAGAAAACAACCACTGCGTGTCCATAGCATGGTCAAATATGCAGCGATTGCTCGAGGAGATGCTGAGATTTTTATGAAATTTGCCTCTTGTGGGTACAAAGAGAAGATATGGGATCATGCTGCTGGTGTTGTCATAGTAGAAGAGGCTGGTGGTGTGGTGACCGATGCTGGTGGAAGGCCCCTAAACTTCTCGAGAGGGATATACTTGGAAGGTCTTGATCGGGGCATTATTGCTTGCTCTGGTGCTTCACTACATGAGAAGCTCATTGGGGCTGTTTATGCTAGCTGGGACTCTTCTAATCTATGAAGCCTTCTCAATCTTGATGCTGGATGTATCCAACATAATTTCCATACTCTTGGCAGGGTAAGGTCATCTCCACTGTTGGTATATTGTGTTTGTGGAAACTTCTTTTAGATTTGACTATCGCTCGGATGTGGACATTCTTCTGAATTTTGAACAAGCATTTGAGTTAAGAATGTCTAGCAAGTAAGATATTATTAGAACCTAAAGAGGAGCTTTACAATGATTCCTTGGTCGAGTAACAAGAATGCACATAATTGGGTGTATCAGTTTTGCTGGTGCCAAGATGATATGACCCCTTTTACCAATTTTCGACACAGAATCCAACATTATGTTAACCTAGTCTCAATGGGACTTGTTTTTGTTTCATATTTCTTAATACTATCTCAGGACAATTACTTTGCCAGGTTGCTACCTGCTTATACATGGAGGGATTCTTTGCTAAGCTGTCAAAGAGTGGCGTATTTGACCCATTGACTCAAGGATATGATCTTGAATTAAGGTTCTGTATACTGAGCATTAAATGTGCAACTTTGTCATATTATTGTATAGAGATACCTAACCAGTATCTGGAATACCTCTAATGTAACAAATAGTATTGATGGTGAAGTTGCATATCTATTTACATCCTAATGCAGAACTGATTGCTGTGGATCACTTCTTGGTTGTTTTCTGTTTATTATTTGCATTGTGATATGCCATGCCTGCTGTGCAAGCTTAGCAATTAGAACACGATTTGGCATGCATTGCAATCTTTTTCTTGTTTGGCCCTGGGTTTTTCTGGAAGATGGAGTTTGGATGCCCTTCGCAGCCAATGCAATCTACGAGGTTTCACATACAAGATAAGACTCGAGATCCAGCATCTATTGTTTTGTCAGGGTGAAGTTCGATTGGCATCGAGTTTTTCTGACTCGACAATCTTGAGCTATCATTCTTTTCCATCTGATGAATGACCTTACCGATTTGTTAAGGCTATAAAATTTGAACATGGCAGCTTTGAACAGAAAACATCTGTAGTTACAGGGTAAAAAAGAAGGCCTCTTTTCTTTTAGAGTAAAAACTAAATTTTGTGTGCTATACTGCCATTAGAACCAGTACCAATTCCCGTATATATAGAGACTACTGAATATGTCTTAAATACTCCACTGAATTGTTTAGCTAACCCCAGTCAACAAGGATCCATATTGCCATACTTCAATTTTGAGATCCTACAGCAACTAAAAAAGAAAAAGAAAAAAAAAATAGAAATTACAAAGGAGAAAGATATTGAGGAAATACACTTCAGTCCTCAGAAAAATCAACAGTTAGAGTTTACTTTTATAGCTGGTCATTGAGACCCTCTACATTCTTGAAGTGTATACAACTTGTCTTTCCATTCATGAATGTCATCTATCTCCCTCATCTCCTCTGCAATATGGATAATTTTATCAGGCAAACCTCCGCATTCTTTGACAATTAGCTTCGCAATTTCATCAACCTCCGATGGAAGTGAGTTTCTAAGGGTTTCCTTAAATAAGTTGTCTGCATCTCCATCAGGAAGAGGCTTAACTTCAATGATTTCCTGACAACACATCCTGCGACACAACTTTGACAATCGAGTAGTTATAATTGGCTTACAAGTATTTACTTCAGTTGGAATGCCAACCTTAACTTGATCAAAGTAACATGAAAGACCATCTAAGATTAGCACACATTTCTTTCTTCTTAGAAGTCCTTGGTGTAACTTGGCTGCTCTTTTCCTTGTATCTTCTTCATCAGAAAGATCGAGTCCTACTTCTTTGGCAATATCATTTTGCAACTTGCGGATGCTGGAATCATCTGATATAGTAACCCAGTAAACATGATGAAAAGTAGCATTATCAGAAGTAGCATTTTGAAGGAGTCGATTATGAATATGCGTCATAATCGCCGTTTTTCCAACTCCTTCAGGTCCATGAACACCAATACTTAGCACCTGATCATTCATCAACCCTGCCCAGATTGTGTCTAGAACTCCTCCATTTGGATTATGACCCACCAAATTTGTTGCCAATAATTCGTTCCCAATAGTTCCATGCACATCTAGCAGAGGAGATTCAAACTGTCCCTGCTCATAAAGCTCTTCTACTTCACGAATCCTCTTTGCAACACGACCTTCCCACCATGGTCCTACCAGATATTTTCTTTCTGAAATTTGTTGTTCCATGCTACGCACTTCCTTTTTCGTTCTCTGAACACTGCTCAACCAATTTACTACTTCTCTTTTTCGCTTTTTTCCAGTTCGAAACTCGACAACTTCTAGTTTTCTGTTAATATCTTCCTCCACACTGCACAATGCTTCCAATTTTCTTTTCAGTGTTTGCTTATTTTCATCAATACGGTTGTGATAGCTAATGAATGACCATATATTGTTGAAGACCTCCACTTTTGCCCATATAGTCTCAAGAAACTGAGTACCCGTTGCAGCACCTAATGCAAACAATGCCAAGAACTCCATTTTCTTCCTCACTGCACAAATCAATACCAATTCATGATCACAGACATGAAACATACTTTCTCAATGGTTTGTTCCTTTCTTTTGTTTTCGTTATGATCAACAGAAATGGTTATTTTATTAGCATAATTTGAAGAGAGTTTTAAACACAATTTGGCTTAGCTTTTTCAAATCAGCTTCTTTAAAAAAAAAAAAATTTATTTTAAAGATTTTTAGAATCTATGGTTTTTGAGAATCGCTACAAAATTCAGCTTTTTTCTAAAATTATTTTCAAAATTGCTAAAAAAATAAAAATCAGAAAAAAATCACGATCTCTACTTGTGCTAACAGAACTAAAAATGGATTCCTCTCCATTTGTTGTTTGATTCCAGAAAGTTAAGAAAATAGATAAATAACATAGCAAAAGACAATCTTTTTCTCTATGATTAAATTTAAAGTACAAAAATCTTGAATGATTAATACTACTTCAAGAACATATATTTTGCAATATATTTGAAAAGAGGAAACTAATGAATAGCAGAAATGTGACAAGACAAAAGAAAAAAATGATGAGAACAATGATTATCATATTACATACCTGCTACTGCTAATCTCTTCCTCTCTACGCTCCTCAATTTTTCTTTGTGGACAATAAGAAAGATTGCATTTACAGGAGCCAAAAAAGAGAAAGTTAAAAAGACTTGGTTAAATGAAGCATGTCTGAATCAATGTGAGGTACTTTTCCAGGAAGTTTCCAAGTTCGTTCTAGGTAGGGTATCCAGATTTGGGCTAGTTGGAATGATGTGAGAAGATGATGGTCCTTAACTGAGTCCAATAAGAAACCATATGGGTTTTGACCTTCAGTATGATAGATGAATTCTTTTGATCAATTATGTTCTCCGCACCATTCATTTCATTGGAGACTGATAGATAGCTGGACTGACATTGTAGAGAAATAGAAAAGGCAGGGCATTATCCAATCTAAAGCCTGTATCATTGCACTCCAGTTGTGGCTTTCTAAAGTTGTCACAATAAAACACAGAAATTCCTTTCAGGTTTTGAAGGTTTGGCAGCATTTGCAGGAGGGAACAGTTTCTTCATGCTTGCATAGTTAATTGTTTCACTGTTTTTTTTCACAAAACCTCAGAGCCTAGTAATATATTGCTGGTGGTGGCCTGGTGCGTGTGGCAGCTCCTCCCCTAAATAGAGAGAACAACAGATACAGCTTTCTGTTGATCCTTAGAACTTATCTGAGCCCATAATGGCATTCAAATCTTTGAAAATTTTGGAAAGCAAGTAATTATAACCAAAGGTACCAAGCCTGAGTAGACAAAGCAAATATATGAACAAACATCCCAAGTAACTCATTGTATTAACATACAATGCTTATAGCATAATGGAAGGTAAAAAAATCAGTAATAAACTTGAAAAATAAGGTGCTAAAACTAATTCACAGAAAGAAAGCTGTGGAAAACTAAAAGAAAGTGCACAGTTGAGGAAGCAGTGATTAAGTAGAACAAAATTAAGAAATAAGCTAAAACTATACTGACATGAGCAAAAGGTTCCCTTCATTTTGTTATACATCAGCTCACTCTTGCAAGACCCTGCCGAAGAATAGAAGCTAGAGTTCAATCTCATATGATACTGTGGTTTTCTGGACAGACCACAAAACCTTTCCCAATGTTGCTCCACCTGTTCTTTTTTCTTAAGCTTTTTGTGCATAAGCAGCTTCAAGCTGGTACTGCTAATACAGAAATATATTTCAATTCGCAGCACTCTGAACTCCTTCAGGCAGAATTAATTAGGCATCTCCGTCTGAGCTGGTACTGCTAATACAGAAATATGTTCTCAACTAAGCTTTAAATTCTTCTTCATGCAAAGTGCAACTATCTTCTTCTGCCTTGGCCTACAAGTTTTAGCTCACCAATATATACCATAGGAACAGCAGTTCGTAGTTTCCAACTTCCTCAAGGTTGCTAGTTCCTCTCCTTTAACTGTCAATGATGGGTCAAGTAGGAGCAGTTGCAGACAGGATAGTTTAGGTGGTAACTCCTTCAGTCTATGTTTAACCAAGATACAGATATCTGAGACTGGAAAAGCAATTCCAGGCCCGGAGGCACTTCCTCAAGTCCGCTATTGTTGAAATCCAACTTCCTCAATGCCATAAGATTTGCTAATAATGCAACATGCCTTTTATTGTAACAAAATATAAAACTTAGGTTTTTCTAGGAACATACAAATTCTATTTGTTAGTTATGTGCAATAATATTACAATTATAATTACAAAAAATTTGCTTGCAACATTTAAAAGTGACAGAAAAAGCCAATTCCGGAATAACAATTTTAGCTGAAAGAAGGGAAAGAAATGCAGTAATTACCTGGGCAAACAAGGTTCTTTCTTAATGATATTGTATCAAGATAAGCAGCATAGAATGATGCAAAGTATTGACTGCAAAGCTTTTGCTGACAGAAAAGAAGAATGAACAATATACTGAATATATACATTCAAAGCATACTGGCTAGATTCAAGGAGAGGCAGTATTTTATCGCCTCCTGATACCAAATAAAATGCAGACAATGTTCCTATCAGAATATTTTTTTAAAACAAAAAGAATATCATGCACGGCGGACAAATGAATACTGAATTCACCTTCCAAGAAAGTGTCATGTAAAGGACCTCACCACCTCATACCAATTGATATGCCTAAAATGTACAAGCAATGCAAATAGGGACCATTTTGTAGGGGATATGCTTATTATGCATACAATTTCTCAATGTTTTTCTTTCTGGGAATACAATTTCTAAATGTTGTATCAAATAAAAGAGTTAACTTCAAAGACATATGATTGCATTTGAAAGACATATTTTCACTGTGTCATTATCCATTTCTGGATAATCTAAAGTATAAGAGTCATTGCATAAGATGTTGTTGTCTCTTACCCACTTTTAGGATATAATAATAACCAAATGTTGAGTGTAAAACTAAAGAACTAGAATTCAATGCTTCGACTATTGTTTTGAACTTAAAAATGAAACTTGACAATTATGGTTAAGAAATGGAGAAGCTGAATGGGAATGGGAGTTTCGATTTAAAGTGAGTTATTTTTTTAAATAAGCAAAACACACTATTTTAACAAAAACAGACTGTAATTCTGATGTAGATTATATATGGTCCTATGTATCTAACTCACCTGAGCTATAATGTCATATAGGATCAATTTCATGGGATATCATGTATCTAATTGCAAAAAAATGTAGGGTTAAATACTATTTATCTCATGTGGTTCGACTTAATATACGAGTCAGTTTTTGTATTTTTTTTTAGAAATAATTACATTTTTAGTATCTGAATTTGTCAAGAAATGACAATTGAGTAGTTGAATTTTTAAAACTAACAATTGAGTGTGACAATTTGTAAAGAAATAACAAAAGTGGTGTTTTTAGCATGGAACTTTCAGATTTCTCTTAAATTTTTTATAGATATAGATGAGAGAGTAAAAATTGTTGAATACGTCAAAAATTAAAATAGATTCATTAGTGATATAGCCTTAGAGTAAATTTTATCTTATATAACTCTCTTTCTCTAATTTTTATTAATCCTCAATTTAGTAGTCTTAAACCTTAATATCAAATTCATTAATCCCAATATTTTTTGTAATATAAAACTCTAATGACTTGATAAGAACACGTGTATATATAATAGAGAAGTTTATCATTTTATTATTTTTATAACATTTCTTTACCATTTGTCTCTTATTTTTCATCTCATTTAACATAAAAAAATTTTACATCGGTATTTATAAGATGTGATTTGCTAAAAACACTATTTTGTTATTTTTTACAGATTGTCACATTTAATTGTTAGTTTTAAAAGTTCAACTACTCGATTGTCATTTTTTGATAAATTTAGACACTAAAAATATAATTATCTTTTTTTTTTCTATTACATTAAAATCTCCTTGAGTTTTAATAAAACTAACTACTACATCTTTCGTGTTAGTCGAATAACTAAACTGGTAATTTAATATTATAATTTGATCCTTAAACTTATTATTAAATATTAAATTCGCCCAAAAGTAATTTTATTATCAAATTAGAGTAAAATCTTATTTTTAGTACAAGTTAGTTTTAATGTCTAATTAAAATAATAAATTTAATATTCTTTTTCCCACTCTAATTTTTTATTTTTAATACAATTTAATTCAAAAATGTAAATATTTTAAAACTATTTATATTTACAATAAATTTATTAAATTACGATATAATTTTAATTATAATATAAAATAAATATTTCTAGTTAAAAATATCA
Organism: Ricinus communis; assembly: GCF_019578655.1. Lineage (NCBI taxonomy): Eukaryota > Viridiplantae > Streptophyta > Magnoliopsida > Malpighiales > Euphorbiaceae > Ricinus > Ricinus communis. Next base: position 10,095,484 of record NC_063264.1, on the reverse strand, counting down.
TTCTATTGTTATTTTTATTATATATTATAATTAAACTATATAAAAAAGTAAAACCTAAATTAAACCATCATGTCTTAATCTAGTGAAATAATCTAGCCACAAAATTGACAAATTCACTATCAATGAAGAGATCATATTAATCTTGTATGTTAAAATAAATTTTTTTTATCAACAATTCAAATGAGATTAATACAAATAAAATTTTCATTTCTAATATAGTTTAGTTTTAGTGTCTAGTAAAAATAATAATTTTTAACTATTTATTTTATTTAAAAATTTAAAATTTAACTACATAGTAATTTAATTAGATTATATTAAAAAAATAAAAGACATAAATAAGTAAAATTTATTATTTTAATTAGACAATAAAATTAATTTGTGCTGAAGATAAGACATTACTCTAATTTGATATTAAAATTAATTTTGAACGAGTTTGATATTTGATAATAAATTTAAGGATCAAATTGTAATATTAAATTGCTAGTTTAATCTTTTAACTAACATGGAAAGAGATAATAATTAATTTTATTAAAATTTAATGAGATTTTAATGTAATAGATAAAATATAGGGACTAAGTCATATATTATACCAAATCATAAGAAATAATAGTATTTAACCCAAAAATAAATGTCTTATACGACAGTATTATTAAATTAAAAAGAACACTAAAGGTTTAAGCCTATAATTCTAATAGGACTAGAAACTATATTTTATTTTCCTACTACGATTAAGCTAAATTTGATCGTAGCTAACTTTTTGGCAATTAAATTCAAAAGGCTTTAAGTTTTTCAATTAAATTAGGGTTTTGTTTTTATTTAAAATTGTTTTTAAGTGTTATCTTCATCAATTAAAATTAAGTATTGCTAAGTATCTATATACTATTATTATTAGCTATCCATGAAGTTAGATATAACACTAAATTCTTTTTGTGTGTGTAAACATAATTATTTTTAATTAATGTATAAGAATATAGTCCATTCAAAAGTCTTTCAAAACTAATATAAAGAGATCAGATTAAATTAGATTTCTTTAAATTTATTAGGTCACACTTTCTTTAATTAAGTATGAAATCATAAGATTCTGATTTTGAATAATTTATTATATTAATATTGTTTTATATTCTGTACATTCCAGCATCTATTAATATTGTTTTATAATACTTTTTTATTATTTTCAGAATTTACCCATTGTAAAATAATAAAATTACATTAATTTGATATTTGTAATTGTAGGATTGTTATATCATCCACCCAAGAACATTAAGAATCATGTATCTAAGATCAAAACACATGTATCTTGTTAGAAATATAATTAGGCGTGTGTTTTGATTAATTATGAAATTATGATTTATTTGATTAGACATTAATTGATATTTTATATCATTAAATAACCAAGAGACTAAAAGAATAAAAGTAAATTAACATACAAATTTATATTTATTACAAAATAAATGAATCAATATACTATAAATATTTTTTTATCGTGTCATCCCTTCATTTTATATTATATATTATTAAAAAAATTTATTAAATTCGTTATTTCAATTTTTATAATTTACTATATTTTATATTTCTTTTTTATTATAACGCTAAATTTATTTTTTAAAAACATGTTAATATTTTATATATATATATATATATATATATATATATTAAAATAATAGAAGTTTTAAGCAACACAATTAAGAGTAAACATAAGAAAAAATAATTTTATATTTCTAAAAGAATAAAAAAAAGTTAACATATTTCTCACCAAATATTATTATTATGATTTAAATTTATAAAATGATTTATTAGTTCATATATTGTAAATTATAGATTTATCACACGTATACTTGAGGTTCATAAGTTATAGTCTAAAAAATCATAAATTAAAAAATAGATTCATATGTTAAAAACAAGTTCACCAGTAAAAATTAATGAATATACACTTCATATTTTAATGAATCTTACACTAATAATAGATGAATATATAATTTATAAGTAATGAACATCAAATTTATATTTAATAGCCTAACACTAATAATATATGAATATACAATTTTTAAGTAATGAACCTAAAGTTTATGTTTAATAAATCTGACACTAATAATAAATGAATAGTTTATGTTTAATAAATTTGACACTAATAATAAATGAATATACACTTTATACGTAATAAATAACATATTCACATATTAAGAAAAGGTTCACAAGTAAAAAATAATGAATTTACGCTTTATATTTAATGAACCTTATACTAATAATAGATGAATTTACAATTTATAAGTAATGAACTTAAAATTTATGTTTAATAAATTTGACACTAATAATAAATGAGTGTATACTTTTAAAATTCATGTTTAATGAACTTGACATAATAATAAATGAATATACACTTTGTAAGTAATGAATATACCGTTTGTGCATAAAATAAATCAATATTCATAGGTTAAAAGATAACATGTTCATTATCTATAAACTACAAGTTCATCAAATGTACACTTGAGGTTTATTTAATACAGTACACACATTAATATCCATAGAAGAGTCATTTAGTTTAAATTAGCTATTTGTTCCTAATTAAGCTTATCAAATACTTTTTTTTAATCTTAATAAAATACTAAAAAAATATTAATTAGTATAAATATACACTTTATAAGGTGAAATTAAAGTTCATGTTTAATGAACTTGACACAAATAATAAATGAATAAACACTTTATAAGTACTGAATATAATGTTTGTGCATAAACTAGATGAGTATTCATAAGTTAAAAAATAACATATTCATTATCTATAAACTACAAGTTCATCAAATATACACTTGAAGTTCATTTAATATAGTACATACATTAATGTCTATAGAAGAGTCATTTAGTCTCAATTAGCTATTTGTTCCATATAATTAAGCTTATCAAATACTTCTTTAATTTCAATAAAATACTAAAAAAAATTAATTAGTATGAATATACACTTTATAAGTGGTGAATCTAAAGTTCATGTTTAATGAACTTGACACTAATAATAAATAAATAAATACTTTATAAGTACTGAATATAATGTCTGTGCATAAACTAGATCAGTATTTATAAGTTAAAAAAATAATAGATTCATTATCTATAAACTACAAGTTCATCAAATGTACACTTGAGGTTCATTTAATATAGTATATACCTTAATATTTATAGAAGAGTTATTTAGTCTCAATTAGCTATTTGTTCCATATAATTAAGCTTATCAAATACTTTCTTAATTTAAATAAAATACTAAAGAAAGTGTTAATTGATATGGAATGAAAGGAGTAACTATTAATAAAATTTTAAATAAGAAAATAATTAATATTTAATAAAAATAAAGTTATTTTTAAAATTTAAAATTTAATAAAATTATCAATTAACCAAATATCAAATATAAATATCATATTCTGAAATTTATAATTAATTAATTTGTAACATGACTATTTTATTATCCAAAAGACTATAGAAAAAGAAAAGAAATTAGATATAATTAAAGAAACAACCAAATAAAATTCTGGAAAATAAATTTTATGCATGTGTAAGATGATCCAGATTCACAATATTGTATGAGCCTTGGTCTATTGATATAATATACCATAATTGTACCTATCTATTTATTTCTTTTAATAATTAAGTTGTTGCAACAGCATATTAGAAGTTTAATATAAAAGAGAAATTACATTATACACACTTTTTTTGAAAATAATTATAGAAATATCTCAGCTTTTTTTCTTTTACATTTTATGCCTCAACTTACATTTTGTACTTTTTTGTTTTCACAGTTTTTTTATTTTTGCAACTTTCTATTTCTTCTCTCTTTCTCTTTCTAACTTTCCACTTCTTCTTCTTTCTCCTATCTTCACTTACAGTCAGTTTTTTTCTTTCATTTTCTTCATACATTCCTATTCTTTAGCTAGTTAACTGTTTTTATATCTTTATAAATGGTTTCTACTCGTTCTTCTCCCATTTCTTCTAACATTCGATCTAGTTCTCAAATACTTTAAATTTACAAAAAAGAAATTTAATTTGAATGCGTCAGAAGACTATTTCGACTAAGAATAGGAGGGTTCCTTCTTCTAAAGCTCAATCTATTGAAAACAAAGATTGTAAAAAAGAGAAATCAGATGGCTCAAACTCCAAACCTATGGGTAAAAAGAGTAACGAGGTTAACGATGAAAATGTTAATAAATGAAAGAAGTTTGTAATTGATGAAACTAAAATTCAACCTAAGGTATTTCTTGTTTATTTTTGGTTTTTTATTTTAAGTTTATTTGTTTAATTTTTAGTTACTTTTATTTTATTTAGGGTGTTGTGTTTTGGTATGTTGTTAATAATTCTTTTGTTATTTAGGATATATTTACATTTTCTTTTGTTGATATTCTTTTATTTGATATTTTTTTTTACTTTATAAAACTGTAATGTTTTATTTTTTAAATTTTTATTTGATTTTTACTTTTGCATAATCTATTTTTGAATTTGTATTGTTATTTTTGTAAGATTGATTTTTAGTTTATTTTGAGTTTACTTTATTTTTTCTGTATTATATTCGAAATTTGTTTTCTTTTGACTAATTTTCTTTGATTCAGTTGTGGTCATTGAAAGTGAATGTGGAAGATCGTTTCAGTGCCAAAGTTGGTTATCATTATTTTATGATGTTATTACAAATATTAAAGATAAGCTTGATGAGAAATAATTATTGATATTTAGGAATAGTTGTATTTGTCGATTTTAGATATTCCTCCTTTTAAGTTGCATTCTCAGCTTATTCATTTCTTATTTCTTAGGGATCTTGAGCAATTTAATAATTTTGAGATGTGGTTTGACGATTGTGGTTATAGATTGAGACTTGGTATAGATGAGTTTGCTTTAGTTACAGGTTTGAAATGTTTCGGTAAATACAGTTTGCTTTAGTTGATAAGTATTTTAAAGATGTTAAACGAATAAACAAGCAAACTATTGAGGAAGCTTTTTTTTCTAAAAGATGGTTGTGTGATGATGGTGTTGTGAAGCTTGCTTATTTGTATTTCTTGTATATTTTTCTGTTGTCTTCACCGAAAGAGAAGTTGATTCCGTTGTCTGATTTTGATGTTTTTGAATCTGGTAGAGATGATGATTATCCTTGGGGAGAAGCTTGATTTGAGCAGTTTTTTTATAGGATAAAGATAAATCTATTGTTGTTGATGATGAAAATGATGATGATGATGATTCTGAAGATATTGTCCTTTTTTTTTTTTTATTCATCAGTGGCTATAAATGTGAAATTAACAAGGAATCTAATTCAAGTTCATCTGATTCAATTGAGAAGAAATTAAATTCTCTTTTGTCTGGTTAGAAGAAATTGCAGAGTGATCTTAGTAGTCTTAAACTTTACATTAATTTAAAATTTGTTGATGTTTTTGATTGTTTATCAGTTTTGAAAAAGAAGCTTGGGATTAATAAAAAGACTGATGATGTAAGTTTTTTTTATAGTTAAGTTTTAGTTGATTTTCTTTTTGAAGTTTGATTTTTTTTTTTTTGTGGATCATAAAGGTAATAGTGTTGGTGATGGTTCATTTGTTTATCAGTTATGAACTTTGTACTTTTTCTGATTTTAGCAAGTAAGTTGAATTTGATTTATAGCTGGATACTGAAATGAAAAAGAAGAACAAGTAATTTCTTTTATTTTTTAGTTTTTATTTTGTGAATGACTTCATTATTTTATTTTCATAGGAGAAAAATTTATGATGCAAAAGATAATGAAATTAAGTTCCTTTGAATTTTGGAGTTGAAGTTGTTTATCAAAAAACTTGGTTTCATTCACTTTAGTATTGTGGTTATGCTCTTTCTTCATCAGTGAATTTTTTTGTATTTTCTTATTTTTTTTGCTTATAAATTATTTATATTTTGTTATTATACTGAATGTATACTAGATATATACTTAATGTATACTAAAGAATTTTTTTTTCTAACATATTGATGTGATTTTCTATTGAGGAAGAAACAAAAAATAATATGTGGTGTTTGATCAACAAATACAAAGTGAGCAAATACATAGTCTAGATTCTGATTTCTTGAAAAAGTAGAAGGATTTATCTGTTATTTCAGGTTCACATTATGTTGCAAAGATTATTCGAGGTAAATCTATCTTATGCTCTACTCCTTGAGTTGATGTTGATCATGTTCTATTTTCTATCCATGTTGGCAAGGAGTGGCATTGGATTTTGAGTGTTTGAGTTTCATAGATCATTATATCTATGTCTATAACTCTTTGAGAAAAAAGAAAGATAATTTTGCATTAGCAGTTGTGAAATCATATAGTATTATGTTGCCTCATTTTCTTGCTATTGTTGGTTTTTATGATGAGCGAAAGGATGTCGATTTTAACTATGGTCCTTATGCAAATAAGAGTTTGACTGATCCATTTCATGTTGAAATGGTCGATGGGTTGCCTACTTAAAAAGACAAGTGAGTTTTTGTGTTTTATTGTTATATTAATAGTTTTATATTTATTTATTTATTTTGATATTATTTTTTTTCTATTTTGAAGTGATCGTTGTGTCCTTGTTGCTTGCTTTGCTGAATACTTCATCCATTCAAAGGAATTCCCTTTTGATTTTAGCATAGAAATACATCAAAATCGATTTATTGTTTTACCGCATGTCTACGCTAAGATGAAGAAAAGAAATAACATTGCAAGTGATGATGAATCTCATCGAGTGCTCAAATGATAATTGAAGTTGAAGAATTTTAGTTATTTGGATATTTAGAAATTTATTTTTTATGTTATTTTATGCTTTTGAACATTAATGTTGATATTTTAGTTTTTTTTTTTTAATATTATTATGCATATTTGTTTATACATTTCTTCTTAATATAAGTTATGTTTTCATTTATATAATTTTTTATTTTGTTATTCTTTTAGATATATGTACAATACATTTATTATATACCTAAAATATACTTACTGTATTTTAATTATATTTTATTTATTTATCTTAATATTTTACTTATCAACAGTTTATAATAAATGAATTTCACACTGAATATAATGTAAATTAATTTCTTATAAAATAAATATAATATTTCAAAATGCTAAGTGCTTACAATTATTTCTTTTGAAATGTCATTTATCAAAAATAAACTTCTTTAACTAAAAATCAACTGACATTATTCTAAACCAATATTGTTTAATTTTCTGATGTATTAATTTTTTTGGTAGACTTCTGCATGTCTTTTTATTATGTCCTTGTTGTCCATATCTGCTACATTTGTTTTGTTTTTTTAGTCTTCCATCCTACTATTATTTTTCTCTTTTCTGGTCTTCCGGACTTTATTCTTCCTTGAGGTGGTAGGACAATTGTTTCCTTCACTTTTGTTGGTATGTGCCACATTGTTTGATTGTCTGTTGGGTACACTATTGCTTCATATGTTTTTAGTAACAACTATTTTGTGAAGTATTATGAGCAAAAGGCATATGGTTCTTGATGCATTTCTTTGAGTACTGTCATAGCATGTTGGCATAGTATTTGATCAATTTGAAATTTCTTGCATGTACATGTCTTTACTGTTAGGTCTATTGTATATGTTTTCTCATACTCATACACTATGTACAATTCATCTATTGATTTTGAGACCTGTAATAACAATATATATTAATATTAAATTTTTATTTTTTTACTTTATATTATGAAATAGAAAAATTATGTATAATATACATGAAATCTACATTCCTGAAATTTTAATTTATGAGTTGCAGATTGTGTGTTTTGTTTTTCTAGTCATCAATTCTGTTTTTAAACAGTAATATGTACCTAATATACTGAACATATACTAAAAATATACTTTATGTAATTTAATATTATGAATTAATTCATAGTTTGTAAATCTGACCTTCATTTTCAATGATTCTATATAGTCATGACTGAGTGTTTCTTCTGCTCTCTTTGCCAACTTTGTGAAAGTCGACTTTGCTAAATTTCTATTCATGTGGCTCGATTCTTGAATTAAAGCACGTAGGTACTCCAACAAAGTTGTTATCTCTTACTCCTCTATTTTTTACATTCATTGATTTCAGCTATATTTGTTGTCAAAATTGTATGTCTATTTGTTGATGTTGTGTGCTCTTTTCCACTTATAGTACCTAACATTTCTAGGTAAAGTCTTATACGTCTACCTTGTCTATCTCAGACATGTGATATTCAAAGCTCTCTATTGTATATACCTTTGCTGCAGCGAAAAAAGACTTCTTGAAATTCTTTGTACTTCTCTTGAAGTTTTTTTTCAGGTTGTTGTATAAATGAAATATGCATATCACATGGCTGACTTCCGGATAGACTTTTTGTGTTGCTGTTTTAATTCTTTCATGTCTATCTAATACAATAAAAATATCATTTCTCACTCCAAATGTCTCAATTTTTTTAAAAACCACTCCTAAGATATATTATTTTTAGAATTTACTATGCAGAATACTAGAGAAAATATTTTACCATTTGTGTCTTGTGTGCTTGCTGAGAGAAGCATTCCTCTATATGCAGATTTAAGAAAAGTTCCATCTACTATTATTATTAGTATACAGCAAGTCCATCCTTTAAATGAAGCTTGAAGTGCCATGAATACATATAGGAATATGAGACCTTCTTTTATTTATAGCTCCATAATTGAACTGGGATTTGATTTTTGTATCATGTATAAATAGCTTGGCAATATCCCATACGATTCTTCTGGTTTCCTCTTATTTTTCTAATATTTTTTCCTTTGATCTCTAAGTATTTGAGTAATTTACAAATATACTGTAATCATCTTTCATGTCTCTTATTATATTCAAAGAAATATACAATATTTTGATGCTAAGATATTTTATTTTTATGCAATTTTTAATAATTGTTGTAGTTGCTTGACTTTGATCGCTATGTCTTATTTCTAATAGACATGTATATATGTTGTTGAGCTTTCGAATCACAAACATTGTTGTTTTTGCATTTTTTGAAGCTCTTAGTTTTCAATTGCAATTGTCATCTAAGCATTGTAAAAAATATTGTCTGTGGCAAAACTTTTGCACCTTATATTGGAAGTGGTTGTTAAGAGCGTGGAAGCTGATTACTGTTTGGAGAGTGAGTTTGTCTTTGTATGTCTGACCTTCTTTTATTTCTGAATGCCTTATGTTTGTTATCACATCTACTTCTTCATCTTCTTCTCCTGCTTTCTTATTTATTAAAATCGCATATTCAAGTGCATATGAAATGCTCTTTGTTTGTTCTCCAATTATTAATTTTCTTTCTGTTCCCATTTTTTATCCCGATGGACTTGCTTCATTTGTTGGTATGTTTCTATTTTGGAATGTAAAGGTTGAATCAAATAAGTTTTCATTTTCTTGATTCAAAACTTTCATGCATAAAGGATATTTTGTGTAATCTGATTCTGTTTTTTTGAGCTCCTTGTAGAACAATAGTGTTTGATTGTCTTCTATTTTGAGAGGTGGATATGCACTCTTGACTTGATACTTGATTTCCAGTCTTGTTGATGTTTGGTTAGTCTTCAGTTGATCTGACCGTGTTTGTATTAAACTGATGTAGTCACTTTCTTTTGTGAGTATCATTCCCATTACATCAAAACTAATGTAATTCATATTTTGATTTCATTCACCATTGTACTGTACGAATACTGATAAGCTTTCTATATTTGTTATTCAAAGAAATATTTTATATTTAATAAATATTTTTTAAAATTAGATGTTTTAAATATTTAATAAACAAGTCATTAACTTAATATCTACACTTAATAAACAAGTAACAAATTAGAATTTTTTTATATTTTTTATTAATTTATTTTTCATAAACATTATACAATGTACAATATTATTTTTTCTCTCTATATATAATAAATTAAATCTGTTCATTTATTATTTGTTTGAGTATTTTATTTAAAAATAATTACCTTTAAACTCTTATTCTTAATGAGTATTTAGATTTATTTGTTATTGATTTCTTAGATTTATGTTGTAGCAATTTCTATCGAAGAAATGGAAGTAGGAGTGGTTTGTCTTCTTTTCAGATGTAGTTTTTAGAGAAATTTAATGGACTTTAACCCCTTTCACGCTGATTATGTTGTTGCGGGACGAAAATGGACGTTTTCAACATTAAAGGAAGACTGTAATGAAGGAAGGAAGAAAGAAGGTTTTAGTGTTAGAAGTTGAAGATGAAAGTTTTACTGCTGAAGGAAGAGTGTTACAACTTTTGTTCTTATTTTTTGGAAGTTTATAGAGTGAAGGAAGGAAGAAGCACAAGTTTGGATTTCTGAGAATAGCTGAAATTTTTTTGTTTTAGATAAGTAATAATTTGAGCGTATTTTTATAATTTTTTTTCTTTAAAAACGTATTTTTATAAGCTATTTTTTTGTAAGATAAAAATATAATAGATGCTATTTGTGTAAAGAATCCAATATGAAATGTAACTTGAGTATGGGCCAAAAATTTAATTGGGCCTAGTACTCATGCCAGTAATTTCTTAATTCTAATATACAAATACGAGTAGCTGAATAAAATTAGTGATAATGATGAATAAAATTAGTGCAGGTCATAATTAAAAATGAAACAATTAGGACAACAAAATTAAGCATTCAGCAAAGTAAGATTATCAGATTGGAGCAACTGATCACTCTGCACCGTCGCATAAATCCTCAACTTCAGATTCATTGCTGCTTTAAAGCCATCCAATCCTGTAATGAAAAGAGAAACAAATGAATTAATAATAATAATGAGTGCATATAAGAGGGACAGTATTACAATGGATTTGTGTTAAATGAATCAAACCCTGAAGAATGATAATGAAGAGTTTCCTATGGAAGTTCACGAGGGGTGACAGGACTTCCTTAGCCTTATAATTATCCAACTCAACCATCTCCCACCATTCTCTTGGCCATACTCTGATTTGTTTAAGAGAAGGAGAAGGGAGAGGAGCTTCAAGTGTCTGCCCGAATAGTTTGATCCACGAGAGAAGAGATATTGGTATCCGCTGTAGCTTCGGACAATTTATTACCCCAAAAGATTTGAGAGAGATGCAAATCATTTCTCCATGACAGATGCTCTTTAGTTTTGGTGAATCATACAGTGAAAATAATTGCAATTTTCGTAAAGGGATTGAACAACTAGCATTGCTGTGATGCCTATCTTGTCCTTGTTCTCCTTCTTCTTCCTCTGCAATTAGCTCCTCTATATTTTCACAATCATCAACTTCAATCTTTTCCAGATTTTGAAGGTTTGAGAGCAAGCCAGGAGGGAATAGCTTCTTTATACCTGGACATTTAAATATTTTGAACTGTTTAAGAATGGAAAAGGTAGTTGCAGGAATTGTGGCAGCTGGTGTTGCTGTACTAATGAGTGCACGTAAGTCCATCGATTGATTAATTTCTATCCTCTCAAGGCTTTGAAGTGCAGACGAGGAACACAATGAAGACAAACATTCAATCCCAAACATAGAACAAATATCCAACCACTTCAATCTAGATTCATTTTTCAAGCACATTCCTCTATTGTAAAATTGAATTTCAACCCGTTTCTCCTCCCACTCCTTGTCATGTTCTATACCGTAAAAAGCCGAAATTACTCTTTTACCGAGCACAAACTCTAGTTTTTCTCCTATATGCAGTATCTTATCAGTGAACTCCTCAGCAGCGTCAACATATGGAAAGCCCCTTGAACTTCTTATCCAAAGAAAATAAGCTTTTAGCGGAACTTCCTTCCACATGCCCCTGTTCCTCAATTTAAGCTCAGGAGGCTCTTCCATATACTGAAAATGCGTGTTAAACTCATTTAAATCATGAAACCAGCAGCACAAAGATTCCAACTTCCTCAAGGATGCCACTTCCTCTACTTCAACTGATAATCCTAGGTCAAGTAGGAGGACTTGCAGACAAGAAAGTTTTGGTAATATGCCAGGCGGAAACTCCTTTATGGAAGTTCTAAAGAGACCTAGGTACTTAAGATTGAAAAGAAATTCCATGCCTTGAGGCACTTCTTCAACTCTAGTAAAATTGAGATCCAACTTCTTCAGTGCCTTCAGCTTTTCTAATGAGGGCACATACCTCAAAACTCTACAATTTCTGAGTGATAATGCAGTGAGATTAGATAGGTTAGAGACATAATCAGGCAATTTCTGAATATATGGATCCACAGAGATATTAAGATTCTTAAGCCCATGCCATTTATCAAGTAAAGGAATTGAAATCCCTTCAAAATCAGCGTAACGTAACACCACGACTGAAAGTTTAGGATGCATTTCATAATACCGGTCCTTTACTGAAATTCTCACAAGATCTGCATTCCAACTGTCGCAATCTACCACTTCTGAAGTTGTACAGACAGGTGTTTTCGAATTTGTATCCACTTCCATTAATTGGATGGCCATATCCCTAATCAAGTCATGCATCTTCACATATGGGCAACCGTTATAGTCACTAACACCTTCCAACAAGCAGACTCTTTCAAGTTTATTGAGCATGCTATGGCCCTTCTCAAATTCTGCCTGCCTGCTTCTTTCTTCTATTACTCCCTCATCAATCAAGCTTTCTATCAGCTTCACTCTTCCAATCTCATAATCTTCAGGAAATAATACACAATATAAGAAACACATTTGCAATGCTTTATCTCTCAAGCGACCATAGCTAAATCTCAATATCCGGAACACCTCGTTTTCCATATCAACTTCGCTAGATTTTGATTCTCTCAACTCCCTCAATGTGTTCCTCCATTCACTTAAATCATCCATTCCCCTCATGCAGCCAGCGATTGTTATAATTCCAAGTGGCAGACCAGCACATTCCCTTACAATAGATTTTGCGATCTCGTGAAAATCCGCTGGAATTTGTTCCCCGAGTTTCTGCTGGAACAAGCCCCAAGCTTCTTCTTTAATAAGAGGCTGCAATTTAAACTTCTTCTGACAGTCCATCTTGTTACAAACTTCTAAAGACCGACTCGTAATGATCAATTTGCATCCATTTTCTCTAGAGATAGATATACCCACCTTCTCTAGAGAAAAAGATTCCCACAAATCATCTAGAATGATAACAAATTTCTCTTTCTCCAATGCTTTCCACAACAATGCAGCTCTTTTCTTCTCATCATCTTCATCTGAAATATTGAGGCCAATAGCTTTAGCAATATGATTCTGCAATTTTTGAATGCTGAAGTCCTGTGATACAGTGATCCAGTAAACTTTTCTCTGTATTTCGCAAAGCTGATTATGGACATGAGTAACCAACGTGGTTTTCCCAACCCCTCCCATTCCGAAAATACCAATTGTTGAGCCTTCATCCTCCATTAACCACTCCCATATCTTATTCTTATTGATTTCAAATTGTTCACCCACTAATCTTGGGGCCAATAGTGCAACTCCACTGTTATCATGTGTCTCAAGTACAAGATGTTCCTGAACTTGAAATCTACCACTTTGACCGATTAGCTCCTTCACTTCTTCAGTCATTTTCTCCACACGGTTTCCTAATAGTATGCTTCTCAATCCACCTTGCTCCCATTTTTCTTTTATTTTCTGAACTTCAGCTTTCATCCTTTCTACATTTCTCAACCAATTTTGAAGTTCATTCCTCGCTTCCTTGCCAGTCCGCAACCTTGCTATTTGTAAATCTTCCATTTTGTCAGCTTCTATGCTTTCGAGCCGTTCCAACCCTCTTATGAGACTTTGCATCTTTTCTTCATTCATGACTCCTGCCATTTCCAAGCCCTTCGCCTAAAAACAAAAGTAAATTGATACTATATATTGTCTGCGCTGTGCAACTGTCTGCATGTTTAAGATTCAGAATTAATCAAAATGTAACTTTATTCCCGTCACTTTTCAGCATCTATTATTACAGCTTGAAACTTAGGATGGAATCAAACAGGTAACAAATTCATTAAATATATTCTATGACGATCGGCATAACAAATTTTCCAACATATAATTAAATACCTCGCGGAGTTAACATTCATGAGCAATGATTTGTAAGTCAAATGATCCAATAGTTATATAAAATTCTTAAAAGGTCAAACCCTTTTAGATTTAGAAATAAAATTTTATGTATATGTCTCTAAACCTGTAGATTCTTAGTTAGTTTTGCTTACTTCACCTTCTGTTTGCAGTGAAATGCTTCAAAATGCAGGCTTTGAACTTTTCAGATCCAATACAAAAATTAGTGATACTGTTACTGTATGAGTATATATAATTTCTTTTGAAATTGTGTAATTCTAAAAAATGAATCACATTTTCAAATTTACCTTGGAGTTTTTTAAATTAGAAAATTATTAATTATCAGTTCTAAACCTTTTATTTAAAAATTAGATAATAGAGAGATTTTCATTTTAAAAACTAACCATATATAAACATTCAATTTCAAATAAAAATATATTCATATCCATCTTAGATCTACTGGATTATTCTTATAAAAAAGATCGATAATAAAGATCTACTAGACTATTTTCAATCGATCTACGCATCCATTCAGTATTGCTTTGTGTATGAACTTTGTGCCAAAGGTTCAGATCTAAGTATAGACAATATTAATAATATACCCAAAAAGGGAGAAAATAAATAAATAAAAATAAAAATTAATGCATGTGACGTCTAAAAATGATCAACAAACTAAAAGTAAAGAAAATAATGAACAGTAAGAGAAGAAATTGATAATAATTATAAAAGGAAGAGAAATTTGTAGACATGTTACCTGGTTGATATTTGACGAAATCACTTTCTCCCACTGAAGAAAAAGCAACGAATTAAAAATATAATTCCGGAAAGCTCAGATATTAGTTCTCGGGGTTAACGGTCACTGTGTTGGGAGTCTCCTTTCAGTTTCTTTGAAGCGTCGATAATTTTTATAATAATCAATAAAATATTAAAACAACATTAAAAAATTGTAAACTTTATTACTACTGCAATAAAAACAACAATTTTTTTATTAATTTTTCTTTTATCTCCTTCTTATCAATAACCCTCTACAGGAAAAAAAGAAAAAAGAGCACAATAAATTTATGTTTTTTTATTTTATTTTTTTCAAAATACTAAACTCAACAGGTATTTGAATTGTTGAAGATGGAGTTGAACTTAAATAATACTAAACTCATTGGTTTATATTTTGACTCACAGAGTAGTTAATACCATTATTAATTTAGGTTTAATTGAAATTTATAAAAAAATTAAAAAACCAATTTGGGACATTTTTAAATATGATGGTTAAATTGTTCTTCCCCAATCTATTCTAAGGGTTTTTCTATACCTTTTGCCAAAAAATAAAGAAGAATTTATCCAGCAACTTGATATTGTCCGTCTATGATTTTTCTCTCACTGAATTTGTATCCCAGGTATCATATGCATCAAATAATGTTTATATTTGAGTGTTCAGTGTTTTTTACTCATCAGAAATTATTTTTTCATTGACTAATTTTCCAATTTTTCATGTTCTTCGTTTTCTTACTCTAAGGAGACAAAACACTTTGTTTTTTTCCTTCTAGGGCCTCATTTTAATTATAAACAACCCAAAAGGCCAGAATCTTTCAGTTGAGACAGTGTCCATGCCAATGTCCTTGTTCACACAAATGAATGGAACATTATGCAATTAAACCTAGTAGGAGGAGTGAATGAATTGAATTTTATTAAGGTCTCCTAGTTAAACCCAGAAGATTATTATGGAAGTTCCAAGGCCCACCTTCAAGAACGTGTCTCCGGTCTTCCTCAGACTCAAAATAAAAGATTAAAATATTTTTCCTGTTTCCCACCGCTTCATCTCTGAATCCATTGTCTGTTCGCCACAGCGCCTATATAGTGGAGATAAAGGCCTCCCTGTTGATCGGTCTTATAAAGAAAACCTTACGCACCAACTTGTTCCCCTGTCGCTCTGACCACTCCATCAAGATTGATAGACGGAAAACCGATGTTGGTACTAGACACAGATTCACTTAACTTTTTAGTCTCAAAGGGCTCCATTATTCATGAAGAAGGCTGTTTCTACCGACTTGAACTCAGGGAGAGTCAAGGCAGAGAAAAATTCAAGTTTTATATTCTCTCTTATAACCCCAAACAGGATTCTCGTTGTTTTTTCGATTTTCCTTAGTTGAAATAACACCATTTTAAAAGTAAGAGTGAACTTAAGTGTCACAAATTTAAAAAAAATAAAATAAAATAAAATTTTTTGACAGGAAAAAAATGAATCCAAAAACTTCCAGACAATTTGATTTTTTCTATTATAACCCATTACAATTTAGAAGGAATGGCTTAATAAGCACAAACAACCAATATGTTCTTGATAAATTCAAATGTTTATTCAGTTTAATCAAATTAACTGATAAATTAAAACCAATGTTTGAAAAGATTCCCATGTTATTGTAAAATTAATTTGTGCACTCAGTATTTATAAAAACAGGAAGCCAGCCATGGAATTAGAGACTAATTCTTTTTTATTTATACTCAAGTCAATAATGTTAGGTATAATCCTACTCAAATCCATTTGAAACATGAGTTAGGTATGTAGCTCTCCATTGTTTGGTCCTTCCCTTGACTCTTTTGTTTACATGACACATTGGAATTGTTGTCTTATTTGTCTGAGTCTTACTCTTTCATTTATTTTCAATATATCCTCTCATGCATTTGAAAGTTAATAAATATATAACCAACCCTCAAATAATTGAAATATCCTATTAGACTTTGAGAAGGAAAAGAAAAAGAGTACAAAGTATCCTTTTCTAAAAGTCAACAATTTTGAAAATATTTATAATAATAGTTAAAATTTAAATAATTTATATTAAAATAAAAATTTAAATATTTAAATATTTAAAAAAAAAACCATCTTAACCGAGATGGAATAAAATATTTTAATATGAAACCAAAATGACTAAAAGAAATATCTCAATTGAGACATAATGAGATTTTAGAATGAGCAAATCGAAATTATTAGAAAAATAATCTCGATTTAAGTATATCAAAATAATTAATAATTTAGACGAAATAGAATTTTTTTTTTATTTTAGATTTTTATTTGAAAAAGAATATCTCAACCATGAAAAGACAAAATTAATAACTATGAAAATATACTCTAGTATCATCAAAATAATTATAACCTTTAAATTTTATAACCATAAAAATAAAAAGCCAATAATACATTCTCATTTCATATATAAAATTTATATATGTGTCCAATTTCTATTATGGAGGGTGCACATAGCAATAATCCATTGGTCAACTCTGTTGAAATTCACATATTTTATTCTTATTTTTTAAAAGAATCAAAATTTATAATATAAAGACGGATAAATAAGACTATAGCATTTTTAGTTTTATAATATTCGACGGTTCCTCAAATGGATCAAGGCTAATGATAATATATAATATTTTGAGTTCAAACTTAATCCTAAAAACAATTAATTAAGATCTATGTTCCATAATTAAATAGGAAAAAGATTCTACATTCACGTTGAGAGAATTCAATGTTTATTTTTCTTTATTATCTAACATAATTAATTAAATTTTATTTTAATATGTTTGTTTTGGTGCTTCGGAAAGTAACAAACAAAACATACTAATATGACCCATATTATTATATAGGCATTAACCTTAGATGCAATATTACAATTACTATAAGACATTATGGTAAGTGTTTTTAAGTTAGTGTAATGTGGGTTTGAGAGATGTGCCGACACTCTTTTTGTCAAGAATGGGAAACAAGAACATCGTATCACATGGGTTCGACAAATATGGGTTTTATTTTACTTCAAATTTAAGTTTTTCACAATTATAATTACAAAAGAAAATCATGCATATATTAATAGAATGAGATGCACTGCACGTGCAATTATGACTAATATAATAAAATGTTTTCAGTATTATTTAACGCTTAAAAACAACCTTAATTATCATTCTAATCCTATAAGTATGAATTTAAAATTTTAATCCTAAATTTCTATCATACACAACTTATTCCTAATTCTAAATTGCAATGTAACAAAAAATGATTTAAAAAGGGATAACAAAACATATTTTATTATAAATATTTTAAAATTGACATGTCATGACTTTCATGAATCAATTAAAATAGATAGAACGAGACGATATTCGCTCGATGTTCAATAAAAGGGAATAAAATTATATCCTTGTAGTAAAGAAAGAAAAGAAAAGAAGAAGCAAAATTCATTATCTTCCATATCTATTCCCAAATATTGATAGATCATCAGTACCACCTTCATAATTAATGCTTTCTCAGTTTAGTTGAAATAAATGTTAAGTGGTAGGAGTACCTTCATTAAATTACATTACATGCCAGATAGGGCAGCATTATTACTGAAATAGCAACATGCCCATGTATGTGTATGTAGGGTGGTGCATTATTGCAAAATCTATTAGCTTCCTTTTACACTCTTTCAAAAGATGGTGTCTAGTTTTGTGCCACTCCTAAAACCAGGTTAACCCCACCCTTTTGATTGTACATTCATTCCATTTTCTTTTTTATTTTTTTAGATTTTATCTCAATAAGGTTTTGCTCTTTTCTAAAATATTTTAAGGAGGTAATCTATAGATAAGATCTTTGAGTTTTTATTACTAATTAAGCAAATAATTTTTTTATATATTTTGGGCAATTATTTGGTCGCCTGTAAAAATTAATTAGGTCAATTATTAAATGACAATATGAGGGGCAAATGTAATTTATTTTTAAATGTTTCTTTTAAAGTTTTGTTTAGAATAAATAATCTATTTTCTACCAAGTATACTTTTTAGAAAGTTGAATTTCTAAGGAAATTGTTTTTTAAAAATTATAAATTAAAAGTTTTTGGTACATAGTTTAACTTCCTAGAAAATATAATTTTTATAGCTTTGTCATATATTTTAAAAGATGGTACTAGACATAATATTAACTTATATATATATATATATATATATATATATATATATATATATATATATATATATATATATATATATATATATATATATATAAGTGAAGGTAGTTAACTGAGTTCGACTTAATTAGAAAAGTTTTATTTACTTAAGTTACTTTCTTTATATAATGAAAATTGAATTTATTTTTTTTAATAAATTTTTTTATTATATAATTCAAATAAAATAATTTTTTTTTTTATTTTTTAATGAAATGTTACTTTCTTTCTTTACTTATCTCATACCGAACGACTCTTATATATTAAATATAATTCTGGGACTGGTTATGCGAAACAGAACAAAGTCCATTCATCAAAATAGGGGTATTCCAAGGATGAACAACCGCTCTCCATAACCATAACGCTAGAGAATTAATCCCGACCATTAAAAAATTAAGTGCCTTAAAAAAATTTACTTTTTTAACTTTATAAATGTTTTGAAGTTATCTTGAAAGGAATTAAGTTAATATTTTTCAAAAATAAATTTAGAATAAAATTTAATATTAAAGAATTTAATTGTATATTTTTAATATTCGGTGACAATTTCAAATATATGATACGTATGATATAATGACCATATTCATTTCTGACTACCATATACGATGAGGCACATTTAAAAACTATTATTTTTATCAAATAATAAAATAATTTTTAAAATAAGAGTTAATTATTTTAAAATCTATGAGTTTTAATAATTAATTATAATATTTTTTTTTCTTTTAACTCTGTTAAACTATTATATCATTCTATTAAAGAATAGCATTAATTGTGAATAAAATATCCAAGACATCCTAAATAGATTAAATATTTTAACATTCTTGAGTTTTGTCAAATTATACTAATAGATTTTTATATTTTTGATAATTAATTTAAATATCCTTTCATTTTATTATATTAAACTATTACATTTTTCAGTAAAAGAAAAATTAAAATACCAATTTATCCTTATTAAGTTTTTCTAGAATTTATTTATATATCTAAAAGATAATAATATATTATTAATTCATAATATTTTTTTCACTTAACTTAATAGTTAATAACTTGATCAATCATAAAAAATATTCCATACAATTTTACGTAAGATATTTATCTAATTAAAATATTGTAGTACAAATTTTTATTTTTTTATATTTTCTAGTAATTTATAACTTTAATTTTTAAATATTAAAATAGCTAATTAACTTTTAAAAACAAAAATGATTAATATTTTTTAATAAAATTTAAGTTATTATTTTAAAATTTCTTAATATATTTTTAAAATTTGAATTAATTATTTTAACATTCTGGAGAAGGATGTTAAAATTAATTATTGAAAACAAAAGAATATATAAATACAATTTGATAAAATTCGAAGATATTAAAATTTTTCTATTTATAAGAATATAATTGATATTTTAGATAAAATTAACATAAAAAAAATAATAGTTAACTTTATTAAATAAGAAAAATATTATAATTAATTATTAGAAATAAAAGGACCTGCTAGATTAATGTAAAAAGAAACATTGAAAGCCAACAACTTAACTAATTGACAGTAGGAAGAGCTCCACCAACCTGATGTTTTAAAAAAAAACTATGATTCTTAACAATCCAATCAGCCACCATATTGACCGGACGAGGAACAAAAATGAAATTCCACAAAATTTGGGCTTTTTTGTCCTAAAAGAATGTACCTCCTTCGTACTTGGGTGGATCTCTCAGAAAATTTTCCCACCGTGGATTTTGCAGCAATTTGCCATCGTTGAAACTGCGGATGTAAAACAATTTAAACGTTGGAACTTCACTCGAGTTGAGTAGAGCTTGTTTTATAATTTGTTCAAAAAATATAACGAAATGAATGTCATTTTACTTTTAAGCTCATTAAAAATTTAAATCGGACTTAAAAAAAATAAAAGATCGGCTCGATTCGTTTATAAATTTTTAAATTTGTTATAAATAATATAATATTATTTATAATAATAAGATATGGTATCTTTATTTTCAAAATAAATTTTATTTATTGATAATAAAAATAAATCTTTTATAAATTAAAATAAAAATTTATATTTAATTAAAAATATCTTATATATATTATAGTTGATAATCTATTCCAATGAAAATTGTTTAAATCTTTTATACATTGCTTTGCATATTCTTTTTAAAGCGGTTATTTTTTAATAGTTATACATTTCTTTTTTAAACTTTCATGTTTAAAAATGTAAACACTCTTATTTAATTCCTTAAAGTGATCTTTTTATTCACTCAACTTCTTACTCATCGTAATTTTTTCTTTTTATTATTTTAGTATTATTAAATTTATTTTTATTTATAAAATAAAAATAAGTAAAATATTAATAATTCGTACGGTCCAAGTTTAATTCAGATTCAACTCATTTCTTACCTCATTTGAATGCATTGAAAATAGTTTGAACTCGAAATAATTTTTAATATAATTTTAGTGAGCCGAATCTGAATAATGATATGTTGAGATCCACCGAGCTATTTTCACTCCCATGTGACACGAAAAGCACAACTTCTCTAGCAGCTGTTGCTTCCGCCACCAATGCTGAAGAGCACTTCATCTAATTCTGGTTAGGCTTAAAGCAGCATCCATGTTTACTTTCACTTCATCCCCCAATCACTAAAGAGAAAATACAATTGAAAAAGGAGTTAATTTTCAGGTAGGCCAAATCAAGGTTCTCCATTGAAAATATATACGTTGATTTTACTCCCTCGCCCAAAATCATGGACCATCATAAAGATGGTAGATGAAAATATCCAAAAAAAAAAAAAAAACAAACAAACAAAGCCATGGAAATATCAAAAGAATAAAAAAAAGATTGACATTTTAATTTTTTTTGATGATATTTTAATACCCTAAGAATTATATTGTTAGCAATTTGTATCTAAATTTATTAACACTATTAATGATTTTGAAAATTGAATTTCAAATAAAGTTTGATTTTACAATGAGTTTTGTTAATAGCTGATGAAATATAGAATTCTTTAGCCTTTCAAATCATTCAAAACTCATTAAAATTGACTAGAATTATAAAAAAAATAAAAATTGAGTTGAGATATTATTTTTTTTCTCTTTGATTTTTTTCTTCAAACTCTATAAAAATTGACATTACCAGTTTTAAATGAAAGCTAAATCGATAAAGAGTGAAATGGTGGTAGAATTGCAACCAATTAACTCTAAATGGATGCACTACAACTATTTAATTAACAATATTAATAAATTTAGATGCAATTCGTTAAAGTTTTGATTTTCATGATGTTAAAATGTCAAAAAAAATTATATGACCCTTTATGTTAAAATATTAAACTATAGGGTTAAATTTTGTACTTTCCACTTAATTTTAAATAATTCACAAATAAAATTTCTAGTTATATTCACAAATCATAATCCAAGAAAGCCATTTGACATGAAATCAAAATACAACTATATATGTCCATTCCTTCATGACTTCTGCCCCTATAGAGCTGCAAAGAAGGCAAGAATTGCCCAAGTCCTACTTAGTTGACATATCAAGAAAATGCCCTGGATGCAATTAGCTAGAATGGACCAATTCATCTATTAACACGTCAAGAATCTAAAATTATAATTTCATAATAAATGCATTTCATCCATTAGGAATGACCCAAATTCGAACTATTCCTCTTAACAGAAAAAAAAAAAAAAAAAAAAAAAAAGGACTTCTTCTTAAATTTACTCATCTATATTTAAATGGGTATTAGATATCATATGACTTTCCGTACTGAAAGTTTCAATGCCTTAGATAGACTGGGTACTACTACAAAACCAACTTGTCCATCCAACAACAAAATAAGACAATTTGCTTATATTTATTACAGTCAGAAAATGTACTTTTAAATTAACCTACTTTGATCCAACTGTATCTTTTGTCTGATATTTGTTTCGAAATTAATTTTCATGTTAAAATAAGATTTTATTTGTTTAATTACGTCTTACTTGAAATTTTGATTATGACTACTTAGATTTAGAAAAATGTTAATTAAATTTGTAAATCAATATGTCAAGTTACTTGTGAGTTATTTATATTTGACTTGCAAAACATTTAAATGTTAATTAAGTTGAGTTTGAAGTTAAATAATATCAAATTGTGCAATTTGAATCATGTTCAAGTCCATACAATCTCAAGTATCTTGCTTAGTACTTGATTTGACTAAGTCTCTTTGAATGTTTAAATTCAATAAGAATTTCAACCTATTTTATACTAATTATAACATAATTTTTCTTTACCTAAATTACAAATAAATAAAAAAAGTCTAATCTTAACCCAAAAAAAACTTGAAATTTTCTTTTAGTCGTATTTTAAGATCATATACGAGATCAATAAACCATAATCAAATCAAACTCTACATTAAGCTTCGAGTCTTAATCTTGATTTTTATATCTATTTGAGCTTAAAAAAATATATCACAGAATATCATAACATGATAATAAGATAAAATTATTTTAAAATAAACATTATTTGAAAATAAGCATTCAAGTTTAATTATAAACAGACTTAAAAAAATTAAAAATTTATTATATCATAGAATATATAAAAATGCAAAGAAAGGAAGGAATAGATAAATTTACTCATAGAGCTTATAAATTAATTAATTAATTAGATTAATTTAATTTTTTATTATATTATTTATAATATTAAATTTAAAAATACACAGTATTTAATTTTTAAAATTATAATAAATTAAATAATAAATATTTACGCGTGACATAAATTAATAAATATATATTTATATATAATTACCCAGTAACAAATGGTATAATTGGTGGTGCCGGTTATGGAATAAAGACATTAAAACAGACAAGATACAACCACAAGGAGAAGACCGGTTCACTAAATTTTGTCCACAAAGGAATGATGTAAAAGGAAAAGAGTATTAAATTGGAAATGAAGTGCATGTTTTTAGATTGTTAAGTTTTAGACTGATTTGTAATGCTCCCTTTTGAGTCGGTGAGGTGTGTCAAACCCAAGCTATGAACTTCTCTTTTTCCTTTTTATATTATACAAACTACTATTTAAGTACAAATTCAAAGGGTTACTCAGAATCAAAAGTCGATTTTACTTTATTCTGCTTAAGGGTTCTGTTCATACGTATTTTAGGCTTTATTACTTTTTAACGGCTTTTTGATTTGATTTAAATGCCTGTTTCAGCTAACATAGAATTTTGATTTATATTTTAATTAAAATATATTCTAAGAGTGCTATTTAAAAATATAAATATCTCATAAACAAGATTATATTCTCATATTAAGTATAACGCAACTTCAACTTGACTTGGCACCCGTCATTTCAATTTCTTAAAAACAACTTCTAACACCGGTTTATCTACCAGCTCGATTAATAATTTAAAATATTATTATACTTAAATACAGTTTAAAATTTATTAAATTTTATTTATTTATATAAATAATTAAATTTAAATAAATTTTTATCGAGTCTAATTTTAAAATAAAGCTAGTTAATTAAAAATCTCTAGTCACAATATTAAATTAGTTTTGAATCATCTAATTTGAATAAGTAACCCACTGTTAAACTACAAATTTTTAATCCATAACTAAATTCATTTGTGGACTCGGCCAAAATATATATATACAACTGATTCCAAGACCAACTATTTGATTTTTTATTTTCTTTCTTTAAAAAGAAAAGATAGGGACACAAACGAGATTTTCTTTTTTAATTGTTAGGGAAGAAAAACAAAAACAAATGTGCGCTAGCGTTACTCACCCGGTCGCCTGGCCTCCTGTCATTCCCGCGTTCTTCTCGTTTTCGGGGGCCCATTCTTTTTACTTTGATTTTGTCTAATTAAGGGACCCCACACTTCTTTAATATTTTGCTGTGACTCGGATATGTCTCATCCGATTCCTATCCTTTGTTTTCAGAATTTCCTTCTTCTATCACTTTTACCATATTGTCCTTATACCTTTGTCACCAATGCCATCCTTTAAATGTTTCTATAATAATATAAATCATTCAGTTCATGTCCATTTGAAAATTTCCATTTTTGTTTCCTTTTTCTATAACATCCTTAATAATTACACTGATTTATGTACCGTAATTTAAATAAAATAGTAAATATAGATCAATTGTTTTATTTATACATTAAATTATAAAATTGAAGTCCTCTTATGTTGAACTTGAATTATATGGTTTATTTTTTTATTAAATAAATAAAATTTTATTAAGATTTAGATTAAAATTTTAAAAATAAATAGTCTCAATTATTTATTATCAGATAGTTCAAATAATCTAAACATGGCCCATCATATTAACAATATGAAATGATCTAATTTTGTTTTAAGTATTTGTTACAAATTATCTTTTTTTTTATTAAAATAAAAAATACTTGAATATGATAAATTGGTTTATATTGTAAAAGTGTTTATTAATTAGTGAAAATTTTCTATTATTATAGTATTGGGATGAGTGGGTCCACAATTATACTCATGAGCTGTTTTCCTCTATGAAGGAAATATAAAATAAGGGTTCTCTATCCGAATAATTGGATGAACATATATTTGTTGCTAGAATTTCAATAGAACTAATTTTGTCCAATTACTTCACAATTTTCTTTTGATTTAAAAAAAAAAAAAAACAATAATCCAAAATCATAGTCAGAGCGGGGGTAAAGTAGTCTTTTTAGAGATATAAGCATCGTTGACAAAAGGTAGCATGTGAGCATCTCATGGGGCATAATTAATTCAGCAGCTGTTAAAGAAAATAAATTCAATAAAAGACAGAGGGGGTAGTTTAGTAAATTTCATATACAGAAAAGGTTACAGCTGAGAGAACTCCACTTGGCAACGTTCTAAAACTCTTTGATTCTTCTGTAATATGTGAAAGGAAAATACCAAAAGGGGGACAAAGAGAGGCTAAGTTGCCGACCAATAGTGAAAATGGGCCAGGGGTAGATTAGTCAACAATTTTAAATTTAAAGTACATAATTCTGTTTGCACCAATCTCAATGGGTCTTCTTTGTACGGTCTTGATTTATCTTCATTTCCCCTGATTTGCGGAGACCACTTCTATTACTAATGTTGGCCATTGTTTAATATTTTTGGTTGGAATCTAGTCTTTTTTCTTTTACATGTATTTTTGCTACTTAAGCATATAATTAGGCTCATTAATCAATCATATTTTAAAGATACAACAAACATTTAAATATTTGAATTTTAGTTTTTCACTCATTCTAATATTTTAATTTTTAATTTAATTAAAAATATATATATGAATTTTATTTTTATAATATTTTTAATTTTTAATTCAATATAACAAATATCTGAATTTTATTTTTAATAATATTTAAATATTTATTAGTAATACATGTTGATATATTAAATAAAACTACATATAAAAAGTAATATATTAAATAATCCATTTGTGAGTATTGGGTAGTGATGGCATATGATATATACAAGCTTTTAGGTTAAAACATAGAAAATAATATTTGGCTAGATGAATATCTCCATTACGAAAAATGCATAATTGAAAATAATTAGAAAGATGGGTCCTCTTGTATAATTTTTTTTAGGACAAATTGATTACAAATTGGATCCAAACTTTAGTAACTTTTTATATTGCTTTATGTTGATATCATACAAAAATAAGGAAAATAATTAAAGGAAAAGAAAAGTCCTATGAAATTATTATACTAAACATCATTTCAAATAATAACAATAAGTTCTTCTTCTATGCAACTATTGCAAATTTTATTATATCAGTCCTTAAATTAATTTTTTTCTTTTCTATCAACCAACATAATTCTAGATTTTTTCAATAGAAAAGGTCAATATTTATCTTAATTCTTATTTATGTAGTGATATATAATGCATATATAAAATTATACCTTAATTTTAGAATATTAAAAAATATATTATATATTACATAACGCATAAAAATTGGAACAAATATTGATACATTACGTAACATTACTGTTTTCCAAATTGCCAAGAATAAGTATTTGCAATTTTACCCCTGCCGGCAGCGCAGGAAAGAAGAATTAGAATTTTTTGAGTTTCTGAATTTCATGTGCTTTAGTATTCTGTTAGTGGGAGGATGGCACATTGGTGTGAATTTTATGAAATTCGAGTTATTCTTGTTTTTATGAACTAGTTTTTGATATTTGTGCATTATTGGGATGTAAAGAAATTCAAAACTTACAACATTTATATAATTTCGCTTTTAAATAATTTATTTAGATTCGTGAATATTAATATTCCTCCTAATGTAAATTTTCTATTTTAATATATAATTGGTGTTTTAATGTACTAATACGAACGAAATCATTTTATAAATAGAATTTAAATATTATTAATCTCAAAAAAATATTATCATATGTTTAAATTATGGTGTGTATGATTTTTTATATAAAAAAATATTGTCTGTTTCTAATTTTAATAGATTATTTTTAATTTATACAAAAAGAATATCTAACTTTTTCCAGTTAACTATTTTTTGAGAGATTATATTTCATTAATTTGTTAACAAAATTTATAGTAATTCAAATATTAATGGATTTGTTAGTTTATTAATAATTTTTGAAATCCAGAGAAAATAAAAGTATTAAATTAAATAAGTAGAATTTAATTATAAATATTAATTTATATTAATTAGTAAAAGACATTTAGATATTTAATTACTAAATTAATAACTAAAAAAACAATTTATAGTTTTCAAAAAATTAAAAAGAAAAAATAACCTATTAAAATTAGATTGAGGAAATGTAATTTTTTTTATTACGTAACTAGAATTTTTTTTTTAAAAAAAAAAAGAAAAGAAAAGGAAAACGATAACCATGAAATTGAAGTATTTAACCGCGAATTTGCAGACTTTTCAACGAAGAAAAGTCAATTGTTTGGCCAATTAGATATTACATCACTAAAGCCGGTACAAAAACACCAATCATTATTCCCATTTTGCCCTTCTCCCACTACACACTGAATACATATAATACAGCAACTGCGAACGCCAATCATTCTCTCTCTCTCTCTCTCTCCCTCTCTCGCCAAAACCTCTTCTTTGCTCTTTCTAAAAGTCCGTACAATCGCCCCTCACCACCACTCCAACACCCACTGAAAATTTTCAAAAAAAAAAAGAGAAACAAAGTTAAAATATAAATAAACTAAAGAGCTCAAATTTAAAGAAACGCAAAACGACGAATCAAGAAACGCGTTGAATGCTGGAAGTAGCAGTGGCAGTGGAAGAAAGATAGACGGATGATGATGATATCTTTGTTATCTTCATTAACAAACCTGACAGTTGCAGCAGATTCATTATAATTTGAAAGCAAAAAACCAGACCAGCTTGTTGCAGAAGGGTAATAACAAGTAACCTTCTAGTACTGAAAGCTCTTCTGATCTTCAATATCCTGTTTCGTTTTTATGGTTCTTTCTCTTTTGCCTCTTTTTGGGATAGTACAAAAAAAAAAAAAAAAACAAGGAAAAGAAATGTCTCAGTCTGATACAGTCAATGGATCTGATGGCTGTTCTGTAAATGGTACTGGCATTTTGGTAATGATATAGTGCAAGAATCAAGAACCTTTTTCTTTTATGTGCTTTTCTGGGTTTTTGGTTGCTCAAGAACACAGTGAAGAAAAGGAGAATATTGTTCTGGTAAGTTAATTGCTCTACTTGCATAATTCTGAGTCATTATTGTTCATTCTTGGAAATGAGAAAAGATCAGTTTTTGAAATCTTTTTTATTTTTTTTTGGAGATCTCTGTTGTTTTTCTTGAAATTTTTTATAATCCCTTTGTTTCTTTTACAGGTTTAAACAAGACTAAATACAACTAGCAAGAGCAGAGCCTGGACTTAACAATGTCACTGATGATCAAACCACATCCCCCTCGTTACAGAAACAACAAAACAACAGCAACAAATCACAGAGACTGGACACAGATCTACACAATCTACGGCATGGATCAATGGCAAACACTAATATTCCTGTTATGCCACGCCATTTTTTTCACCATCTTATCTATCCTTTTCCTATACTACTTCGACCCGTTCTGTGAACTCCTGGAAACATGTGTCCTTCACTTTGCAACCACCACCAGCACCGCCGGGGTTGCCCGTTTCGCGGCGGGGTTTACTGGGTGCGTGACGGCTCTGTCAGCAGTCTGTCTGTTTTTCGCGGCGGGAAACTTCTTTTACAGCGCGGTTGCGTTGCATCATGAGATGGCGCAGAGAATGGTTAGCTATGTGAATGATTGGTCTAATGTTAAGTTAGCTCTTGACATCGGATGTGGAAGAGGGATTCTATTGAATGCTGTAGCTACCCAGTTGAAGAAAACCGGTAGTTGCGGTCGGGTTGTTGGGTTGGACCGATCTAAACGGACTACCCTGTCTACTCTCCGAACTGCGAACATGGAAGGTTGGTTGCTGACTTGTACTTCAGTTACTTTACCACTAACCTTAACGCGTTTATGCAATAAATTCTTATTTATTTCTTTTTCTTTTAACATGATCTTTTTAATTTAATTCTTCTTTTTACACCATACTTCCAAGAAACAATACTTAATTCAGCTTAAAATTTTCTGCTAACAGAGCTTAGCTTTTCTGGGCTTCTCTCCCTTTTTTTTCTGTGTGAATTTCAGAATTTAAGTTCTTGAATGTATGATTTGAAACTCATTTTGCTTAAACAAATAATGGGATTAATTATGAGTTTCTTTTTTCTTTTTCTAATGTAAACAGGAGTTGGGGAGTATGTAACTTGCAGAGAAGGTGATGTGAGGAGCCTACCATTTGGGGATAACTATTTTGATGTGGTGGTATCAGCTGTGTTTTTCCACACAGTGGGAAAAGAGTACGGTCACAGGACGGTGGAAGCAGCAGCGGAGAGAATGAGAGTGTTGGGGGAGATGGTCAGGGTGTTGAAACCCGGTGGAATGGGAGTGGTGTGGGACATAGTACATGTGCCGGAATACGTCCGGAGATTACAGGAGTTGAAGATGGAGGACATAAGGGTTTCGGAGCGTGTAACTGCATTCATGGTGAGCAGCCACATTGTGTCGTTTCGGAAGCCTGATCAGCATGTACTAGTAGGTGGACTCAGTGAGGTCAGGCTGGACTGGAGATGCTGATTATGGGGTATAATATTACATCTCATAGTTTCTAGTTAAAAAAATTAGAGGGAAAGAAAAAAGAAGAAGAAACATGAAGAAGTGGAAGAAGAAGAAGAAGAAGAAGAATAGGAAAAGAATTGGTAAATCATATATATATATATACACATAAGTTTGATGATGAGTAGGATACTTTCAGATATCTGGGGAGACGAAGCCGATCCAGATGCATTTCTGGAAGCATATATATATATATACATTTTCATGTAGTTTGTCATATATGGTTGTCAATGCAAATATTGATAGCTTAACTATCTGAACTCTTTTTAACAGAGATTCCGATCCTGTAATGGAGTTAAATATTAATTACTAATGACTACTGATATGGTTTCTGGGAATGTCATCAGAATGCGTGGCTCATTTCTGCAGCACAGGAGAAAAAAAAAGGATGAATGGAAGAACTGACAGGAAACCATGAATCTGCTAAATTTCAAGTTAAACCATATTAATGGAGTTCTTCGATTTTTCTTTTCTACAGGTTCTTTTATCATTATTGCTTCAAGTTATACCTGATATTGTTATGTATAACCTTGAGAAGAACACCAGATTAAAGTGATCAGCAAGTGATTTTAAGCTAGATTGAACATAATTTTGACAGTACAAAACTCTGTAACCGTTCTAACAATCATAATTTAGAGTAGTTTGTTGCAAAAATATCTAAAATATAGTAATATTTTTTGGTCCTTACTTTTTGTAAAGTTGTCTCCAGTCGTATCCTGCCAATTTGTTGAGATTCCTGGTTCTTTAGAAAAGCAAGATGCACCAAATTAGTTAGTTGTTGTGTTTCTGCTAGTTAGTTGTTGTGTTTCTGCTATATACTTTTCTTTCAAAGCATCACAGTATTGGTTGATGGGTACCCTATGACAAACATAAAGGCTTCATTTGATTTCTAAGATAGCAAAATCAACTTCACTACTTAAAAATCTCACTAGTGACAAATATCATTATTCTAATCACAGATGCTTTAAATCTAAATCAAGATTGCAAAATTAAATATCCAGACGTATATCTAACTAATGAAAATTATATAATGAGTAAACGACAAATTTTTAAATCTCATTAAATTTTAATTATGACCCGGTGTCCGTCTCGTAGAAAATTTTGACCTCGTAATATCGCTTTTGAATTTGCATATAAATTTAAATTTAAACAATTTTAATCAGAGTTTTGATAGATTTAGACTCTTCAAGAAACACTTAAAATTCACTAGAATGGACTCTTGAGAAAGAAAAATGGGAAATGTCACTGTAGAAAATGTAACAGTTCTTCATTTTGAAAATAATGTGGCATTGCCTGGTTGAAAAGATAAAACAGTGAAATGAAGAAGTGACAGGTTTGAGTTGATGCAACTTTGGTGGATAGGATGAGCACAGATATTACACAATTGGATATTGGGTTTTGTTGTCATGTCATAATCTTTGATCTTTGATAGGGAAATATGTAATGTTAGTGGAGGTGACTCAGAATGAGTTAGGTTGGATATTTAATTCTTGAAAAATTTTACACTTTCTAAGATTGTTACTGAGAAAGTTTAACAGAATTTACTTTCTCCTGTCAAATATTAAAATATCAGTCACCAAACCATACAGAAGAAAGAGTTAAATTTGGGACTATGATTACAGGGAATGCATGCTTGAGTCCTATTATTAGTTAGTAGCTTATTTGGAAAGCTCTACCTTCCTCAGCTGTTCAGATGAGGAATTTCATTATTATTTAATAGCAGGAAAGCTCAAGTGCTGTTAATTAATTTCTGCTATTGCTGCCTTTTCATGTTCTACATCTCTTCTACAAGCTACTTCTATGGTTCAACTGAGCAGAGCCAAAACTATCATAATGCTTATCATATTTTTTAGCTTAATTATTAAAAAAATAGAAAAAAAAACCCCTTAGCATTGAACTCAAATTATATTTAATATTAGTAGTAAATAATTTGAAATATAACTTAAATAATATATATTGAAATTCATATATTCTGAGAAAAAAATAAAAAAAAAATTAGCTTAAATTTTCTAGATCTGTCACTGTCTATTAAGTGCTCTATAGTTCTTAAGATTCCACCATAAAAAAATAATAAAAAATGGAAGAAAGTCTACTGGGTAAGTTGCTCAAAATGGAGGTTAAAATAGTTACATAGTTTCTCAGCCTTGAATACTATGTAAAAAGACAGATTCTCAGTGAATTTATACTCTTATGAAATTAATAGCTATTTGCTATTTATTGCAATGTTTGCAATAACAATCATTTAGTATTGCATGTGTATTAAGTTTTTTTTGCTTAATGTACCCATATCATTTATGGTAATTGTTGCTAACTTTGAATTTCTTTTGTGCATATTATATATGGGGTAGATTCATTATTTATTATATCTTTTCTTTATATATAAAATGTAACTAGAGTTAGATTTTAATATTATTAAATTAAAAATCATATACAGATTAATAGCTAGTATTCCAATTTACTAAGAGATACATAAGAAATTTTATTCATATTTTTATAAGATCAAATTTTTATATGTGATTAAATCAATTAATTTGACGAATAAACTCGAAATGAGTAAATTAATCAATCCAACTCAACGAGTTGAGTTAATTTTCCAGATATTTACCAATCACTACTCACTCTAAGTTTGTGATGCAAATGAAAGAAAATTGAAAGAAAAGAAAAGAAAAAAAGCCAATATAAATGCAAAGATTATGTCATGTAAACGTCCACACCATGTTGAATTTTCTTGAAGCAGAGTGTGCAATTTTCATTTCAAAAGAAGAAAATCTAGAAATTATGTCCAATAAAAGCAAAAGAATTAAATAAATGAAAAGGGGTGGACCGAGGGCAGCACATACTTTCCAATTAGTAAAATAAAAAATTATGAAATTTGATGGTGGTGATTATTGGTAATATTAAAGATTTTAATTGAGCCATGTGTGAGTTCATGACCATGACCATGTGCCTTCTGCACTTGCTTTCTTCATAAAGCCAAACTTAATCTTTAATTTTCCTTCAATTTTTAATTTATATGTTGGTGCCCTGGGGAACACCCCAGATGCTCTACTGATGCATAAGCCTGGTCCCTTTCTTTGTGTTTTATGTCTATGATTGTTTATTTTTAGCTCATACCCCTACTCCAACTTTGCCTTCAAATTCTTTGCTTAATGGTCAAGTAGTATCACAATCACTTTCCTCCATTTGTACTAATATTTCTTTAGGAAAAAAAATGATAAAGAAACTTATATTATTTATGTTGAAATTAAAAATCTTGCAAGGAATTAAAAAGACAGAAAATACTCTTTGGTACATTAATTGAGTTCAGTTTTTTTTTTTTTTCTAATTTTAGATGATAGAGTTTTTATTTATTCAAGTAGTGAAGGTTGTATAATAAAAATAGTTATCTCTTTAAATATCTTTTATAATGAAACCAATAAACTCATAGATGTTAGAGAGGAATATTACTAAAATCAACACTTTTCTAACTTTTACAAGTCAGAACGCTGAATTGATTAAAGTAAACTAAAATGGAAAAAAGAAAAATGAAATCATATTTATATTGCACCATCGATCTATCTAATTAGCTTGAAATCAAGGTTTTATTTGAGGTAGCTATTTTTGGTTTATTAAAGAGATGGTGAAGAAGATTTGAGTGTAGTGGCATTTGTGGTGGGGTGTGAGGGGTCATAAAGATCTTAAAGAGCATGTGATTTGCATTTGAAAGGAAGGAGGAGGACAAAAATGACATTTCAATTGAGATGGAATTTCATGAAGAGTGTTTAGTGGTTAAGAAGGTTGCATGGTAAGGTTGTTGTACAGTCACCATCTTATTGGACCCATTTAGATGCTAACATTTGAAATGACTTTGGTTAGTTGGGAGCTAAAATTTCCTGCAATTATAAAGATTTCAATAGCTTAGTTTTCTTTGAGATTTTAGTTACCTACAATGACACCTTCTATCTTCAAACACCCTAATAACACATTGACTAATACAATTTCCACTTTGTTCAATTTAATTAAAATAAAACGCTTTTTTCTTTACATATAAGGGGAGGGTACTCCAAATTCAAATATTACATCTATAATTTTGTTTGATTGAATATCGATCTTGGAAAAAATCTACTCTTCAAAGATGGTATTTTCCTGTAACCCATAACCTTCGGTCCCATGGTCTAGCGGTTAGGACATTGGACTCTGAATCCAGTAACCCGAGTTCAAATCTCGGTGGGACCTTTTTTAAAGAACCTCTTTTAAGAGTCTTCTTTAACATTTGTGATTTTTTTTTCTTTAATCTCTATGTGCTTTTTTAAAAAAAAGTTTTAACCCTGAGTTTAGGATTTTTTTTCTGTAATATCTATGAACTTTTTTTTTTTTCATTTTGTTGAACCGAGAGTCTAGGACTTATAATTGATGATAGACTAATTTACAGACTCGGTCGTGATCTATATTTTCAAGTATTATCAACTTCTTTAGTTTATAGTATCATATGTTTATCCTTTATAAGAAAATGGCTCTTAAGGGAAGAGATGTAATATTGAATTTTATAAAGTCATTGTATATTCTCGGTTAAGAATCTTTTTTAATATTTGTATAATTTTTTTCAATATTTATGTGTTTTTTTCTTCATTTTGTTGATAATTGATGATAGACTAATTTATAGACTAGATCTTGACCAATTTTTGAGATATTATCAGCTTCTTTAGCTTATGGTCTCCTTGTTTTGCCATTTATAAAAAATGAACTCTCAAAGAGGAGAGGTGGTACTAAATCTTATAATAAATTTTTTTGACTCTTAGTTAATATGAAATATGGTATCGTTATCTATCCTCGGTTAAGCAGACTAAAGCTTTGATGCGAATTCCCACCATAAACAGAGACAATGATGATAGATTAATCCATAGACTAAGTCATGACCCGCATTTGAAGTATTATCCGTTTTTCAGTTTATAGTCTCACGATTTTATTTTTATAAAAAAATTTAACTCTCAAAGGAGAAAAATAGTATGGAATTGATAAGACTATTTGTCTTTGACTCTTAGTGACGATGTCGCAAATTATCTACTTTTTAATAATCAAATTAGTTAGTTCCTTAGGCTTTTATTTGATAATTATAAAGTCCTTAGTCTTTGGTGTTAATCAATCCAACCAAAAGATTATTGGAAAAAAAGTCAGTATAGTCCTTAACAATAATTATCAAACTTAATAAAAATAATTTTCTATTAAATTAGAGCAAAAAGTAAAAGTTTTAAAGTGATTGAAGATGTATGTATTATTTTTCTATCTCCTTATGTGTTTGCGCATATATACATTTAAAAACATTTCTATTATAATCAACCCTCTTAAATATAATATTTAATAAATTAATACATTCTAAAGAAACGAACTCCGTTCGACATTGAATAATTAATAGATCTATTTAATAATTAATAAATTTTAATAACAACCCTTTATATTTATTTATTATTAGAGATATATTTTAAGGAGAACTAGAGCACAAACAAATAAAAATAGTTCTATTATTATTAATATAGAAAAATATAAAAATTATTTTAGATATACATCTATATGTATTTTAAAATCACTTATTTAATTAAAAATAAAAGGTTTAGTTAGAATATAAATTCATTATTATATAAAAATTTATTAATTTTAAACTTATGCAATACAGTATACTTTGAGTGTTGGTTAATAATTATATTAAATTTTCAACTATTATAAATTTAATAAATTAATACTTCTAATATTTAATACTTTTAATTTACAAAGTATATTATTTATTAGAGGATAACTAATTAAATTTAAATAATTTCTTTAAAAAAAATCAAATCAGAGAAAATATTTTCTTTTAGCAATACTTTCTCTTAGTTTAACAAAAGAATCAACTCATATCTTTTATTTGCTTTAATATTTCATTTTAACACAGTTTGTTTAGTGTCTAAAAAATATTAAACACTAATTAACTTAATATTGATTAAACATTTCCAATATTTTTTCTTACTACAACATTAAATTATAGGGCGTAAATTAACAGAAAATAAAAATTTTGAACTTTTCAAAATGGATAAAATTAGTATGAAAAAGCACAACAGTATTTATATTATTTAAAATGTTGAATTTATATTAATGATAAATGAAATTAAAATAATTATTTATTTAATTAAAAAATAAAGTTCAATTTGACTAACCTTGTGACTTAGACTTAATTTAGTATTTTTTAGAAATTTATGAATGTTTTAGTCTAATTCTACATATTTAAACCAACTTTTTAAAAGAAAAATCTTTTGAAAATAAAAAAATAATTAGAATAATTTGTAATATTTTATAATTTTAATATAATTAAAATAATCAAACAATTAATAACTCTTACCACTATTTTTGTTACAACCATCCTCACCTCCAATACCTTCATGGCCTTTAGCAACACCACAACTATAGTTCGCCGGCACATTATCATTATTAAAAAAAGAAAAAAACACTAACAAATAGCAATATTTATTTTTATTGTATTTTATTTAAAATATCAATATATAACTTTTAGTTCAAACAATTTAATTTATATAAGAAAATATTTTTAATTTTTATGATATCTACTTTTCTTTTAGAAAATATATAAACTCATTCTCATTTTTGTAAAAATAAAATTAATTTAAGCTAAATATCTAAAAATTTAAATTAAAATGTCTATAAATTAAAAGAAAAAAAAAAGAAGCTAAAACCCAAACCTAAAAGAAAAACTAAATCAATTGTTTTTTTTTTTTTTTTGTTTCTTTGGGTGGCTTTATAGTTGACAGACACAAACCTCAAAAAGTAGAACGATAATCATAAAAAGGCCCTATCCCTCAAGACTTCCTATGAATTTGCTATATGAAATATCAACTCATGAACTCCACTTGCACCTTTACGATCACATAGATACCAAACCAATTTAATATGACATTTGCAATATATTCCTAAGCATTCAGTACACTGGCATTTTGTTTGCTTTAAATGAACATTTCCAATCAGGCCTACTCTCTCTGGCATTGTACCTGCTTAGCTAGCATTAATAAAACATAATTAAGTATCCTCAATTTCAAACCACTATTCTTCTGCAACTGCTCCCCTGATTCCGACTGACGTACCATTAATAAGACAGAATTAAAATTGTAACCCAATTTACACACAAAAAGGATCCATCTGAGAACTAGGCAAGGAAAGAGATGGACCATCAAAGAAATTAGACCCTAGTACAAAGTAGTTGAACTCAAACAAAAGTCCTAAGGAAGACCCATAAGGCAAACCATTAAATAGCTCACTGTCCGAATTACTCAAAAGAATAGCATTTTTTCTTTTTCTTTTTTAGTAATAGAAGGGATTAGTGATTTGATTCTTCACACGACATTAAATGCAACAAATATAATGCTAGCAATAATAAAAGCTCTGACCACATGATTTTTTTTGTTTGTTAATACACAAGGACAACATGAAAAATTTTCTTCCCAATTCCAATTCTTTATGTTGCACATGAAGAATACAAGGTTTCCACTATACAAAGAGCAAGGACTACCTAAAAGTTGTAAGCGCAGCAGCAGCGGATAGCACCAAAAACAGTTCCAAATTCTAATTCTAAGCATAGCAGGCCCATAGCACCGAAAAAACTACCTAGCTGCAACTAAATCAATAAACTCAACTAACTTCTCTTGATTCTCTACAATAGTAGACATACAAATTTACAGATTTGAAGGTATACAAAACTGGATAGTTCAACAGATTCCCCATATTCATATTTAATGGAATTTAAGAAACTATCCAGCGATTTTCAGTGGAAAACTAGGATAACATAAATCACGCTGGGATGCAAAAGGAAGAGCTCAGAGTAGGAGGCATGACACAAACCAGATGGGGGCCAGGAGGATTGCTACTAATATTTGATTCATCAACATTTGGCAGTCCAAGTCGAGGAGGACGAACATAACCAGCTACCAGAGGCACGCATAATATTGAGATAACTATCCTCGAACCTGTCATGATAAAGAACCGATTGCTAAAAATGCCACCAATATTGCGAGCTACAATAATTTCATGCCACCGTATAAAAACTCATGAAAGAATCAAAGTCATCTAAGAACCTTGCTCTGTGGAGAGAGAAACATGCCCTCTCTTCCTCCCAGCAATCATCCAATTTTCAGAATTTGCACTGACTTCATATAACACCTCACCCTGTTGCACAGATAAAACTATGTTTATTACTTTTTATTTATTTATCAATTCATCACTATAAATCAATATAATTTACAAAACAAGTCCCAGGTCACTGACCACTAGCAATGTTCAAAGTCCACATGAGAACACTCCGCGGACATGTGTGTGTGTGAACAAGTAATACACCAAATCAAATCACTAAATCAACTACCATACCAAGAGATGATATGATATGAACCGGGCTTGGAGGAAATTGAAGCAGTTGTCATCGCAGTGTGAAAAATATAGGGTAAAATGAAGAAAAGAAAAGGGGAAACCTATGATATTGATGTGATACTTGAAAACTTCAGAGGACTCTGAGCAGCTTATATTAATTATTTATAAATACTTACGTCGTGTTCAGAAATTTGATCATCGCCAGAACCCTTCAACCTTTCAATCCTCCATTTCATGGTAACAAGTTGCCCAACTCTCAGGCTAGCAGAAGGAAGAGGAAGAAAACCAACGGCTAGGCATGGATCAAGCACAGGCCTTTGCAGTATAAGAGCACTCTTGAAGATCAAGTCCTGCCTGGCAGCCTCAGGTCCAACTGATTCCACAGACACAGGAGGATGTGCTCCAACTGTTCTCTCACCAGAAATTCCATATCTGATATTCAATATGCTCTCTGGCTGCCTTGCCTCTACATCTATAAACGAAAAGTCTTTGAGAGATAATGCTCAGAAGAGGTGCCAAAATGGATATAACTTAGAGTAAGCAACATGCACAGTAGACACAGGGCAAAGAAAAACAAAAATGGAAAGATGAAAGAACCGAAATATGTACACTCATCTATTTTATGAGAAATATTTTCCCAAAAGAAAATCATTTCAGCATTTCCTGGCATTCTGAAAAGCTACTAGGTATTGGTTAATGGAAAGTGTTTTTATATCAAAGGGAAAACTAAGTCATTTGGAATGAGAAAACTTCTCATTAAACAAACAAAAAGTTACATTCCATACGACTCACAAAATAATAAGAACCCATAAGAGAACCATGTAAGCAAACACGGACTGGTATTGCCAGCTAGCATTTTCAATCACCCATTCATTGCCAGCAGAGGCAATGGGAACAACAACCAATGCAATTTACTTTCTTGTGACATTGCTCTTATATACAAGTATACTAAAACCATGTGAAAAAACCGGAGTTCTCATTAATCCAAATATTAAAATAATCTTGTGCCATGAGGAAAATTGTTCTTTTTCTAATGCACTCTATCTGCAGCTCAATTGTTTCGCAGAAATTTATTTTCCAGAAAATGTTTATTTTTGATGTTTGGTCTGCTTGAAAATATATTTCTTTTGGAGAGAAAAAGGCAAATCATTTTGCATCAACTGAAATAGATATAACTGATTAAATGCTTCTCAAATTGTCCTATTTGCAACTTGCAGTCCACTGACAGTGATTTTGTTCAAATGAAAAATGTAGGAAAATTGTGTTTTCTAATGTGTGCCAAATGCCAGAAAAAGACTTTCCTGAAATTACAGTTATTGCATCGGACGAACATATATAAACCAAAACCAATAATTACTAGAACAAATTGACTACACATTTAATGGAAAAGATGTACTTTCTTGAACCAGGATAAATTTGACCTTTTGAATAGTTGGGAATATAACACCAATTTTAATAGAAGAAAATATCTATACCTTCACCACTCATCTTCCCTAGGCAAATACTGAACAAGATTCCTGCTCTAGATGTTGGAGAAATCACGAGTGGAAAGAAGCTTGATGTTGGTCTTCCATCACCTTGTCCAGTATGAACAAATCCATCTTGGAGTTCAAGCCAAGCATCATAGACGGTCAATGTGGCCTTCACTTGAGAGTGTAATATCACCTGAAAGCAACC
This sequence comes from Ricinus communis, assembly GCF_019578655.1. NCBI lineage: Eukaryota > Viridiplantae > Streptophyta > Magnoliopsida > Malpighiales > Euphorbiaceae > Ricinus > Ricinus communis. Next base: position 10,055,410 of record NC_063264.1, on the reverse strand, counting down.
ATTGTAAATCATGATTAAGACAATCAATCATGATAAATACAATTCAACATAATTCTAGTCATATACATAGTTTGAACTGTAAATCTTTTGAGAATCCACTGATACAATCTCACTTAGATGTGTCGCCAGTTTTGAGAAGATATCAATTAGGTAGGTGATTGAATTTTCTAGAAAACAGTACTTGTGGTATACCTGCAGAAGCAGAGTACCATCATTGCATTTATCTGCAACACGTGTGCTCACATGGAAAGGGTCAGTGAAGTGCACAGCAATAGTCCTGCATATCATAGAAAGATGATTTAATAAAAACGCAAAAAGAAATTTTTTTAAGAAAAAAATGGGACGTCAGGAAAGAGAATGCCTTTCAAATATCTGGTTGTGTGATACTCCAAATTCTAGTTTCAATGCTATTGTTCTCATACCATCCACAATGCTCTGTCTCTGAGGAGTGGCTGCTCACGACAAGAAAATATATTACAGACAAGAAAATAATTGGGCACAGCAGAGAGTATTGATAAAACAAAGATGGAAAACAGGAAACGACTTATTTTATTATGACCTGAAGTTGATCCTTTTGGAAGTGTGTCACTGATTGCACAAACAGGAATCCAAATAACAGAATCCACATCGCTTGCCCAATCAGGAAACTGTATCCTACCATTATGAAGACTTAATCGCTCACATTCTTTATTAGCAACCACAGAATAATTGTTTTGAGTTGTATTCATGTTTGCCATGTCCGGAGCACTGTGCGATGTATTGGCACAACTCTCCATCTCAATAAAATGTGACTCTTCAATCCTCAGACCTGGACCAGTATCAATTTGCAAAACAGCACCTCTGAGGGAATAGTCAATGGGCTGCACTATAATCCCAACGCACTGAGTTTCATTTATTAGCAAAGCAGATGAAACAGCTGCAGTGAGATCAACCAGAGGTCTTGGTTTGAAAACCTAAGAAAGGAAAGACTACATGAGATGAGTAATACATGGGCAAAATACGTCAGCCAAAGTAGATAGCTGGTTATCATAAATAACCATAGATCGCAAAATCTTTTACCCTCCAGTTTACAATAATCTTTCTATCCTCCCGTGGATGGTGTGAAACATTACCTTTAAGATAGGTCTAGTTGGTTTTTCATAACTCATAAAATCATCAGTATCTGCAGGGCCACCCTTGGAGAAACTATGTGATCTAAACCTCAGTTGACCAATCTGCCCAGTAAGAACCCCCAAGATATAGGACCCTGGTTTATGGGGTGGTAAAGCGAGGGTAATTGTATTCCTACCAGGCATCAGCACCGTGGCAGCAGAGCTCCTTAGTGCCTGAGATATCAGATGAAATCCTCAAATTGTAAAAAATGGTAAAGCCAGCGGCATACCAACCTATATGGAGATTCACGATTATTGTTATAACAGGAAAGACATACCTTAGCACCTTCATCAGCATTAAATGTAGCCATCAAGGTGAGGCTAAGTGAATCAAGAGTTATATCATCAGGAAAACCACTCCAAACAGTTACAGAGAGAGTGCCAGGATCCCCATCACATAACTCCAGTGGAGGTCCAGGATTTCCAGAAAATGTAATCAATGATGAGACATCTAACGGCACAGGATCCTTCATCTCACTGTGGGCAAGACGAACAACCTCTGCCTGAAAAGCCTGTCGCTCCTTGATTGAGAATAAACCTTTATCTAAAGACAGCAGTCTGACACAGGATGATAAGTAGCCAGCTTGATCATTGAGCATCTTCTGACACTCGGTTAAATTTGGAAGGACATCAGCCAATAACTCCTGCCATCCTTCACCAGCATACAGGGCACAAACTTTCTCATATGACTTTGAAGCCAGATCAAAGTTTCCATGCCTGAAGCAAACAGCTGCTATTTCACCATCCAGGACCACGCCATGTCTTTTCCACCAGGAACGATGGTAATTATCCGCAGCACCTTTGGTCAGCTCAAGATATTTTTGCTGCCATGACAAGAACACAAACTTGATAAAGACGATGCACAAAGAACAGAAGGGGGAGTAATACATTCAGCCACTAAGTACAACGACATATACAGATATTGCAAGCAACAATTTTTACAGTATCAAGTTAATCAGAAGATATTTCCCTTCACCCAATAAGTGTAGACAGCCACCTTTCAATGGAGTCTCCAAATACCCAAAAGCTAAATAATTCCTTTGCACATATAATCTAGCAAATGGCAGCCTAACAATTTTAAGCTTTCTCGAGGAAGAGAGATATGATTATAAACATAACCCTCAACATCACTATCTGCACACTTGGAAGCTCCCCGAATATTGACCAAGAATAACTTTCATCAAACATAGACAGCTCCAAAAGTATTATGTGCTGAGTCTGTTGCTTCCATGTCAAGGTTAAAGAACAATTACACTTCTCTGGAAGCCCAAGGGCTACATGAGTCTTTCCGTCATGCTAATTACCCTGAATTTTTTTGCTTATCCTTGTTTCTTTTAATTAAGGTTTTTATCAAAATTCTCTATTTGGTCCTTTCTATGTGTGGCGTCTACATTCTCAACCTTGAGAGTCTGAGATTACAGTATTACACTTGAGTTTACTAGTAATTACAGAGAATATCATAGCTAAAATACCTAGCCTGAGGCATGCTTCCCTATCGTTTTCCTTCTTTTTTCATCTGGTGGTCTTTGCTGTATGTGTTTCTATCTCTTTCTTTCTTCTTTCATCTTAACAATGCGCTCATCAGTTTAGAATTTCTTGCTCACCAGATAACAACCCAGCCTCAGAACATGATATTAAGATTTATCTCCATCACCATTTCCTCACAAAATATCCATAGCATCCTTGACACTATCTCTATCAAAACCATTAAGCCACCAGAAGTGGAAGATTTTACGGCTGATTGGCATCCATAAGTTTTTTATATAAACAAAATCTTTGCATAGCAAGCATATCTTAACAAACATGAGGAGTCAGAAATGGTAGTGTAAATGGAAAACAGAATACTTGGTTCCATTAGAGATACTAAGGGCCTGTTTACTTGTAGAGAATTTTTTTTCCATTTTCATTTTCTAGTTTTTAAGGAGAATTCATTTTCACAGAAAATTTGTAGAACATGTTTACTTTATAAAAAAACTTTTTATTTTCTATTTACGTAATATTTTAAGTATAAAGGGTAGAGTTGGAATAAATTAAATGAAAACTTCTTGTTTTCATTTGAAAACAAGTGACTTCTTATATAAAGAAAAACATAGAAAACATGTTAAACTTGTTTTCAAAAGTTTTTCAAAATTTAGTTATAATTTTGAAAACATTTAAAAACTGTTTTCTATTTTCATTTTAGAGAAACAACACAAGTAAACACAAAGTTCTATTTTCTGCCTTCATTAGAAAAATTTTCTAGAAAACTGACATAGTTTTCTATAAATAAACAGGCCCTAAGTGGCCATGGTTGTGACGGAAGTGATTGAACAATCGCACTTTGAATTTCATGGAACATGCAGGCATTAGGAGCCTAGAAGGGATGGCAATAGAATCCATCATTAGGCAGTCTAGTTGATGGCTTTCTAATAAGTGGAACAAATCGTTTGGTTGATTTAAGCATGAGAAATCCTACAAAGTCAGAGAACACCAAAATTTAGAGATTTCTTGAAGTGGAGTCAGGGAAGCGTGTCCGTAAGTAGGATAAGCTCAGTACCTCAAACTCTTCTACAGATGACAAGGATTTCCATAAGTCAGCATCAGAAATTGTACGCTCAAGAGCATGCTCAGCAGCAACATATATCTCAGCAAGCCTCATAGGTCGATCTATTGAGCCATCAAAGTTTCCGGGAGAAGAGTTAGTTCGTGACATAGAAATATTTGCTTTATTTAAGGGGGACGTCCCTGGTGATGCATCCGAAGCTGATCTGTCAACAGATATATATCAAGCACATTACTGAAACACCTCAAGAAAATATAAAAGGTTAATTTGACATAAGAATAATAAATAAGAAATAAAGAAACCAATAGCAATACATTTGTTTCAATTCTTGAATCCATTACCCATCAATCAAGCTTGGCCGACCATCGAATATTTCAAACATGTTCCCAGCAGAAAGGGATGCCCTACGCCGATTTGCCTCACGCAAAAGTACCGAAGGTTCAAGAGGCAATGATTTTCTTTGAATGCCAAAGTGTTTAATTCTAGGAGTCGCCTGAAGGATCACCTACACAAAGATTAAACGAGCCCATGATGCTTTCATGGAACATTAAAGAAAGCCGGTTTAGAGAAAACAAGAAGACACTCAAAGCTCCACCCTAAAAGTCTACAACCAAAGGATATACAAATTTTTTCATGCTTTCATGGACCATTTGTCTAGTGGCCAATAGGGGTCACCTCATACTGTATCATTAATGGCCTTCAAGTTCAAGTGCGTTAAAAAGTTACAGAAGTTCCAAATTTCATGATTGTCCTCAATAACTAGGAGTTAAATAATTCATCATATTAAAAGAAATCAAAATGGTGATGTAGTTCATATTACATTATCATTTCATAACTCCAGATCTGGATGCACCAGCTCAGTATTTACCTTTTCCTTCACAAGCACCTGAGGAGAAGCTTCAGGTGGAACTGACGGCCAAACTGCAGGTTTGGGCCAAGGTAGCATGCTAAGTGAAGCACTGCTCAAAAGGACAACATGAGTCAAAGATAGAGATAAAACAAGAAATCAATGATTACAACATTCTGGGACATGTACGTTTAAAATTTTAAATACATGACCAACCAAGCAATTGAACAAGCAATAAGTAGGTTTTCCATTGAAGATTGGATTTTCACCTGTTGACAGGACTTCTTTCTATATCTGTTCCATATCCAATTAAATATGCGAGCCTCATGAACTGTCAACAGAGTAATTACATTTCATTAGAAGCCCTTTCTATAAAATAGAAAACAATAAACAACTCTAACAGCTACTGTCCTCCAAAATAATCTCCCAATCAGTGAATGGCCAAATTTTTGTTTCCTAATTTCCCTCAAGCTTCATCCTTAGTTTGACAGTAATTTCTTGTTTTACAAATGCAGATACACCAAAGAAAAGCAGTTTACCTTAACTCGACATAGTGAATAAAGATCACCCTGAAGACGGTAGAACTCCTTTTCAATGTCCGGAGCCACAACTCCACTATTATAATGAGAAGCAGTTGCATCGATTAAAGCCAAGCAAGCAGTTATCACCCAAACTTCTCGCAGACAAAAAGGCAGCATACTCTAGGAGAACCCAAGAAGAGGAGATTAAAAACATTACCATCCCAAAAATGAAGTTTTAAGAATTCCATGTAGCAAATACGAACTCAGCAAATACCTCATGCAGTGTGAGGGCTTTAGAAAAGCTGATTACAAATGGATAACCCCTTGATGCAACCTCAAAGGGTCGATTCAGCTTGAACAAAAGCTGCATTTCAGATGTAGCGATTTCAGAAAAAGATCAAGAAAAATGCTGTATTAATGGTAATTGATAATGAAACTATAAAAGTTTGCTTTAAGTGAGAAAAGCATTGTAACAAGTGTAATGGTTAGGAGTCTCTCGCGTTCATTATAACTGCATTAGTACTCAAAGACAACCCTAGCAAGCCACCGTTTGCTTTCCAAATGTGCTTAAAACTCGCACCAACTAGAGGTTAAAACTTTCAAAAAACTACACGCTTGATACTTATTGCTATAGATCGTTAAAATTGCCAGCAATAGAATTAGCTTTATTATGGGTGTGAACACGTATAGTGGTGCCTTTGTGGGCATGCATCCAGAAATGCTAATACCCTTAGTATGTGTACTCATGCACAGGCTGAGAGACTAGAAAAAGAAAACAAAATCATTTAACAATAAAATCAAGCCACGTATTCAGGATTCAAGTATGCTGATGTTTTTCAATAAATCCACTTTGACCTCAACGGAAAAAGAAATCCAGTTAAGCATTTAAAACAATAGAACATTCACTCAGTGCAACAGACTCGAAGAATTAATGACACAGCCCACTTGAAAGCAACACCAACATAAGTAGATTTGCATAATAGATAGATATCAATATCTTTTATGTGCAATAGAATTCATATAATTGTCAGTTTTCCACACCTTTGATTGACAGGCAAAGAGATACTGCCTAAACTCAAATTCTCTAAAGGAGTCATCTTGAACAATTTGTGTCAATGGTTTATTTTCAGGGTTGAGCAGAGCTGCCTGATCATCACCACGGTCTACTCCACCAAAGTCTCTTTGCTTCCCAGCCATATTAACTGCATCATAGTGGAATAAATTATTGACAAATTATACATCAAGAAAACAAAGGCAGAGGCAAGTAAGAAACCACCAGGGAAAAGAAAATTTGATGCCTATAAATAAGTCCATGAAAGATGGATGTATATACAATTGAACCAACAAATTATTTGTCAAGTTGTGAGTTTCTTCAACGGAACAAAAGTTAGGACATTAAACAATAGTAAAAATATTGAAAACTGGCTTCATGAAACATCAACTTTGCAACTGTCTTCTCAGGTTCCAACTTCTAATGAATGTAGCAATCTATTAAAGTCATATTCAGCACTCATTCTCCCTTTTTAAGATAAGTGGCATATAATACTCTGTTTCCAGACTTACCACCTTCAGAACCTTTAGCCTCAAGTTTAAAAAAACTGTAAGGAACACTAAATACAGTTAAGACTATTCAGGTGGAAAGATGAGAAGGCTTCCTTTACATTACATAATCATTAAGTGGCAATTTAATAGACAATCAATTGAGAGACTATCTAGTCACTGAAAACTGGGCAAAATGATGAAAGGTAGTTCTCTATGATGATTCAGTGGTACAACAAGTGGACCGGCTGAAAGCAATACCTAAGGTGTTTTAGCTACATGAACTCCTTTCTTTGTCAAGAAAAAAAAAGTGGAAGGTGAAAAACACATTCCTATGGATGTGCAAAAAGTTATCATGTAGCTGGCCTACATTTTATATTTTGGGCTCTTATTTGAGCTAAAAGAAAGAAAATCCTTGAGTTTTTAAACTTATATGAAAAAATTTATTAAATAATTTAACAAAATTCGAATAGTAGTACTGACCTGAAATATCTTAGATGCATAATTGATATGACGACAGTTTATAAGTCAGTAAAAGTAAACATGAATAAGTAGCAGCTAAGATGCTCTTCTTTGGCAATGCAGTTGAGGAAGCAAGAGATATCTTTGACAGCAGAAGTGATCAATAATATAGGTTGATAATGCAGTGAAAAGAAAAAACATTTGGCCTTAGTTTGATTTAACTCATATTTCTTGTAAAATTTCCTGCACAGTTGATTTGGGGTCTCGTTAGTAAATAGATCTTTCCCCCCATTATAGATGTTCTCAACATTAACAAGTTTTACTATATATTCAGTGTTGGTTAATCATCTTCCTAGTTTGGAAATGTATCTGCAAGTATATGTAAATAGTCATTTTCATGCCTTTTATAAAAGAAATTAGGAGAAATTTCAGAGTCGGAAAGGGTTGCAACTCTTCTTTTTTCCTTTGCCCAAAAGGCTGCCTACTATAATAAACCTAGTTACTAAAAAGCCACCCAATTTCCTCCTTTTCTCACTCAAACCACCCCTATTTCAACCTCCTAACCCAAAATTCCTTTCTTTTTATATACATCTAAACCCTTATACTCATCAATCATCACCAATTGCTTGATATTTACCCACTATAAAAGCATTGTCCTACATCAGATATCCTTGTCCAAGTGGGTGCATGCAGCAAAAAATGGGACAGAGAGACAGGAGAAGTATGAGTGTAATCATAAATGTTCACTTTAGGTACCTGTTTCCAGATAGCAGAGTTCTAATTCATCATATTCACGTAGTGCATCTTCATGAAGATGAGTCATCTCAAACATAAAAGCAAGGCTTTCCTGAATAGAACATAGATGTAAAGAAGATAGAAATCTCCAAAATTAGCTACAATAGAATGTTATAGATAACCAGGGCACATATAAGGTAAATGGGGACGAGAAAAAAAAAAAAATTCAAAGCCTATCACAGAAACAAACTGCACAGCCATTCAAAAATTTTGAGAAATGTAAAACTATTGAAAGATAATTGTCTCAAAAAGAAAGGCTTTCAAGATAATAGAAATCTACATGAGAAGAAGAAAAGCAAAAAATGGGATTCAACAATCACTCATCCAAATCAGAAGGATTCAACAATCACTAATCCAAATCAGAAGGTATCTTTGTGACTATATCACTCTTATATCATATTAGCTTGGTCAAAGAAATTAAGAAAAGGAATAACCTTCAGTATAAAAAAATTACAGAAGTTCCAAATCGGCATGAAGCGCTGTTCACTGAGCTTACGGATTTCATCCTCATAAAATTGTACACGCCTATCCAATGTATTCTTTAGGCACTCCATAATTTTGGACTCGAAATCTTCCCAAAAAGTTGCTTCAGGTCCATGAAGATCAAATTTACAGCACCTGGGTAAAGCAAAAATAATGTTTAGGAACAATCTGAGAAGAAGAAAAATGGAACCCCATGAAGCATGAGAAGAGCATGTTAACCACAAAAACAGGAAAAAAAATGAGACAAAAATAGGTTGCTGCCAAAGCGCATATATCCCCATATATTAAACTTTTAACACTATAGTTTCGATCATATTTTCGAAATCATTATCTTCTATTCTATTGACTTCTAGACAAACAAGCGGACGGAAGATTCAACGGGATTAAGAGAGAGCCAGCAAAAGAAAGATTTAAATGGGAAAGAAGAAAAAGAACAACATATTTCTTATGAGAAAAAAACAAAGGACATCATTACGGTGAAGTCCATGTTCGAAGAAACTAAGATATCAGATACAAATTATGGAACGTAAAAAATCCAACACTGATCATTAATGAAATGTTGCCCCTATAATGGAAAAACGATGTAGAAATCCATCTATCATATAGAAATTTTTCCTCTCCCTCAAAACCACTTCTATTTAGTTCCCCACAAATTCACCAACAGGCATGAGATATCGAAGCAAGATCTTTCCCCTTATCATCATGAAAAACTTACCTTGGGAATTCCAAATACTAACACATGTTCTTCCCTCTTCCTAGCTCACTCACAATGCAAAAGCAAATGATGAACCAATTCAGCTGTGCTCTCTATAGAAGCTTCAGCTTGACCAAGATTTTTATTTTCTCCAGGGATTATCAATAATCAAAATCCTCCCTGATCAATTCCGAAGAAAATAAAAAGAATCTGTTGATTCTCTATAATTAGACTTTCTAAAGTTCTGTCCAAACACATGTACTCCCCAACTTATTCCCATCCACTAATTTTAATTTAGCATTTTAGTCTCCTGGGCTGAGTCAAGCTGGAGATCATTTTCCATTATAAACATTTAACAAGCACTTAATGATAAGTGTCTTACAAAGCTGATGAAGAATTTTATATCCAAACAGCTCTTACTGGCAAGCTACTTATCGGCATTATAATGAAATCCCCGAGCATATACAAAGCAAGGAAAAGGGAGAAGAGTTGTCAAATATACCAGGACATTGAAGAGAAGACAAAATACAAGTATAAACCTTTCTCTAGGAAGAGTTCCTTTCCCAACCAATTAGCATGTCTCAAAACCTCTATCAACAAAATCTCATGCATTAACACCCTTCAACTCAAAAAGAACAGAATGACACCTCATTTTACACCCCACAATGTCAGCCAAAAGTTGCCATCTACAGCTTGTCCTGAAGGAATTAACTTAATGGCTATATCTAAAAGTTGACACTACAAAATGCTAAAGTAAAATAGAAGTAAAAAGATATCTTCCAATGTATCAAGAAAATAGAAGTAGAATAATAACTGCTGTAAGGTTATAATGAGAAAATTGGGGTGATTCATGAAACAACTATAGAAGAAGAGAAACATAGAGATAAAATTTCATCAGGAATAAGACTATAAGAAAATCTGATTACTGTAAACTTCTAGCAACTATTGAATATAAATTCCAACATACAGCAGATAATAAAACCTAGAAACAATTAATTAGAAGGAAAGTTCAAGTTTTGGGCAATTGCCCATAATTTATCAATTGAACAGAACATGCTATCAAGAGCTAGAAACTTACCTCTCCCTTTTCTTTGTGCTAAAATCAACTTCAATCTTGGCGTACACTTTTTTTGCCATTTTGGTGGCATTATCGTTACTTGGATGAGCTCTAGACACATATACAATAAACCATTCCCGTTCATCATTTTGGACAATTAATTTCAGGCGTGGTTTAAGGATGGTTTTGAATTCATCAAGATCCTAGAGAAGAATGGGAGCATAGTACAAACAAATGTTAGAGATTGTAGAGATGTTCACAGATATAGACACAAAAAGGAGCAAATCAGCAGCCACATGTATGAAAAAGAACAATTTGTAAGCAGACTTTATATAGTGTTCATAAAGTCTATAATGCGAGAATTCAATTCAACCGAATTCTGTTTAGTTACTTCTCATGTTTAAACTGATGAGTCTAAAAATGCAAGAATTCAACTGAGCTGGATTCTATTTAATCAATTCTCATGTCTGGATAGGTTATAGATGCTAGATTCAATTCCTGCAAACATTGAGACAAAGAAGGCATTTTAACAGAAAAAGAAATTATGTCAAAACCACATGATTTGAAGGAATTAAATTGAATCTTGACATTCCTCCAAATGATTTCACTTAAAATTTTTCATAGAGTGATGAAAATGCAACTTTCTAGCACAAATTGTCAAAAACATACAATTTAATATATGAATGAGGTTTAATGTGATAGAAAACTAAGTTAAGCCAATTCTCTTATATTTAATAAGTTAATAATTCTATTAATTAACAGAGTTTCAAGAACCAACTTGCTTCCTCATTGAACAATTATCATCCAGCTTTTTAATAAATTTTGAAAATTTCTTTGTAATTATAACTATTCGAGAATATTTAGATAAAAAATGCTAAATGCCTATAAATTGTTTTCCCTGAGTGGTTATTATTTTAATGCTTATGATTGATGGTACATTTGGGATTTTAGAAGTTAAAAACTACAAAGAATTTTAGAAGCTATCAGATATAGAGAAAGTTATTTTTCACATATGTGCCACCATAAAAAGAAAAGAAATGAAAATTGTACTCCTTATAAATAAAAAATGTAGCCATCGTGAAATTGTTTCAGAGAATGATTTCTTGTCTTGGCAATCACTTGTAGGATTTAATATTAAGTATTTAGCTTGCATTTCTTATAATATCTTTTTTTATATAGTAATTTAATGATTTTAAACTTATATATAGTAATTTACTTCATAGTTTTTGCTCTTCATAAACTTCATAAATTAATAGTTCTATCATTTAATAATTTCAGCAAGTATATGAACTATAGGAGACTTAACTGTACCTCACATGTAACAAGAACCACAGTTGCATATGGTTCTCGAAACCAAAACAATGATTGCTCCTGAGGAAACCGACTACGAAGTCTTGCATCCGTGGTTAATATGAATTCGGCAGGCAGATTCTCCACAAACACAGAGTTCCTCGTCTTGTTATTTAGACAAGCTTTTTTAAATGGCAGTCTCTCCTCAAATCTATCTTTGATATTGGGCCAAAGATCACTCACATCTTCGACTGCAAAGTTTATGGCATAGATTGAAGATATAAAACATCAAGCACTAGGTTTAACACTGCATAATTGGCACCATAAAAGAGGGCAAGGAATTGAGCCTGATGTCGGACTTTTATATGACAGAAAGGCAGTTCTTGTAACAAGAATATGTTTCAACATTATGATAATATAGAGACTGTATGATATTTCATGTATCAATATGGTCAGCCTGATCATATTCTAGTCCATTGCTTCATTTGCCTTAAATCAACTTTGATGGGGCTGTCAATTGATCCATTATTAAGCATGGAAAAAAAAGAAAGAAAACCTATCGCAATTGCCCACTATGGTCTTTTCACTTTTCAGCATATCACTTTATCCTCCTGAGGTTTGCACCATTAGTTCTTTCCACTAACTTTAACATATATCGGGCAGAAAACAAAAACAAATCTAGTACTTCACCAAGTAGTTCAAAATCAAATTAAGGTCATGTTAGGGTTCTTGCTGGGAATAAAATCTAAAAATAAATTAAGAATAAAATTATCTAGTGTGAAATGTAGGCGAAAATCCAGGAGATAACAAAGTGAAACAGAGAAAACAAACAGGAGAGACATAATTAATCTGCAAATTCGTGTGAAAGCTAACCACTAAAATAGCAGAATGCAGATAAAGCTGTTTTCATAGCCCAAAACTAGCATCCCCAATTCAAACATAACTGTGTCCAATGAAAAATCTGATCATTTTAGTATGATACGCATTACACAGAAATCACATTCTCAACATCAAATCTAGTAATGGAGCAGTAACCTGCCGAAACAACACTAATATTTTAACATCAATACTAACTATTAAAAAAAAGAAAAGAAATCAATTCCAAAGATTGATCCGATAAAAGAAATGCGAATTGAAACTAAAATTACTTTTTTTTTCAAAAAGAAAAAGAGAATGGACCTGCAATTACGATGTGATCGCAAGAGTTCTTGATAGATTGAAACTGAGCTAGATAATTCGCCATTTTTCTCGATCTATAGATTTCTTCGATAATCCATAGATCGAGTACTAGATATGGTGCGTATGCCTGGCGAGAGAGCAGTGGAGTGAGGTTTCTGTATATCAGCTTTTTAAGCTTTTGCTTCGACTGTATGTAAGTATGGGAACTATGAAAGACACTTCGGTTGTTGTGAACTTGGGATTTACTCCTCCATATGATCTACTGCTCCGTGATGTATCGTTTCCCCTCTAAACTGACCGTTGGATTTCGCATTTTGATTCTTTTTTTCTTTGTTTAATTTTTTGTTTCTTATTATCAACTAGGAAATATAACCCTTTTTTTCTAAAAGAAGATGGTATCAACTTATTCAATTTTTTTAGTTATATTGTTACATAGTTAATTATAAATAATAATAAAAAATTAAATTTATAAATAAAATTTAATGACATATCTATTATTTTATAATCATTTATAAAATTTTAAAAATAATAAAAAATTAATTATTATAGATACTATTTTAAAAAATTTATTCAATGTAATAATATAAAATTATTTTAAAAATATTTATCAATTTATTTTAATATAATATAAATTAATGCTACAATAATTAATATTGTTATTTTTTAAGATTAGAAATTATTGTATAATTAGAAAATTAATTTATTAGTTAATATAATGTTTAAATATTATTTAAAATATTATTTTTAAAATTATAGTTCTTATACAATTAGAGAATTAATTTTTAGTCAATATAATATTAAAAATATTATTACAATATTATTTTTAATAATAAAGTTATTATTTAATAAAAATATAACTTATTAACTAATAAATTAATAAAAAATAATAAAATTACACATAAATTTAAATTTTATACGCATATCAAAACAATAATTCTATGTGTCAAAATAACAACACAGTCACAATAAAAATTTTATGTAACAAAAATTTTTATATCTCAAAATTTTATATATATATATATATATATATCAAAAAGTTAAATTTTCATAGTTAATATTATTAACTTTTTACTATATTTACTAAAATACTATTAATAGATATTTTAAGTGATTATTATTTATAATTAATTTTATTAGGCTTGCCAACTTGTCTATTTTAATATATAATTTTACCTTTTGAGATTTAGATTAAAAAATCTAGTATTACATGGAAATTAAAAATATATATTCGATAAAAATTTATAATTTTTAAATAAGAAAAGTGAAATTTAAATTTAGATAATAATATTTATACCACTAAATGAAAATGTTACTATTAGTAATTCAATAAATAATTAAAAAAAAATAAGGATTATATTTTCAGGCTGATGAAAAAAAAGATTTTTTTTTTTTTGAATGAGAGGGAGGCACAAGCTTAAAACAACTAAGAACAACACAGACGGGGTGTGAGATCCTGCTAAGTCCTATAATAACAAATCATACAAACAATTCAATCCAAACATCAAAATTAAAATAACCCAAAATGACTTTTGAAGTAACTCCACCATGCAACTTAATAAAATTAAAAATTAGCTACTAACCCTATCTTAGAATTATTTAGAGATGAGGTAGAGGTACTAACCTTAAAAATAAAAATTGAGATAGTGAACATAATAAAAAAATTAAAAAGTTAAATTTAACTAAAAGATAAATAACTTAACTTTTCAAGTATCAGCTTTAAACTAATCATCAGTTCTTCAACTTAACTTGTGCCAACGTAAACTTTATATTTTTCGAGCTCCAATCTTCAAGCACATACCATTTTTAACAAATTAGAGTTTATAAATTTTTTATTTCTAATTAACAATCATCGGAATATATTACAAACAATTTAATTCAAACATCAAACAAAAAAAGTAAAATAACCCAACATGACTTTTGAAGTAACTCCACCATGCAACTTAATAAAATTACTAACCCTATCATAGAATTCTTTAGAGATGAGGTAGAGGTACTAACTTTAAAAATAGAAATTAAGATAGTTAATAAAATAAGAAAATTAAAAAGTTATATTTAGCTGAAGAATAAACAACTTAACTTTTCAAGTATCAGCTTCTAACTAATTATCAGTTCTTCAACTTAACTTGTGCCGACGCAAGCCTTATGTTCTTCGAGCTCTAATCTTCAAGCACATAACATTTTTAACAAATTAGAGTTTATAAATTCTCTATTTCTAATTAACAATTATTACACTATAATTAAACAATTCAATTCCAACAACAAACAAAAAAAAAAAATTAAAATAACCCAACATGACTTTTGAAATAACTCCACCATGCAACTTAATAAAATTAAAGATTAGCTACTAACCATATCATGGAATTATTTAGAAATGAAGTAGAGGTACTAATCTTAGAAATAGAAATTGAGATATTTAACAAAATAAGAAAATTAAAAAGTTATATTTAGCTCAAGAATAAACAACTTAACTTTTCAAGTATGAGCTTCTAACTAATAATCAGTTCTTCAACTTAACTTGTGCCAACATAAACCTTATGTTATTCGAGCTTCAATCTTCAAGCACATATGATTTCTAACAAATTAGAGTTTATAATTTTTTTATTTATAATTAACAATCATCAGATGATATTACAAACAATTCAATTCAAACATCGAAATTAAAATAACCCAATATGACTTTTGAAGTAACTCTACCATGCAACTTAATAAAATTAAATATTAGCTACTAACCCTATCATGGAATTATTTAGAGACGAGATATAGGTAATAACCTTAGAAATAGAAATTGAGATAGTGAATAAAATAAGAAAATTCAGAAGTAATATTTAGCTCAAGAATAAATAACTGAACTTTTCAAATATCTGCTTCTAACTAATCATCAGTTCTTCAACTTAACTTGTGCCGATGCAAAACTTATATTTTTGGAGCTCCAATTTTCAAGCACATACCATTTTTAACAAATTAGAGTTTATAAATTTTTTATTTATGATTAACAATCATCAAAATATATTACAAACAATTTAATTCAAACATCAAACAGAAAAAGTCATTCAAACAAAAAAATTAAAATAATCCAACATGACTTTTGAAGTAACTCCACCATACAACTTAATAAAATTAAAGATTAGCTATTAATCCTATCATGGAATTATTTAGAGATGAGATAGAGGTATTAATCTTAGAAATTGAAATTCAAATAATGAAAAAAATAAGAAAATTAAAAAGTTATATTTAGTTCAAGAATAAATAGCTTAACTTTTCATGTATCAGCTTCTAACTAATAATCAGTTCTTCAACTTAACTTATACCGAAGCAAACCTTATATTCCTAGAGCTTCAATCTTCAAGCACATACCATTTTTAACAAATTAGAATTTATAAATTTTCTATTTCTAATTAACAATCATCACACTATATTACAAACAATTCAATTCAAACATCAAACAAAAAAAGTCATTCAAGCTTCAACTTCCAATCTAGTCATAATAGCCAATGAAAAAAAGTTAATATCTTAAGCTAGTTTAAAAAGTGGCTAGGAGAGCAACTTAACTCTTCAAGTTGACAACTTCCAACTCATGATCAGTTCTTCAACTAAAACTCTAAACAAAAAGCCTCATCACTTGTGCCGACACAAATTTTATGTGCTTCGAGATCTAATCTTCACCACAGACCATGTCTAACAAGTTTCAACTTATAATCCAGTCATAATAGGCAATGAACAAAAAGTTAGTGCTTTAAGCTAGTTTTAAAAGTGACTAGGAGTCCAAGTGAGTTGAACTTAAACAAAAAAGTATTTCCTACAAATATACAAAGAGATAATATGTAAAGGTGATTAGTAAAAACTGTAAGAAATATGTAAAGAGAAAGAAAAATTAGGAATATGATCCTCCAATAAACTATATTTTAGTATACTTTTTATTTTCGCTATGTTTAAAATTTGCAGCATTATGTCCGAGACCGATTGACCGATATGCGACTCAACATATTTAACATGAAACTTATATGATGTATGAGTGAACACGTGCGACTCGACGTATGTGAAGTGTACTGAAATACCATCGGACAAAATGCTCAAGTTTAAAACTTTGCGAAAATGATAAAACCATTTCGAAAATAGTTTCAATCTTCTTTAAAATGCTTATAATACTTTTAAAAATTTATAGGTTCATTTCTAAGTCTCGTGAATTATAATTCCCTGAGCATCTGACTTGTGAGTACTCTAGATCCACTAAGAATATGATCCTCCAGTAAACTTGAGCGTTGTGTCCAATAGTCTTTCAGTACACTTCACATGCATCGAGTCGCACGTGTTCACTCATGCATCATATAAGTTTAATGTCAAATACGTCGAGTAGTACATCGGTCGGTCGGTCTCGGACATAATGCTGCAAGTTTTAAACAAAGCGAAAATGAAAAGTATACTGAAATATATTTTACTGAGAATTATTAAAATATATTGAACGGTTCAAATAAGACTCGATGTATCAAGGTTCTCTGTATGGATGATGTTTGGCACTCGAGATGTCAGAGTAAACTGTATGACGATTGCGAGTGTATAATAATATGATTGCTTATCGGTGAATCTTATATGATTGGTGAGGGAGGCCTTAAATAATAATTACTGTGTGTGGATGCTTAAAGAAGTTTTAAATAACGCGGTGTTATGGATATTGATGGATCTAGGATATACTTAAAGGAGAAATTTAAAATAACTTAAATTTTATCATTTAATAATTTCATAATATTTTGATTATTTTGCTAATAATTATTTTAAATGATTGTTTTACGAAAAAATTATTAAATAATTCTGAGTTCAATTTCAGTAGGCTATATTTTAATATTTTAAAATTTTAGATAAGTTAAGTTTTTAAATATAATTTCTTTTATACTTAAGAATTAAATTGATATTTTTTATAATAATAAAATTTAGAAAATGAAGATATTATATGAATTAAATTCTTTTTTAATAATAAATGGTTGTTAGTGGATTTATATTTCCCAATTAGGATGGATTGACTAAGTAAACAGTAATGGATTGGCGGTAAGATGTTACTTGAGGTGGAAACATATGTAGAAGACACATTTTCTTTTACTATATCAAAAATATATTTAATTATACAATTATTAGGATAATAGTTTTCATTTAATAGGATGATAAAAGCGAAATATGACATGGATACGCATGTACCCTTGGGTGAGTAAGTTAGAATATAACAATTTAATTTTACCTTTTGTTTGTAAATTTAATATCTTAAGTAATCATTTATATCATAATTTTTCTTTCTCTCTACATATTTCTTATAATTTTTATTAATCACCATTATCTTTCTCTAATTATTATCTCTTTGCATGTTTATAGGAAATACTTTTTTGTTCAAGTCCAACTCACTTGGTCTCCTAGCCACTTTTTAAACTAGCTTCAAGCCCTAATTTTTTTGGTAATTTGCCATTATGACTGGATTGTAAGTTGAAGCTTGTTAGACATGGTCTGTGCTTGAAGATTAGAGCTCGAAGCACATAAAATTTACGTCGGCACAAGTGATGAGCCTCTTTGTTTAGAGTTTTAGTTGAAGAACTAATCATGAATTGGAAGCTGTCAACTTGAAGAGTTAAGTTGCTCTTCTAGCTACTTTTTAAACTAGCTTAAGATACTAATATTTTGTTCATTGGCTACTATGACTGGATTGGAAGTTGAAACTTATTAAAAATTGTATGTGCTTGAAGATTAGAGCTCGAAGAATATAAGGTTTGCGTCAGAACAAATTAAAGTTGAAGAACTTATGATTAATTAGAAGCTGATACTTGAAAAGTTAAGTTGTTTATCCTTAAGCTAAATATAACTTTTTAATTTTCTTATTTTGTTCACTATCTCAATTTCTATTTCTCAGGTTAGTACCTCTACCTCATCTCTAAATAATTCCATATGATAGGGTTAGTAGCTAATCTTTAATTTTATTAAGTTGCATGGTGGAGTTACTTCAAAAGTCATGTTGGGTAGAAATGAGGTAGATGTACTAACATTAAAAATAGAAATTGAGATAGTGAACAAAATAAGAAAATTAAAAAATTATATTTAGTTTAAGAATAAATAACTTAACTTTTCAAGTATCAGCTTCTAATAATCATCAGTTCTTCAACTTAACTTGTGCCGACTCAAACCTTATGTTCTTCGAGCTCCAATCTTCAAGCACATACTATTTTTAACAAGTTTCAACTTCCAATTCAGTCATACTAACCAATGAACAAAAAGTTAGTATCTTAAGTTAGTTTAAACAGTGGCTAGAAGAGCAACTTAACTCTTTAAGTTGACAGCTTCCAACTCATGATCAGTTCTTGAACTAAAACTCTAAACAAAGAGCCTCATCACTTGTGCCGACGTAAACCTTATGTGCTTCGAGCTCCAATCTTCAAGCACAAACCATATTTAACAAGCTTCAACTTACAATCCAATCATAATGGCAAATTACCAAAAAAATTAGGGCTTGAAACTAGTTTAAAAAGTGGCTAGGAGACTAAGTGAGGTGGACTTGAACAAAAAGGTTTTTTCTATAAACATGCAAAGAGTTAATAATTAGAGGAAGATAATGGTGATTAGTAAAAATTGTAAGAAATATGTAGAGAAAAAGAAAAATTAGGATATAAATTATTACTTGAAGATAATCGATGCCATATTTCGTTTTTATCCTCCTATTAAATAAAAACCATTATCCTAATAATTATATAATAAAGTAAAAGGAAGTGTGTCATCTACATATGTTGCCACCTCAAGTAACATCCCAATGCCAATCCATTACTGTTTACTTAGTCCATCCAGCATAATTGGAAAACATAAATCTACTAACAACAATGCGTAATCGACATATTGCTAGCTTTAACTCGGTTGAATAAGAATCATTGATTCCCTCTGCTGTACATTTCTTACTCATTTATTATTAAAAAAAACTAATTCATATAATATCTTCCTCTTCCAAATTTTATTATTATAAGAAAATATCAATATAATTCTTAAATAAAAAAGAAATTAAATTTAAAGACTTAATGTATCTAAAATTCTAAAATATTAAAGTATAGCTTACTCAATTAAACTCAAATTATTTAATATTTTTTTCGTAAAACAATCATTTTAAATAACTATCAATAAAATAATCAAAAAACCACAAAATTATTAAATAATAAAATTTAAGTTATTATAAATTTATCCTATAAGTACACCCTAGACCCATCAATATCCCTAACACTACGTTATTTAAAACCTCTATTAGAATCCACACACAGTAATTATTATTTAAGGCTTCCCTCACCAATCACATACGATTCACCGATAAGCAATCATATTATTATGCACTCCCAACCACTATACAGTTTACTGTGACGTCTCGAGTATCAAACGTCATCCATACAGAGAACTTTGATCAATCGAGTCTTATTCGAACTATTTAATATACTTTAATAATTCTCAGTAAAATATATTAAAGTATACTTTTCATTTTCATTTTGTTTAAAATCTGCAGCATTATGTCCAAGACCGACCAACCGATGTGCTACTGGACGTATTTGACATGAAACTTATATGATGCATGAGTGAACACGTAAGACTCGATGCATGTGAAGTGTACTGAAAAACCATTGTACACAGCGCTCCAGTTTAAAACTTTGCGAAAATGATAAAACCATTTGGAAAAAAGTTTCAATTTTCTTTAAAATGCTTATAATACTTTTGAAAATTTAGAGATTGATTTCCAAGTCTCGTGGATCATAATTCTCTGAACATCTGACTTTTGAGCCCTCTAGATCCACGAAGAATATGATCCTCCAGTAAACTGAGAGGGTCCCCACTTTCACTGTCCAATCAGTCTATTTGGATAGTGGCGGCATTTCTTTTTTAAAATCATAATAAATATGCAAACACAAACAATCACATCAACATCGATAAACACCACGCAACACTAATCAAAATAACAATAACAAAGCATTTGTAGCCTAATATTACTTATCAAGCATGCGCCTATGTCCGATGATTACCCCATTGTTTAGGAGGTTCTAACTCAATCTAGTTAGGCAGTTAAAATCTACTTTTACACATAATGCATGTGCGCATATCATCTTAATCATTAAAGTCTGGTCATTGTCATTCGCATTTCAACGCATGCTCATTGCAAAGGGGAGAGGAGAAAAAGCATATACATACATATATGTATAATATACTATTCACAGTAAGACGCTCCAAAACTAACCTCCATCCGTCACGCTTAATGACTCCGGGTTATCTAGACACAAATATACAAATTAGAGTTTATAAATTTTCTATTTCTAATTAACAATCATTAGGCTATATTTTGTTCACTATCTCAATTTTTATTTCTAAGGTTAGTATCTCTACCTCATCTCTAAATAATTCCATGATAGGGTTAGTAGCTAATCTTTAATTTTATTAAGTTACATTATGGAGTTACTTCAAAAGTAATGTTTGGTAAAGATGAGGTAAAACTACTAACCTTAGAAATAGAAATTGAGATATTTAATAAAATAAAAAAATTAAAAAAGTTATATTTAGCTCAAGAATAAACAACTTAACTTTTCAAGTATCAGCTTCTAATTAATCATCAGTTCTTCAACTTAACTTATGCCGATGCAAACCTTATGTTCTTCGAGCTTCAATCTTCAAGCACATACCATTTCTAACAAATTAGAGTTTATAAATTTTCCAATTCTAATTAACAATTATCAAACTATATTGCAAACAATTCAATTCAAAAATCAAACAAAAAAAGTAAAATAATCCAACATGACTTTTGAAGGAACTCTACCATGTAACTTAATAAAATTAATATTAGCTACTAACTCTATCATTAATTATTTAGAGACGAGATAAATGTACTAATTTTAAAAATAAAAATTGAAATAGTGAACAAAGTAAGAAAATTAAAAAAATTATATTTATCTCAAGAATGAAGAACTTAACCTTTCAAGTATCAGCTTCTAACTAATCATCAGTTCTTCAACTTAACTTGTGCCGATGTAAACCATATGTTTTTCAAGCTCCACTCTTCAACCACATACCATTTTTAACAAATTAGAGTTTATAAATTTTCTATTTCTAATTAATAATCATCATACAATATTACAAATAATTCAATTCAAACATTAAAAAAAAGTCATTCAAAAAAACAGTAAAATAACCCAACATAACTTTTGAAGTAACTCCACCATACAATTTAATAAAATCAAAGATTACCTACTAACTCTATCATGGAATTATTTACAGATGAGGTGGAGGTACTAACCTTAGAAATAGAAATTAAGATATTGAACAAAATAAGAAAATTAAAAAGTTATATTTAGCTCAAGAATAAAGAACCTAACTTTTCACTGGTAACCATTCGAGCCGACGAGATTAGTGAAAACAACCCCATAAGAGGGGAATATTTGCGAATATGAGAAAACAACCTCGTAAGATGGGTAAATCAGCTTCTAACTAATCATCAGTTCCTCAACTTAACTTGCGCCGACGCATTCCTTATGTTCTTCGAGTTCCAATCTTCAAGCACATAACATTTTAACAAATTGGAGTTTATAAATTTTCTATTCTAATTAACAATCATCATACTATATTACAAACAATTCAATTAAAAGATCAAACAAAAGAAGTCATTCAAACAAAAATATTAAAATAACCCAACATCATTTTTAAAGTAACTCCACCATGCAACTTAATAAAATTAAAGATTAGCTACTAACCCTATCATGGAATTATTTAGAGATAAAGTAGAGGTACTAACCTTAGAAACTAAAATTGAGATAGTTAACAAAATAAGAAAATAAAAAAGTTATATTTAGCTCAAGAATAAACAACTTAACTTTTCAAGTATCAGCTTCTAACTAATCATCAGTTCTTTAACTTAACTTGTGCCGACGCAAGACTTATGATCTTCGAGCTCCAATCTTCAAGCACATGCCATTTTTAATAAATTAAGGTTTATAAATTTTCTTTTTATAATTAACAATCATTAGACTATATTACAAACAATTTAATTCAAACATCAAACAAGAAAATTAAAATAACCCAACATGACTTTTGAAGTAACTCCATCATTCAACTTAATAAAATTAAAGATTAGCTACTGACCCTATCATGGAATTATTTAGATATGAGGTAGAAATACTAACCCTAGAAATAGAAATTGAGATAGTTAATAAAATAAGAAAATTAAAAAGTTATATTTAGCTCAAAAATAAAGAACTTAACTTTTCAAATATCAGCTTCTAACTAATTATCCGTTCTTCAACTTAACTTGTGCCGACGTAAACCTTATGTTCTTCGAGCTCCAATCTTCAAACACATACCATTTTTAACAAATTAGAGTTTATAAATTTTTTATTTGTAATTAACAATCATTAGACTATATTTCAAACAATTCAATTCAAACATAAAACAAGAAAATTAAAATAACCTAACATGACTTTTGAAAAACTCCACCATGCAACTTAATAAAATTAAAGATTAGCTACTAACCCTATTATGAAATTATTTTGAGATGAGGTAGAGATACTAACTTTAGAAATAGAAATTGAGATAGTGAACAAAATCAGAATTAAAAAGTTATATTTAGCTCAAGAATAAATAACTTAACCTTTTAAGTATCAGCTTCTAACTAATCATCAGTTCTTCAACTTAACTTGTCCTGACGCAAACCTTGTGTTCTTCGAGCTCCAATCTTCAAGCACATACCATTTTTAACAAATTAGAGTTTATAAATTTTCTATTTATAATTAACAATCATCATACTATATTACAAACAATTCAATTCAAACATCAAACAAGAAAATTAAAATAACCCAACATGACTTTTGAAGTAACTCCACCATGCAACTTAATAAAATTAAATATTAGCTACTAATCATATCATGGAATTTAGAGATGAGGTAGAGGTACTAACCACAAAAATAGAAATTGAGATAGTAAACAAAATAAGAAAATTAAAAAGTTATATTTTGCTCAAGAATAAAGAACTTAACTTTTCAAGTATCAGCTTCTAACTAATCTTGAGTTCTTCAACTTAACTTGTGCCGACGCAAATCTTATGTTCTTCGAGCTCCAATCTTCAAGCACATAACATTTCTAACAAATTAGAGTTTATAAATTTTCTATTTATAATTAACAATCATTAGACTATATTTCAAAAAATTCAATTCAAACATAAAACAAGAAAATTAAAATAACCTAACATGAATTTTGAAGGAACTCCACCATGCAACTTAATAAAATTAAAGATTAGCTACTAACCCTATTATGAATTATTTAGAGACGAGATAGAGATATTAATCTTAGAAATAAAAATGGAGATAGTGAATAAAATAAGAAAATTAAAAAATTATATTTATCTCAAGAATGAAAAACATAACCTTTCAAGTATCAGCTTCTAACTAATCATCAGTTCTTCAACTTGTGCCGACGCAAACCTTGTATTCTTCGAGCTCCAATCTTCAAGCACATACCATTTTTAACAAATTAGAATTTATAAATTTTCTATTTATAATTAACAATCATCATACTATATTTCAAACAATTCAATTCAAACATCAAACAAGAAAATTAAAATAACCCAACATGAGTTTTGAAGTAATTCCACCATGCAACTTAATAAAATTAAATATTAGCTACTAACCATATCATGGAATTATTTAGAGATGAAGTAGAGGCACTAACCATAGAAATAGAAATTGAGATATTGAATAAAACAAAAAAATTAAAAAGTTATATTTCGCTCAAGAATAAAGAACTTAACTTTTCAAGTATCAGCTTCTAACTAATTTTGAGTTCTTCAACTTAACTTGTGCCGATGCAAATCTTATGTTCTTCGAGCTCCAATTTTCAAGCACACAACATTTTTAACAAATTAGAGTTTATAAAGTTTCTATTTATAATTAACAATTATTAGACTATATTTCAAAAAATTCAATTCAAACATAAAACAAGAAAATTAAAATAACCTAACATGACTTTTGAAGGACCTCCACCATGCAACTTAATAAAATTAAAGATTAGCTATTAACCCTATCATGAATTATTTAGAGACGAGATAGAGGTACTATTCTTAGAAAAAAAAATTGAAATAGTGAACAAAATAAAAAAATAAAAAAATTATATTTATCTCACGAATGAAGAACTTAACCTTTTCAGTATTAGATTATAACTAATCATCAGTTCTTCAACTTAACTTGTGCCGACGCAAACCATATGTTTTTCGAGCTCCAGTCTTCAATCACATACTATTTTTAACAAATTAGAGTTTATAAATTTTCTATTTCTAATTAACAATCATCAGACTATATTACAAACAATTCAATTCAAACATCAAACAATAGAAGTCATTCATACAAAAATATTAAAAAAACTCAACATGATTTTTGAAGTAACTTCGCCACGCAACTTAATAAAATTAAAGATTAGCTATTTAGAGAATAGATATAAGTATTAACCTTAAAAATAAAAATTGTGATAGTGAACAAAATAAGAAAATTATAAACTTATGTTTAGCTCAAGAATAAAGAACTTAACTTTTCAAGTATGTGCTTCTAACTAATAATCACTTCTTCAACTTAACTTGTACTGACACAAACCTTATGTTCTTCGAGCTCCAATCTTCAAGCACATACCATTTTTAACAAATTAGGGTTTATAAATTTTCTATTTTTAAATAATAATCATGAGACTATATTATAAACAATTCAATTCAAACATCAAACAAGAAAATTAAAATAACCCAACATGACTTTTGAAGTAACTCCACCATGCAACTTAATAAAATTAAAGATTAGCTAATAACCATATCATAGAATTATTTAGAGATGAAGTAGAGGTTAGCCATAGAAATAGAAATTAAGATAGTGAACAAAATAAGAAAATAAAAAAATTATATTTCACTTAAGAATAAAGAACTTAACTTTTCAAGTATCAGCTTCCAACTAATCTTGAGTTCTTCAGCTTAACTTGTGCCGACGCAAAACTTATGTTATTCGAGCTCCAATCTTCAAGCACATAACATCTTTTACAAATTAGAGTTTATAAATTTTCTATTTCTAATTAACAATCATCGTACTATATTACAAACAATTCAATTAAAAGATCAAACAAAAAAAGTCATTCAAACAAAAATATTAAAATAACCCAACATCACTTTTAAAGTAACTCCACCATGCAACTTAATAAAGTTAAAGATTAGCTACTAACCCTATCTTGAAATTATTTAGAGATGAGGTAGATGTACTAACCTTTGAAATAAAAATTGAGATAGTGAACATAATAAAAAAATTAAAAAGTTATATTTATCTAAAGAATAAATAACTTAACCTTTCAAGTATCAGCTTCTAACTAATCATCAGTTCTTCAACTTAACTTGTGCCGACGCAAACCATATGTTTTTCGAGCTCCAGTCTTCAACCACATACCATTTTTAACAAATTAGAGTTTATAAATTTTCTATTTCTAATTAATAATCATCATACTATATTACAAATAATTCAATTCAAACATCAAACCAAAAAATTAAAATAACCCGACATGAGTTTTGAAGTTACTCCACTATGCAACTTAATAAAATTAAAAATTAACTACGAACCTTATCATGGAATTATTTAGAGAAAGGGTAGACGTACTAATCTTAAAAATAGAAATTAAAATTGTGAAGAAAATAAGAAAATTAAAAAGTTATATTTAGCTCAAGAATAAACAACTTAACTTTTCAAGTATCAGCTTCTAACAAATCATTAGTTCTTCAACTTAACTTGTGCCGACACAAACCTTATATTGTTGGAGCTCCAATCTTCAAGCACATACAATTTTTAATAAATTAGACTTTATAAATTTTCTATTTCTAATTAACAATCATCAAAATATATTTCAAACAATTCAATTCAAATATCAAATAAAAAAGTCATTCAAACAAAAAAATTAAAATAACCGAACATGTATTTTGAAGTAACTCGACCATGCAACTTAATAAAATTAAAGATTAGCTACTAACCCTATTATGGAATTATTTAGAGATGAGATAAAGGTATTAACCTTAGAAATAGAAATTGAGGTAGTAAATAAAATAATAAAATTAAAAAGTTTTATTTAGCTTAAGAATAAAAAGCTTACCTTTTCAAGTATTAGCTTCTAACAATTAATTAGTTCTTCAACTAAACTTGCGCCGACGCAAACTTTACATTCTTGAAGCTCTAATCTTGAAGCACATACCATTTTTAACAGATTAGAGTTTATAAATTTTCTATTTCTAATTAACAATCATTAGACTGTATTACAAACAATTCAATTTAAACATCAAATAAAAAAAGTCTTTCAAGCTTCAACTTCCAATTCAGTCATAATTGCCAATAAAAAAAAGTTAGTATCTTAAGCTAGTTTAAAAAATGGCTAGAAGAGCAACTTAACTCTTCAAGTTAATCGCTTCCAACTCATAATCAGTTCTTCAACTAAAACTCGAAACAAAGAGCCTCATCACTTGTGTCGACGCAAACTTTATGTGCTTCGAGCTCCAATCTTCAAGCATAGACCATGTCTAACAAGCTTCAACTTACAATCCAGTCATAATAGACAATGAATAAAAAGTTAGTACTTTAAGGTAGTTTAAAAAGTGGCTAGGAGACCAAGTGAGTTAGACTTGAAAAAAAAAGTCTTTCCTACAAACATTCAAAGAGATAATAATTAGAGGAAGATAATGGTGATTAATAAAAATTGTAAAAAATATGTAAAGAGAAAGAAAAATTAGGAATATAATCCTCTAGTAAACTATATTTCAGTATACTTTTTATTTTTATTTTGTTTAAAATTTACAGCATTATGTCCGAAACCGACCGACCGATATGCTACTCGACTTTTTCAACATGAACCTTATATGATGTATGAGTGAACACGTGGGACTAGACGCATGTTAAGTGTATTGAAAATCCATCAGACACAATGCTCAAGTTTAAAACTTCGCGAAAATGATAAAACAATTTCGAAAATAGTTTCAATCTTCTTTAAAATACTTATAATACTTTTGAAAATTTATAGGTTCATTTCCAAGTCTCGTGGATTACAATTATCTGAATATCTGACTTGCGAGCCCTCTAGATCCACTAAGAATATGATCCTCTAGTAAACTTGAGTGTTGTGTCCGATGTTCTTTCAGTGCACTTCACATGCATCGAGTCACACGTGTTCACTCGTGCATCATCTAAGTTTCATGTCAAATACGTCAAGTAGCATATCAGTCGGTCGGTCTCGGACATAATGCTGCAACTTGTAAACAAAGCGAAAATGAAAAGTATACTAAAATAAATTTTACTGAGAATTATTAAAGTAGGTTGAACGGTTCGAACAAGACTCAATAGATCAAAATTCTCTGTATGGATGATGTTTGACACTTGAGACGTCACAGTCAACTGTATAGGGATTACGAATGCATAATAATATGATTGCTTATCGGTGAATCGTATGTGATTGGTTAGGGAGTCCTTAAATAATAATTATTGTGTATATATGCTCAAAGAGGTTTTAAATAATATGGTCTTTAGAAATATTGATGGGTTTAGGGTATACTCATAGGAGAAATTTATAATAATTTAAATTTTATCATTTAATAATTTCGTGGTGTTTTGATTATTTTGTTGATAGTTATTTTAAATGATTGTTTTACGAGAAAATTATTAAATAACTCTGAGTTTAACTGCAATAGGCTATACTTTAATATTTTAGATAAGTTAAGTCTTTAAATATAATTTCTTTTGTACTTAAGAATTAAATTAATATTTTTTTATAATAATAAAATTTAGAAGAGAAAGATATTATATGAATTGAATTCTTTTTTAATAATAAATGGTTGTCAGTGGATTTATGTTTTCCAATTATGATGGATGGACTAAGTAAACAGTAATTGATTGACGATAGGATATTACTTGAGGTGGGGACATATGTAGAGGACACACTTCTTTTTACTATATTGAAAATATATTTTATTATATAATTATTAGGATAATAGTTTTCATTTAATAGGAGGATAAAAGCGAAATATGGCATGGATACCCATTTTGGGCGGAACAGATCTACTAATTCTTTGATTCTAGTTAGTAAGAGGGATCTTGAACAAAGAAATAGATTCTAGGAATATACCAATTTAGTTTTACCTTGTGTTTGTAAATTTAATATCTCAAGTAATCATTTATATCCTAATTTTTTTCTCTCTATATTTCTTACAACTTTTACTAATCACCGTTATCTTTCTTTAATTATTATTTTTTTGCATGTTTATAGGAAATAATTTTTTGTTCAAGTCCAACTCACTTAGTCTCCTAGCCACTTTTTAAACTAGCTTAAAGAACTAACATTTTGTTCATTGGCTATTATGACTGGATTGTAAATTGAGGTTTGTTAGACATGGTCTGTGCGTGAAGATTGGAGCTCGAAGCACATAAAATTTGCATCGGCAAAGTGATAAAGCTCTTTGTTTAGAGTTTTAGTTGAAGAACTGATCATGAGTTAGAAGCTATCAACTTGAAGAGTTAAGTTGCTCTCCTAACCACTTTTTAAACTAGCTTAAGATACTAACTTTTTATTCATTGGCTATTATGACTGGATTTGAAGTTGAAGCTTGTTAAAAATTGTATGTGCTTGAAGACTAGAGCTTGAAGAACATATGGTTTGCGTCGACACAAATTAAGTTGAAGAACTGAAGATTACTTAGAAGCTGATACTTAAAAAGTTAAGTTGTTTATTCTTCAGCCAAATATAACTTTTTAATTTTCTTATTTTGTTCACTATTTCAATTTATATTTCTAAGGTTAGTACCTCTACCTCATCTCTAAATAATTCCATAATAAGGTTAGTAGCTAATCTTTAATTTTATTTAGTTGCATGGTGGAGTTACTTCAAAAGTCATATTGGGTAGAGATGAGGTGGAGGTACTAACTTTAAAAATAGAAATTGAGATAGTGAACAAAATAAGAAAATTAAAAAGTTATATTTAGTTCAAGAATAAACAACTTAACTTTTCAAGTATCAGCTTCTAACTAATCATTAGTTCTTTAACTTATGCCGACGCAAACCTTATACTCTTTGAGCTCCAATCTTCAAGCACATACCGTTTTTAACAAGCTTGGACTTCCAATCCAGTCATAATAATTAATGAACAAAAATTTAGTATCTTAAGCTAGTTTAAACAGTGGCTAGGAGAGCAACTTAACTTTTCAAGTTGACAGCTTCCAGCTCATGATCTGTTCTTCAACTAAAACTCTAAACAAAGAGTCTCATCACTTATGCCGATGCAAACTTTATGTACTTCGAGCTCCAATCTTCAAGCAGAGACTATGTTTAACAAGCTTCAACTTACAATCCAGTCATAAAAGGTTAATGAACAAAAAATTAGTGCTTTAAGCTAATTTAAAAAGTGGCTATAAGACCAAGTGAGTTGAACTTGAACAAAAAAAAAACTTTCTTATAAACATGCAAAAAGATAATAATTAGAGGAAGATAATGGTGATTAGTAAAAATTGTAAGAAATATATAGAGAGAAAGAAAAATTAGGATGTAAATGATTACTTGAGATATTAAATTTACAAACAAAAAGTAAAACTAAATTGTTATATTCTAACTTACTCACGCAAGAGTACATGCGTATCTATCCGATATTTCGCTTTTATCCTCCTAATAAATAAAAACTATTATTCTAATAATTGTATAATAAAATATATTTTCGATATAGTAAAAGGAAGTTTGTCCTCTACATATGTTGCCACCTCAAGTAACATCTCATTGTCAATCCATTATTGTTTACTTAGTCCATCCATCCTAATTGGAAAATATAAATCCACTAACAGCCATTTATTATTAAAAAAGAATTTAATTCATATAATATCTTCCTTTTCTAAATTTCATTATTATAAAAAAATAGCAATCTAGTTCTTAAGTACAAAAGAAATTATATTTAAAGACTTAACTTATTTAAAATTCTAAAATATTAAAATATAGCCTACTGCAATTAAACTCGAGTTATTTAATAATTTTCTCGTAAAACAATTATTTAAAATAACTATCAACAAAATAATCAAAACACCACGAAATTATTAAATAATAAAATTTAAGTTATTATAAATTTCTCTTATGAGTACACCCTAGACCCATCAATATCCCTAATAACACGTTGTTTAAAACCTCTTTGAGCATCCACACACATTAATTATTATTTAAGGCCTCTCTAAGCAATCACATATGATTCACCGATAAGCAATCATATTATTTTGCACTCGCAATCACCATACAGTTTACTATGACGTCTCGAGTGCCAAACGTCATCCATACAGAGAACTTTGATCCATCAAGTCTTGTTCGGATCATTCAATATACTTTAATAATTCTCAGAAAAATATATTTAAGTATACCTTTCATTTTCGCTTTATTTAAAACTTGCAGCATTATGTCCGAGGTCGACCGATCGATGTGCTACTCGACGTATTTGACATGAAACTTATATGATGCATGAGTGAACACGTGCAACTCGATGCATGTGAAGTGTCTTGAAAAACCATCGGACACAATGCTCAAGTTTAAAACTTTGAGAAAATGATAAAACCATTTCGAAAGAAGTTTCAATGTTCTCTAAAATGCTTATAATACTTTTAAAAATTTATAGGTTCATTTTCAAGTCTCGTGGATCATAATTCTCTAAATATCTTACTTTTGAGCCCTCTAGATCCACTAAGAATATGATCTTCCAGTAAACTGAGAGGGTCCCCACTTTCGCTGTCCAATCAGTCTATTTGGATAGTGGCGACATTTCTTTCTGACGACTAATTAAAATCATAATAAAGATGCAAACATAGACAATCACATCAACATCAATAAAGACCAAGTAACACAAATCAAAATAACAATAACAAAGTACTTATAGCCTAATATTAATTATCAAGCATGCGCCTATGTCCGATGATTACCCCATCGTCTAGGAGGTTCTAACTCAATCCAGTTATGAAGTTAAAATCTACTTTTTCACATAATGCACGCGGGCATATCATCTTAATTACTAAGTCTGGTCAATCTCATTCGCATTTAAACGCATGCTTATTGCAAAGGAGAGATGAGAAAATGCATATACATACATAAATATATAATATACTACTTACACTAAGACGCTTCAAAACTAAGCTCCATCCATCGCGCTCAAAGACCTTGAGGCTTTAAGTGTGAAGCCATTCCTACAATGGAATCAATAACAAGTTGACAAGAAAATGAAAAATCATAGAGATTTTACCTCGTGAAAATGCCAATCAACGATACAAAGATTTCTTTTTGAGATTTTATTAAACTCCCATGATCCTGCACAAGTTTCCACAAGTCCTGACTAGCAGCATGACCTATTTCAAAGCTTTAGCAATTAATGCAGGTTGAGATAGTTGTTGCTCATAAATCTCTCGGAATACTCGGTATTTGGCATCACGATACTGCTTCACCTTTGGGTCTTTTGATGGATGAATGACCTGAAAAAAGTAAGGTTAACTACACTAAATCAAATGGATATTAATAAAAAAAATATATGACGATAGAGCAGAATAGTTTGCACAAGTATTAATCCCAGGTTAGCAGCTACTTATATTTTAGAATATTGATTTAATGTTTAATCAAGTGAAGCAAGCTGCATATACCACCCCCATGATCCTCTCAGTTTACAAACTATTTTATATAATAACATACAACTCCCTATTGATTTTGAAATTAACGGGAGCCAATCCATGTACCATTGACAATAAAATAGCAAGTTGTTACTAATTCAAAACATATTAACTAGTAAAGGCAATTCTGAGTAGAAAAATAAATTAATATAGTTTAAGGCTATGCAGAGGTGGTTTATAAATGTGATCAAAACTTCAACCAAATGACTAGACCCTAGCAGTGCTAAAGTATGGCATAAGAAACAAAATGCAAGTGAAAATTCATTTAGGCGATTTCTGCAACTTCTTCTGTATAATGATACACAGAAACACCAAAACTTTGAAGGAGCAATGAGGTAAAGTCTGCCATGTGTCACCGAATTCTACCATCAACTTCAAGCCCCAATCATAAGCAAGGGCCTTTAGATTTATTTATTCACCACTGATCTATAAAATTTCTTAGTATAATTGCTTTGCAGGACAATGTCATTTAAGTAATACTTCTTTCAAATTCTTTTTGTCTGTTTCTCTTTTTTTTCTTAGAGAGGTGGAGGAAGGTGGGAGTAATAGGATGAACAAAGAGAAGACAATGACTAATAGGAATTCCAGCAAAAACAAAATATACAAAAGAAAAGCTGCATTATGTTTTGCACTCACTTAAAACCTCTCCTCTAATTATTTATTGTTTTGTACCTAGTTATATGTCATAAAAGTTATGAATTGAACTGAAAATTCATAAGCAAGAGCTCATGCATACCTAACCGGCTGCATTCAGGGCCCTCATGGCCTCATTGAGACTGGCATATTTTTTTGCGGCAACAACACAAACCTAATACCACAGACTCACTTTCTCGTGGTAGTACAATAGGGCAGCCTGCACCAATCATTAACAAATAAGCATTAAGTTTGTGAACATGCACACAATATTGAAAAAAAAAACTATTATTCTCAAAAGTAGTCAGAGCAAGCTATCATAGACTTACAGTACTGAATTTAGTGCATATTTCTTTAATTTTTATACACGTTGTAAAATAAAAATTTGTCTGCACATCGAACCTGCTTAGTTCTTCCAACTCTGAAACTCAACACCAACCTTACTGGTATGAACTATCCAAAATTCAGTTTGAGGTTCCATGAATTATTCAAGCAAACAATTCAAGATTGAAAGACTTTCCTAGCATATTCACAAAAATTAATAACTAGTGAACATTGAGACTTCACCCGTACATTATATCAAACTGGGGAAAGAAATAATGAGGGAAAATTGCACTACAAGTAAATGCCAGTAAATGCACATGTATCAACAAGTTTGGTGCAATGGTTGAACCGGATAAGCAACAATGTAGCTACAGCAGGGGCAAGAATATCCATTGTTAACAAATTTCCAATCTTTTTTTTCATCCAAATGTTGGATCAGCACATAAACCAACTGTCTTATTCATCCAGGGAAAGCTACACTTTGTCTGTATAAACTATATGATGTCAGATTACAAGAAGAATAATAAAATATTAGTAAATGCAAAACTAAAATGATATGTTAAAAAATAACCAAATCATGCTTTGCTTTTTTACAGTTGATTGCTATGTTTCAAATTGTAAAACAAATGAACTTGATCAATGTGCATCATAAAAGAAGAAAGTGTTATAATCATATAAATCATGGAGGGAGGTGTACTCTATTGCTATATTCATTGAACCATAAGAATCTATAAGCGACACAACCTAGAAGTCAGTCTTAACATAAGAGGTTCTGAAAAATATTTTCCTCCGCATTGATGGAAGGTTTTAAATAAAGTATCATGAAATTGATATCAAAATCAGTAATAATAAAAGATATAGTCACATTATACCAGCCTGATCGGTCACCACTTTCAACTAAAACTAAGGGCTTAAATCCCATTATTTCTTGTATCAAAAGCCTGTCATATATTTCATTGAATTAAGGGGTAATTGTAATTTGCCAAACCAAAAAGCAATTCAAAGAAACAAGGAAGATCCCTAATTCTATTTTAGAAAATTCTCTATGGGCAGGCAGTCCCTAGAATAATGGCCATAACTCAAGATCGGACTGTTGAATCAAAGTGCCATTTTATACATATAAACTACATAAACGAGGAAACAACATACCCAAAAACCAACCATTCATGTGTCATAGAAATTTAGTATATGAGTTTTCAAAATTGATTGTCAAGACAATTGGAAGGGAATTCAGGACCTAGCAAACAAATATTGAAATCAGCCTATCATTTTATTCAAACACGATAGCCAATAGTACTTATCATTTTAAATATACATATATATATATATATACATATGCATATAAACATATATTCAAACACAATGGCTAATAAAAATCAGTTAAAGAATAAATAGACAAATAAAAACTCAACCTAAACTTTGTCTTCTATTTAATTAAATAATAATAATAGCGATCTTCCCTCTAGAAAAGAAGCTGAAAGCTAAACGATATAAAATTAAAATAAAAATAAAGTCAAACAAATTATAATGCAATTGAATTTGGTATCACCTTAGGCATTAAATAAACAATTAGCATAAAGATGCACAAGTTTCATGCGCTAGCAAGAAAATAAGAGCAACGCTTCCTCCAGAAAAGAACCTGAAATATGAGAAATTAAAATAAAATCAACAAATTTTAATGCAACTGAACTGACAGAGTAATAATAAAAGATAATTTTCGGTATCACCTTAGGCATGAGTTGTGTGATTAAATTGCATTTAATTAAATAAATCATGGAGGAAGGGTGTATTTAATTGCTATTGTTCATTTAAACATAAGAATCTATAAGTGAGACAACTTGGAAAACGGTTTTAACATATAAGGATTTGGAAAATACATTCTATATATAGATGGCAATGTTTTAGATAACAATTTCATGAATAATATTGATATAAAAAACAAACAATGGTATCAGACTTAATGACATTGTATCGGACCGAATCGACCACAGCTCCCATGTTTTAAAATAATTCTCATTTGAATCTGTAAATTTAGGTGTATATTACCTAAGGATTCTTGAGTGAATAGTTTCTTTAGATTTGCAAAGTTGAGAAAATAATGGAGTTAAAAAAATTAAATATAGTTTGAAAAAAATACTGAGTTGTTTCCAAATTCCAAGTAAAATATACATAACATATCGTTTGTTAATAAAAACCATGAGTTGATGGTGCGCTTCAATGATGGCCATTATACATAGAAGTAGTTAATTTTTTATTCAACACAGCAGTAAGGTTAATAGCAGAGATGGTATTGATAACAGTATTGATAACAGTAGTCATGCAGCTAGTTTACTAGTGGCTATGAAATGTGGTAGTATAAAAAACAGTTATAATAGTAGTAGCAGGTGGGATTATTGCTCCTAGTAGCAGCCTTGGCACTGGTTGAGGTACAAATCACGAGCTATAGTAATTCTCTAATGATGACAACAACAACAATATACAGAAATATAACCCACTTTTTCCATACTCCAACCCATCCATTTGAAAATCCCTATTGTCCACCAAAAAAGGAATTAAAATTTCAACTTAACTTAAGGATAAATCCCATAATTCCTGATATTGAATGTCTGTCAGATATTCATTGAATTAATTAAAGGAACAACAGACATTCTTTAAAGTCTCAAGCTATTAAAATCCATCTCAGTTTCTGGTATAAGAATAGGCCTTATAAAAATTAGATGCACACTAAAGCCTTAACAAGAATACTAAGTTTCTAGAACTTAAGCATAGTATCATGGCAAATTAGATATTCAAATGACAGGTATAACAAACTTAATAAGTCCACAGGCAGCTATACATTTCCCGTATTTTAAGTTTAAATTTTGGTTACCACAAGTCCAGCATCACATGGAAGACAAAGTATGTCAATGATAAACTATCATAAAAATAAAATGTACAGAACTCCTTATCGTATAAGCATACCAATCTTAGCATGATGACCATCTATAAGATCACCCAAGCCAATCTCTTACCAAAAGTCATCATCCCATCCACAAGCTTCCATATCTCAAGAATCTTTTTCATTCATTTGCTGCATATGTGCATGCCCAAGATATGTCCATTTGCATACTGTGGTACATAAACTACGACTATCATCTCCCGTTGCTCTAAATCTCAAGAAAAAACAAAGAGATCAGCACAGTAGCATCAGATATGCAAGTATTTCTCTAGGAGAATCATGTACGAGTATAAACGTTAAGAATGTTTGGAGATAAAATAATTACCTGTATGATAACCAATCACTCAAATACATCCATCTAAGCACCATGGACCATGACTCTCGCAAATTTTCTTTCATCCATAGAAGCTGCAATATTTTCAATACTAACACAAACAAATACAGCACCAAAAAGAAAGGCAAAAGAAGAACCTATTTTCTCATTAATCTCAATATTTGAAACTCAGAATCAATCAAAGCACTTATCATTCTTAAAATTTTGAAATAAATGCACAGGGATAGGAAGGCCATCTTAGAACAACACATTATCATTGTTCAGAATAAATCATTTGCAAGAATTCAATTGAATTACATTCTTAGAAAATCATGTCACTTGTAGTATTATGATTTCATTTCTTTCAAAATGCCATGTTCTTTTTAAGTTGAAAGAATCAAATTCTAGCAACTATGACCTTTTCAAATAAAAACAGACTAAAATCGAGAACTCAGTAATATTGAATTCTTGCAATTTCGAGAGTTTACAAACACAACCTGAATAAGTACCTTTGGAGGCTGCATTTCAGGAGAAAGGGCGCCACCTCAGTACTGTAAAACTGGTGAATTAGAAGAATTAATCTTCTCAGTTTGTTTAACAGCTCTATAATCCATCCAAACTATAATATTTCTTCTTGAATCCCCACTCCATGAAACTGATATTGGTGCTCCATCAGCATCAACAGCCACTAAAAAGTTTTTTTTCCAAAAAAAGAAGCAACCTTGTTTAAAATAAAATAAAAATTGAATATACAAAAGGCAGTATAGCCACAATTTCTACCAAAAAGGCAATTCAAGAATTTAATGTAGAACAAATGAGATCAATTCTTGCACAATCATGTCATTTTGGCATGATTTCGTTACTTCCAGAATACCTTGTTTTTATTTTATTAATTGAAAGAATTGAATTCTATCAACTATGAGGTTGCCAAACATGAAAATATCACTAAAACAGAATTCTACTATCCAAACAAGGTAAAATAAATATGACAAACCGAAAACAAGTAGCAGCAAAACCAATGCCAGTAACTTCTTGACCATAAACATTTCCAAGTGAACATGTTGACTTCACAGCTGCACATATTGCATGTCATATATCTGTTGACGATTGCTGCCATAATTTAAAAAACAAAAACAAACTATAATTTTTTATCAAATGAAGCTAAATTTAATATATTTTATTTGAAAATTTAAATAAATAATATAAATCCATAACCTCAACGGTCACATTCTTCCCAAATTTGAATTGGACTACTAGACGTCCCTAAGAGTTTCCCGTTCTCATCGAATAAACCAAAGCGTGCGCTTCCTGTGCCGACGTCGACTCCAAGAAAAACGGACCGACGAGGAACAGCTGTGACGGTGGCAGTGGACATCTCGGCGGAGAAAGGAGAGGCGGGATCGGGAGAATGGTAGAGAGGACCATGACTCTTGCAAATTTTCTTTCACCCGTAGAAGCTGCAATATTTTCAATATTAACACAAACAAATATAGCACCAAAAAGAAAGGTAGAAGAAGAACCTATTTTCTCATCAATCTCAATATTTGAAACTCTAGAAAAACACATTATCATTGTTTAGTATAAATTATTTGCAAGAATTCAATTGAATTCAACACAAAATCCCAACCAAACAGGGCATTCTCCTGTTTTCTTTTTTTCATGAATAACAAATGCAGCTCTAGCAATTTGAAAAACAAACAATTTTTCTTTTATTTTGCCAATAGAAATCCGAAAACTGAGCATACGAGAACTTCATTAAACCCATTTGAAGAATAGAAATCCGAAAACTGATCGCACACTAAAACTTCATCAAACCCATTTGAAGAATAAGAACTAAGAAATATGAAACGACATGCTAGATTTAGAAAGTCCAGAGTTACTGTTTTCTTCTCTGCTTCCTATGACTGCTGCG
Source organism: Ricinus communis (assembly GCF_019578655.1). Taxonomy (NCBI): domain Eukaryota; kingdom Viridiplantae; phylum Streptophyta; class Magnoliopsida; order Malpighiales; family Euphorbiaceae; genus Ricinus; species Ricinus communis. The sequence continues at coordinate 10,017,021 of NC_063264.1, read as the reverse complement.
ATAAGCAATAGATTTTTGTCAAATGCTTGTGAATAAACCCATTTCCCCGGTTTAAACAAGAAAGTAACAGCAATCAAACTAAATCTCCAGAGGAATAGAAGAGAGGCATTTTTTATTAAAACTGAAATTAAGGATTTCAGCCATAGGAGAATTGCAGAATTCATTGTGGGTTTCACAGCTGGGTGAAAGGAAAAGAATGGAGGGAAAAAAACGTTTGGGATGCTCTTATGAGAATGGACCCTTAATATTAGTCATCAACGGTAAAAAAACTTCCTAATTAGCTACATTTTCATCTTCCTTGAAAATCCTTTTTCTTTTATTACATTTCTATTTTATAAGTAATTTCAAAATTTTAATTTAAAGTGAAAGATTTTTAGCTTAGCATTTCTATATTAATCAATGAAAAAATGATTCCTCCCAATTTATTGATAAAGAAAATACAATTTTAATAAGATTGTAAATGAAAATAAAAATAAAAATTAGATAGTCTAACTAGAAAATTTATGTTTAACATAAAAAAATCATTTTATCCATCAATCATGACAATAAAAATATCATTGGACACATAAAATTCACTATAATCAATTATAATATTTTTTTATATTTTCTCTAATAAAGAAAATAACTTTTTAATTTATCTTTAAAGTATCTTATTTACTTAAGTTATTTTTTTGATATTAGAATGATAAGTATATTTATTTTATGCAATATAATATTTATATTATCCTTTAAAATATTTTTATTTTTTTATTTTATCTGTTCAATATGATTCATAATATGAAGTAATATTTTCGATCCATTCCATAAAATAGAATAATTATTCTTTTTTTATTTTAATAAAAATTATTTAAAAACTTATTTTTATATTTTAATAACAGCTATTCTTTTACTAAAAGCACTAACGAATAAGAACTTTGAAAATAATAATAATAAAAGTAGATTAAAGAGGAAAGTTTAATGCAAAAAAAATAAAACTAAATTTGGAAAATATTTTATATGGTATTTTATTGATTTTGTATAACTTGATAACTTTTTATTATGACTAAAATAGTATTTTAATTCTAAATATTTTTATTTTTATCTTGTCTTAACAAAAAATACTTTATATGGTATTTGTTTTATTGATTTTGTATAAGTTGATAACTTTTTATTATGAGTAAAATAGTATTTTAAATCTAAATATTTTTATTTTTATTTTGTCTTAATAAAATAGAGTGTGCAATAACACTATCAATTGCAACCATGGTAAAAGTTGCCGAATAGGCTTCTTGTAATTAATATTATTTTTTCACTTCTTAGTGTTTTTCCTTCATCTTTTTTTGGTACACATTTTAGAACTTTATGATGATTAATTGTCCATAATTGAAAATAAATAATTATTAGTAGTATATATATTAGTCCCCTTGAAAAATAAATTAATTTTAGTAATCGGTCCTCTTACAACATGTTTCTTATTACGTTTTATGATCTTTTTCACCATTTATATTTTTCATATTTTTTCAAAGTTTTATTTTATATCCATTGAATATGAATATGTGCACGAGTTTATAGTTAATTATTTTATTTGAACATTGATCTATTTTTAATAAAAGATTATTAGTTGAGCTATACTTTCTTTATCTGAAATTTAATTTTTAATCATTTCTTTTTCATTTTATATATGATTTATCAGCTCAAAGTTATAATTTTCTTTTATCAACTCAAACAATAGTCTTCTTTTTTTTAATTTGGAAAATTCTGTGAAAATTGACTTATGTAATATAATTTTGGTGTATGACACAATAATAGCAAGAGGAATTAATTTAAGGTCTGATTTGAAAAATAGATAAATACAGTAATTTTAAATCTAACTAGAAAGCAAAAGGGAAAGAAAAATTTATGATGATTTGTTAATGTAAGAGCTTCACCATAAATCATGTAGTTATTGTTTTTAAATGCTTATCCAGAGGATATAATTTTGTACAAATTTTCATAATTACATGTGATTTATCTTCTTAAAAATGTACATTCGTTTTGAAAGAGATTTGAAATTGATTGTTTTGATTATATTAATACTTTGATAACATTTATCTAAAAATTGATTTAATGCTCTGTTTGATTTAATTTTATGTAATATTTAATTCTCTTCATTATATTCTTTTATCAGTCAATCTAGTCAAAAGACACAATTTATAAATAAAAAAATAATTTAATTTTTAAATTTCATAATAAATATGAAAGAGAACATAAATTATTTTTGGTAACTCAATTTCAACTAAGTATTAATTTTAGCTTGGTAAATGAGCTACTTAAAATATTTTAAAATTAAGAGAATGTTTAACATTATTATTGAAAAATAACTAATAGTTATTTAGAAAAGCAGTGGACAGCTACAGCTTCAATTCACAACAACTCAAATCTGAAACTTCTCACAAACCCTTAATTTTAAAATAAATAGAATGAATTAACTTTTCATTATTTAGTTAATCTTATTTACTATTCTTTTAATTTTAATTTAAAATAACTTAATTTGAATTTCTTTTACAAATAAATAAATAACAGTTTAAAAATTTATTAAATCCATTAAAAATATTAATTTAATATTAAAATAAAATATTTGTTATTTCTTTTATAATTTAGAAGAATAAGCAATGCTGCACTTTAATAAAAAAGGAGAAAAACAATTAAATTAATATTTACATCATTAAAAATATAAATGACAACTATAGATAATTTTATCAAACACAATTATCGGCGACAACTTAGCCAACCAGGTCCTAATCACCCTTTAATGCTTTGAACAACAGGAAGCCACTATGCCTTTTTGCTTTCTCTTTTCTTTTTTTCGTAAACTTCTTTTTCTTGTTATAAGTTTTTTTGCTTACATTGATAGTTTGTTTTTCTCTTTATACAGTTTATTTCAATATTATACAAAGTGCAGATATATCAAGTAACCTTTCTCTCCTTCCATTTAATTCCCGTAAACTCATAAGTCCACAAAGACATGAAATTGTTCGAAACTTTCTGGTCAAAGACCTTGAAGCTTTAAGTGTGAAGCCATTTCTACGGTAGAATCAATAACAAGTTGACAAGAAAATCAAAAATCGGAAGCATCATTTATTTTCAGAGCTCTAAACTATTGTAAAATCTCTGGGCTATGTACCTGGTGAAAATGCTAATCAACTTTACAAAGATTTCTTTTTGAGATTTTATCAAACTCCCATGATCCTGCACAAGTTTCCACAAGTCCTGAGTAGTAGCAGGACCTATTCCAAAGCTTTAGCAATTAATGCACGTTGAGATAGTTGCTGCTCATAAAGCTCCCGAAATACTCGGTATTTGGCATCATGATACCGCTTCACATTTGGGTCTTTTGATGGATGAATGACCTGGAAAGAGTCAGGTTAATTACACTAAATCAAATAAATATTAATAAAAAAAATATATGACGATAAAGCATAATAGTTTGCCCAAGTATTAATACTAGGTTAGGAGCTACTTACATTTTAGAATATTGGTTTAATGTTTAATAAAGTGAAGCGAGCTGCATAAACCACCCCCACAGTCCTCTCAGTTCACAAACTATTTTATAGGGTAACATACAACTCCCTATTGATTTTGAAATTAAAAGGAGCCAATCCATGTAACGTTGACAATAAAATAGCAAGTTGTTACTAATTCAAAACATATTGACCAGTAAAGGTAGTGCTGAGTAGAAAAATAAATTAATGTAGTTTAAGGCTGTGCAGAGATGGTTTATAAATGCAATCAAAACTTTAACCAAATGACTAGACCAGGGCAGTGCTAAAGTATGGCATAAGAAACAAAATGCAAGTAAAAATTCATTCTGGCAATTTCTGCAACTTCTTCTCTATAATACACAGAAACACCAAAACTATGAAGGAGCAATGAGGTAAAGTCTGCCATGTGTTGCCGAATTCTACCATCAACTTCGAGCCCCAAGCTTAAGCAAGCGCCTTTAGATTTATTTATTCACAACTGATCTATAAAATTCCTTAGAATAATTGCTTTGCAGGTCAACATCATTGAAGTAATACTTCCTTCAAATTCCTTTTGTCTGTTTTTCTCTTTCTTTTTTTTCTTAGAGAGGTGGAGGGAGGTGGGGGTAATGGGATGAACCAAGAGAAAACAACGACTAATGGGAATTCCAGCAAAAACAGAAGGCACAAAGAAAAGCTGCATTCTGTTTTGCACTCGTTTAAAACCTCTCATCCAATCATTCATTGTTTTATACCTAGTTATATATCATAAAAGTTATGAATTGAACTGAAAATTCAGAAGCAAGAGCTCATGCATACCTGACCTGCTGCATTCAGGGCCCTCATGGCCTCACTGAGACTGGCATATTTTTTTGCGGCAACAGCACCAAGAATAGCAGCACCCAATAGCACAGACTCACTTTCTCGTGGTAGAACAATAGGGCAACCTGCACCAATTATGAACAAATAAGCATTGAATTTGTTAACATGCACACAACACTAGAAAAAAAAAACTAATATTCTCAAAAGTAGTCAGAGCAACGCTATCATAGACCTAAAGTACTGAATTTAGTGCATATTTCTTTAATTTTTATACATGTTGCAAAAGAAAAAGTTGTCTGCACATCAAACCCGCTTAGTTCTTCCAACTCTGAAACTCAACACCAACCTTACTGATATGAACTATCTAAAATTCAGTTTGAGGTTCCATGAACTATCCAAGCTAACAATTCAAGATTAAAAGACTTTCCTAACATATTCACAATAATTAATAACTAGTGACAATTGAGACTTCACCTATACATTATATGAAACTGGGAAAAGAAATAATGAGGGAAAATTGCAGTAGAGGTAAATGCCAGTAAATGCACATGTATCAACAATTTTTGGTGCAATGGTTGAACCAGATAAGCAACAATGTAGCTACAGCAGGTGCAAGAATATCCACCGTTAACCAATTCCCAATCTTTTTCTTCATCCAAATGTTGGATCAGCACATAAACCAACCGTCTTATTCTTAACTCGTCTCTACACATGAACATCACACGGTGGCATAAATGAAAATTCACATACAAAGGCTATTCCTCGATCAAAATAATGCACACTAATTTTAAAATTACATAGAAAAATTTTAAGATGAAAACAGTAAAGAGAGTGAAGATGAGTACCAATAATATCTACATGTTCTTGGACAAACACAGGGTTTCTTGAAAGGCCACCACATGCAAGCAACATGTCAATCTGCCAAGAATAAGGATATAATAGAAAGAACAGAAAGTATTAAAACAAATTAAATTTCGTGAATCATTCCATTAACTAAGAAACACATAATTGAAAAGATAAATAATTACAATATAAAACAAATCTCCTAATAACACTAGTCAACTAAAAGTATGAGGTCCAGTTATATGTTTATACATAATATAAAACATGTAACTGCAGAAAAAAAAAAAAAAAAAAGTGCATGAAGATTGAAAGGGATGCTTTCTTACTGTGTGACCATGAGCATTGCAATGCTCCACAATATGGCGTGTACCATATGCAATACCCTGCACGGCAGCAAGGTATAGAAGAGCCAATTGTCTATCACTTGTGTCAAGGGTCATGCCACAAATAATTCCCTTTGCTTTTGGATCTGCAACAGGAGACCTGTAGCATGAAGAATTTAACAATTCAAAGATCTATAACAAAACTTAGGCACTATAACCTGAAAAGACCTTTCATCACTAATCATATACCTGTTTCCATGAAAGTCGGGAAGGACATGTACATCTTGTGTTAAAGCAGCAAGGAATGGAGCCTTTATGTCATCCATTATAGTCCTCAATTTATTGTTCAGTAGTTCAAATAGCGATATGTCTGGAAGACAAGGAAAAGTAATACAAGATCGACCATAGTTATTAAAGGCAACGGCTCAAGGCTGTCCCTGAGAGACGTGAAGTGCAACAACGAAGAAAATAAAGAATTAAACTTCTGACACACATGTACATATTGATACAATCAACAATCTCTTGTTCGTAACAAATGTTTGTCAAAAACCGAGTAAATAAAAACTTAATGCTAAGATACATAGCACAATTAACAATTCAACTTGGCACAAAGATAATGGTAGCATCAATAATTTAACATGGCATAACTAAAAACCAACATGAAAAAAGAAAAGTTATTTTGCTGCTTGTAAAAGTAGGATGTGAAGTTTCCAGAAAAGTAGAGAGAAGAGGAAATAAAAAAAAAGAGGTTGTGAAAGCCAAAGAGGACAGAGAACTGAGGGCCAGCAGAGACAGAATCAAAAGGTCAAGGACATCTTTTTATGGATTGAGCTAGTGAAAGAGTATAACAAATGAAAAGCAAGAAAATGAGGAACTACTTGTTTAAAGAAAATAAAGGTAAAATTGGAGTGAGAAGAATAGAGAAGATAAAGTAAAAAAAAAAAGACATAGAAGAAAGATGACGATAGAGAGATAAAGGAGAAACCTAGTATTGTGATATAGAATAATTCTGGCAGCAACGTTTTATCCCCCTTCTGATCTAAAGCAACACGGGTTCCTTTCTTATAGTTGGTTTATTTTAATTTGGTATGCATGATCTTCATAAGTTCACTTGCATATTGAGATTAATGCTGGAGATTATATAAATATGAAAGAAAAGGGAAAAAAACAACTTTAAGCTAAAATGTTATATACGTGAGCCTACATCTCCTACCTTTTAGTGTTCGAGGCGTTAGGGCTTGTGCCTCGTGCACCTTTAACAACTACGGGGTTAAATTAAGCCACATTACTACGTAAAAAAGCATTAAATATAATTTAGTTAAATGTATATTGTGGAAACTGATATCCTACTCTGAGAAGCAGCATGGTTTGCAAGGCGAGGAGAAGCAACATGGTTTTCTATGATGTAATCTAATAATGCACCAGTAGCACTCTGTCCACCCTCTGTAAGCCAGTACTCAGGGATCATTGCTGCAGGAATTTAAAAAAACGGCCTTAAGATTAAGTTCAGCAATATATTGCTGTGGACAAATAAATGTTGACTTTTGATTAAAGTATGATAATATGCATGCATGTCTGCACATCCATGTCTTAAAAATCATTTCGTTATAACATTCACAATACTTCATAATGATAGCCTGCCCCAGCACTGTAATAATTTTCAGATTGACAGACATTGATATTAGAAATTGTAGATGGTACCTAACCAAAAAGGCCTCAAACCCCAGGAATGAACAGCTTGCTCTGTGATACAGCCATATGACAAGTAGAAGTACCACAGACTAAAGCCATATGATGACATATGACAGATAAATGCTGACTTTTGATTAAAGTATGACAATATGTATGCATGTCTGCACATCCATGTCTTAAAAATCATTGCATTATAACATTCATAATACTCTAAAATGATAGCTTGCCCCAGCACTGTAATAATTTTCAGAGAGACAGACATTGATATTAGAAATTGTAGATGTTACCTGACCAAAAAGGTCCCCAAACCCCAGGAATGAAGAGCTTGCTCTGTGATACGGCCATATGACAAGTAGAAGTACCACAGACTAAAGCCATACGATGACATATTGCTTCTTTATCATGCTCTGTAAAGTCAAAGTTTATGAGAAAGTGAGGAAGTATCTTTTTGCTGTCACAGGACTTAACAGACAACAAAGGTAATGGATCTATCTTTCATTCCAAATGACATAATACCTTTAACATCAGAATATGTGTCAGGAAGTGGGACACTTTCCATGATCCCCACGCCACCAGCATGAGCATCAATCAGTGAAGTCCCCACAGGAGTTCCAGCTTCAAGACCTAGTTCCTAAACATATAAGCAAATACTTAGAGATGTACCGGAGGTTTATGGTTGATAATAAATAAATCCACCCTCCACAGCCCAAATAAAAGTTATGTGCCAAAATTTTAGCGTCTAATCAAATATGTTTGGTCAATGGACCTCAACGAAGCACCACTTGAAATCTATGTGAATTCTTCAGTACAAAATTTCTTGCCTTCGCAGCTGTAGGAGTGAGACCAGAACCTAGAGGATGACCGGGGAAAGCTACACTTCGTCCTGTTTAAATCATATGATGTCAGGTTACCGCTGTAAAGAAGAATAACATATTGGTAAATGCGGAACTAAAATAATAATGTTTGAAAGTAACACATTATGCTTTGCTTTTTTATAGTTAACTAGTTTTACCCACATAGCAGCACGTGAATATTAATAGTTAGACTCGTTATTGTCCACATAATAAAAAATAAAACTATTAAATTTAAAATAAAAACAAACACTACAAATTGACTAAAATGGATTGATGCGTTTACTATTTGAATTTGATTGCACCCAACTCTGATTTTGATCCATGTAATTACGCATTTGATATTTTTAACTAAATTAACATAATTTAAGTAAAAATATAGAATAAATACTTATATCATGTTAAAATAGTAGTAATGTTTGCTAATAGTTCTTTTTCCTAATTTCTAATAATGATCTCAGGTGATTAATATAAATACAGAAACTGAAATGGTAATTAATGATTTATAAGAAACGTTTTAAACTAAATTGTGATCGGTCCAAGCATGTACTATAAAATAACAATTTTTAAGATTCTAGAATTAGATTTAATTATATTTAATGATTAAAAACTCTAATGGAATTGAACTTCTAGAAGTAAACTTATACTTAATGAATTAATAGTATAATTTATTATTAAATTAAATTAATAATGACTAAATTAAGTCAATTAACTACATAATTAATAAGACCATATCAGTAAATTCATTTGTTCCCCTCCTTTTCGCACTACTATATATATATATATATATTATAATAAGTATGTTTCAAATTGTCTTTTAAATACACTTAATCAATGCAGCACCATAAAAGAGGAAAATGTCATAATTGAATAAATCATGGAGGCAGGGTGTATTTAATTGCTATTGTTCTCAACTTGGAAAACGATTTTAACATATAAGGATTTGAAAATACATTCTATATATTGATGGGAATGTTTTAGATAACAATTTCATGAATAATATTAATATCAAAAGCAAACAATGGTATCAAACCTAATCACATTGTATCGGGCCGAATCGGCCACAGCTCCCATGTTTTAAAATAATTCTCATTTGTAAATTTAGGTGTATATTACCTAAGGATTCTTGAGTGAATAGTTTCTTTAGATTCGCAAAGTTGAGAAAACAATGGAGTTAGAAAAATTAAATAGAGTTTGACAAAAAAAAAACTGAGTTGTTCCCAAATTCCCAATAAAATATACATAATATATCGTTTGCTAATAAAAACCATGAATTAATGATGCGGTTCAATGATGGCCATTATACATAGAAGTAGTTAATTTTTGGTTCAACGCGGCAGTAGAGTTAATAGCGGAGATGGTATTGATAACAGTAGTCATGCAGCTAGTTTACTGGTGGCTATGAAATGTGGTAGTATTAAAAACAGTTATAATAATAGTAGCAGGTGAGATTATTGCTCCTAGTAGCAGCCCTGGCACTGGTTGCAGTACAAATCACAAGCTATAGTAATTCTCTAATGATGAAAACAACAATATACAGAAATGTAACCCACTTTTTCCATACTCCTACCCATTCATTTGAAAATCCCTATTGTCCACTAAAAAACGAACTAAAAATTTCAAATTAACTTAGGGATAAATCCCATAATTCCTGATATTGAATGTCTGTCAGATATTCATTGAATTAATTGAAGGAACAACAAACATTCTTTAAAGTGTCAAGCTATTAAAATCCATCTCACAGTTCCCGGTATAAGAGTAGGCCTTATAAAAATTAGATGCACACTAAATCCTTAGCAAGAATACTAAGTTTCCAGAACTTAAGCACAGTATCATGGCAAATTTGATATTCAACTGACAGGTATAACAAACTTAATAAGTCCACAGGCAGCTATACATTCCTCGTATTTTAAGTTTAAATTTTGGTTATCACAAGTCCAGCATCACATGGAAGACAAAGTATGTCAATGATAAACTATCATAAAAATAAAATGCACAGAACTCCTTATCGTATAAGCATACCAATCTTAGCATGATGACCATCTATAAGATCACCCAAGCCAATCTCTTCCCAAAAGTCATCATCCCATCCACAAGCTTCCATATTTTGAGAATCTTTTTCATTCATTTGCTGCATATGTGCATGCCCAAGATATGTCCATTTGCATACTGTGGTACATAGACTACGAGTATCATCTCCCGTTGCTCTAAATATCAAGAAAAAACAAAGAGATCAGCACAGTAGCATCAAATATTCGAGTATTTGACTGGTCTAGGAGAATCATGTACGAGTATGAACGTTAAGAATGTTTGGAGATAAAATAATTACCTGTATGACAACCAATCACTCAAATCCATCCATCTAAACACCATGGACCATGACTCTTGCAAATTTTCTTTCACCCATAGAAGCTGCAATATTTTCAATACTAACACAAACAAATACAGCACCAAAAAGAAAGACAGAAGAACCTATTTTCTCATCAATCTCAATATTTGAAACTCAGAATCAATCAAAGCACTTATCATTCTTAAAATTTTGAAATAAATGCACTGTATATTAGGTCTGATAAGGGGATAGGAAGGCCGTCTTAGAACAACACTTTATCATTGTTCAGAATAAATCATTTGCAATAATTCAATTGAATTACATTCTTAGAAAATCATGTCACTTGTAGTATTATGATTTCATTTCTTTCAAAATGCCATGTTCTTTTTAAGTTGAAAGAATCAAATTCTAGCAACTATGACCTTTTCAAATAAAAACTGACTAAAATTGAGAACTCAGTAATATTGAATTCTTGCAATTTCGAGAGTTTACAAACACAACATGAATAAGTACCTTTGGAGGCTGCATTTCAGGAGAAAGGGCGCCACCACAGTACTGTAACACTGGTGAATTAGAAGAATTAATCTTCTCAGCTTGTTTAACAGCTCTATGATCCATCCAAACTATAATATTTCTTCTTGAATCCCCACTCCATGAAACTGATACTGGTGCTCCATCAGCATCAACAGCCACTAAAAAGTTTTTTTTTTTCAAAAGAAAAAGCAACCTTGATTAAAATAAAATAAAAATTGAATATACAAAAGGCAACATAGCCACAATTTCTACCAAAAAGGCAATTCAGGAATTTAATGTAGAACAAATGAGATCAATTCTTGCACAATCATGTCATTTTTGGCATGATTTCGTTACTTCCATAATACCTTGTTTTTATTTTATTAAATTGAAAGAATTGAATTCTATCAACTATGAGGTTGCCAGACATGAAAACAGAACAGAATTGAATTCTAGCCACAATTGAATTGAATTCTATCACTAAAACAGAATTCCACTACCCAAACAAGCTAAAATAAATATGACAAACCAAGAGAACAAGTAGCAGCAAAACCAATGCCAGTAACTTCTTGACCAGAAACATTTGCAAGTGAACATGCTGACTTCACAGCTGCACATATTGCATGCCATATATCTGTTGACGATTGCTGCCATAATTTAAAAAACAAAAACAAACTATAATTTTTTATCAAATGAAGCTAAATTTAATTTATTTTATATGAAGAATTAAATAAATAACATAGATCGATAACCTCAACACAGTCACGTTCTTTCCAAATTTGAATTGGACTGCTAGACGTCCCTAAGAGTTTCCCGTTCTCATCGAGTAAACCAGCGCGTGCGCTTCCTGTACCGACGTCGACTCCGAGAAAAACGGACCGACGAGGAACGGCTGAGACGGTGGCAGTGGACATCTCGACGGAGAAAGGAGAGGAGGGATCGGGAGAATGGTAGAGAGGAGAAGAATTGGGCTTTTGTTGTTGTGGTCTAGGTAACGGTACCGTATCGGACCACGGAGTTTTTCTGCTTCTACTGCCACTACCAGACATTTTCCTTTTTTCTTTTTTAGAGATTTTGTGATTATTTTGTTTGAATTCTTTTCTCTTTTCCTAAAAAATAAAAAAAGAAAAAGATATTCGGATGACCTACATAGGAAAGGTCGCCAGTTCTCGTGGGTTCAAATTAAATTACCGTGCATCTTTTGTCATGCCTTTTGTTTGTAATATTTACACGCAAAAAGAAATTACAAGGACACGGACACGGTGGAGGCTATGCTTTATTAAATCGGACAAGTGGTCATTTTGCCCAAAAAGCTTAATTGAGTCTGTACAAATTTCTATTGTTTTAATGATAATGGCTCCATTTGGTACTTTATTTAATTAATTATTTAATTATCCAGAAATATATTAACCCATTATCTAGTATTTATTTTAGTCATTGATCATCACTTGAATCAAGTCCGATATTTAAAAAAAATATATTTTTCTACATTATAATATTTGTATTTATATTTTAAATATATTAAACCGATTCGACTGTATATAGAGTCGATCGGCTGTATGTATAACCGAATCGGCTCTACATAATGATAAGCTTATCATCTATTTTTTTTTTTTAAATTATAGTAACCAGATTATTTTAAATATTATTTATATAAATTCGAATTTATGTGTATGATATTGTGCAGGAGTTTGAAAAAAAAATGATAAAGAGTAGCTTCAAGTTAGAACATGATCATTTTGTATGGTGTAACCATAATAACCTTTAACTTATCCGTTTAAATTTTTTTTGTTATTAATTATTCATTAATAGATTTCTAATCACATAATTATAAGTTGAATTATATTCAATTAAATGAATGTGTTGATTTATTTTAGTAGAGTTAAACTTTTAGAATTAGACTTAAATTTAATAAATTATTAATATTTTTATTAATAAAATTATTTAATAATTCATCTAATTAATTAAATAATCAATAAGGCTATTTTAGTAAATTTATTTATCTTTCCCCTTCACACATTTATATATGTCATGATTCAATTAAATGAATGTGTTGATAATTTTAATTGAGTTAGACTTCTAGAATTAGACTTATACTTAATAAATAATTAATATTTTTATTAATAAAACTATTTAATAATTGACCTAATTAACTAAATAATCAATAAAATTATTTTAGTAAATTTTTTGTTCTCCCTCCTTTATTTTATATATATATATATATATATATATATATATATATATGTTGTACATGTTAAGGCTGTTAATGGTGTCTTTAAGCTTATATTTTTGCATTTAGAGAAAAGAGAAATTATTATTACTTTTTGAGATTATATATATATATATATATATATATATATCGAAATTTGATACATTTGACGAGACTGGTGATCCAAAAGAATATATCGATCATTTCAAGCATTTAGCCAAATTTCAGAGTATTTTAGCATGTAGCTTCTCTTTTTTAAGTGGCATCATTCAATTGTTTAAAGTTATTTTTTTATATTATGGTACTTTTATTATAGTTTTTAATTTTTATATTTTCAATTATATCTACGTTTGATGGAAAATAAAATATTTATTTTTCAAAGTAAAGTGTCATTTCGATTTTATTTATTTTCAAATCAGATATTAGACTTAAAGGAAATAAATGCATTAGCTTTTAATGTGAAGTAAAACAACCACCTTAAAAGAGTCATTCTAATTTATTTTTTTAAATAAGAAATTATTTCTTTATATTTGGTATTTCTGTTATATTTTTTTATTTTTGTATGCTTTCTATTTGTATCCAGCTTTTATTGCAAAGTAAAACATCTATCATTCAAAGTAAACGAGTCATTTCAGTCTCTTTTTCTAAGTCAGAATTAGGTTTAAATCAACACATGCATTAGCTTTTAATGTAAAATAAAACAACCATCTTAAACAAAATCGTTTTAGTTTCCTTTTTTTAATCAGAAATTCTTTCTTTACATTTTGATATTTTTGTTATATTTTTTTCCTTTTTAATGCTTTCTATTTGTGTCTAGCATTCAATATAAAGTAAAAATCAATCTTTTAAAGTAAAACAATCCTTTCAGTTTTTTTTTTTTTTAAATCATACATTAGGCTTAGATTAATATATGCATTAGCTTCTAATGTAAAATAAAACACCATCTTAAAAGAGTTTTTTCAGTTCTTTTTTTTTTAAATCAGAAATTATTTTTTGTACTTTAGTATTTTTGTTATACTTTTTTCTTTTTAATACTTTTTATTTGTATCTAGCATCTAATGTAAAGTAAGACATTCATCTTTCAAAGTAAAAGAGTCCCTTCAGTTTTTTTTTTTCTTTCTAAAATCAGATATTAGGCTTACATCAACACATGCATTACTTTTTAATTCAAAGTAAAACAACCATCTTAAAAAAGTCATTCCAGTTTTCTTTTCTTTTAAATCAAAAATTAGACTTAGATCAACATATAGATCACCATATAATTATTTGAAAAAAGAAAAAAAAATTAATACCAAACAAATAAATCAAAAGAGTTGAAACGTCTTTGATGAAACTTTGAGAGAAGATTCTCTTCAGCGCTTGTGCTCCTCCATCATCCCTTTCTTTTTTATCCTCTTTATATTACTGATCGAAGAAGAAGAAGCGACAAGCACAAAACAAAATTTCTATTTTCTTTGTTCTTTGATGCAATATTTGATAATTCAAAGAGAGCTTTCGTGAAGATGGATTTGTATTGGATGTTTCACTTTTCTTCTCATTTTCTTTCAAAATTCTAATACATACATTTGTTGTTCTATGTTCTTCTGTTTCTTTTTCTCTATTTTTGGGTTTCATTTGTTTATTAACCTTACATTTGCATCTCAAATTATATTTCTTAACAAGTAAAAGAACACATCCATATATATATATGTGTATGTGTATGTATTATAATATTATATTATATTATATTAATATCTAAAGATATATATCAGTGTATATATAATTTATAGATATCAATATAATATTATAATACACACACATACACATACATATATATATATATATATATATATATATATATATATATATATATATATATATATATATTAATATTAAACTAATAAAAATTTATTAACTAATATAATTTAATTGCACATGAAAAAGTTAGTCCTTTAGAAAATAGTATTGTAAAAAAGTTATATGAATCAAGGCTATCATGAGATTCTATTGCAAAGGCATGCACTAAAAGGTTCAAAATGAAAATGCAACTCATACATAAAAACAAGAGTCCAACCTTATAATGAAGCATTCAGTCCATTTTGAAGAATAAAAGTCATTCGGCCATGATTAGACTTTTGAGCTTAATTCATATTTATATGTGTTCTTATCTTTTCGCGTTTTAGCTTAAGTAATTGTTTTAGTTTATCTTAATTTAGTTAAGGATTATTTTATTAGGTGCGAGTTATATGTGCGATGTGTGGAGTTACAAATGAGTGCACATGTTTAATTGTTATTTGGAGTTACAAAATGAGTGCAGTCAATGTAAAAACAGCCACTGCTCAAAAGACATCCATTTAGGTTTATTTATCTTATTTTGACTATAAATATCAAAGCCAAATTCATTTGTAAAAAATCAATTGATGAATGATAAATTTTTACTTGTTTTTTGTGAGTGTTTTTGCTTAAGTTCTTGCATGAACTTTGAACTTATCAAACTATCTTTTTAGTTTGTAGCGTTCTATAACTAAAATCTTGTGTTTGATTCTTGACTTATCAAATCATACTTGGTTTGTGACATTTGAAGTTGAATTCAAGTGTTAGTTTCATTGTTGGAACTAGTTTTCCCTAACTTCACTTGAAGAAATTCTTGAGTTTGGAATCATTTTGATTGGAAGGTGTTATCTTGCATTCTATATATATCATAGCTCATTAGTTATTGGAATGTATGGTTTCTAAAATGATTATTTACTATCAAAAAGTTAGTTTATAGTCTTAATTAAGAATATGTAGATAAATTAAAAGATCTTTTATAAATTTTTCTTTTATTTAATTGTCATTTAGTCTAAAAATCACGCTCCTAATATTACGTATGCAAGCTGAAATGTTTATACAGTATTTTTGAAATAAAAGCTTAACTAATAGTATTTTTGACAATAAAATTGATATTTTTAGCTCTTAAGATATTTTTGAAAGAATCCCTAAGAAAATGGACCTTTCATTTCACATATATATATATATATGTGTAAACCCAATCTTTTTACCGTTAAGCCTTCTAAAAATTGTTTGATAATTATATCTAAAAAGTACTTTAAAGGACATTTTTGTCCATCAAATTATTTTTAATGGATAGTTATGTCGAAATAAATTACTTTTAGGATTCCTATAAATCACAAAAAGCTGCTTTTATATTTTGAAAATGCTAAATAGTCCATTTTTATTCATTTCAACTTTTGCTCATTTCATATTATATATAATATTTTTATAAAATTGCTCGATGATCTCAGAATATTTAAAATCAATTTAGTAAAGATATTATAAACCACACCAAGTAAACAATAATTAAAATAAATGAATGATGAATGTAGAATGTGGAGCATTAATCTTTGAAGAAGGTAGAAAAATCAAATTTTCCAAATATGGGATTATTAGCTTACCTACAATAACTTATTTCACTTGCTTTTTTACCAAACACCTGTAGAAGTGACTCTTAACACAAAAGCAGCAATCTATGCCCAAAACTGGCACTCAATAAATCAAAATAAAAATGGAGCTCCATAATTTTTATCTTTTTTTCTAATACAGTTCAAATATCGTTTTCATTTCACTAAGAGGCCTCGAAAGGCCAATACAACAAGAACAAAGAGAGTTATAAGCGCAAATATGACAAAATGCCAATAATTTCGCCATAATGAACCTTTTATGTACTCAACATGAATCCCACAATACAAACGTGTATCCATACATTACTCCTACAATCAAAGTACACAAATACTCATTTTGCATAAAATGTTCAAATTTTCCAAGTATAAAAGTGAGTAGGAATATATATATATGAAAATTACACCTAAAATCAGGCTAAT
The DNA here is from genome assembly GCF_019578655.1 of Ricinus communis. Classification (NCBI taxonomy): domain Eukaryota; kingdom Viridiplantae; phylum Streptophyta; class Magnoliopsida; order Malpighiales; family Euphorbiaceae; genus Ricinus; species Ricinus communis. Next base: position 10,000,121 of record NC_063264.1, on the reverse strand, counting down.
ATATGTATATATAGATATCCTTCTACTTAGTGTTTAAATAATACAAAAGATTTAGAATATAGCTTCCAGCAAATGTTCTTTTGGGACTTGGTGAAGTTTGAAGCCTAGCACTCTTGGCGGCAAAATAACTCTGCTTCTACTTCGAAAGCCTATACCTACACCCCAAACGATACTATCTTCCATAACCTTTCTTGTGGAATCCAAACCCTCAGGAAATTGAAGCATAACACAGAGATAACTAATCAAATGACAAGTCAAGTATTTCAGAAACGCGCATCATTCAAATGAGGCAAAAGAATGGATTATATTGAATCATACTTCATTATAACAGAGGAATCTACGAACATCAGTATACAAGACATAACTTTCTACATCATTCAGTCATACAGCAACTTGGCAGATTGAGTTCTGGCTGTCTTGCCGTCTTTCTTCATGACTTTCTCAACAGACTTCTCACTTTTTGAAATAGCTTTCGCTATAGCTTTCATCTTTCGAACATTTTTTGATCTTTTCATTGGTCTTCCCTTCACCTTTCTGTTCCATAAGAAATACAAAATTAGATAAAGACATAGTTTAGGGGAGAAATGAAGAACATGAATGAAAAATGGTTCATTAAAACAAATCTAAATCAGAATAACTGAAAAAGCACTTCATCCGCTCAAACTCACTAATGAGTAGATTACATCATTAAAAAGTTTCTCAAGTACAAGCACTCCATGCAAACAGTTTCTAAGACATATTCTAAGAGAGGATAAGAGACAAGCCTAGACATTAAAGAAAGTAAAGATGAAAATCTAGGGCATAAAGTTGCATAAATTCGTCCTGCATATCTTTACTATTCTCACATGCCAAAGCTCAAACAAAGGAACTCTGCCCAGAATGCCCACCGGGTACGGTCCCTCAAGTTTGCCCTATGTATCACCATTGTCCCTAATTTTTCTTTTGTATCACAAAAACCTTCTCAATTATAATTTGGGTATCAATAAAGCACTTTCCGCCAATCTCCACTTAAGAGCCAAATGGAAAAATGACGTGATTGTCCATGTGGTTAATTTTTTCCCAAAAGAATTACATGTCATTCCCATTCCACTCATTTACCACTTATAATACAAACCAATAATTATACAACATCCAGCACTCATTGTTAAAATTAAAAATTAAAATAATAGACTAAATTAATTAAATCAAATGACAAAATCAAAAGAAATTTAAAAAAGTATTAAAATCAAAATCATCACAACTGCTCTCCCTTTCACTTTTCTTTCACTCACAATCCAAACAAAATCTAAATTAAAAATGACAAAAAAGTTAAAATGAAAACATACACTACAAATGATAAGAATCAAGCCCAGAACACCATCATAAGCAAATACTGTAACATCATTGCTGTTCTTCAAACCATCCTAGCACCATAATATGGTTGTACCATATTTCAGATGGATTTTCTTTCTCTTCAATTCAAATTTCAACAACTCAATGGTCTCCCACCGTTGATTATGGTTTTTCTTACGGTTGTAAGCCTTTTTTAAAAAGTGTGCTCAGAGTAGACTGTTTTGTGTTGTACTACAATTTTCAATCTGTGTGTGATGGTTATGTGCTCTCATTATTAAATAAGCATTGTAATTCTATGGTAAATTCAAAGACCAGAATCGTAGAATGTTTCTCAAAAAGCATCACTGGAACAGAAGTTATAAACTAAATGACTCAATGTTTAGCCCAGCTTCCGCAATTCAATTCAGTACATTAGACGACATAGTTAATCCAATCTTTGATTGCAAATTTAGCTTGATTATTTGAAGATTAGAGTAATTCATTTTAAATAACGACTCTCCTTTTCTTTTCCTTTCTTTTAGAAAACTGAAGAAGGTCCTTAGATATTATACAAGAATACGAGTCAGAAATCTCGTGTGGAAAGTGCCGCTCATTGCGCTAATTCGTGAGAGAGACCAACATTGCGCTAGCACAAGAACTAGAATTTCATCCCTCTCACTTCTCAACAACACAAGAGTAATGCTGCTAATCAAGAAAACTGAAGATCATAAACAATTCCAAAAATGAACTAAAGCCATAAAAATTAAAAATTAAAGAAGGTAAATGTATCCTGATTAGGATTGGGGTTAAGGCGAATGAGAAGTAGAAGACTGACCTTGTAGTTACACCGGAAACCGGCTTTTGCGGCACAGATTCCGATGTGTCCATTCCTGCATGCAAAATTCGATTGTTATAATTAATCCAGATAATAATCACAATAAACCAAGGCCATAGGAAAATTGAAATTAACCGATAGAGTTACAAAAGAAAATTAAAAAAGACGGCTCTTTAGAAACCTTGAGGAATATCTGAAAGGGTTGGTTCGGTGATGTCCATGGAAACATCGCCGCTTCTCTTCTTCTTGTTTCTGTTCTTCGCCATGGATTGCAGAGAAAGGGAATTTGAGGATCCTAGGGTTTAGTCGAACAAAACAAAACCCTGGATTTTAAGCAAGTGGAATTCTTTAGTCCATGGGCTTTAATCCATTGGGCTGCTTCGTCTATGTGTTTTGGTGCTCCTTTTATCCTTTCAATCTATTAAAAATATTAATTGCTTAATGGTGAAAAAACATCCGAAGTCTATATCTTTTGGCGATTTTGGTCAATCTTTTACATTCTGGCAAAAATGGCATTATTTGCAATTTCGGCGGATTTCCAATTTTACTCGAGACCGGATAACTTCAGGCTTATTTAAATCATATCATTTCATATAATACTCAATTTTAACCAAATTTAAATAGTTTTATGATTACTTATGTTTGATTGAGATACATTAAGAAATTTATTTTATTTAATAAAAATATATAAGAAATGAAGTAAAATAAAAATAATAAAGTTAAAGGAAATATTTTTAGTATTATAGAATATTATTGACAAATCATTATTTATTGAAATAGATTATTTATTGAAGTAGACCTTTTAATATAAAAATTTGATCTTTTGACCGGTCGAAATCTGACCTCCAAACTAAGTAATTTTTACACACATTCTATTAAGACTACTATTCTATATATAAAATCAATAAGGAAATATGTGAATGCAAATCTGACTCTTAATGCGAATCAATTTGATAAATGAGAATATCTAATATTTTACAAGTAGTTTCTCTCATCTTCCTTTAATTTTATATTCAAAAAGTGTGTTAGATTTCAATATCAAAATCTTTATTATGTAATGGGATTTTAGAAATTTTTTTATAATTTGAAATTACTAATCTTGCTGGATGTATCCGATTCTCAGTTAGTAACGATTTTCTCTCATTTCAGCTCAAAAAAAAAAAAAAACATTTCAACATCTTATTAGTAGTAAAATTATGGGGGCAATTGAATGACAAAATCACTCCATCAAATTACTGGGAGTGTAATATTCCTGATCAAACTTGGGAGTGTAACATATTCCTGAGTCAGGTTTATCAAGGAAAGTTAGAAATAAAATTTGTAGTGGGAGAGAGTGAGAATTGATAAAGAAACAAAATGTAAATCAGGAAAAGGAAGAGTTTGGCTTTGGCATGCATATGTATAATATTCCTTTTGTTTTCTGTGTTTGTGATTTTGTCAGTGTTGCTTGATGATTTTAATGCAGCCAAAAGCAGAGCCTCAGTAATTTTATATTTTATAAAAGCTGAAAAGGCTGTAAAGCTTCATTTTCCCTTGCGACAAAACAAAGATGCGCACTCGGCATGGAATGGACTAATCTATCTTTCTATATATATATATATATATATATATAATATATATATATATATATATTTTAAGAAATAATGTATTAATTGTATTTTAATATTATAATAATTAATAAAAATTTATAATTAGATAATAATTTAATAAAAAATATTTTAAATTTTATTTTTTATACTATATTCACTAATAAGTTTTTTTAATTATATAATAATTTATAATCCTAAAAACTAGTAATATCATTATATTGATAGGATTAATTTCTATAATATTAAAATTATACTTTTAAAATAATTTTTATATTATTATATTAATAAAATTTTAAAATATTAAAAAATTACTAAGAATATTTAAAATATTTAATTTATTATTCTTTTAAAATATTATAAATAAATATTAAATTTTATTTATAGACTTGATTTTATAAAATCAAGATAATAATAATGATCATGCAAAGGTACGGATAAATGATTAGTAATAGTCTAAATACATAGAAGTACATATTTTTATGTCTTATTTAGATTTAATTACTTCACAAATCCTATCTATGTCAATTTTAAAATATTATAATTTATAATGATATAATTTTTTTAATATCTTTATATATCTATTTAATAAAAATTTATGTCAAATTTATATCATATATAACTTTCATGTAAAATTTTATAAACTTTAATATATTAATACTTTTATATAAATTGCTTTAAAAAATTAATTTTATATAATTTTAATTTAAATTTTAAAAACTTTATTAAAAAAATATAAATTAAAAAATTAAGTTATTGTAATTACTGACCCCAAACTCACTGGAATCCTACTATCCAAACCACTGCCCTCTAATTTAGTCAATGGAATTAGCCATGAAAGTCACTTGGAAATGTAAGGTTCCTGTGTTTGGTTAATTTATCAAGAAAAGTTAGATTCGTAAAGATGTAAAATTCCTGAATCAGTGGGTCTCATCTCTACTTTCTTAAGTAAATAGAAAAGTGCTTTTCCATGCAAGTGGGTGAGAATTTGAGAATGTGGTTTTCCAATTGGAATGCAATATAAAATATATAAATTAGATCTAAAATAACTTCTTAAATATTATTACTGATAAAAAAAACAAATTATGTAATCTTCATAAAAAAAGACTCTTCTAATATATAAATAATTACTATTATTATTTACAAAAAGGATTTATTTATATTTTGCAATATCTACTAACATAATTTTTAAAAAGAATTTGTTTATTATATTAAGGACATTAAGATTATTTATTTTATCATTTTTATGTATCAGTCTTAACATATAAAAATTGTGGATTCCAATAACAATTTGACGTTCAGCCAAATAAGAGAAACTTAAATTTCTAGAGTCACTTGTCTCAAATTTCTTTTTGTGCCATTAGTTGTTAGTGTTATTAGACTAGAAAATTTTTTAGCTAGTTTACTATAGATTTTATATTATCTAGTTTTTATAGTGAGAGTTTTTGAAACTGAGAATTTTAATTCTAAAGGCAAAAACTCTTACCAATCCCGCTAGGACTTGATTAGCGTTTGAAATTCTTTTTTTTTTTCTTAAGAATTGAGATAATATTAAATTAAACATTTAAATAGTAAATATAGGTTGAGCTAGGTTATGAGCCATAGCATTATGAGGAATAAAAATAAAGAAAATGGATGGAAACCTACTAGCTAAATGAAAAATGTCAGCAATGATTGCTTGCACACAAGCTTGAATAGGAACCACTTGGCATCCAATTTGAATGACATTCCATCCTAAACTCCTTGCCCATAGCATACTTTCTCTTAAAGCCATGGCTTCAAAAATGAAAGGTTGACAAGGGCCAATAAATAGCTTTCAACTTGATCCCAGCAAAGCACCTTGCATGTTACGAGCTAGAAAACCAGTGCTTCCCCAATATATGTTAGATCTGCAACCAGCATCGAAGTTGACTTTAATGAAGTCTTCATCAATATTAAGGTCAGCCGCCATGGTAGATCGAGGAGCATGTGGGATCCTATTCCCTTCCTCCATACTCACACTTTGAAATTCATGGAATTCATGGTTAGCAGCTTCACTAATAACTTTAGTGGAATCTTGAGTATTATTAAAAACTAGGTTATTCCGCGCCTTCCATAAATCCACAAAATGAAGTCCATGTGAATCAAGAAGGAGTCATCAACTTAGAAATTCTAGAGATCAGTTTTGATAATATCCCATATACTAGTGATCAACCCACTAAGTACTATTGATATTAATCCCATGCTGACATTTGTCACACCTGCCGAGCTAAGGGGCAATGGAAGAAAATATGTTCTAAAGATTAAATCATACCACAATTATCACACCGTTAGGACAATCCTAATCGATTGAATAGCAATTGACCAACCGGAAGACATTAGAAAAGATTTTACATATAAATATCTTTAGTTTGCTCGGAAGTTTCATTTTCTAAAGATGCCTTCATCGCATAGTATCTTGGTGATTCAATTGATTCAAGGATGAAAAAGGAAGCTTGCCACACAAAATATCTTGAACGAACCGAATAGTCTCCCGACGCAATGAAAGTGTCAGATAAACTTATCACTCTTATTGCATATGGTAAGAGGAATTTGTAAAATTTGTTGAACTTGAATCAGTGAGAAATGTCGATGTATTTCCCAATTTTCTAGACTTTAAAATATTAATCTATCAAGAAGTCAATTGTTTGAGATGCGATAAATGATGAATGCAGTAAAGTAGCTTAAAATAGCACAGTTGTAGGTAACAAGGGATCCTCAATAATATTGACCGACTGACCATTACCAAGCTGCCATCTTAATCCATGTATGAGAAGTTCTTTTCCAACACATATGCTCCTCCATTGCCCATGAAGAGTTGGATCCCTTTTGGCTGGTGATGAAATTTGAGGATGAAAAATATTTTCTTTTGAGAAATCTCCAAGCCTGTTTTGCCAATAAAGCAATGTTGAAACCATGCATATTTTTTAAAACCCATTCCTCTTTGAGATTTACTTCGGCACATCTTTTTCTAAGAAATCCAATGCATTCTTTTTTTTCATTTGATACTTGCCCCTACCAAACATTAACTAAGATTTGATTGCTTTCTTGACATACTTCGATTGGGATTAAGAAATAGCTCATAGCAAAAACTGGTATTGCACTAGCTACCGCCGTTATTAAAATTTCCTTACCTCCGGGAGATAGGAATTTCTCTTTTCAGCCTTGAACCTTATTCCAAATTTTCGAAATTAATTCTGGAAAGGATTTTTTTCTTTGACTTATTCAATATCACTGGTAGTTCAAGATATCTATCCAAAATGTCAACGTCTCCAATTTGAAAAATTCCACCAATATGCACTTTTAAAGATGGAGGTGTATTTGGAGAGAAGTAAGTAGCATATTGAATTAGATTCACCTCTTGACCACTGACTTTGGCATAGCAATTTAATAAATTTTGAAGTGTCTAAGCTGTTGAGATAGAGTATTTACTAAAGAACATGGTATCATCAGCAAATAATAGATGATTTTCACTAGGACTATGCTTCGCCACTCGAATGCCTTTTAAAGATTTTTGAACTTGAGCTCTTGTACACATGTGAGATAAGCCTTTAGCACATAATAAGAACAAAAGTGGAGATAGTGGATCATCCTGTTGAATCCCTCTTGATGGAATAATGAAACATTCCAAAGCCGATTAATCGAATAAGTAACATACGTAACACAAGACATTATCCATGTAATCCATATTTCATAAAATTCAAAAGCTGCCAGAATATGCCTGATATAATTCCATAAGCTTTAGCCTTGTCCATTTTAAAAGCCATACCTCCTTTCTTTCCAGTTTTTTGAGCTTTGAGAAAATGAACCGTTTTATGACATACTAGAATGTTATCTGTGATTAATTTTCCTACTGTAAAAGCACTCTGATTCTTAGTGACTAGTTTAGGCATAATTCGTTGTAATATTCTGAAAAAAAGTTTGCAATTATTTTGTAATAGACTATGCATAGGCTAATAGGGTGCCATTCACTCATTTTCATCGGATGCAAAACTTTGGGAATAAGGGAGATTGTAGTGTGATTTGCACTTCTAACCATAGGACCACCTCCAAAGAAACTGACAATAGATGAAAATAAATCATCTTTGATCACATTCTAGTATCGATGGAAAAAGAGATCCGTAAAACCGTCCCATCTCGGGGCTTTGTCAGGCTGAATTGAGAAGGTAGCATCTTGAATTTCTTAAAAGTAATAGGAACTGTTAGAAAAACATTATCCTCCTCTGATTCTTTAGGCTCTATACATTCAGTAACGAGCTCAAATTATGAACGATTTGCTGAAATATACAACTCTTTGAAATAAGATATATCTAGACAAGTCATACATTTATGATCTAAAATCCATTGGTCTTAATCATTGATTAAACCCCTAACTTGGTTGGTTCAACGCCTTTGAGCCAGTGCTACATAAAAAAATCTGAAATTGCTATCACCAAATTTAAGCCATGAATTGCCTTGCTTTTTCAGCCCAATAATTTTTGTCCCGAAGTACGATATTTGTAAGATTGTTTTCAAGCCCTCTAATTGAATTATAATGTGTACCCCTGTCACGACCCCACCCGTGGGCCCGTGACCGGCACTAGGGAATGGGTAGGCTTAAGGCCATCGAAACCCGTAGTAAGCCTGACACTCACTGATTTAAACAAATCTCATCTCAAATTAATATTATTAAAACCAAAAATTATCTTAATAGCTACATTCTACATAAATACTTGATGCCGGAAAACTAGGCGAGACCAGAAGCTCAGAAAATTTACAACTGATACATTTACTATTACTACTCATGAGAATCTAAGATTTACCAATTTACATACCAAATCAAATACATCACCCGATGATGAAGGAGTCAGTTACTGAATAAGAGTCATGGAGAACTAAATACCACGAATCCGAAAAAAAATATAAATGGAGACTCGGCCCCGAGAGTGAGTTAAAATCAAATAATCTAGGGACTATTGCTTCTTCTCGGAAAACATAGATTATTCAAATCATACTATAATCATACCCTACTATTTCCTTCACATAAAATATTAATCATTCGAATCAAAATATCAACCATGCACGTAAATACAAATCACATTATAATCAAATACCATAATAAATAAATAAATAAAAATATATATTTACTTTTACGGGACGAGTGGCTCGGTAGAACCCTAAACCCCAAAATCTAGTAGCCATTCGGCTCTCTTAACCCAATAAGACTGGCGCCCCGAGAGCAATGCTCGACTAGGGACCTTACCTCCAGTCTGGTCACTTAAGTATCCAAATAAGCCGGCGCCCCGAGAGCAAGCTCGATCAGGGTCCTTACCTCCTGCCTGAACACTTGAATTCCAAATAAGCCGGCGCCCAGAGAGCATCGCTCGATCAGGGACCTTAACTCCTAATCAATCGAACTCGGCCCTGCAGAGCAATGCTCGATCAGGGCAAACAAATCCATAATAACCTTATGTCCATAATCATTACCGGTGTGCACACGGTCCTGATGTAACCCATCAGGCGGCATGTCCTACAAGCCACATTTCCCAATTCGCAAACATCACATATAATAAAAATCATTATCTGATGAACTCAACCAACACATATCGAAATAAAGATTAAAGATTTAAGGTAAAACAACATGCAATTTGTGAGGGAAAAAATAATAACGTTTATCTTATTATAACATACTAATAATAATAATTATATTATTTCAAATATTAATAATCAAGTGAAATCATTTATTTTGCGATACTAATAATCATATTATGCATAAACTTTCAAAATAGCATATTAAATCAGACTTAGCAATAGTGCAATGATTAAATGACTTTAACTCACAGGATTGGGCGACCTCCTAGCTCGCTCCGGTGCCTCGGTTGGAGCGAGCCAATGCATGATCATCTAATCACGGAAAACAATTTATCAATACCGAGACAATCCATCATTAATCCTAGGTCTAGACTCCCAGGATCGACTGTCTAAGAATCTCGACTCGGAGAATTCTACTGAAAATCCCGGCAGAACCTCCCTACAACACGAACATTACCCCCCGTAAAAATGGGTCCAGACCCGCCGGAAAAACACTCCAAATATCCAACAATTTAAACAACGGAGTCGGGTCCCCAAACTTCACTATTTCCGACCCGCCACACAAAGACAAAAACACAAGGCGTGAATTGACAGACAATTATTTTTGACTCATAAAATCATCAAATACTCAATACCATCCAATAAACACAAATTTTAAAATCAAGGATTTCTAAGATCAACGGCCGGAGAAAATTACCGGTCGACTCCGGCCGGAGTCCGATCGACGATCCGAACACACCATCGGACTCACAACGACGCTACCGATGACGATCCCCGCCCGATTTTCCGATCCGACACCCGACCATCCGGAGAGATTTGCGAACGATCACGGCCGATTTGCAAACGAAGTCCGATCGCCACGAAACTAATGCCATCGCGAAGCTTGAGCTGAGGAGAGTCGAGATATGTCCTCTGATCTTCCATAGCTCACCGGAGCTCGCCGGAAAAACCCAAAACACCGGCTGCCACCATTTTCTCTCTCCACCGTGAATCTCCGATTCCGGCCACCATCACAACACCGCCGGCCAAACAAAGCCGAGGCCGCGAGGAGTCGATCGGCACCAAGATCAATGTACCACCAACGCTTGAAACGCCGCGACGGCAAGAAAGCCATTTTCCTCCTCGCGTGAGAGTCACGGCCACCACAAGATCAAGTCGCCCGACGACGCACGCCACCGCAGCCTCTTCCTTCTTCTACTCTCTCTCTCTCTTCCTCTCTTCCTTCCACGATCCTTCTTTTCTTTCTTTCAATATCGACATTTGACCCCTGAACTTTTCCTTATTACAATTTGGTCCCTCAACTTTCTTAATTACTTACAATTTCATCCTGCAGAATTCCAATTTAACCCCCAAACTTCTTTTTAGCCTTTCAATTAAGCCCCTAACTATTTAATTTGGGCCAAATCCGAATTATTGAAAATATACAATTACAAAAATACCCCTGACCGACATATTTATTTACGAAAATACCAAACTCACAAATTTCCATTAAAACCCCATAAAAATAAAATTATACTTTTAATCCTTATTCCAAAATAATCCTCCAATTAAATCCTACACACAATTAAATTAAATAATCAATTTCCAACTTAAAATTTAATACTACTAATCAATTATAATACCAATTTTCTCAAAATTCTTTTATAAAAACATCCCTTACAATTTCTATCATAATTTTTCAATATATAATTTTATTTATATAAATATGCATTTGGGAAAATTTGAATAACCAAAATATAATCATTTCTCAAATAGTTTACTTGAATAAAAATAAAGCTAAAATTAACTTAAATAAAAACTCACTATTAAATATATAAAAAAAAAATTTCGGGTGTTACAACCCCCTTATTGGATCTTAATCCATTCTAGTTAGAGTAAGGCTAACTTCGGCACTCAACTTATCACAAAAGCTCAATTTAGCCCAAAATTTTACCTTCATGCCTTAACTTATTTTGCGTAAGTGAGGGGCCTCACTTTTCTTAACAAATAAAAATTAAGTTGATAATTTTTAGTGAATTATTTTATACTTTAAAAACAACTTAAATATTTAATTTAAAAAAACTCTATTAGAATTCTTTTTGATGTTTGTCGTGTTGAAAGAAACCGAGTTAAGAACTAGCAGGAAATATGGAAGTTTGAAGAAAAAGGAAGATGAGAGGATAAGGACAATAGAATGAGAGAGCAAGCCATGGCAAGCAAGGAGAAAGATGGTGGGAGGTAGGTGGTAAAGGAGATGAGGGAAAGTGTATCCTAGGAATAGCAAGTAAGATTTCTATTCAAATAGAGATGTCCAAACTTAAATTTGTTTAAAATATAATTAATCTAATCCGTCCTAATTCTATTTAAAAAATTTAATTTTACTATTTATAGTTGGCTTAAATCTATTCAATACTACCCATACACTATCCAAGTTTGTCCAACCCGATCATATTTAGTAACAAAATGAGCACCAGCTTAATAAAATTGCTTAGTGTATAAAAATTAATAAACAACCTATTATAATAAAATAAAAAAATACTAACTAGACAAAAAATTATAAATTCTAAACCAATCAAATAAAAATTAAAAATACAAGTAAAACATAATATTAAACAGGTAATTATTATCTATGAATACAAGAATTTAACCAAATCCAGACCCATCATAGATATCAAAAATTAAACTCAAACCCGCCTAAATCCAATTATATATTTCCCAAATTTATTTTACTAGGTTCAAAAACCTAAAAATACTTGACCCATCACCATCCGTAGCCTACAATGGCAGAGGAGAAGATGACTAAGTGGGTGCTTGGTTGAGATGTTGATGTTGGTAGTAAATGAACAATACATGTTTAGTGACAGATGATGGCAGAGGAGATGAAATTATGAGATAATGTTTATGTAATATTATTTTTATAAAAAAAGAAAACATGTATTCTTTCTTATTTTAAAAACTTTGATTTAATGTACAAAAATAAAACATTGTATCGGGTGCCTGTAATTGACCCTCTAAAAAACAAGTTAAATTGAGTGAAAAAGATAATACTTTGAGCTAAAGTAGTCCAAATTATTAGAAAGAGTTAATTGAACTTTTCCCATAAGTTGATAGACCAAAATCAACTTTATTATATCCTTATTCTTAAGTTGGAGATAGGGGGGACTACATTGTTCACCCCACACAGGATAGCATTATAAATATATATATATATATATATATATATATATTTATAGAAAAGAAGGCCATATCATAATAAAATCTTGAAGGGCCCCTCTCCTTCCTTTGTTGCACAAGCTCCATAAAAGTTCTTTAACAAAGCTATATTATACATCCTCATTATTCACAGTAATTTAACGTCATTGACATTAACAAATTTATCTATTTTTTCCTTTCAAAAGAATCTCTTACTTTCTTATCTGAAAAAACACATTGGTTTAGTGTCACTGAAAAGGTAAAATATGCTTCCCTGCTTTTATAGGTTTGGTGAGTTTCTCAACTATGCACAAGGAAACTTGCTTCTTACAGTTATATATATATATTTTGAAAGAAATTCCCATCTTTTTCTGGCCAAGTGAAATGCGTAGAGTCCCATTCATACAATCTTAGAATCCCAGAAGCTGAAATGATACTCCATAATGTACCTCTGGGCCATCAACATCAAACCAGTTCTAAGCATGCTGTCAATTGGGCAGATGTTTTTGTTCATCTACTGATACCTTGACCCAGTTTGGTCTGCAATTTATTTGTCCACATATATATAAAAGAAAAAGAATTGTTTGAATAAATCATACTACTTATTTTCCAATGAATATGGTGTGTAACTGCAGAAGCCACTAATTTAGTGATTGCCACTGCCAGACTAGAAAACATATCCAGTTTATGACAATAGTTAGTGTACAGAAAGAAGCCCCTATTTTACACCTAAGCTATAATGAAAACAACTAAACTAGCCCACTTAATTTGGGAGTTTCTCTTTGGCAATGAGTAGCAGCAGCAGCAGCTAGATATTTGCTGGCCCCAATCAACTGTTAGGTGAGTTCATAATCATCCTGGATCTCTACACTGTCAGCTGGGCCACAGTTTCACACACAGGAACACTTTCTTGGGGGGTTTTTTTTTTTTTTTTTTTTCTGTTTTAAAATTTTTGAATGCCCCTTGAGCCATCCATCGCACAAGTAAATCCTGTTTTCTTACATTTAGGTTACTTTCAAATACTTTTTGTCATGGTCAATTTTTCTTTTCCTTTTCAAGAAAAACGGGTTTTAAGGCCCCAAGAACAAAAGGAAAATCCCTTAACTTGGTAACCACTCAAGCAAGAAATGGTGAAGAGCCAAGCAGTTTGGCATCAACTTTTGGACCATAAGATAAGTAGAGTTCAGTTTGCTTTTAAGAAATTTCTTGTAAGTTTTTGTTAATAATATTCATATTCACTACAATGATGTTGAATGATTAAAAGGTATCTCAAGCACATGCCATAAAAAGTAGAGGCATCTAATTACAATTACACATGCCCATATGGCATGGCTCAACTTAATTATATATTATATATATTCAACCAAAAATGAAAAAGAAAAAAAAAAAACCCTTTCTTTCTACATATATATAGGACCCATTTGCCACAAAACTGTGGCTCTATTTAATGACAGTTACACTTCTATATATGGTTTTGTGTTTGTAGATGTGTCCCTAATCAGCAACCTTGGATGATGATAGCTACCTATAATTTTATTACCAAATGCTTAAATCTCAGGTTGTTGTTCTTGCCTGCAATCTCATCTTCAACTAAACTTTTATTTTTGGGTGTTTTTGGACGATTGAGTCTTGGTGAAGCTCTTTCCTTCTCCAAAAGCTGTTTTATATGGACATGGAAGAAAAGGGAGGCTACATAAAAAGGCTAGAAGCACAAAGGGGTTTTCATGGTTGATTATTTGAGTAAGAGATGAGGGATCCAATCTAAGAATTACCAAGATGACTTATTATGAACTTGTCACTCTCGTCGTCTCTGCTGAAATTGAAATTAGAACTGAAAATCTTTCAAATATGTATGTAAAAAAAAAATTATGAAAAGATAATTTTTGAAAATTTTAAATTTTAAATTTTTTTCTTTTAATACTCTTTTGAGATTTAAAGAATTTTTTGTTACATTTATTTGTGGAATTTATTCAATTATACTTGCAATAAATGTGAACATTTCATATGTCTCTATTAAGAGAGTCATAAATTCATTAATTTTGATAAATTTGGTTATAAGAATTAGTTTGAGTAATAGTTAGATTTACTCATTGGTCCCTTATTTCGGATTAAATTGGTCAAAATGGAGAAAATGTAAAGATAAAATTTTAGAATTAAAAAAGTTGTATAAAATACTAGGGGTATCATTCGAGCCACATAAAAAGAAGAAGGAGAAAGATTGGAAGGTGAACATGTAGTAATTATGGGATTGATGCTAAAAGCAAATAATAATGTTTCATTTTGTGTTGTTCCAAGCCTTTTGTGACTAAATTCCTGCCGGGAATATTGATAAAAAGCAATTACTTATTAGAAAGAAATTGTAGACAATTTCTTAGGAGAATTCCATAGGGAACCAATTGGGTTCCGTAAACAATTTCACATTCTTTAAGAAAGTTGTTGATCTAGAGGTGTTGAGACCAATAGTTCCAATAATTATCATTGCCCATCAAGCAGGTTTCCCCTCACACTTCTATGCCTAAAACCCCACACTTGATCAGGCTTTCAAGATTTTGGAATTGCCACTCATTCAAGTAATTATAAGCAAAAGCGAATTTTGACTAAAATGAGAAAGAAACAAAAGAAAAAGGAACGTTAGAAAGTAAGATTTTAAGGGAAAAAAAAAAAAAAGGAAGAAAAAGAAGAAGAAGAAGAAGTAGTAATACTGATAATTATTTGATTGACAGCAATCAAATAATTTGATACCTAATGTGTTAGGGTTTAGTATAAAGTCAGAAGATGCTATTGGTGTAATGTTGCTCACTGTATTGATTCTTATCTTAATTACACAAGCATTGGTCAAATTTAATTTTAAGATCTTTGATATGTATTTAAAATAATTTAAATTTAACTTTTCTCAATCAAAAATTTATTTAGTTTATTAAACTCGTGAACTTACTTTTTTATAGATTTAATGAGCAGCTCATGAATTTAAGTTTAAATTCGACTTATTTGTGAAGTTTACAAGTCAGATGGAGCTTCATTTTATTTTAAAATCTGACAAGTCAATTTCGAGTATAATTATATAGAACGACTTTATGCTTTTTTTTATTCAATATCATTATTTAACAAATTGAAATTAAACTGAATCTATTTAATATAATTAAATCTTTTTTAAATGAAATTTAAATTGAGATTTAAATTAGTTATTTAAAGTCACGGTGAAACTCAAACTAAATATTAGAAATTATACCAAATTGAGATTAAATTTTACAGTAAAAATTGGCTTTAACGATGGAATTACAGTCTTTAACTTAATTTGGAGTGAGCTTTGTTGGATCATAACCCTAACTTTGTGCGGTAAAAGTGAAGGGATGAATATGTTTTTGTCCAACACCAAAAGGCATTAGACCCTTGAGTTGCAAGACAAAAAATTTACTTCCAACAATGTTGGGAGTTCCTTCGAATATTGTCCGAAACACCCTTTTAACATGACATGAAATCTCTTCAATTTTAATCATGTTTTTCTTACAAACATGTTATTAAGAAAACAAAAAAATTAATAATATTATTAAGTTAAAAAATATATATTCTAAACTCACTTTTTTACCCCAATCGAATCTCAAACACATGTCCAATAATTTTGCTTAATTCTCTCTCCTTTCTCAAGGACAAAATAAAATGATAATTATTACTCATAATAAAAAATAATTATACTAATAAAAAAAGGCATGGGATGAAATGAAATCTCACCACCCTTACCTTCTTTTTCTTCTTAAAGGCTAACACAATGTCACAAGGAAAATTCTTAATAGACTGAACCCTTTTTGATTTTCTATAAAGTGATTGGAATCTGATTGTTTATGGTTTTTAATTTCTCTAATTATGTATTAAGATTAAAATAAATAAATAAATAAATAATTAACATAATGTTTTATTTATTGACAAGAGATACTTCATAAAAATTAAAAGGAAGAAATCCATGCTAAAATTTGTGCTTGAGATGAGCCACAATGAGCGGGAAGTTATCAATCAGGTGAGGTTCTAGAACACCGAGTCTGAGCATAACAGTTGCCCTTCCTATTCTGAATAATGAATGATACACTTATCAAGCAAGTTCTTACTGACCTCTTTTATGTGTGGACCAATGCTACAAATTCCGTTTATTATTTGGTACAAATTTTATTTACTTAATATGGTATATAATATTTTTATTAAATTATTTTTCAAGATTTTATAATTAAAGAATGATTTAGTAAAAATATTACATGTTATATCATGAGAGTAACAGTTTGGATAAATAATAATAAAATGCTTAGTATTTTCTTATATAGATAATTAAAATTTTATTTATTGAGAGTTAGAAAAATACAATAACAATAACAAAGAGCTACTAAAGTGTTAGGTACGGCTCATATACCAGTTTAAGGAATAGATGCTGGAGCGGAACAGAATAAGCGAGTGAAGCACAGCGCAATGAGCGTACGGATTTTTCGGTGTTATTTCTCAACAGAAAGCTTTCAGAAAATAATATCATTAAATTTACACTTAATTTGATTATGATAATAAAAATAATTATTTTACTTTATTTTAATTGTTCAGTATTAATTTTAATTACAGTTTAGTTATTTTATAACTAAAAAATTGATATGTAATATTTTTTATTATATATCAATTTTTTTATTTATGGTGTGACCAAACTAAAATATGTCTAAAATCAAAATAAAATAAAATAAATTATTAAAAAAAAACTAAATACAAAATTAATTCAACATTTATATCATTATGTCTAAAAGTTAAATTATGCAAAGAGAAAGCTAAATGGGGTCTCAATAATATGGCAAAAGAAATTTGGTTTATGGCAATGAAGAAATGGGAAAAGAACAAAGGGTTACACTCCAACAACATACTATAGCATTAGGTGGCTATTTTGTTCTTCAATTTCTTCTTTTTTTCTTTTTCTTTTCTTTTTAGTTTAAAGAAATAATGAAATTGGGAGCATTTCTTGTTGTTGACTTATCCACCACATTTTTTTTTCCTTGGTTTTTTAGCTTTTGTCATTTACCTTTCGCGACGCCCCCTAATTAGCGGGGGCCACGTTACCGTTATGATTAATCTCCCCCCACTTGGATTATTGATAATCTCTGATGTGCTATTTGAACTGCTCCAATTTACTTATGTGCCCTTACTGAATTTTTTTATCATATATTTTGAATTTTTTCCCAATTCAAATTTTCCCAATGGACCGTTACTCCTGCTATCTATTTCTTTCTGCCAACTTTAAAACAATATTCTCTTAATTATTATTATTATTTGAACCAAAACTATTATTATTATTATTTAATAATGAACAATGTCCTCTTCATTTTTGTAATGCTAATTACAAAATTCATATTAGTGTACATTTTTAATTTTAAACTTTATAGAAATTAAAATTAAAATTTATTATTTTTAAATCAATTCAGATTTTCTTTTAGCATCTAAAGCGATTGATTATATATCTATTTAAGTTTTAAAAATCTCAAATATATATATATATATTATATTGAATCTATATAATAAAAGCGATGCTAATATAAAATTTTTTAGTTGACTAGATACATTTCAAAAGAGAAATTGTCTTTATGTATTTTTGAGTTTTTTCATTTATGAATAAATTATTTGAAGATTCCGAAAAAATAAAAATTGACTTCTACCTTACTTGTAGTCATGTCCACTCTTTTTTGGACCTACTTTAATTTGTCTAATTGCTTTTGACATTTTGATGAGAACCCAATACAAATAATTAGCAAAAACAAAAAAATAGCAAAACCCAAAACATTTTCAATATTCCATATCTCATTAAAAAAAATAAACACCTAATTGAAGGGGCATCATTGTCAAAATGATTTTCATGTATTTAAATTCACATTCCCTCCATTATCAGCAATGTCAGTCATAAGAAAACCTGACATTAACATATATATATTTGGCTCATCACGTCACAGCCCCAAAGTCATGCAAATTTATTTAGATTCAAACATTATATATATAATCAATTTAAAATAAGGTCCAAGAAGAAAATGGCATACATACATTCCCTATCCTTTTGGGCATGTTTGTGTCCAAGCACTAAATTCCACCAATCCCGTTTATTGCCCTTCACTTTGTGAGGTATTCACTTAAAAACCCATCTTAATTAGTTAAAGAATATAAGTCATTTTACAATATATAATTATTGAAAGGGACCACGTCTATAGCATTTAAAGTCCACCAAATTAGTGTTTTAATTAACCATTAGGGTAATAATAATGAGATTTTGAGTTACGTATGGAGTTACGTTAAAATTTTTATGATAAAATATTTTATCACTTTTAAAAATTATATCCATCACATTTTATATTATTTTAGATTAATAAATTAACAAATAGTGCTTAATTAATAATATTTAATTAATGATATGTGGTCCCATAACATCCAAAATTATAGTCATCAAGTAATAATGCAGTTACCCTTATCTTAGCTGGGAAAATATAATTGTTTTTTATTTGTTTCTTTTATGTTTAGGTTAATGACAAATAGAGTTTACCTAATGTACCTTGAAACGTATGTGTAATAATTATAAAATCAGTAAATACCAAATCTATACTTAGTGTAAAAGGTAATTATCTATAATTACTCAATATTAGTAATAACTTGATACATATTAAGGAGGTTGATTAATGATTATGACTTACTCTAGTTTCCAATAATTATAATTATTTATAACCCAATAAAAAAAAAAAAAGACAAAACAGAATGTTCTTTCTATAATTTTCACATTTGCAAGATAAATTAACCTGAATAAAAAGTATAATTTTCCTAAAGAAAGTCTTGTTTTTAATTGATATATATGAGAATAATGTTATATATTTAATTACAGACCATACAATAAACATACATATTTATGTGTAATAAAATTTGCTATTTTATTCTCAAAATATAAAGATAATTTTTTTAAAGATTTTTATTACTTTTCTTTTAGGCTCAATTAAAGTGGTGAGGATCATAATCAATATGAATAAGATAACCCTTCACAGTTTATATAAAAATATAACATTATAGTATATAATATCAGTAGCTTATTACATTTGTAATAGATGATATGCAATAATCATCCAAATTTGCTCAGTAATTACATGAATAACATCATTGCTATTAGGAATTAAAATAGAGAAATAATGATTTGATCAAGTGGTAAACTATATAAATATGTAGAATCTGAAAAGGAAATTATCTCCTTGAGCTGATAAAAAAAAAATTTAAGCGTTAATCGCTGATATAATAAAAAATTATTAAATTATTAAATTTATAATGATAAAAACTTAAAATAATTATTAAAACATATTCAAAGTATACTACATTTCATAAATTTCAAATTAATAAATTATTATATAAGAATGTATTTATATTTTAACTAAATATTTAATATTTAATGTAGTAGTTACAAAAATACATTTTAAATATTTTTTATCAATAATGATACAATTATTTTTACTTGCTCATATTCAAATTTTTCTTTAAAATATTATTATAATAATTAATAATTATAAAAAAGAATCGTTATCAAAATTTATTAATTATTAAATAATAGAATTATTAATTATCCAATGAAGAACGGAGTTGTTTTTTTATTTTTTTTTAATTAGTAGAGTTATTAAATCATTAAATGCACATATAATATAGTCGATGTATATTAAAAGTAAAATTACTCAATAAAAAAATTAAATACTTATATAAATACACTCGAAATAGAAAATTATTAACAATATTAGAATAATTAGTCATGTTAACTCGAATATTATTTTCTCATTTTTTATCACATTTCATATTATGTAAGTAAGAAGATTAAATCTGAAATAATTATTACTTTATTTTGAAAGATAATATTCTATTTTTAGTTCACTAGAAACTAGTATCACTTTAAATGTAGGTTATAAATAGCGAAATATTGGTGGGTTTGGATTTTTATTACCAAATCCAAACAAACTCACCTGAAAGGGCATAAAAGTAATTTAATGCTGGTAAAGCTGTAATATTCTGAACTTCAAAAATAAAAATCCAAAAATCCTAATCCAAGCTTTTTATTTAATTTTAAAATAAGCTTTTTTTGTTATTTTAAAATAGATCCAGACCGTTTTTTTTTTTCAAGAAACGAATACACCTAACCAGAAAAAATTTGAATTTGTTTTTGGGTAACCAAAAAAAAAAAAAAAAAAACCCTTAAAGCAACAGCAACAACAAACAGCAAAAAGTGGAAGCAAAATTGTTTCTTTTTTTTAATGTTTCAAGAAAAGAACAGCTCTGCATTTTCTACTCTTAATCCTCTGTTAATAAGGTTTGTTATTTGTTGTCAACAACCTTAAACCAAAACCCTTTTTTATGTACTCTTTTACAGATTTAATGTTTGTTGCAGACTTTGTTTTTCTTTGTGCTTCCCTTTAATTTTTCCTGCAACTGCTTAGAAACAGAAACAACATTTCCTTTTTTTCTTTTTCTTCTTTTAATCTGTTAACTAGACTCTTTCATTTTGGGCCGTTAAAATTATTATAATTTGCTTGTCGTAAATTGTTTTTGTTTTGCTTGAACTGTGGTTTGGAGGAGAGGTGGTGGTGTTTGTCTTGACACGGAGGCTCTTTTTCTTTTTTTGGTTATGAATTTGTAAGTGTAGTTGGTGATGGTGATGTTTTGGTTTTCAATTAGGGTTTTTTTGTGTTGAATTTTGTCTTAATAAAGCACAAATCTTTTATTTTTTATAGAAAGAAAAAAGAGTGAGTTTTTTTTTTCTTTAATTTAAAAGATTTTCTATTTTGAAAATTTGTGGCCCTTCTTTTTCTCAAAGTTTGGATCAGAAGGTGTGTGTTTTATGAGGTTCTGTCTGTAATTAACTTCAATTTTGAAGCTTTTTGGCAACACTTGCACAAATTATATTTTCTAAACAGAGAAAAGACGTTTCGTTCTAAATTGGAATTTAGGGCTTTCTTACTCTTTCAATCTCTCTGTTCTCTCAATCTTTTTGCTTTCCACCACTTTCTGGTGTTTACAGAACCCAATTTTCTAGTTTTAATGTTTCCTTCTTTACAATGTGAATCTTGAGGTCTCTAGTATAAACTTTTAACGTTTTGATCCGTATTAGGTATTTGAAGCTGTTTATGTTTCTGTTAATTATCAGTGTTTTACAATGAGATGTTATTGGGTGACAAAAGTTTTTTGATTTTTCTTCTTTCTGAGAAAAGGTTTGATCTGATTTTTCAGGGTCTTGTAATTGAAGGGAATAAGATTACAATTAAAATGATGTTATCGGAGTCACCGGCGTCAACGGTGACAAGGAGCTCACTGGAGGAAATGCTGGACTCAATAAGGCGGAGAGATGAGGCAATGGAGAAGTCTAAAGACCTGCCACCTGCTTTGCCAGCTCGGCCAACCTCAAGGGCAAGACTTCCCTCTGCAAGAAAATCACTGCCTACAGACTTTAAGGTTGGTGCTAATGGTCAATTGGAAAGCAAAGTGGAAACTGTTGTTGAAGTTGATAAAAGGAAGGATGATACAAAGAGGAAGGAGAAGGAACTTGGGCATAAGACAGGAAGTTTTGGAAGTAAGAAGATGCGAAAAGATCAGAATTGTGTGGATTCAAATCCTTATGCAGAAGAGAAGAATGAGGCAGTTAGAGGGCCTGTTATTGCTTCAATGTCCAAGGCAGAAGAGCCAGACTGGGACGACAACATTGGTTATTTTATCAAGAAGGTAGTTGTTTGGCCTATCTGTTATTTTTTCTCCTTTAGATCTACTTGGTTTTTGTTGTTTCAGATTACTATAACAGATAAAGATCTGGTTCTGTAGTTTTTGCAAGAATAGAAGTCTGATTTTGTTACTTTAGATTTTTTGTTTTAATGCAGAAGTTTAAATGTGAGGGGTTGGGTTTCTACTATGATGGGTGATCCACAGGGTGCCTCATATTGCAATACAATATACTTTTACCTGGAGAACATTTACTTAATGCGTTTTAACTTATATATAGTACTTCTTGATGATAACCTTTTATGTTTTATAACTTATGTAGTTGTACTTATAGATTATAGTATATTACAACATACAGGACTGGCAGCGCAGATAGTATGTTGCAGAAACATGTTAGAAATGTTAAATATTGGAAATAATGGCTAGGAATTCGTATTCAACATACAATTAATTTTTTAGGCAGGGTGAAGAGCAGCTAAAATTCTTAGAGGAGTTAGGTTCTGCCATTTAGACAAATAACTATGAACATTGGTCTCCAGAGTGGCTGCAATTTTTCACCAGTAAGATGCCAGTGTGCTAATTCTTTTATTCTGTGAAAGTGGCACATGGATTCATTTTATATGGTGTAAGATGGCACAAATGAAATTGCATTCATTATGGGAGTATTTTTCTTCCAGAAACTACGCATTTGGTGTCAGCTTGCAAATGGGCAATGGGGATCAGGGAAAATACAATCAACTTCAGGGGATGAAGCAGTTGTTTCACTTTCAGCTGGAAATGTAAGTTCCTAGGCTCTTTTCATTTGAATTCTATATAAACATTTTGCGATTGCTTATAGTGATGGATTCTAGCTGAAATTAATGCCGTTTCATCTTTATAGTTCGTAAAGGTGTCCACAGCAGACCTCTTGCCTGCAAACCCAGATATCCTTGAGGGTGTGGATGATCTTATAAAGCTTAGTTATTTAAATGAACCGTCAGTCCTTTACAATCTTAAGCACCGGTATTCTCAGGATATGATTTATGTAAGTGCAATAAAAACCCGTTGCTTCTAGTGTCCCTGTTAGCAAGATACATCTCCACTCCTCTTTTACCGTTTCTTTGTTTATTTCAACAGAGTAAAGCAGGGCCAGTTTTGATTGCTTTCAATCCATTTAAAGTTGTGCCACTTTATGGAAATGAAATTATCGGGGCTTACAAACAAAAGCTTGTGGACAGTCCTCATGTTTATGCCATAGCAGACACTGCTTACAATGAGATGATGAGAGGTAAAAGAGTCCTTAGTTTATCTTTCTTCTGCATTTGATTAAGTGTTGGTCCTGAGGTTCTTCTTCCTCACGCCTTTTCTTTGATAATCATGATACACAGATGGAAAAAATCAGTCCTTAATCATAAGGTTAGTTTCCATTTCTTATAATTCACATTTTGGAGCTTTTCTTTCTTCCTTTATCCTTATGTTCCATGGTACTGGTTTTTTATATTTTAACCTCATGTTAATATTTTATGAATATTTGGGACACTTTTATAGCTAAGAACTTCTTTAACATTTATCCTCCAGTGGTGAAAGTGGGGCTGGTAAAACTGAGACAGCAAAATATGCAATGCAATACTTGGCTGCTCTTGGTGGTGGCTCTGGTGGCATAGAAACTGAAATTCTTCAAACCAACTGTGTGCTTGAAGCATTTGGAAATGCAAAAACCTACAGAAATGGCAACTCCAGTAGATTTGTATGTTGCTAGTACTCTTCTTCTTCTTTTTTTTTTTTTTAATAACTTCATTGGATAAATTACTTCTGGATTGTCGCTTTACTCTTAGCTCTTTTTCCCAATTGGTGCAGGGAAAGCTGATTGAAATTCATTTCAGCTCATTGGGGAAGATATGCGGTGCTAAAATACAAACTTGTAAGCATGTTAAGTTTTATAAATTGTGTTATTTGTGTGTATATGATAGCTGTGTTATAACTGACTTCAACTCATTTTTCTAACATTATGCATATCAATGCTGATTCACCTATGATAATCCCATACAGTTCTGCTTGAAAAGGTAAATTGCTACTTCTAAATTTAAGCTTGGAACTTAAACTGTCATCATCATTTTGAACTTCTGAACTTTTCTTGTCTCCTTTGAGCAGTCGAGAGTAGTTCAACTGGCCAATGGTGAAAGATCCTACCATATCTTTTATCAACTATGTGCTGGTGCTCCATCAATCCTTAGAGGTACTATTTTAAAATCTGATAAATCTACTCAATTTTCAATGCCTTTTGTATCCTAAGTAACATTCACTAGGCTCATTCGTCCACTTTTTCTATGCATTAAGAAAGCAAAGAAAGGACTGAACAGTAATGTTAACAATATGTTGCTAAGACCTTGTAATATGAATTTATGCTGTCTTCTATGGATTTGAGCATGTGTTGCCACTATTATTGTGCTTTTCTTTTTAATGTTCCAGTCATTTTAGCTGACCATCTTGACATTTTAAATTTTACTGCCAACTAATCTTTGTGGAATATTTGTGGCTATCGGTTTTATCATTGATTATTTGTCAACTCTTTGCTCTTGCTTCAGCAGTTGATGTAGAACTGTAGCAAGCAGCCAGCACCCATTTTAAAGTTTTAGTTTTATTCCAGATACTTGTTGCTTGAAAAGCTTAAAAACAAAACACTGGTTGTGCCCTCTCTTATCTACCACCCCTCTTTCCCCTCTTTCTTTGCAGAGAGATTGAATCTTAAAATGGCTAGCGAGTATAACTATCTTAACCAGAGTGAGGGTTTGGTAATTGATGGTGTTGATGATGCCCTGAAGTTTGAAAAGCTTATGGTAAGTATTAAGTGTTTATTGTCTGTATTTATATCACAAAAACCCTTTGTGTTTCATTTTTATTTCATGGCCTTGAGCATTTTACATTTTTCTTCTTTTTTGATGGGGCTTTTCCCCATTTCTCCAGGAAGCCCTGGAAATTGTTCAAATTTCTAAAGCAGATCAAGAACAGGCATTTTCTATGCTTGCGGCAATATTATGGCTTGGAAACATATCGTTTCAAGTAATTGACAATGAAAATCATGTAGAGGTGTTAGCCGATGAAGGTAATCCATTATCATATGCTCCAAAATAGTGTCTGTTTTAAGTGGATGTTTATCTACTGTTGTTTCCATGATGCCAGCTTTGAGTGCTTGATTACAACTGATTATACTTTAGTCTCCCGTATCTGATTTACTTGAGAGCTGGAAATCTCTTATTCATATTTAGTTAATAGAGAGGTGGGACCATGTTCGTGTTGAATATGCTGAATGTGCCAGCTGCAAGTTAGAAGTGATTATAGAACTACTTAGCAGTTAGCAAGTGAATTCTAGTACTGGAAGTCAACTTTTCCCTTCTTTGCAAGCTAGTAGAATTTGGTTACTGTCATTGTCATTAGTGTCTATCACTTGTATGAATTAAATTGGACAGAGTTTAACCCCAGTAGCTGATGGTGATTGGCAATTTGGATGAGTTTATTCATAAGCTCAATGTGCCTCTCAAAATAATGTGGTGCAATAGTCTTCACATGATGCAATGGGTTTGTGCATGCATGAAATAATCAATCTTCTGGATTGGGCTATAATAGAAATAACATTATGTACTAAATATGCACCATCATGATGCACCATGGGATATATGTGGAGGATGTATTACATTTGTTACATGATACTTCATGGAGCTTTTTTTAATGAACATTACTGATCTTTCTATTATGATCTCTTGCAGCTCTGACCAATGCTGCCAGGCTGATGGGTTGTAGCTTCCATGAGCTGATGCTTGCTTTATCGACCCATAGAATTCGATTTGGAAAGGATGATATTGTTAAAAAATTGACATTCCGTCAGGTAAACTTGATTCTTTACTTAAGTTAAAACCCAATTTACTTCTCTAATCTCCACAAATCATATATATTTAAAAACTATGCAAATGTGTACATTTAGTTATGGTCCTTGATTGTCATGTTCTCAGGCAATTGATAGAAGAGATGCTTTAGCAAAGTTTATCTATGCAAGCTTGTTTGATTGGCTTGTGGAACAGATTAACAAATCACTTGAAGTAGGCAAACTGCGCACTGGAAGATCCATTAATATCCTTGATATTTATGGGTTTGAGTCGTTTAAGGTATGTAAGTTGTATTTTTGTTTGGTAATGCTTGAACTGCTGTGCACTCGTACTCTTACAATGATCAGCTTTTCAATTTTACAGAATAATAGCTTTGAACAATTTTGCATCAATTATGCAAATGAGAGGCTGCAGCAACATTTCAACCGGCATTTGTTTAAACTTGAGCAGGAGGTAAGCATCTTAGATCTTTAGTGCCATTAAAATTGCTGGATGCCACCTGTTTGTATTGAAGGCAGCCTTCTTGGTTACAATTATGAAGAGATGCATTATTTTAAATTTATCATCAATATTCTAACAAACTGTCTTTTGTTTCTGACAATCAAATAGTTGTTCCATGTTTTTCTTCTATTACATGAAACAAATATAGTTGTTTACAGAGATTGTTTGAAACTCTTCCTGCTGAAACATGCTGCTATTTTAAATTCTCTGCACTTAATGGGAATTAACTTTTAGTTTTATAATGGAACAAAATCCTGATTCCATATGAGGTTTTCTAGTTGCCTTATGGATTTACTCTGGCCCTTTTTCTCTCCCAAGTTTTTGCGCTTGTCATCCACATATTTCTGACAAACTCTTGTGCTCTTTGGATGTATTTTCTCTTATACTATTTAAAATTCCTGGTATTGCTATTATTACCTGATTGTTTGGTCAAGCAAAGTTACAGTTTCTCATTAATTTCAGGAATATGATGAGGATGGAATTGATTGGACTAAAGTTGATTTTGATGACAACCAAGATTGTTTAAACCTCTTTGAGAAGGTATTTCAGTGGATTCACCTTTCTGTATCATATATGTGCAGCGTTGTATTGTATAGTTGTTTGTTCTCCTCTTTGTTTTGATTGCATTGGACTAATGTGTACTGGGTGTATAGACCATTGGTTTTGCGTACTTATCTGTTACCTTCATTTCTTACTTTGTGCAATATATTATGAGTTAGTTATTGGTCTATTGCTATAGCTTGTGGTAAGTGTATGTATATTTGAATTGGGTTTTAATAATGGATGGGTCTCTTGACTTTAGATCTCTTCCTGGTGTTTAGATCAGAATGTTGGCTGCTATGCTTACAGTGGTTGTTGTGTTACATTTGTTTGTGCAGAAGCCTCTAGGGCTACTATCTTTGTTAGATGAGGAATCAAATTTCCCCAATGCCACTGATTTGACCTTCGCCAATAAGCTTAAGCAGCACTTGGGTGGCAACCCTTGCTTTAAAGCTGAAAGAGGAAGGGCTTTTGTAGTTCGGCATTATGCTGGAGAGGTCAGTTATTGCTCTTGCTTAATGAGCTTTGCTAATTTTGCCCCTCTTACTGAGATCTGCAAGGCAGTTTGGAAACCTCGGTTCCAGTATACATTTTGCTCACTGCTGAGTTTATTGATGAAATCAGAGCATATAAAGGAACATGCAATCTTTATTTAAGGGACTTTATGGAATCTCCACTGTTCTTTGTTGAGTGTTTTTATTTAAACTCAAATGACACAATTTGTATAAAGAACTAAAATTCTGTGATAATATTAGACAATTTGATAAGTATGTCATACTCAAGTATCAATCAGATAAGGCTTCTTGATGATTTACAAACAAATGTTTCAAATAGGAACCTAGTGTATGTTTAAAATGACCATCTGAGATTCTATTCAATTTTATTTGTTTGTGGCTTTGAGCACTAAAGCTAAAGCTATCATGATGAAATCGGAACAACTTTGGTAAAATTATGTTCAGCAAAGACTTGATATTAGAACTTAAGAGGTAATTCCTTTACATTAACATTATATTTTGTTCTTGGCTTGCCCAAAGTTTTCTTGGTCCTTGTATTTTTACATTTAGCTCTAGTGACACAAGTTCCAATTTCAGAATGCTTCCAAGTTTGCAACATATATAGCAGATTTCTTTTTTTTTTTCTACAATTCTTTTAGTTTATCTGTTCCTTGTTGAGTTAGAGTGGCACCATAGATATTAGTTACAGTTATAGAAAATGTGATGCTTTGAAAACAATAATCCTTTCTCTGGCCCCATCTTAATACCATTTTGATTCATGCAGGTTCATGAACTGTTAGAATAAGTGATTTGTTTATGAATTTATTGACATTTAGAATTTGATCAGGTTGTGTATGATACAAATGGCTTTCTTGAAAAGAACCGAGATCCTCTACACTCTGATCTCTTCCAGCTACTATCATCATGCAGTTGTCGACTGGCACAGTTGTTCGTCTCCAAAATGTCTAATCAATTCGTATCCAGTTCCTTTAACCAATCTTATGGACTGGAATCCTCAAAGCAAAGTGTTGGTACTAAATTTAAGGTAGATAAGGTTACTGTGTCTTAATTTGCACATATATGTTCTCTTATGCTACACTTTAGAGCAGATATTAGAACTAGGCAAGTTTATAAAATTATCATGTGATTTTTGAATTTCGAGAATCAATTTCTTTCTTTCTTTTTCTCTTTTCTTTTTAGCTAATATCATCTCTGGGAGTAAGTGGAGTACAAAATTTTTCTGAAATTTTGAATGAATCTCATGGCTTTAGTTTTCTGTTCTGGACTTTGTTTATCGCTGTACTCATCTTTCGGCACATCAATTTGTGCTTTAGCAAGTGCATCATCATTTTTTATTTCATGCTTGCAAAACCTTGAGATATTCTTTCTTGCTTGTAGGGTCAACTCTTCAAACTAATGCACCAGCTGGAGAACACCACACCTCATTTCATTCGCTGCTTAAAACCAAATTCTAAGCAGCTCCCTGGTGAGCATGAAGATGATCTTGTGCTACAACAACTCCGATGCTGTGGAGTATTGGAGGTTGTTAGGATTTCAAGGTCTGGATACCCTACCCGAATAACTCATCAAGATTTTGCACAAAGGTACAGGATAACATACTTATTGAGCTATCTACTAATCCTTGTTCCTCTATGATTAATGCTAGATAATTTTGTTATTAATGTGCACACAAATTTAGGTATGGATTTCTACTTTCGAATACAAGTGTATCTCAGGATCCACTAAGTATATCAGTAGCTGTTCTGCAACAATTTAACATACTCCCTGAAATGTATCAAGTTGGTTATACCAAAGTGTATCTTCGTACAGGCTCGGTATGTACCTGTTCTTTTAAGAAGTTAAGAAGTTGTGATTCTCATCCTATATATTGTAAGATTTTTGTTAAACATCTAGTTGATATTTATCTTTGTTGCTTTTATTATCTGGATGCTGTGACTTGAGGTTTTAATAGGTGTAGAGATTTTGGCTGTTTGAGGATCTTTTTTAAACTGTGTAGAATTTAAATGGCGTTCATTTCATTTCTTTAAACAAGCCTTGGCATGTCTGCTGAGCATGAATTTCCGTACTACATATTTTTCTATTGTTAATAACTGCTTATGTTTGTGTAATGTTATTTTGTTACTTGCAGTTTGGCTATTGTTCCTTTTTTTTTATTAGCTTAAACTATTCCTGGTAAGAATTCACATAATTGAGAAGTCTGTTGCAGTGCTGGAATTTCTATGCTACTGTAGCAATAAAAGCATAAAAATTAGGATTATAAAAATTAGGATTTGCACTATCTTATAGTAATTACTAGTCATCAGAAAATCTAATTTGTGAAGAAGCTCATTAAAGCTCTATGGTCAAGTTATCAAAGAAAATACTAAATGTAATTTTTTCTTACTTTTATTTTTCTAGATAAATCTCTTTATAGATGACATATAACCTTCTCTTCATAGAAGTGATATTGGCATGCTTTAAGTGGTGTAACATTGGCTTCATGATAAGTTTTATGTTCTAAAATAAGTCTTCATATAAAATGTGCTTTATCTATAGCCTATGTTATTCCTTCCGCAAACACTGTTATCATAAATGACAAATTAAGTTAAAAGTTTTATGAATATGGCTCTTGGGAACTATGTAGGCTAATTGAAATGTACAATTCAGCCAATCTTGAGGTCCAAGAACTCACTTATCTTTTAATATTTCAGTAACTTCTATTTGCAATTATAAGTTTTACAACTATCATTAAAATATTATTCTGTTAATTCAAAAAGAATAAGATTCTTTTGATTTATCCATCCATTTCCAAGGCAAACTATCTACTAAATTCGGATCTGGTTTCTTGATTATATTAAGCGCAACATATTTCCTTTTGCTGCATATTTGGATTATAATTATGACAGTTCATCACTAAACTGATCTACCATCTATTACTGGATTGTCAGATTGCCAAATTGGAGGAGAGTAGAAAGCAAGTTCTGCAAGGAATACTTGGGGTCCAAAAATACTTCCGTGGCTCTCAAGTTCGTCGTGATCTAAATGAACTAAAAAGAGGAGTGACAATAATACAATCATGTAAGTACACTGTACACTAAATTTTTTCTGAGGTATTTTTGCTGTCTGTAGTCTTGTTGACCTCACATTTTCAGCTTTTAGTTGCACTGTTTTGTACAAATTGCACCATCTCTTTTTACTAGGCCCATTTTGTTGTGCCGAGTTACTTCGATCCTGATGAACATGTTTATTCAGTAACCTTTGATTTTAGATCCAGTTTTTGATTCTGATTGCTTTGAAATTCAGTTGTTCGTGGTGAAAATGCCAGAAGGAATTATAATTCTATTGCAAACAGATGCGCGTTTAGGAATGAGGGACCTCCTACCATGGTTGATAAGAAGCTGATGGCAGTCATATTCTTACAGTCTGGTAAAAAAATTTCCTTTGGCTAATTTTGGCTTTTCTTTATGCAAAATTCTTATTCTTTTCCCATCACAGCAATTCGTGGGTGGTTGGCTCGGAAGCAATTTAGTGACAAGCGCAAACTGAAAGAATTACATGAGAATATAAATTCTAGAAGAAAGCATGTAAAAAAGATTTCGGAAGTGAAGGTATATTTTTTTTAATGTTGTATTAATTATCTTTCATATTTTGGCCCCTAGTCTCTGAAATGTTATTTATCTCCACATTTCTTTTGACTCTATGGCATCCTCTGTTTTTAAGCTCCAATCAAGAAGTTTTTGATTCAATTTTAGAGATGGTTTTCAGCATGAGAGTGACAGAATTTGTCTTTGCTTTTATTCAAACTGGGATGAATTCTTATATTAAAAGTGATACAAACCCGAGTCAATTTAATAATCAGCCAACCAGCCTTTCTGAAATTCCTAGATGATAAATGGCTTCGCTTAATTTAATAAATAAATAAATAAATAAAGGTTTTCCTTCCATTAAAAGCCAATACAATTAAAATGTCCACCTTGTGAGGGCTGGGGTAGCTATGTGGATAGTTTGCTCCATTTCCTCCCTTAGTTTAGGATTATATATATAGAGAGGGCTTATGATATTAAATTAGATCCTTGTTAAAGGTTATGTCATCCTAACTCCGAAGTATGTGGATGGTTTTCTCCATTTCCCTTAGTCTAGGATTATTTTTTTATAGAGGGATTATGATATTAAATAAGAACCTTCTTAAAAGTTTGTCATTCTAACTCCTAATTTTACTGTCACTTATTTTCTTATTAATATTTTGGGATAAACTTAATTTTCCGCACCATGCATCCATTGGTCCACATTGAACATGTTCAAATAATATCAATTATCCCCTTCAACTTAAATTTGATTGGTGGCCTGTATATTACATGCATTCTAGATGTGTTGCTTTCTTATTTTTCGTAATTCAGAAACCTACTCGGCCACTTGATTATTCAAAGCACAAGGCATCCTAAGGCACATAGAGGTCCTGAAGCCTTAGACAGAAGGCACAGGAGTTATAGGTCAAGGTGCTAGAACTATGCTACAAGCTTTGAGCTTGAGGCATTTCTGTGGCACACCTTTACTAACGACTCATATCTTCTATTTTTATTTTTGTGTATCTTATTGGCACAATAACTTCTCCTTGCTGACCAGGTCCTACCACAAGAGCAGGTTGATATTCAGGCTATGATTTTGACAGAGCTTCATAGAAGAGTTGCTAAAGCAGAAGTAGCTTTGCTACAAAAGGAAGACGAAAATGCTTCATTGCGGGAGCAACTACAACAGTTTGAGCGGAGGTGGTCAGAATACGAGACAAAAATGAAAACAATGGAACAAACATGGCAAATGCAGATGGAATCATTGCAAGTAAGGTTTTCTAGCTCCTGTTATACCTTATTCAGAGTCTAGACACCATTAGATATGTAAAAAGGACTGTTGTGGTATTTCCATGGTTCATAATTCTGTCAAAAGCTGTAGATCTGGTTCTTCATAATTAAGATGCTTATTTCCATATGCATTGCTTGCACTTGATATGGTGGTTACAAAACAGTACATTGCTTGCACTTCATAAATGAATTATATTTGCCAGGCAAGTCTTGCTGCAGCCAGAAAGAGTCTTGCTGCTGACAGCACTGCAGGTCAACATGGAAAACTTGAAAGTTTTTCATCACCTCACTATTATGATTCCGAGGATAACATGTCTACAGGAGTTCAAACCCCTGGTAGCAACACACCCAACAAAAGTTCTATTGCTATTCCTGATGTAAAATTAGGGAGAGAGACTAATGGTCCTATAAATGCGGTTAGCATTCTGGCAAAGGAATTTGAGCAGCAGAGACAAAATTTTGATGATCATGCCAAAGCATTAGCTGAGGTTAAATTAGGACAACAATCAGCTTCCGACAAGAATCCTGATGAAGAACTTAGGAAATTGAAAATCAGGTTTGAGGACTGGAAGAAAGACTATAAGGTAAGATTACGAGAAACAAAGGTAAGGCTTCACAAAGTTGGGCGTGGAGAAGGTGATAGAAGAACCCGAAGATGGTGGGGAAAGATAGGACCGAGAGGGTTCCAACGGTCCCATTTTTGATATTATATTCCGCTTAGGGTGGGAGAGAGAGAGAGAGAGAGAGAGAGAGAGAGAAGCGGAGGAAATGCAACAGATATGATGTTACCAAGCTGCCAGTTGCTTTCCTTAACTGTAAGTGGTTGCTTTGCTTCTTATAGAAAGAATAATTGATCTTTCTATGTTGTGAGAGTAGCATAGTTGATGAAATTGTATTTATGCACCCACCAAACTGTTGATTGGTGGGTCGATTGGTGATCTGTGTATAGTCAAATAGGTTTGTTGAGAGATTTCAGCTCCACTCTCTCTTTTTTCTCTTTTTGGCAAAGGTAGGTTAGGCTATTTGTATATATGCTGTTATCATAGATGTAATCCTAAACTTGGTAGTACTAAGCATGAAAATATGGAAGGAAAAATGTTCATATTGCCTGTTGTTTGTTCTTTTATCGTGGAAAGTATAACCGCATCTTTCTTCTACTGAACCATCCAAAAAGCATTATTTGTATACTATTGGTTCTGCACTATTGTTATTAACTTTAGTTTACAACTTCGTTCTCTCAGAAATTTATATACTGTGGAGGTATTGCTACTTCAGGGCTGAGCATGAGATTCATAGAACTCGAACCTTATCAAAAATCAAACTGAATATATATCCATTGAATGTTTGACTTTCTCTAAACCTTACTGTACTAGAAAATAATACGGTTTTGGACTTCATTAGTTATTCAAATTGAGAGGCGTATCAAACTGTTCGAACCGATATATAAAATAACAATAATTATTATAATAAAATAAATTAATAAGTCAAGTCTAATCATTTATCAAAATATAAAAAGGCTTAATAGAAAGCAATTTTGGTTTAATAAAATCACAAGTTTAATGGTCTAAATATAACAAATCTAAAATTACAAACACAAAAGTAGATTTTGATTTTATAATATTCATCTATATTAGAGATGAGTATGTAATAAATTATTTTACTTAGTTATTAGATAAATATATAATATGTAATTTTTCACGAACTGGAAAAATAATCTTATTGGCTTCATAACTTTTTATTGGTTGAGTACTTTAGTCATGATCAAGAGTTTTTGTATTGGATTGCACTCTTTTTTCTTACCAAGATTTTTTCACACTAGATTTTTCTTGGTGAAACTTATTAGTAAGGTAATTAAACTTTATTTTCTGCTCTTAGTAATGGCATGAGTTCTTATTTCATAAAAAGTATCTAATATGTAATTTACTATTTTTTATTTTTTATTTAATTTAAGTTTTTGATAGATTTTTAAGTTAATTGTAAATAGTTTAAGTTGAAAAAATAAAAAAATTTATGAAATAAAAAATTTAAAAATTATTTGAATTTCCATTGCTCTATTTCATACCGTATATATAAATCGAACCATCCCAAAAATGAAATGATTTGGTACATATATTTTTTATGTTACGGTATTGATTTTGAAAATCTAATTTTGAAATTTTTTTAAGTTTGATTAGATTTCGAAAATATTTCAATCTTTGGATTTCTCTGAATTGTGTTCATCCTTAGCTACTACTATTAAAGTTTTTTTTTTTTTTTTTTATTGCTAAGGTGCCAATTAATATTTAGTAATGATTGGGAAGAATCATTATGGGTTATTGTTAAGTTTTTGAAGGAGAAAAAATAGCAAATGCAAGAGTAAAATACTTAAAATTCTAGCCTTTTAATTTTTTTATTCTCATTGACATGATAAGCAATTATATAGTGACTTTACAATGATTAAACTAAAGCAACTAATGCAAGTTAGCCTACTAAACAAAATAATCTAGGACACTAAATAAAATAGCATTACACATAAATTGACTTAACTTAAAGAAGGCATGTTTATCCTAATTATGCTATTAACCAAAATTTCTTTATTGCAATAAGTAATCTTCATCCACCATACAGGACAATACACATAAGATAATAAGAGTAAATATTCTTATTATTGTTGTAACAGTCAAGTGTCGTTTCACACTTAACGGTTATGACAACTTTAAATATGAATTATTGTAATGAGTATGTAGAGAAAAATTGAATTAAATGTTGATATTTGGTATTATTAATTAAGTATTACATTTGTATTTGTTGATTTATTTATTATCATTAACCACCTATAATTAAAAATCAACTAATATAAATGCAATAACTAATAGATAATGTTATTGTCATTATGCAATTGATTTATGTGAATGACGTCATAAACAGAATCTATCTAAGAATTTCCTCCTAAAACTTTCATCAGAAGATATAAATATATAAGAAGATATAAATATATAACGAGGGTTAATTTTTTTTGGTGACACCAAATTCATATTATGTTTTACTTGCCAAGGATTATCACGCAAATCATAAGTTGTCATCTTTTACGCCAATGCTTTGTCCATCCTAAACCTTCTCCCCTACCTAATGAGCTTGGATGTCGTGAAGCATTCTCCTTCCTGTTTAGGTACATCTATTGAACCATTTTAAGACTTTCCCTTTTCATATAGATTGCATACGCTCAATTTGGAAACTGGTTTTAAAGTGCATTGGTTCAAGTTGCCATGCTTTGATTTTAACTGCAAATTAATGTGTCAAGTTGCCATGGTTTTCCAGATTTATCTTCAGACGATGAGTATCTATGTCTATTAGCAATCATGATATCATGGTAAAGAAGAGAAGCACTGCCATTGAATGAAAATTTACATTAGATCCTAACAACATAGCCATGTTTTGAATTTAGTAGTACAAGATCCATGATATCTAGGCAGGCTTTCCACTCTAACCTTTTAACTTATGATCCAGGGGAAAACTTAGTGGCATAGACCCAAGCATTGTTGGCAACAGGGTTGTCAAGGTGGTCCAAGAGATTTTCCAAGGGACCCTTTCCAGTTACAATAGCTTGAACAAAGAAGCCAAACATGGAGAACATGGCTAGCCTGCCATTCTTGATTTCCTTCACCTTGAGCTCAGCAAAAGTAACAGGATCATCGGCAAGGCCAAGAGGATCGAAGTACTGGCCACCAGGGTAAAGGTCATTGCCCTCTCCAACTCCAGGAAGACCGTTGATGCGGAATCCTTCAACAAGTCCCATAAGGACAACCTGGAATCCAAGAACTGCAAGAATGCTTTGTGCATGGACAAGGTTGGGGTTGCCCAAGTAGTCCAAACCACCTTCAGAGAATATCTGAGCTCCGGCTTTGAACCATACTGGTTCTTTGAAGTCAACTTTAACCCATTTCTCAAGAACTTCTGGGGTAATGCAGCCTAGTGCTCCAAGCATAGCCCATCTTCCATGGATTACCTAGAAATTTGGAAAACGATTGGTTTCCATTGCAATCAAAGCATAAGTGAATCATATGATGAATTTCTAGTGAGCACAGAATATTTTGGTAGCCTGAAGGCTTTGTTGAAGGCTCTATTATAGAAGCTGATGAGAGAAAAACTAATACTGTGGTTAATTAATTACCTCAAGAGCCCTGTTTCTGGCAAAGGCTTCAGGGTCAGCTGATAAACCAGCAGTATCCCATCCATAATCACCTGGAAACTCTCCATTCAGGTAAGAAGGAGTCTGAGCTGAAAAGGGTCCTAAGTACTTCACTCTATCTGGTCCATACCATAACTCATTTCCCTAATCAAGTACATCAAACACAGTTCAGAGTCTAGAAGTTCAACTTCCTCACTCATTTTCTTTCAAAAAGAAGCGATATGCCAAAATAAAATCTCCAAGAACATAAACAAATTATTAAAAAAAAAAAAAAAAGATTAGAGAGAGAGATGAAGTACCATGATATATTTCCCATTTCCCATGGAGACAACATCTTTAAGAGGGTTAGCACTTGACCCTCTTTGGCCAAGAAATGGGGTTGGCCTAAGCACAGAGCTTGAGCTAGCAGTAGCTGCCATTACAGTTGATGCCATTGCCTCTTCAGTTGCAACTCAGTTGTTTATCTTTTGAGTTTGTCTCCTGAAGGTTTAATAAATGCAGCCTGGAATTGTGTAGAAAGGGAAGTGTTTTTCTTTTATGTTTATAAGGCAAAAAATTGAGAATCAGAAATATGTGTGGTTAAGACTGAAACAGATTAGAGAAGTGGTGGTGGGGATCTTTGAGGTTCATGTCAACCAATCAAGATGCTGCAAAGGATTCTAAATATCTCTCAAACTCATCCCACTTTATCCACATATTATCTTTTACAAAACCTTTGATTGTTTTGTCCTAACTCCTAAGGTTTTGGACTGCAAAATTCTTTTACTAATATGTTTCACTTACATTTATTGGGTTTTTTCTCCTTTTTTTTTCTTTTTTTTTTTTTTGTGTGTAGTAGATTAAATTTAAATGTAATTGGAATTTTGGGATCATTATTATTGGTATATACTCATTTTGCATGGCCTACTTGATAGATTTAGCATTCATTTGAAAAAATTACTTGAAAAAAATCAGTCTATTTACTATGAAAATAATAAAATAATCCAGGTGAATTTTATATTAATTTTTCACTAAGAATATTTAACTCAGGGAAATTTGGTTCTAATATTTATTAAAAGAAAAAAAAATACAAAATCCATGCCTATTTTGCCAAGTATTCATAACTTTGCAAGACTGAGAATCCCAACCTTTACAAGAATTTCTATGAAAGAAATGCATGCATGATAATTAATTAACGTTTTACATTTATAGGCATTACTATTAAACAGAAAAAAAAAATAGAAATCTTATACATTTAAAAGTTTTCATTATTAAATAATTAATAAAAGATAATTTATTGCATATTAATCTAAACAATTAATTTTTCTCATTCTAATCCATAGTATAATGAAAAATGATTGGTGTAATCAATTTTGTTTTAAAATTACATGATGTTCATTTTAAAACCTTATTTTTATAAATATAGACTCAAA
Organism: Ricinus communis; assembly: GCF_019578655.1. Taxonomy (NCBI): domain Eukaryota; kingdom Viridiplantae; phylum Streptophyta; class Magnoliopsida; order Malpighiales; family Euphorbiaceae; genus Ricinus; species Ricinus communis. The sequence goes on along the minus strand of NC_063264.1, from coordinate 9,962,066 downwards.
AAACATTTGCATACCCATTAAACTCCAGTTTTTCCTAGTGTATACTTTTTCTTTCAAAGCTCTAGCAATGAGATAAATGGCCTTGCTTTATCCTAACTTTTACATGTATTCAATATTCTAATTTTAAATCCACTTCCTTCAAAATTTATAAATTATCAGAATCGAATTAAATAAATTTAACCGCACAAAAAGTCATTTTTAAATTTGAGTTTTATAATAAAAGCAAGAATATAATTTTACTAAATAATTAAAAAAATTAGTTATTTATTTAATTAAATTGAATTATTTTATACAAAACCGAGAAGAGCCAGAAAAACAGTTTAAAACCGAACCAAACAAAATCGGTTCAATTCCATTTTTAAAATTTCGTTTGTCCTTAAAATATTTGATGGTATGATCAGTTCTCCGGCGGATCCATTTGAGAACGCCAATGCACCGTCACCACAAGACCGCCACCAAAAGAAGAGGAGCGCTTGAGAGGGTATCACCACCATCTTGCCTTAGAATTTTTAAAATTTACTTTACATAAATGTCTAATATATTAATCCAATTAATTTTTATATTTATACTTTTAAAATTTTACAAAATTTTAAAAGATTTTAATTAATCCATCTTACTTTTATATGCTAAATTTAAAAAATTATTGATTTTTTTTCTTTCGTCTTTTCTTTTTTTTTCTCTCCGCATCCCGACAATATCAATCTCATTAAACACCTAATTTTTTATATTTTCTAAAATTTGGATTTTAATATTATAAAATTCTTTAACTTAATTGATTGAACGACTGAAGAGAAAAACAATCTGGCAAAAGAAAAAGATTTCCAATAAAATCAAAATAGTAGCACCATAGTTATCTACTGGAGAGCTTATCTAACCAAAATAATAACTAATGATATAATTATTTATTTTATTCTTTTGGGTATATTTTTCAAATTAATTATATAATGCAAGATTACTAATTAGTTTTTGATTGTGATGGTCGTCTCTTTTATACATATATAAATATATTAGTTTTTCTTTTTATAGCCAAACATCATTGTCTTCTAGTGTTATTTTATTTTATTATTAATTATTAGGTCAATTTCAGGATTATCTAAGTAGATGTTAATCCTTAACCTTAAATTAAAAATGAGATGCGTAATATTATTGATTATTAATTTTGTTCAAATTTTTATATATATATTCCTATATAGATTGGATTGTATTTAATTCTTGTTTATGATTATAAAATTAGATATTTGTATATGAATTAGAATCAGAGTTTTGAAGAAGTTTTGAATTAATTATTCGACTAAATTGATTCAAACTTTATCTATAAATTTATCACATAAAATGTACTAGGATTTTAAAATGAATTTAAGATATACAGTAAATAATATACATTAAGTATATTACGAGTTTATTTCAAGTATATTATACTTTGATTTTTATTGAACTTTTTCATTCACATTTTAAATCATCTTTTATATTTATTTCTGTATAAATATAAACTCAATACCTATTTTTCTTTACTACAATGAATATTAAAATAAATTTGATGTAATTAATACCCTCGTATCAAAAAGCAATAACTTTTTAAATCTCACAATTAACAATGTATACTTCGAGTATATTATAATAAATTTAATAGTAATCTCATAAATATTTCATAAATATGTAACAATAAACATAAAAAGATATAGACGAAAAGCTTCGTGAAGATAGATTCACTAATAGAGGAGGTAAATTCAATTTCAAATATATATTTAATTATTTTTATGTTACTTTGAAATTCAAAACGACCATATTATATAATTTTTAAAGTTATATAAGGTAAATATGGACTCCAAAACTTATATTTAGAGAAAACAAAATAATAATATTATTTTACAAAAATCTAGAGAAGAATATATATTCAATATCTATAGGAATATGATAAGTATATATTTTAAAAATTTAGTAAATTTGAATTTATCTTTTATGTGTTTAATATATATCTTGTAAAATTCTTGTATATTAACTATTATACGAATATAGGTATGTGAAAGATATACATCAATTATACATTATATAAAGAAATTACTTTCTAAGAAAATAAAAATTAATTTTAAAGGTATATAGTGAACAATATATGCTATATATATAATGAGTTTATTTTATGTATATGATACTCTAATTCTCATTGAGTTTTTTTCATTCAGACTTTTAAAATTATTGGAAAAATAAATTTGGATTATAACAACTCAAAATATTTCTAATTATAACAACTAAGCAAATTAGATAACAGAAATCATTGTTGAACAAATTGGAAAAGCACAAAGTAATTATTACGAAAAATAATTTATACCAAATTTACTTTGAGTATAGAAAAGGTATTATCGAATATATTACGAGTATATTCAACTTATATTTAATAGGAGTTATAAGCTTAATAGTATATGGTACTCTGAGTATATTATGAGTATATAGTATAATTTATACAAGTAGTTTAAACTAATTATTAAAACTATTTAATTACACAAGTTTTAATTCATGAAACCAAGTCATGTAATTGAGTCTAAAACCTATTGTTATTTCTTAAGTATGATGAAACAATTTTCAAAGTATACAGTAAACAATATATTCTAAGCATATAACGAGCTTATTTCAAGTATATGATACTTTAATTCTTACCAAATTTTTTCATTCAAATTTTAAATCATCTTTTGTATTTCTTTTCTACATAGATATGAACATAATATTGATTTTTCCTCATCATAATGGACATCAGAAAGAAATTATAAGGTATGCAAATTTTGATGTGGAACAGGTATTCTCATACCTAATGACAACTTTTAAATTTCAAAGTTAATATATATATTAGATTCAAACTTAATTTTTAGTTCGAATTTTAGATCATCTTTTGTGCTTTTTTCTATATAAATATGGACATAGTACCTATTTTCTTCACCATATTGGACATTGAAAAAAAAAAAAAAGGTATGTAAACTTTGATATAACGAGCATTCTCATAGAACAAAAATTTTTCAAATTAGTTAAATAATATATAACATATTTTGAGTATATTAAGAATATATAATTATACTATGTTTATTTTGAGTATAAAAAGAGTATCATCGAAGTATATAATATATTTAACAATATATAGTATATATTAGAGTATAAAAGCATAAAAAGATTGTCTAAAAGCATATATAAGTAAAAAGAATGTTCAAAAAGTGTAAAAAAGAAAAAAATATATTAGCAAACAAATATATTAGTAATAATATATAAAACATAAACAAATTTTAGAATTAAAACTAAAAAATAAATAACAATTATCAAGATTATAAGCACAGTAGATATATGGACAACAAAGTCATAAAATTAGGCACAAATGTAAGAAAAATCGGAGGCCAATAATTTGAGAATTTCTGAATTCAAAGAGAGGCACCAAAGCATAAGTTTTAGCACACCAGTATAACAAGATCAAGACACCAGTAAACAGAAATTAGGACATCAGAAATCCAAGTTTTGTGTATCACACAATCTCCTTAAAATTGATTCGCCCCTCACTATTGATGTTTGAGAATGATATGATGTCTGTTTCCCAAGATATAACATATCAACATAGTTGATGAACACTACAATAACTGTATCAGTGAACTTGAAATATGTTTAAGCTTTATCACACATGAAAGTAAAGAAGAAAAGATAGGAGGATATGTTTCTCATGATATGACCTTTGACATATTTTGAGACCTTTGATATATCATAATTAATTATAATTAATCCATGACCTTTGACATACTATAATTAATTCATCATCAATCCATGATTTTTGGCATATTATGATTAATTCATCATTAATCTATGACCTTGGACATATCATGATTAATTCATCATTAATTCATGATCTTTGATATATCATATGATCTTTGGTATTTCATATGACTTTTCCATGTCAACATTCAAAGGGTATCAATTTATCATTCACTTATAATTCATTTTGAGTGGACCCTCCTCAAAATGAGTCATTATATGTCTCATAAATTTTGTCATTTTTCCAATAGTCCCCCACATAAATGAAAATTGATAAAAGAAATAAATGTTTTTTTTTAATAACTAGTAATAGAGCTGAACGGTCAATACCTGCATAGGATAGGTAGGGTTAGCCTTTGAACCTTCACTTGTAAAATTGTATTTGCTTTACTAGCTAAATAGTAGACATGGTGTCCTTGAACTATTATGCCATTTATGTAAAGATGATATATTTCATATAGGAGTCTTTTCTAACACACTCCAGTTCTCATTATTATGTTAATTTTGGCCATGAACATCTCCCTGGTTATGTGAGTGTTTCTAAAGAATTGAGCCCTAAGCAATTCTCCTTTGAAGTGGCCCTACTTCTCCCTCACATAGGTGATTTCTTATGACATCCTCCATAAGAATCATTAACAACACTTGCTTATCCTTATTTCACTTCATTATCATTTTATTCATCATAGGAATGGGCAAAAGGATTACCCCCACATTGATCTAACTATGCTTTACAACTTAGTTCTCCTTTTGAACCTAAATCTTGGGATCTCTAATCAACTAGGTTGGGTTTCCATAATAATGAAATCTTCTTGCATGGGCTTTAGTCCCATTCTCCTTGATAATTTATCAATTAACTCTCTGTTCAAACCTTTGGTTAGCGGATTCACAATATTATTCTTTGATTTTACATAATCAATAGTGATAAATCTAGTTGGAAGTAATTGCCTAATGGTATTATGTCTATGATGTATATGTGAACAAAACATACAACAGGAAGAAAAACTGTATTTTTCATATATTTCTGCTGAAATTACACGGTCTATATATAAGGAAAAGGAATACACCTAATTTATTTACAATGTCTGCTATTCTTAGAAACTAAATCCCCTAAATTAGGCAACAATTAAAACAGGCAGGAATATATACAATGATTCTACTTCCTATTTGATTATTCCATAATTTGTGAAATTTGAATATTGTTTCCAACACTCCCCTCAAGCTGGTGAATAGATATTTATCATTCCCAGCTTGCTGATACACAAATCAAATTCTGGTTTAGATAAGGCCTTCATAAAAACATCTGCTTCTTGAGACTTGGTAGGAATATAGGATGAAGCAATAGTCCTGCTTTTTATTTCAGACTTAATAAAATTCCTATCAATTCTCACATGCTTCATTCTGTCATGCTGAATTGGGTTATGAACCACACTTATTGTTGATTTACTATCACTAAACAACTTCATGGGGCCAGTCAAAGGCATATTCAAATCAATTATCAACCTTTGAATCCAAATAAGCTCACATGTTCCTTGGGCTATGGCTCTATATTCAGCCTCTGCACTGCTGCGGGCTACTACAAATTGCTTTTTACTTCTCCAAGTAACCAAATTTCCCCATAGCTTCGTACAATATCCAGTTGTGGACTTACTATCTTCAACAACTCCAGCCCAATCTGCGTCTCAATATCCAATTACTTCCATTTTCTCAGTTTTCTTGAATTGTAACCCTTTACCAGGACTTCCCTTGAGATATCTCAAGATCTGATTTACAGCATCCAGGTGTCTCTTTGTGGAGCATGCATGAATTGATTAACAACGCTCACACTAAAAGCAATGTCCGACCATGTAAGAGACAAATAGATGAGTTTGCCTACTAAATGCTGGTAGCTATCCCTATTCACTGGTGGATCTTCCTCTGAAATTTTTACTTCCATTTGCGTTCTAAGGGTGTTCTAGCTGGTGTACACCCAAGCTTACTAGTTTCTTTAAGCAAATCCAAAGTGTACTTCCTTTGTGAAATGAAGATTCCCTTTTTACTTCTTGCAATTTCCATTCCTAAGAAGTATTTGAGGCCTCCTAAGTCTTTTACTTTGAATTCAGCATGGAGTTTCTTTTTGAGATTCTCAATTTCAAATTCATCATCTCTTGTAACAACTATATCGTCCACATAAATAATAAGAATTACTTATTTTCCAAACTCTCATCTTTTTACAAATAGAGTGTAATCAGAATGTCCTTGCTTGTAGCCTAACTATTTCATCACTGTACTGAACCTAATAAACCATGCTCTTGGAGATTGTTTTAAGCCATAAAGGGATTTTTTCAATTTACATACCTTAGTTGATCCTTCTGGAGTCTCAAACCCTGGTGGAGTCCTCATACATTCCTCTTCCTCTAAAGTGCATTTCAAGAATGCATTCTTAATGTCTAGTTGGTGTGATCCCCAATCTAAATTTGTAGCAATAGACAACAGAATTCTGATAGAATTTAGTTTTACAACTTGAGCAAATGTCTCCTCATAGTCAATTCCGTATGTGTGAGTGAAACCTTGCGCCACTAATCTTGCTTTGTACCGATCAATCATGCCATATGGTCTATACTTGACTGTGAATACCCATTTGCTGCCAACTACCTTTTTCCCTATTAGTAGCTCTATCAACTCCCAAGTCTCATTATCATTGAGTGTCTTCATTTCTTCTAACACAGCCTCCTTCCAGTTTGGATCTTGAAGCGCTTCATGAAAATCTCTTGGCATTTGAAATTTGTCAACTTCAGCAATGAATGCCCTGAAATTATTTGATAACTTGGAAAATGCGAGGTGGTTTGAAATTGGATGTTTAATACAAGTTCTTATCCCTTTTCTTACTGCAATTGGAAGATCTAAGTCATTAACTTCTTCATTGTCCTCTGAACAAATGTCTTCCTCTTCTTGTGAGTTTGTAACATTAAGATTTGCCAACGGTTCAGATTCTTGGTCCTATATTGGAGCCTTTGGTCTCCTAGAGTAAACCAAGGTTGGTTTTGGGTTTGATGTCTTACACTCTTCCCCTTGACCTAAGGCTTGAGTAGTGGTAGGTTCAGGTCTATATGAATCAGGTACAGGCAAAGATACAATGGAATCCCAATGTTTGTCTCCCTTAGTACTATTATTCTCCCCCTCGAGAGAAACTTGGGAATAGAAGGCTTGATTTTCAACAAATGAGACATCATATGAAACAAAGAACAGTTTTGAAGGAGGGTGATAGCATTTATAACCTTTTTGTGTTGGTGAATAACCAATAAAGAGACACTTAAGAGCCTTGGGGTCAAGTTTACTATTGTTAGGTTGGACATTGCGAACAAAACTAGCACACCTAAAAATACGAAGTGGAAGAGAGTTGTGAATATGAGAGGAGGGAAAGGTAGACAATAGCTCACTAAGAGGAGTGCGATATTGCAGAACTTTTATTGGAAGGTGATTAATGAGATAAGTTGAAGTAAGAATGGCTTCACCTTAAAAATAATGTGGTACATGACTAGCAAACATGATGGACCTTGCCATCTCAAGTAGGTGACGGTTTTCTCATTCTGCAACCCCATTTTATTAGGGTGTGGAGGTATATGAGCTTTGGAGGAGTAGACCATGCTCTACAAGATATTGGTTTAATTCTTCAGGAAAATATTCCCTAGCATTATCTGTACGAAGAATATGAATAAAGGATTGAAAAATATTTGTAATAGATTTATTAAATTGCTTAAAAATAGTACTCGTTTCAGACTTTTCTCTCACTAAATAAACCCAACAAACTCGAGTATGATCATCTATAAATGTAAGAAACCAACGCCCCCCAGTTAGGTTTGGTACCTAGAAGGAACCCACATATCACTATGAATAAGATGAAATGGTTTTGATGGTTTATAAGGTTGAGGACGATATTGTACTCGAGATTGCTTTGCCAAAACACAATAATCATAATGAAACAAAGAAGGATCTTTATTTATAAAAAATAGGATACAAATATTTTAAATAGGAAAAACTTGGAAGTCTTAATCGATTGTGCCAAAGTTGAACATTTGAATCAGAAAAGATGGAGAGAGCAGTAGGTGACTTAGATTTTAAAGGAAGGTCAATGTAAGATAGGCAGTAAAGACCATTTTTCTCCTCAGCATTGCCAATCGTCCTCCCCGAAGTCAAATCCTTAATTTTACAGCAAGAAGGAAAAAAGGTTACAGAGCAATTAAAATCATTGGTTATCTTACTCACAGATAGTATATTGCACTTTAAATTTAGAACATAAAGTACTGAATTCAACTTTACACCAGAAGATTTCAAATCTCCACATCCAGCAGCCTTGCACATTGACCTATATGCCACCACGATCCCAATACTTTCCTTACAAAGTTTATAATTCATAAACCTTTTTGTGGAACTTGTCATATGATCAGATGCACCAGAATCTACAATCCACTTATCATGTTAACCTTTATAAGAGAGCAAAGGGAAGATGGAAGTTGATTTACCTCGTTGGGTTGAAAGGGCAGGAAGATTTGATGATGCAGGCTGAGACCCTTTAATAACTCTTGGAGAATCCAGTAATCTCCGAAGCACTTCCATTTGTTCAGTTATAAATGGCTGATGCTTTATCATGTATGCAGCCTTATTGGTTCTTCTTTGACTTCGTGGCTTCCAATCTGCTGGCTTACCATGGATCTCCCAACATATATCCTTTGTGTGATAAGGTTTATTGCAGTGCTCACACCATAGCTCTTTATCCTTACCATTCTATGCTTTTGGGCTATTCTTTCCGCTATGATTTGATACAAGAGCTGATCCTTAGGATATAACCTCTGTAATCGTATTCTGAGAGGCTGAAGACATCATCCTTTTTCTACTTTCCTCATGCCTTACTTCAGCAAATACTTCTTTCAGCGTAGGATACGCCCAAGAACTTCATCAAGGTCTTTGTTTAAACCTTAAAAAAAAATTAAAAATTCGATCTTTTTCCAAAATTTTGTTATACATAATTGCATCATTTGAGTATGTCCACTTAATATCATAAAATAAATCTATCTCTTGCCACAACTCTGAGAGGGTGTTAAAATATTCTGTGACAGATTTGGTACCTTGTTAGTGTTTAGAATCATAGAACGGACCTCAAAACTTTGTGAAAAGTTGTCAAGGTCAGAGTACATTTCTTTAACAGCCTCCTAAATTTCATTTGTTGTATGGTAAAAAAGGTATAGTCGTCCAATTTTGAGCTCTATTGAATTTATAAGCCATGCCATTACAATAGAATTCTCTGCCTCCCAAGTGCTCTATGCTGCTGAGTTTGCTTCAGGCATTGCCTTTGCTCCTGTCAAGTAATCCATCTTTCCTCTGTCCTTGATTACCAATAAAATAGATTGGTACCATTCTCAGAAGTTATTTCCATTCAACCTATATGTTGTAATTTGGATTGAATGATTATTAGAGTGGGGATGGGTAAGAGATAATTGAGGGTTTGAAACAGTGGAAACCTTAGAGGATTCTGTTGTAGACGAATCTTTTGGCAAGCTCACCATTAGTCAGCTCTGATTACTGATAAAATTTTATGCTAGTGAAAGACTCGGCTTTGATACCATGAACAAAACACACAACAGGAAGAAAAACTGTATTTTTCATATATTTATGCTGAAATTACATAGTCTATATATAAAGAAAGGGAATACACCTAATTTATTTACAATATCTGCTATTCTTAGAAACTAAATCCCCTAAATTAGGCAGCAACTAAAATAGGCAGGAATATATACAATGATTCTACTTCCTATTTGCTTATTCCATAATTTGTGGGATTTGAATATTGTTTCCAAAAATATGTCTAGACTTACCCTTATACATATTGCTCTGTGCCCTTCCAATTGCATATTGACTATCACAGTGAATACAAATTGGTAAAACATTCTTAGTCCATCTTGGAATGTCCTCTAAGAAATAATGTAACCATTCAACCTTTTCACCACATTTTTCTAAAGCAATGAACTCAGACTCCATATTTGATTTAGCTATAATTGTTTGTTTAGAGGATTTCCATGATACAACTGCTCTTGCCAAAGTGAACACATATCCACTAGTAGACTTTGAGTCTTTCATGTCGGATATCTAATTTGCATCACTATGTCCTTCTAAAACTGTAGGATATCTTGTATAATGCAACCCATAATTACAAGTATACCTCAAGTACCTAAGTGCTCTTATAATTCCTTTTTAGTGATCAGTCCTGGATTACTCGTATATTTACTCAATTTCTTACTGCATAAGCAATGTCTGGTCTTATACAACTCATTAGGCAGATCAAGCTTCCAATCACTCTAGTATACTTTACTCGAGCAATGCTCTCACTTTTGTTCTTAGAGAAATGTAGACTTAAGTCTATCGGTGTTCACCAGGATCATCCTTGCTAAACTTTTCAAGAATCTTATCCACATAGTGTGATTGCTTTAATATGAAGCCTTTTGATGTTATTGAGATTTTTATTCCCAAAATCACATCTGCAAGACCCATATCTTTCATGGTAAAACTTGAATTTAACATATCCTTAGTAGATTTGATCATCTTATCATCACTACCAATAATGAGCATATCATCAAAATAAAGACACAAAATGACATAGGCGTTGGGTGTATCCTTGTGATAGACACACTTATCACATTCATTAATTTTGAAACTAGTTACCAACAATACCACTATCGAACTTTTTATGTCATTGTTTTGGTGCTTGCTTTAAGCCATACAAGGACTTTACAAATTTATATTTTTTTTTTCTTGTTCAGGGGCAATAAAACCCTCAGGTTGTTCTATATGTAGATTTCTTCATCTAAATCTCCATTAAGAAAGGTAGTTTTCACATCCATTTGATGTACTTCAAGATTTCACGAGGCTGCGACTGCAAATACTATTCTAATGGAATTTATTCTCGTTCTAAGAGAATATGTATCAAAGTAATCAAGGCCTTCCTTTTGTTTGTAACCTTTAGTTACAAGTCTAGCTTTATATGTATCAATTGACCCATCTACTTTCATTTTTCTTTTGAAAATCCATTTGGATCCTAAAGGTTTACTTCCTGGTGGAAGATTCATAATTTACCAAGTATGGTTTTATATAATAGACTCAACTTCACTCTTAATAGCCTATTTCCATAAATGGCCTGCTAAAGAGTTCACAGTCTCGTTATAAGATGGAGGTTCTGCTTCTAACAAATAAGTTAGAAAATCTTGACCAAAAGATTTTTCTATTCTAACTCTTTTGCTTCGTCTCAACTCATCCTCAACTTGTCCATGATTCTGACCATTTTTATCTATAGTCTCATGTGTTCGTCTTGACGAATTTAGTCTCTCCTTAGACACACTTGGTCCTTTTCTGGACAGACATGGAAATACATATTCAAAGAATGATGCATTCCTTGATTTTCTTTATCATGTTTTTATGTACGTCTGGAATTTTAGAGTCATACACAAGAAACTGTTAAGTACTACTGTTATGTGCATATCTTATGAAGATGCAATTAATAGTTTTTGAGCTTATCTTCACCTTCTTTAATGCAGGCATAACTACCTTTGCAAGACACCCCCCCACTCGCAAATATTTATAGGAAGGCTTTCTTTTTTCCACAACTCATAAGGGGTCTTATCCTCTTTCTTACAGGTATTAAAAGGTAATTAGCTGACAAAATAGCTTCCCCCAAATGTTCTAAGGTAACCCAGAACTTATTAACATTACATTCATCATTTTTTTTAAAGTACGGTTTTTTCTCTCAACTACACCATTTGATTGAGGTGAGTAAGGTGTAGTGACTTTGTGAATAATTCCATGTTGTGCATAAAACTCACCAAAATAGAATTTCATATTCACCTTCTTCATTACTTCTCAACACCTTAATTCTCTTGTTAAGTTGATTTTCAACTTCTTGCTTATAAAGAGCAAATTTCTCTATAGCTCCATCCTTGCTTTTTATCAAATATACATAGCAATATTTAGTACAATCATCCACAAAGGTGATAAAGTACTTATTGTCATCCCTTATTTGTACAAACTTTAAATCACACTCATTGCTATGGAGTAAATAAAGGGGTTTAGTGTTTCTTTTAATTGCTTGGAAAGACGATCTTGTTAGTTTTGCCTTAATACAAATCTCACACTTATATTTAGAATTAATATGGAAAGCGGGTATGTGATCCAAGCTAATTAACCTACATAAGGTATCATAATTAACATATCCAAGTCTACCATACTATAAATTGGAAGACTCAAGCAGATAAGTAGAAGAAATATTTATTTCATTACGCTTAACAACCATTATATTGAGCTTGAAAAGCCTTCACATACAACCCTTTTCAACATACATGCCATTTTTAGATAAAATAACCCTGTCTGACCCAAACACCATACGAAATCCATGCTTATTCAGTAGTGAACCAAACACTAGGTTCTTACGAATTTTCGGCACATATATCATTTTGTTCAATGTCAGCTCCTTTTCAGATATCATTTTTAACACAACTTTGCCTTCTTCTTAAATTTTAGAAGTGGCAGAGTTACTCATGAATAATTTTTCTTTATTTTCAATAAGATTGAAGGAGGAGAATAAGCCTTTGTCTGAGCACACGTGCCTTGTAGCACCAGTGTCAATCCGCCACTCCTTTGGGTTGGATCCTACCAAGTTCACCTCAGACACCATAACGCATAGGCTTATGTCAGATACATTTTGTATAATTTCATCAACCACATTAGCCTCATGTTTATTACTTTTCCTCTTATGCAACTTGCAATCAGAGGACTTGTGTCCCACTTTATCACAATTGTATAATTTTCCTTGAAATCTCTTCTTAGAGATTATTCATTTTGGCTTTAAGGCAGCCTTTTGTTTCTTGGATTTGGAACTTTGTCTGCGCTCTGCTACATTTGCCTTAGCCACAAAAGGATTTAATCCTATTTTTTCAGAGTTTTTATTGTCTTCCTCAATATGAAGTCTAACAATTAACTCTTTAACGTTCATCTCCTTTATTTTATGTTTGGGGTAGCTGAAATCCTTCCATGCAGGAAGTAGCTTCTCAATCATAGTTGCCACTTGGAAGGTTTCACTGAAATTCATCCCCTCAATATAAATCTCATTGCACAAAGATTGGTTAAGCCATTCATCACATAATTTCTGCAAAAGAAATCAGAATGATGCCAAGCATCAATTGTAGTTTTCATTTGAACATCTTGTTCATCATCATTGAGGGTTGGAGGATCTTCAGTCAAGAATCTCACAAGATTCAAGGTAGTCAAGCAGAACAACATTTTTTGTTGCCACCTTTTAAAGTTTAGCACGTTGAATTTCTCTAGTTTCTCTCCATGATTCATATGAATTGAAACAGGAACATCATGGGAAAGTGCTTGAGTTCTAGTAACCTCAATCATAGCACTGGACTTTGAAGTATTTTTCATCTCTGAAAATTAATAATAAATTTAGGATCACCAAATCTAGATCCTAAATATACCATAAATTAGAAAATACAACTAAATTATATATTCAAGATATAATTTATAATAAGAAAATAAAAACATGATTTTTAGGTCGTCATTTCCAGCAATCTGTGTAAAGAATCTATTTTAAATATATAAAATATAGACATATGCTAGAATTAAAACTAAAAAATAAATAACAATCACTAAGATTATAAGGACAATAATATACAAATATATAGAGAACAAAGTAATAAAATCGGATACAGATGTAAGAAAAATAGGACACTAATAATTTGAGGATTTCTGAATTCAAAAAGAGACACCGAAGCATAAATTTTGGCATACCAGTATAATGAGATCAAGACATCAATGAAGAGAAATTAGGACATTAAAAATTTAAGGCTTATGTATCACACAATCTCCTTAAAACATATTTGCCGATCACCGTTGGTATTTGAGGACGATATGACGTCTGTTTTCTAAGATATAACGGATCAACACAGTTGATGAACACCACAACAATTGTACAAGCGAATTTGAAGTATGTTTAAACTATTACATTTGAAAGTAAAGAAGAGAAGATATGAGGATCTATTTCTCATTCATTTAATGAAAGAAAAATGGATGATATGTATAGGGAATGACTAATATAGGAAAATGACCTTTGATATATCTTGAGACCTTAGATATATCATGATTAATTATAATTAATTCATGACCTTTGACATACCATGATTAATTCATCATCAATCTATGACCTTTGGCATATCATTATTAATTCATCATTAATCCGTGATTTTGACATATCATGATTATTCATCATTATTCCATGACCTTTGATATATTGTATGACCTTTGGTATTTTACTTTTCCATATCAACATTCAATGGGTATCAATTTATCATTCACCCATAATTCATTTTGAGTAGGCTTACGAGTCATCATATGTCTCACAAATATTCCAACAAAATAAAATTTCAAAATGTGAGGTATAAAAGTAAAAAATGTAAAGGAAAGGGTAATGTCATGTAATTTTCTCTTTTTAAAACACAAATGAAAAATGTACCAAATAACAATGTTCTGCATATGGGCTTGAAAAAGAATATTGGATGTTTATATTGAGCATGTTACATCTCTAAGTTATTGGATTGTTAGACATCCTCTCCTATCAGTAATTATCAAAAAAATCTAACGATAAATTACTTCTTTTAATTATTTTAAACATATTTCTATACATGATTTCTTCTAATATTTTACCACATATCTATAAATAAGGTTCTGGTCAACAATTCATATCGACAAAGGTTTTTGTTAATTCAAAAATACATAAAGTGCATGATTTCAAAGAGAGGGATATTTATTTTTAGTATTATGAACAATAATTTTTCTAAGTATAAATAGCATTTCAATGTCACAGTCTGAGAATAAAAATTGTCCAATTCGTGAAGTTGAATTAGAAAGAAGTATTAACACCAGAACAATTGATGAGCTCTTAGCAGTTGATTTCCATTATCAATATTTTCTGCTTTTGGTTTTATAAATATTTAATTAGTTTTTGTATATTTTTTTTAACATTTTGTAACTGACATCAAAGCTACTATAAAATATGTTAACGTCACAACTGGATGGTGGTATAAAGCGTGCTCCCAATGTAAAAGTAGCATGCAAAGCCATAACGGTTGGGTATGTGTAATAATTGTAGATTATTAAGAGAACCCTATGTATTGGTAATATTATAATAAATTTTGTATATATGATGTGTAATAATTGTAGATTATTAAGAAAACCACCTATGTATTGGTATGTATTATACATTGTACTTATTTATTTTCAATGATAACTAATAACTTTAACATTCCTATAGGTATAAACTTAACACGATTATGAGGACGACATAGGGTCGACAACGTTTCTTATATTTGGGCATACAACTCCTGATTTAATTGGTCCACCGTTAAATAATTTGGCTCAATAATGTAAATATAAGTTGTCATTGTCGCCGTTGATTGAGCATAATATTTGGCATGAAAAAGATTTTCCAAGTGGTGGTTAATAATAGTACTGAGAATCATATAATCTATCATTCAAAATGACTCATATTTTCAAAGATAATAACCTGTTAACTTCCTACATCCAGTTCACTACTTCGAATACCATTAGTATTAAATAAGAGTAAAAAAGTAAGATTTCTCTAGTGAGGCTACAATGGTAGCAATTGAAGAAATTGAAGGCAATCTTTTTCCTGACGAAACACTGGTTAAATAAAAAGTGTTAAGTAAGAACACAATATATAGAATTAAATCTCATATTTAGAGTATATGGGTTATGGTTATTATTAATTTATAACAATCTCTTTCTTAAACTTGAATTCCAAAATAATATTATGCATCCCTTAAAATTGATTATATGATGTATGAAATTTGCTGTATTAATTTTTTTCTCTATAATAGGAGGCTACTTCATCGTTTGTATTAGAGCACGATGCTTGAACTTATATTAATTCACATGCACAATTTTAAAGTAAAACAATCATATTCTGTATTACAGGTGGTACTTATATTCATATTAACTCTTTGCAGCTCGCTGCTTCAAACTATCTACTCCCCTTATTCTATGTCTTACCTTTATGTTACTTTGTAACGTCACATGACATTAAATATTGAATATATATATTTTTATATTAAGTTTTGTATATTATAACTTATACTCGGGTCAATTATGCTTAAACGTCTGTAAAAAAATTGAGATATGAGTTTAATTAAACTTAATTTTAATTTTTTAATTTTATGAATATTTAAATATTAAATAAGTTTATCAAGCAATTATCAGTCTTGTTAGCTAATTTTATTTATTAAAATAAATTTTTAACAGATAAAATACCTGTTATTTAATTAATATTTATAAATATAAAAATAACTAAATTCAGAATTTGAATAGTACGAGCAGAATTTAAAATAAATATAAAGTGTAAAATTAAACTTTTAAATAAATTTACAACAGATTTAGATAATCATATTTTAAATGAATACGGTACTCCTCATTAGGTGTTGCCATTTGGGATGATATTTATTAATTTAAATTAATAAACTAAAAAAAGCAGCATTTTCCATTAAACAAAATAAAAAAAACGAAAGTTTCCTAAAAAATAGAAAACAAGAACACGAAATGACAAGAAAAATCCTTATAACGTTCCCTAAAAATGGTACGAATTCGTAAATAATTAAAAACGGAGGGGTCTTTATTAGACTAAAGAGCAAAAGAGAAGTTAGACATCCCTTTCTTCATTTTTTCGGTTCGTTTCCTGGTCATTTCTCTTTGAAATTGCCCGCCACTCAGCTCAGCTCTCCCTTCTTTGCTTCCTGTTACCCAACAAAACACACACACACTCTCTGTCTCTCGCTCTCTTTGCCTTCACAATTCCACAATTTTAAAAAGGTTAAATTTCTGTAATTATCGCACTCTCTTTTCTTATTGTTTTGGGATATATTTTGCCCTTTGTTGAGCCTCACTTTGTTAGCATATGTTTGTATCCAGATAAAATCACACATGAAAATGAATATTTCCAAGTACATTAGCAGTCTATAGTTTGTTCTGATTTCTTACCAGTTCCAACTTTATGTATCACTACATATTTGTCATTATAGTTATCAGTTTTACATTCTGTAAAACCCTATTAGAGGGTTTAAGCTGCGACTTTTTTTTTTCTCTAAAATTAATTTTGTAATTCTGTGCTTTTGTTTGCTTCTCTTGTTTAGGATTGTGATACGCGCCAATTCGATAATCATGGGAGATTTGTCAAGGTGAATTTATTTTTATTTTTTGTTTAAAAACCTAATTTAGTTATAATAAATTTGATTGCATAAAATTTAAAAATCTAATTTTGTTGACTGCAAAAGAATGAAAAATGAGTGGTTATTAATTTGGTTGACTTGAGTGCTTGACTTACTATTATAAATGTATAGCCTTGAATATTTGGTGGGCTGTTCTTATTTTTTGGTGTTATTATTATGTGTTGAAATGGGGTTTTGCTAGTGAGGATATTTCAAATATGCTTCGGATACTTGTTGCAACTGATTGTCACTTGGGATATATGGAGAAGGATGAAGTACGGCGGCATGATTCTTTTCAGGCGTTTGAAGAGATTTGTTCAATAGCAGAGCAAAAGCAGGTTAATATACTTGCATTGCCAAGCCAATGGGAAAATATATGCTATGTTTATCTATGGGCTATTTTGATGCGTTAAATTTTTTCCATGCAATTCTAAGTTTTATATGTTTATAGGTGGACTTCTTACTTCTTGGTGGTGATCTTTTCCATGAAAATAAGCCCTCGAGGTCAACATTAGTCAAGGCCATTGAGATTCTCCGTCGTCATTGCCTCAATGATCGACCTGTGCAGTTCCAAGTTGTTAGCGACCAGACTGTGAATTTTGCAAATAGGTGTGGAGTTTACTGCTCGTCAATATTTCATCCTTATTCCAAAATTTTATGTCCCTTTCTTAAAAAAGAGAGTTAATGACCATATGCATTGCTGTGGAGGCATAGTCCAGTTTATATAATTACTAATTAACCTTTGTCTTTAATCTAGTATCTTGAATAAATATATCCAAGCATTATTTTGAAAACACTTGAAATCACATTTTATGCTCTTTCTTTTGCAATATTTATTTCAAAGGAATGTACTATTCTTGCTCTTTTATGGTCAGTAATTATAGAATATATCTGTAGTGGAATTTACAGGTAAGCTTGTAAGATTTGCATCTGGTCATACACATATAGAACATCATTAATACCTGCAATGAAGTCATGCTTTACATCTATTTTATCTTTTCAGAATGTATAAAGAGGAACTAAGCAGCATACTGGCTAGTAATAACTTCTAATTTTTAATAGATTTGGCCATGTAAATTATGAAGACCCCCACTTCAATGTTGGCTTACCAGTGTTCAGCATCCATGGAAATCATGATGATCCTGCTGGAGTGGTATGAATTTACGGTACAATGTCCTTTTTCGTTGAGATGATATCATGATACGTTGATCATTCTGTTATTAGCACATCTTTTTTTTTTTTTTTTTCAGTAATTAACTATAAGTAAGCTGCAAAGGCCATTTAATTGCTGTGTGAAGTTCATTGGTGGTAATCATCTAGATTTTGGTTTGAGCTTTCCTGAGGTTAAACTCGTCACTGCCTATATTCCTTTCTAGCTCAGAAGCCCAAGAAAGAAAGTTTGAATGAGGGGGTAACTACTTTAATATGGTGACCATCAATATGTTCCGTTTGGTTTGGGATTGATAAGTTAGAGCTTCCAATGGTATGCAGTACAACATTATCACTCTATTTAAGGTGGTGTTAGTTTGCTGCATGTAAGATCCTAAAATACAATATATTCTTTAGGATTATCATATCCAGATTCTCATGGCTGATCAACTGCTACTCTTACCTTTTGTTGTAGAGGGGTGGAGATGGGAGGGAAGAGAATAGTTACTGAACGGAGTGCAAGTTATCCCTCATTTGTGTGTTGGATAGGAAGGTAGTAGGTAGAAAATGATGAAATCATAAAAGGTCCATTCCCAGTGGCAGTTCCATCCACTTTTGGATGTAATAGTTTGAACAAAAGGAAAAGACTTCTAAAGGAACCACTTTTCTTTTTGTTGCTTTATTCCACCATACTTCCTTAAGTAATTCATATTTCCCTTTTTACCAAAGAAAATGTGCCTGTTTATTGGTTTGGAGGTTATTAATTAGTCTTCAGTTGTCATTGTAACTCGTGTGCAAGTGATCTGTTAACTATTTGAGAAAATGCTAATTGGGGAACTCTTTTCCTGTTACTTTTAGTGATTTGGCAATTTGTTCTGTAGTTGCTACGAAAACTAATGAAAATCTTCAACTATGTAAACACTTATATTTTTGTAATTAAGCAGTCATATTATCCATAATGATGCATGATATATTTTTTCATGGTTAAGCTTGTTATCAAATTTGTTAGACCGTCTTGTTTGGCTGGTTTTAAATGCAGCCTATTGTGTAACTTGCTACGATCACTGGTTGCAGGACAACCTTTCAGCCGTCGATATTCTCTCAGCATGCAATCTTGTAAACTATTTCGGGAAAATGGCTCTTGAAGGCTCTGGTGTTGGTCAAATTACACTCTATCCTATCCTTGTTAGGAAGGTTTGCTGATAGATATTATTAGCAGAATACTATGGACTTTTGTAACTATATTTATAGCTCGACCTATAATTAGTTTGAAATGCAGGGTTCAACAGCTGTGGCGCTCTATGGTCTTGGAAACATTAGGGATGAACGACTCAATAGAATGTTTCAGGTGCTTCTTATGAGATATTTCACTGCTTTTTAGTTTCTGAATTTAAGTATACAAACCTGTCTCTTTGTTATATCTTTTATTTTTCAGACACCACATGCTGTGCAATGGATGAGACCTGAATCTCAAGAAGGGTGTGAACTGTCTGATTGGTTCAACATATTGGTGCTTCACCAGAACAGGTTGTGTGTGATTGAAAGTATGAGTTTAAGTGAGATTCTGCTTGCATGAGAGCTTGTGCGTGACACTCTTATTAGAAAAACTGTGCTGAATCTTTTCTTGAAAAGGAAAGAGAGAGATTTGAAATTCATCTAACCTGGTGTTTATTCACATTAGCATATCCTGTGGAGTTATATCTGAAGATATCAATGTATGTGAATTTCAAATCTTACCTCCTATTGTGTTCTGTAGAGTGAAGACAAATCCAAAGAATGCAATAAATGAACACTTCCTACCAAGATTTATGGACTTCATCGTGTGGGGGCATGAGCATGAATGTCTTATTGATCCTCAGGTTCCAATAACTCAATTTTCTACCACTATGTTAAGAGTATCTGTGCTACCT
Organism: Ricinus communis; assembly: GCF_019578655.1. Taxonomy (NCBI): domain Eukaryota; kingdom Viridiplantae; phylum Streptophyta; class Magnoliopsida; order Malpighiales; family Euphorbiaceae; genus Ricinus; species Ricinus communis. The sequence continues at coordinate 9,941,929 of NC_063264.1, read as the reverse complement.
TACTGAATTGAAGATTCTTTTGGTTTTTAAAAGGAAGTTCCTGGTATGGGATTTCACATCACACAACCAGGTTCTTCAGTTGCAACATCACTAATCGATGGAGAGTCAAAGCCAAAGCATGTGCTGCTTCTAGAAATTAAGGTAGCTAATAAGAAAACCTTGATATATAAACTGTTTAGATGCAGTATTTTTGCCTTATATTTATTACCAGTCTTTTGTATGTTGATGTGCTATTATATAGGGAAACCAATATCGCCCAACCAAGATACCTTTGACCTCAGTGAGGCCTTTTGAATATGCAGAGGTACAATGGTGATTGCCTTTTTCATTTGTGCAAAACCTTTTCATGATTTACTCGATTTCATGATGTAGGTCGTCTTAAAGGATGAAAATGACATTGATCCCAATGATCAGAGTTCTATTCTTGAACATTTGGATAAAGTGGTAAGTTTGGTTTTCAAACATTGCCAAAGAATATTTGGACCTAAAATATTGCCATGGTTTACCTGATTAAGATAGTACGTCTTTGGTAATAGAACACATGCTAAGAACATTTACTTTAATTTCTCAGGTCAACAATCTGATAGAGAAATCTAATAAAAAGGCTGTTAGCAGATCAGAGCTAAAGCTTCCATTAGTTCGAGTAAAGGTAACATCGACACATAACTTACAAATGACAGTCCTAATGGAAAGGCTAGTCTCAAATTTGTGCGTCACTTGCATTCATTGATTTTTCAGACCATGCACTTTAATTTCTTCTTAAGTGTTCCATCATACTTTTTCTAACATAAAATAGGTCTTAAGTTTGCTACTTGCAAATAAATAGAAAAGATAGGTTGTATTGCTTCTTAATTTACATATATTACATTGTATATATATATAGGTACAAACATCACCTAAATAAAGAAAGAACATGATCACAGCTATATAAGAAATCTACCTAATGATTTGCCTAATCTCCTTTAATGTAGCCTAGAATTCCTATATTTACAGCTAGGTCAATATTTCCTATTCCAACACTCCCCCTCAAGCTGGCTGAAAAATATCTCCCATTGACAGCTTGCTTACTAGAAAATCAAATTGTCTTTTCAATAGTCCTTTGGTAAAAAATATCAGCTATTTGTTGAGATGTAGGAATATAAGTAATACAAATCAGTTTACTTTCAATCTTCTCTTTGATAAAGTGCTTGTCAACTTCAACATGCTTAGTCCGATCATGATGAACTGGATTATGTGCAATGGAACAAGCAGCTTTGTTGTCACAATAGACTTTCATGGGGAGGGAAATAGGTAGTTCCAAATCTTCTAGTAACCTTTTAATCCACATTGCTTCACAAATTCCATGTGCAGGAGATCTGAATTCAGCTTCAGCACTACTACGTGCTACAACATTTTGTTTTTTGCTCCTCCAGGAAACAAGATTTCCTCCAATAAAAGTGCAATACCCTGATGTTGACCTTCTATTTGCAGTGCTACCTCCCAATCAGCATCGGTATAGACTTCCACTTTCAAATGACCAGATTTTTTAAACATTAGTCCTTTTCCAGGTGTTCCCTTTAGATATCTAAGTATCCTATAGGCAGCTTCAAAGTGTTCTTGGCCTGGTGAGTGCATAAATTGGCTAATCATGCTTACTGCAAATGCTATATCAGACGGTATGTGAGGATATATAAGTCCCGCCCACTAAACGCTGAAACCTCTCCTTTTCAGTTATGTCCTCTGGTTTTGCAGGATTTAATTTGAGATTCACCTCCGTTGGAGTTTCAACTGCTTTGCAACCTAGATTCACAAAAATTCACAAAAAAATTCCTTTGATTCACAAAAATTCCTTCTCGTGATCTTGCGAACTCCATGCCTAGAAAATACTTTAATGCCCCTAGGTCTTTGATCTCAAAATCCTGACTTAGATTTTTCTTTAAACTAGCTAATTCATCCTCATCATCACCAGTTAAAATCATATCATCAACATACACAACCAACACTGCTGTTTTACCTTTCTTAGAACGTTTATAAAACATGGTGTGGTCTGCTTGACTTTGATTGTATCCATATCTTTTCATTGTTTTCCCGAATCGTTCAAACCATGCTCTTGGGGATTGCTTGAGGCCATATAAAGATTTCTTAAGTCTGCAAACTTTGTTTTTGCCAACAGATTTTTCAAATCCAGGAGGTGGACTCAAGAACACTTCCTCTTCTAAATCACCATTGAGAAAGGCATTTTTCACATCTAGTTGGTGTAGTGGCCAACTGAAATTAATTGCGAGAGACAATAAAACACGTATAGAGTTTGAGTAATCGATACCATAAGTTTGAGTAAACCCCTTAGCCATAGAGTTTGAGTAATCGATACCATAAGGTTTCTTAGTAATCGATACCATAAGTTTGAGTAAACCCCTTAGCCACCAGCCTAGCCTTGTATCTCTCCACATTGCCATCTGTTTTACATTTTACAGTAAAAACCCATTTGCAGCCAACAATTTTTTGATCTTTGGGGAGTTCTACCACTTCCCATGTCCCATTCCTTTTCAACGCACCCATTTCTTCTATTACTGCCATCCTCCAATTTGGATCATCAAGTGCTTCGTGAATATTTCTTGGAATAAACAGATTTGAGATTTTTGACACAAATGCCATGACTCTTGGAGAGTTTATTATAAGATAAATGATTTGGAATTGGATGATTAGTACAAGAACGGGTTCCTTTTCTAAGTGCAATAGGGACATCAAGATCACAATATTCATGTGATTTTTGAGGATTATCAAAAAAACCATTATTTTGAGGAGAATCTTGAGTACCTGAATTTGGAGTGGATTGACTAGGTGCTGAGGAGATGATGAGTTCTCTACCTTTTTTGTGATCCTTTCTCCTTGTATAAACAAGAACCTCACGCTCATTATTTGGAAGTGTTTCTTTCTCTGTCATAGATTCAATATTGCTTGACAAAATAGAAGTTTTATCTTTAAAAATATTTGGCGTAGAAGCCACAATTTTGGGTAAAACAATGCTGTCCCATTTATTTTCTTCCTGTAATTGCTCCCCCTGAAGAAAATTCCTTTTGAAATAAGGCTGATTTTCAAGAAAGATAACATCCATAGAAATTATGACATATTTATTGTGGGGATTAAAAAACTTATACCCCTTCTTATTTGATGCATAACCAACAAAAACATTTCTCAGCCCTTGGATCTAGTTTGGGTTGATGCTTGTTGCTAGATAAATGGACATAGGCTATGCAACCAAAAATTTTAAGAGGTAAATTGGATGAAAGATGATGTTGTGGGAAGTAACGTTGAAAACATTCAAGGGGAGTAGTAAAATCAAGAACACGGGTAGGCATTCTATTAATCAAATATGATGCAGTTAAAATAGCTTCTCCCTATAAATATTTAGGTACATACATAAAGAACATAATAGCACGAGCCACTTCCAATAAGTGTCTATTTTTTGCGCTCAGCTATACCATTTTGTTGGGGCGTATCAACACAAGTAGATTTATGTTGAATACCTTTATCTTTTAAAAACTTCCTAAGCGTTTCATTGAAATACTCTGCACCATTATCAGTATGTAGGGTACTGATTTTAGTTTGAAATTGATTTTCAATCATGGCGTAAAAATTTTGAAAGATCGTCTTAACATCAAACTTGTTAGTCATTAAAAAAACCCAACACAATCGAGTATGATCATCGATAAATGTGACAAACCAATTTTTTTCCGAATAAGTATGGATCCGTGAGGGACCCCACACATCACTGTGAATTAAATAAAAAGGCCTTGAGGGTTGATAAGGCTTTGAATGATAAATGTGCTTATGACTTTTTGATGGAATGCAATGTTCACAATGAAAACAAGAACAATCTATTCCCTTAAATAAAGTAGGAAACAGCCTTTTAAGGTAGAAAAAACTAGGATGCCCCAATCTATAATGGCAAAGCATGATTTTATCTTTAACAGAGATAGAACTAACACTACTTAGTCCATGAGGTTTTTCATCTTTGGAGGCTTTAGCTTCAAAATGGTAGAGCCCATCTATCATCCTAGCATTGCCAATCTTCCTCCCCGAATTCTGGTCCTGAAACACACAATAAGAGTCACAAAAAATGACACGGTAATTGGAATTTTTAGACAGTTTACTGACAGATAATAGATTACACGCAAGTTTAGGTACATGGAGGACAGATTTAAGAGTCAAGGTTTTTGACAAAATGATTGTACCTTTACCAGCAATTGGTGTGTAAGAACCATCTGCTATACGAATTTTTTCATGACCAGAACAAGGAACATAAGTATGAAATAAACTTGAGACACTTGTCATTTGGTCAGATGCTCAAGAATCTATGATCTATGGAGCAGTTAGACTCATACAGGATAAGGCATTTAAATTTCTACCTGTTTGTGCCAAGGAAGCATTAGGAGTACCAGATGATCCAGAATTAGATTTCAGCAGCTTTAGTATTTGATCAACTTGTTGTGGAGTGAAGGAGACAGCTTCAACTTCATTCGCAAAAGGAGTCCGATTGAACTTGCCTTCATGTTTTCCCTTCCAGGTAGCTTGTTTTTCCATGAAGTTCCCAGCAGTTTTCACGTGTATGCTTTGGTTTGTTGCAGTGGTCACACCAAACACGGGGCTTTTCATCAAATTTCTTCACTTTTCTTGCATAGGATTCAGCTGCTGCTAATGCAGAATTTTCAGTGCTGCTGTTTGAGCCTTTTTTCCCCAACATAACCAGCCTGCGATTTTCCGCACGTCGAACTTCAGCAAATACCTCGCCAATATTTGGTGACACTATCCTCACCTTGATGGATTTCCCCTAGTTTTAGCATGATTCATATATCTGAGACTGATTTCCCACTTCTGAATACATTGAATTGACATTATCCCAAAGTTCCTTTGCTGTGTGATAACACATATAATTGAAACTTATGTCTTCCTCCATGGAGTTGACTAGCCATGTCATAACCATGGAATTTTCTGCATCCCAAGAAGAATAGGATGGGTCATCCATGTCTGGTTCCTTCTTCTCACCAGTTAAGTATCCACTCTTCCCTCTACCTTGAATATACATACGCACAGACTGAGACCAGTGTAGAAAATTCTCTCCATTCAGCCTAACAGTGGTTATTTGGACTAAATGAGAATCAGATGTGGCTAAGATTTTTTGTTGATTGGATGAAGTAGGTATTTCAAAAGGAGGATTAGTGATTGACCCATCAGATGGAGTTGCAGGCATGGTGGAATTGCAGTGGCTAGATTTTTCTTTCAGGCTAGGGTTTTTTTTTTTTTTTCCGGATGGCTCTAATACCATACAAATAAATAGAAAAGATAGGTTGTATTGCTTCTTAATTTACATATATTACATTGTATATATATATATAGGTACAAACATCACATAAATAAAGAAAGAACATAATCACAGCTATATAAGAAATTTGCCTATATAAGAAATCTACCTAATGATTTGCCTAATCTCCTTTAGTGTAGCCTAGAATTCCTATATTTACAGCTAGGTCAATATTTCCTATTCCAACACTACCTAATATTTCAACAGAGCATATAGAAGGTTTACTAATGGAGAAAGGAATTTTAATAGTACTTGCCATTCAGCCTTATTTAAAAACTCTAAATAATATGATTCTTGTTGCAATTTTCTGGACAATAATAGAAGACTTTGTTAGTGGCAAAGTACTATATCACCTCTCTGCCCCCAAATGGTCTTAATATTTGTTTTCTGATTCCTTTTTTAGGTAGATTACTCTGGATTTATGACGATAAATCCTCAAAGATTTGGGCAAAAGTATGTTGGGAAGGTAACTTCAGTCTATTGGTTGTCTCATTGGAGAATCTATGCTTTGTTATCTTGAGTTGAATTTAAGCGTGAATCTTCTATTTCTATAAATTTCTTAGGTTGCAAATCCTCAAGATATTCTTATATTTTCAAAGGCTTCAAGGAAGGGTCAGGGACAAGGTAATCTGAACCCTCCAGTTGATGTCTGTCTGGTTTTCCATGGGTCCCATATGTTCTGTTTGATCTAGGCAGCTGTCTAAAGATTTTCAACTATTGCACCGAAGTTACGAATCGAAATGTTTGCATGCATGCACACATGCACTCGGAAAAAAAGATTTAATGATGCACGTGTGGAAATTTAAAAAAATTCTTACATCATGAGGGACGACCAATTCCCTTCTCAGTCTTGATGGGATGGATTTGTGCAACAATCTGTCAGAACAAATTTCAAACTTCTTATTCATCTTTTAATAATCCTTTATAGTTGGTAATTCCCAGTGTGATACAAAAACTGCTAGTATAACATAGTGATTTGTTATTTTCTTAATTTTCTCATCTCTTAATTTCAGCTAAGATTGATGATTCTGAACGCCTTCGCCCAGAAGAGCTAAATCAACAAAACATAGAAGCTTTGGTAGCTGAAAGTAATCTGGTATTCATCAATATTTTTAATATGCAAGCTGACGCCTTTTTTTTTTTTTTAATTCTTTTCTTGTTATGCTTCATGTTACATAGAGCTTCACTCTAGTAGGAGACATAATATGATATTATAGAATTCTAGGATAGCATGGTCTATTTGGCAGCTAGATTTGAATATCTTGTTTCCAGCTTTAGACAGATGCCTTTCCTGGTTCAATACAATTATTTTTTTTAATGTCACTATTAAATAGAAAGAAAGGCTTGAAATGGAGATAAAATATATTATAACCAGAAAAATTGCATGCATTCTCTGATATTAACTTTGAGATGGACTCCTCGGGATGGTGTCTACCTTGCAGAAAATGGAGATTCTTCCAGTCAACGATTTGGATGTTGCGCTGCACAATTTTGTTAACAAAGATGACAAAATGGCATTCTATTCTTGTGTGCAGTACAATCTTCAAGAAACCCGTGTGAGTATATAATATCATCTTCCCATCTACAAAGAGATTATGTGTGAAATCTGTTGGGTTTTTTTTTGCAGTTGGATGGATATGTAATTTACTTTTTCTTGAGTTACATGGATTAAAGTGCCTGTACATTAATTTCTTATTGATGGTTGCCTTTTCTCAAGGTCAATGCTGGCATCATCTGTCTTTTCATTTATCCTGATGCTTACAGTTGATTCATTCTGCAGAATAAAATTGCGAAGGATTCAGACACGATAAAGTTTGAAAAGGAGGATATAATTCTCAAAGTTGGAGAATGTTTAGAGGCAAGAACTTTGTGTTTTTGATATTTGTCTTTCTAATTGCAATAAAGATAACTACTATTCAATATTATCTGCATATCCTAGGCATCTTGAGAAATTAGCTATATTTTTTAATTTTTTACTGAAGCATGATATGGAAGTAGGTGTATTGTGTAGAGCAGTTCTTTAAAGTGCATTTGTATGTATATGTAATGTGCATCTGTGCATGTATCTACAATTATCAATATTATATATTTGCACATTTTATTACGAGTTAATGGATTTAGCTTAGCTCTGGGTGCATATATGAGGACTAAATTATGGAAGTTAAGAGCGCACCCAGTTTGTTTTATCTTTCTTGGATAGTATTGCTGTTGAGTGAACAAACCAACACTAATGCTGTTTGTTCATTTAGCAGATCCTACCAAAACTCAGTATGGGTTCTCTTATCTATATTCATATCCATGTTTGTCTACTCTCTTTCTATCTACTATTTCTTTAAGTACTCTCATGTTCACTGCTATTAAGCATGTAGGTTTCAATCCTAGGCATCTGAATCCGTTCTAATGTGGTCAGTTGACAGTTGAGAAATCCCTCTTATCCTTCTCTTTGAAGAGTGATTATAATTGCATTTGCTTGAGACCAACTAGTTAAGACATCGTACATCTACACATGGACACTGCACTCAATATGTTTTTATCAATCACAAGTAACGTTATATGTTACAGGAACGTGTCAAGGAAAGGTCTATGCACTCTAAGGATGCTCCACAAATTTCATCTAGTGCACATTCCATAGAGGTAACTGATAGTTTGCTTTGTCGCATGGATTTTTAAATGTGGAACTGGCATGTGGAAGTATCACTTGCTTTCTGAGTTTCTGTTTTCAATTTTGTTTAGGATTTCAGAAGTATAGGTACTGCAGGAGTCGGAAGTGCAGTTTCCTTTAGTGATGATGAAGACACAACACAACTATCTGGTTCAAAGGCCTCCAGTAGAAACCAGAAAGGATCAAGATTAGTTTCTAGGCCTTCTTATGATGATGCTTCAGAGGCCGATAAAGGTAAAACTTCTACAAGAGGAAGGGGTAGGGGCAGAGGCAGAGGCAGAGGCCGAGGCCGAGGCCGAGGCTCAAATAATTTGAAGCAGACAACCCTTGATGTATCTCTTGGATTTCGCCAGTCTCAAAGGTTAATTTTGATAGATGCAAGTTGTTGCATAGCTACCATAACTTTATCTGGTGAATAAAAATGCTGTGGGTGCGATAATGCAACATAACAGGGGGTGCTACTTATTTTGCTATTGCTGTAGAAAATGGAAATAATGCAACATAAATGGAACATTGCTAATCTTAATCGTCTTTATTGTAAAAAAAGCTCAAGTATATTAGTTGTAAGGTTCGCATCCTTTTCTTTAATGTTTTTGGCATGGCAGATCTGCATCAGTTGCTGCAACAGCAGCAGTTAGAAGTATTGCTGATGAAGAGGAAAATGTGGAATCTGCTTCAAGTGAAGATGCTGAGAATAGAATCAATGAAGTTGGGGACAGTTCGGTATGACTTCTGTTTCCATTTATTTTCATGCATCATGGTATTATTGTGTTTCTTTTTTCTGTTTTACTGCCCTGTTAGATATGAATGGATGACACGGTAACATTGGAGAAACTTGGCTTATAGATAGGCGGCATTGAAGCCATAAATGTAAATAGATGAACTAGGGTCTGTAAAAAACCTCAAATGTTAACTATAGAAGTATTTTTGAGATGGCTTGTACAAAACAATTATAACATACTATTTTATGCTGGGGTTAAATCATATAACAAACCCAGCCTTGATAGGTAATTAAACCCTATTAAGCCATCCATCTAACTTTAAAGCCAACTGCTAAATACTGAAGCTAAATTAAATAAATAAACCATCATATTAGTAAAGAAAGATGTGGTCCTGATCCTTAAAATGACCACTACAAGGAGGAGATATGCTTCTGCATCACAAGGCATCTGCTATAAATAATGCTGATGGTATTTATGAAATGTGAAAATGGATGTCGTATCAAGAAATACACCTTTCACTGATAAAAGAAAGAACTATGATCTTTTATTTTCTTAGAAAATGAAATAGCCATACCAATTACAGTTTCCTGGATGTAAGTAAGGGCAACTATGGTACTTCTGTTACCCTTCAGTTTAGCAAAGACTTGCAGCTGTATGAAACTATATGTATCTAACCTTCAATTTGATTCATCATCTTTGTGTTTTACATTATTGACTATATTAGTGCAAAAACTTGAGTTCATTTTGCTTTGAAATAACCTTGCTGACATGACACTACATACAGTCTCCTTTATATGTAATCATTTTTTGTGCCTCTTTTAAAGGATGATGCTGAAAGAATTCCAGGCAAAGGGGGAAAAAGAGCTGCTCCTATAGGAAGAGGTAGAGGTGGTCCATCAAAGCGAGGAAAGAAATCAGATAATTCAGCAATTCAGAGAATGCTCATGGGCAAGGATGACGATGACGATGATGATGATGCAGCAAAGCGATTAAATAAGTCTCAACCTCGGGTTGGTGATGCTTTAAAACCCTCTTTTAGTGTCTCAATTCTCTCACAGGATATTTCTTGGGCAAATATGCTAGTTGCTGAAAGAAATTGCCTGTACTTCAAGAACAAAAATATTTTGGTTTCTTAATGGTGCTATCAGTCTCTTTTCTACCTTACGATTGGCTTCAGGACTCTGGATTTTCTTGGCCTTTATTTTGTTTGTGTTTAGCATTTGCTATCTCTTACCTTGAGAAATTTTAATGAAGTGATTGTTTCCGTACAAGTTTCTCTTCAGGAACACCATCCACTTGCATTACTTTTGTCAAGGCTTGAAATTGACTCACTCTTTTACTTCTCGACATTCTAAAGAAGATATTTATCAATTTCTTGATTGGAACAGGAAGTGATACTGTTAGATCTATGTCATCATTCTAGTTTCATATTTGGATGTCTTTGGTCATTAGGAATTCCTCCAGATTTAATATGATCAGCTTCATGTGAACATTTGTAAAATCCTAGTAGTATCCTGAGGTCATTTGTTAGTACATGATTGGGAGGATTAGAGACCAAAAACAGAAATCAAAATTTGATGGTTTAACTTTTTTGTTTTGTATGAAATGGATTTATGCTTGTTTGTATTTTTGCTTACTGGAATTTTCAGCTGTGCCCTGAACTTGGAAACATACTCCTTTGCAGATAACAAGGAATTATGGAGCTTTAAGAAGGTAAGAACAAGAGGTTCAACATCTCTGCAGCAATAGTGGTCAACTATCAAACATATGGTTTGTTCTGGTCAGACATTATGTAAACCTAGGGGTAAGCAAAACTCTAGAAAACCAGAAAACCAAACTGAACTGGTTCTATTCGGTTCGGGTTGGTTCCTTTCTATGGTTTATCCTTCTGTTTAGTTTATCTCGGTTCATATTTACATATTTACATATAATTCGGTTCAAGTGGTTCTATTTAGTTCGGTTCCTTAGATCTGATTCAAAGTCAGTTAGCCACTAGCATGTTAAGATTAAAGAAAAGTATTTTTGCGAGAAGTCTTGGGGAGATCTTTACAAACCTTTTTTTTTTCCAAAGATATAAATCTTATCGATATCCTTAGGTATTTGTGAAAGAGACCAAAAAAAGAAAAAGAAGAAAGGGCCCAAGAGATCACAGACCATACCTTTACTTATTTGGACAAAGGGTCAATTTGCCCCTTGAACTTGTGTCAAGGGGTCAAATAGACTCAATTTCATTCTTTTTCCAACAATTAGGCTAACAACTCCTATTTTGAGGTCAAATAAATTCAAATCTTGACGATATTCAATGTTTACATTACAAGCGTTTGTCAGAGTGTGAATTGAGTATTTATTAACAAAATAAATTTTATTACTGTTAATTAGTTTATTGATGTGTTAGATGAAGATGGTGGAGTGAGGATATTGAATATAGATGTGACAGGTGGTGGTGGTGGTAGTGTTGTGATAAAAGAGAATTGATTCAAAAGAAAATAAATGAAAGTATATAAAAATATTTTGTTGTATATATAGTAATAGGAAGTGAGATGAAGGATTGATTTGGTTTTTAAATAGAAATCATGGGTGTAACTGTAAAAGATAATGTTGGACTAATTTGATCCAACAACACAAATTTAGGGGTATTTGCCCTTTTGCTTTTATTTATTTCTATATAAGCTAAATATATGAGTGTCCCTTGAACTTCTCTTGGAATTGGCTCATCAATCCAACTATGATTTAATTGCGTTTCCAATTACACAGGTTGTTATTTTCAGCTTTCACTAAGAAAAGTATTAAAATGATAATATTCTCTCACTAACATCTTTAATTATAGGGGTAATTACTATTTACCCTTAATTTTTACCCTAATACAGTAGTTGTTCCTATGTTGATTTTATTACATTAAGTCCCCCTTATGTTTTTTCCAAAACTAACTACTGACTTCCTGTATCCGAAATTAATGCAGTCAAATGATTAAATTGAAAAATAAAATTACAACTTAATTCTTGAACTTTAACTAAGTATGAAATTCATCCAAAATAATTATTTTATCATATTAGAGGGACATTATTCATTTTAGTGAGAGTATTACAGTAAGTTTTTTTAGTATTTAGTATAATTAATAAATTATTATTTTTTCTTATTCTAATGTTCAACACAATTTAATCTTGAAAATATAAATACTAATATAGTAACATTATCAAATTAGCATATAATCTAATTTGAGTTATTAAAATAGATGCATATTTATAGTTAGAAATATTCATGTATATTATTATTTTGATAGACATTAGAATTAGACTATGCTAAAAATGGAATTTTTACTTGAATTTGATAAAGAAATAATTTTGGACAATTTTAATACTTGATAAGAAGTTTAAGGATTAAACTGTAATTTAAATTTTTAATTTAGTCTTTTGACTGCATTGATTTTGAATGTAGAGATTTAGTAGTCAGTTTTATAAAAACACAAGAGAGGTTTAGTATAATAAAATTGACACAGAGTAATAGAGTAAATATCGAGGGTAAAAAGTAATGATCCCTTAATTATAATGATAAACACAATGAAAACAAAGAAAAAATAATGAATTTTTTTTTTCTTTTAGACTAAAACGGTAAGAAAGAATGTAGATACAACCATTGCTTTTTCCATCCTTCAAAAGCATGAATCAAGCTCAGCTTTCTTCATGGCCTTCATAACCACCACTAAACATCACTTTCCCACCTTTACCGTCACCCCTACCACTCTAGTATAACAATATCAGTAATATGTATTAGTAAATGGGTATCCCTGTTCCAAATAGAGAATAACGATGATGAATTCAAGAGCGAAGTATAGCAATTATCAATTATAATTTCAAGTAAAGATGATAACATAAAGAAGAGTCACACATTTACAGAGTGGCTACCGTATAAGACTCACAAGGGCTACCCATGCCTCAAGCTTCTAAAGAAACAACATAACCATGATAGAGAAAGAGAGAGCAGTGATGCGTGCTCATTTGAACAGATTGCCCAATGCGAGCATAGGTCGCCGTATATTACCTCGCCCCAGAAACTTAGAGATCAATATGAAAATACTAGTGTGGGATTGGTGTGTTCACTCTCTACCTTATCACCCCCTAGAAAATAGAATCTTTCATCTTATCATATCTTATCTCATCTTAAAGACCTAATTTCTAGGTATTTATCATTTAATGCAATCACTATAAATAGTAATGGGGAACACCTAATATAAGGTAATGCCATTTTCACTTGCTTAAGCAATTGAGTTTCTCGTCTCTTTCACATACTAACTTAACCATCAGAGTAGTTTTTTAGGCACCATGCTTGATACTGTAATGAATAATTGTCTTTTGCAGGTTGTATCAAGAACTGTTCGCTCCTACAGATCGGTATTTTTTTGGTTCGGATCAATAAGCAAGCACAAGAATAGGCATGTGTAAGGCTCAACTGCTCAAAAGCAATCATTTATTCTTTCTCTTGTTTGGAATCCAAACACATTCTTTGAATTAATTGATTTCAGAGGTTTTATTTATTTATTTATTTTATTTTATTTTTCATAAAAAGGACATAAAAGAAAGAGCTATTAGGCCTTTATCAATTAATCTAACTGCGGTTTTATGGTTCTTAATATCATATTCAAAATCTAAAAAAACCTAATCTAATCATATTTATCAAAGATTAAAACCCTAATCATGCTTCTAAAAATAAAAAATATAAAGAAACACAGGAGGAATGAAATAATCGGTGTTTATGATGGAAGCAGATGTATGGTCGAAGGAACCCTTAAATTATTACCGTGGATATTGGATCTGCGAGTCTTGAGCGATGAAGAGACAGTTGAATAAAAAACTGGATAGGAATCCAGAGCTGGATCTGCTTTTCTGAAATCTTCTGTCGATTGAAAAGAAGTTTCTAAAAATGATCTTTCTTAAGTGACTTGTTTCCTAAAATCACTCTTTCTTAAGTGGCTTGGATCTTCAAATATTAACTATGATATTTAGTGCAATTCTTTCTGTTTGATTTTCTCTCTTTTCCTTCTTTTTCAGTGTTGCTTCTTTCTTGATCTCACTTCCGGTCGAATATTAATTCTTGTCTTCCTCTCTGAAACCCTAAACACCTCTTACTATTTATAAAGGTAGGGTTTTAAAGAAAACCCTAGAAAAAGGTATAAATTTTAGGAAATACCGATAAATATCCATTTTATTTATTTAAAATTTAAGTTATTATAGATAAAACAATGATTATCGTCAATGAAACCTTCTAAAATCTATATTTGGACGTAAAATCATCCAAAAAAAATGATGTCGGGGTATCAAAATTCAATCGGATCTATGAAGAGCCGATTGGCTCCACAGAGGAAGTTTTAAAATTTGCATTTTAGTCCTTATTTTTGTAAAAGTTACTGTTTAACCCTCAAACTTAAACTTTTCGGACAATTAGATCCAAATTGATTTCACAAAGATAATTCCAGCTGGATTGACCTTAACCCTAGCCTCGTATTCGCCTATTCTTTACCTCCCGAGACCCAAGAAAGCAGTAACTCTCATCATAGGATTTTCCATTTTTTTCCCTCGATATCTATATTTGAGAAAGGGGTGCTGACAGCTGCCTCCGATTTGTTGAAATTTATAAGCACGCAAATACGTTAAATAAATTAAGACAAATCAAAGATATGAAGGATATAACAAAAGAATATGTGGGTTGTATAAGCCATACTTCGTAAGCTCTAACTTTGATTAATGATTCGATGTGGCTCTACGCCCGCTTGGGTTGAGGAATTCGCCTGCTTAGGACATCACTCCACTAAGGAATTCCCAATTTCACTCCACCAAAGGTTTGGGGACTTAGCCTACTTAAATTTGAGGACTTCGCCTGCTTGGGTTGAGGACTTTCCCTGCTTGGAATGAGGACTTTGACTGCTTTTCGGGAGCCACGTCCGTTTCAATTGGAAACCACGCCCATGGAATTGGGGGCTATGCCTGTTGAATTAGTGATTACGAAGACCTCCCTCTAGCTACTTTCTGTTCTAGAAGATAATTTCATCGCTTCATGTCGATTTGTTAATTTTCCTCTTTCAAGTACTTGGGTTGAAATTTTCCATTTTAGGGCACAATTTGACTTGCTTTGATGCTTTCCAGAAGATATACTGGCGTTTGGCCCATCTAGATACTAAAATATAAATTTACCGGGTCAGGGACTAAACTTGTAATTTTCTCAAAAAATTTCCCTCAGTGTGTCAATCGGGCTTCTGTGTGTCTTCTGCGAACTTGGACTAAAATTCAATTTTGACAAGTCATGGACCTAAATGACATTTTGGCCCCTCTTCTTAGGACATAAATATGATCTTATCCATTCTTCTTTCTTCACCTTACTCATTTTCTTAGTTTTCTCTTTAAAACTTCTTTTGCTCTTTCTTTGATTTCTTGCCCAATTCTCAACTACTTTCCACAATATCAGTCTCTAAATGGTAAGTCCATCTTCTAGATTTACTAGACGCACTCTAGTTGCACCAAATTGGGAGTTTACTGCCCCGATTTTTGCCAAAATGATCTTGGGCTTGTGAAGGGAAAAGAGATTCCTCTTTTAGTAAAATTGAGCACACATTATGCCTTCTGAACCGTTGGAGAGGTAATTTTCTGACTTAAAATTGTTCTATGTGATTTAGAAACTTAGTGTGCATGTTAATTACTTAAATACATGTCAATTTATAAAAACTTAAAGAAATTCGACAACCCTAACCTGTATAGCGGATGGGCTGTATGTACAGCTGAATCGATTGTACATATAGCCGACTGGCACTATGTAGTGCCGACTCGGCTCTACAGAGTGCAAATGGCTGTACACAGGCCAAGCAAAGGTATTTTAGGGTTTTTTCATGAAAATAACACCGGATAGACACATATTTACCTCCTCAGAGTCTTTTGTATGCATGTGATACTCAAATACCTATTTTTTACCTTCCAGGGCGATGTAGTACCGATCTGATTTATCAAAAACTTTTACGGTGCACATGAGTGGTTTGGCGAGCTGCCTAGCTCTATTCAGGTCAGGATTGGGGACAATGGCTTCCGTCGGTTTGTGGCCATACTTCCTTCAATCATTGGGAGAGTTGATCATACCTCGATTTATGTTTTGCTGGGGAGATGGATGGATACAACACACACCTTCCATACTCCTGTTGGTGAGCTGATTCTTTCTTCTCTTGCATTTTTTGCTATCACTGGCATCAATTTATCCATCATGCCCGTGCCTTTTGACGATGTGATCCACTATCGGCATTTGAGGCTCGAAACCGCTTCATCATTGACTTACTCGGGTTCTCGCTGACACTCAAGAGTGCGAGATGCATTTCTTACCAGTGCATCCATCTCCACTGCCCGAACTTTTTCCTCGAAATGCAAGGTTGACCAGATGGCCCGGGCCTTTCTAGTGTACCTTTTTGGTACGACTCTGTTTAGCGACTCCAGAAACTCATTAAACTTTCACTATCTAGCACCTCTGCGGGACTTGGACCAAGTCTCTTCTTACGACTGGGGTCTGTAGCCCTCGTGTACCTCTATCATCAAATGGACGTCATTGTCCGTGGTGGCAAGAGGATTTATAGTTTATGGTATGCGATCCACATGAGTTGTTCTGACTTTTTTCTTTTAGTTTTTTATATAAATATTATGTGTGCTGACTCGTCGTTCTTGCAGGTTTAGGACTTGGAGATCGATCTCCTGGTAGGCTTACAACCTATCTGTACTTCGCGAGCTTTTTCTCGCTTGAGCAGCTGGGGCTCGAGTAGGACAGTCACATGACAATGGTCACAGGTTCACGTGCACCGCATATGGATCAACAGCCTGACCTGGGATATGGTAAGCATAACTCATTAGTTATAGTCGTGTTTTATTTATATAATTGCTCACCTTTTCTGGTTTATAGATCAAGAGTGATTGGCTGGGAGAGCGTGACCAGTGGGAGCCTTTTATGTTTTTCACAGTTGACCTCGAGCAGAGGAGAGTGCTGCTGGAAGGGCTTGCCTGTTGGGGTTGGTACCTTGGCTAGAGGATTTATGGTTGGGAGCGTGGTCCCAGCAAGCGTCGAGTTCCTTTATCTCCTCCAATCTCTTGTTTTGGATGGCGGATCTTACCGGAAAGGAGCTGGCAGAATGCTTGAATGGGTATAATGAGCTTGGACTTCACCATCCGATCACGACTTACCAATTATACCTTATTCATCCCATAGCTGCTGGAGACTTTACCTCCTAGTGATGACACCATTGTCCATGTATTTTATCAGATTGTTTAGAATTCTCTCTTTTTTATCATGTACTGCTATTTTATTCACCTATTTACAGCTTGTCCGCCAGGCCCCTGCTATTCGCAAATCGACTCAAGCACGGTCTTCTCGACACTCTTGGCCTTCTCATGTTGCAGGCTCATTCACCGTGTGACTTATGAGGCACCACCTACGATTACCTCATATGTGGTCTCGGGGGCTGTTTCATTCCCTCAAGATCTGATGGTTTCATACTAAAGCCCACTCGGTGTGATAGAGCACCGTCTTGCTATGGATCAGTATTTCCCTCGGAGTTCATCCTGAGCAATTACATCCACGTAAGCTTTTTTTTTCCTTTTGTGTTTTCATCTCTTGGCTTTCCTGAAAAGGTTAGTGATATATTTACAAATACATATTTAGAGAGACCAGTTTGAGCATGTATATTGACTGGTTAGGGCCGCAAGAAGACAGTTCTTCGTCCTTGGCAAGGATTGGCGGGTAAGAACCAAGAGAAAATTATAAATTATAAAATGTACAATGTATGCATGAAATGCGTGAAATGTGATAACTAGTTCTCCTTTTGGGTTTTCATCAATGGGACCATGAGAGGATGTAAGGGTGCTAGACGACCAACAGAGTCAGCTTGATGCTCAGCAACGATGGATTGATACCCTGACTCTCCAGTTGTCAGCCTTACAGACCCAAGGGATGGATGCTGAATTAGATGATGAGATAGATAGTTTGGGAGGAAACTCCGATTTCTGACTTTCCTTTGCTTGTATTTCTTCTTTTTTTAATTGAATGTAAAACCTGAAACCTTTATGTAGACTTTTTATTTTTAAAGTATAAAATTTATTGCCTTTTGGATTGCCCCCATTTGCTCATTTCTTGTATTCCTTTCTCTATATGAGCTTGCGCACTTAAAAATTACAATAAGAGGCCATGTAACCAAATTTCTTTTCTATTATTTTGCGGGTTAATTGCATTCGCACTTTTTTTCAAATGGTATCAAACCTTCAATTTATTTCTTTTTGGTACCACTCCTATTATTTCTGTATCTTTCGCCAGTACCAAAGAGGAATCCGACACTTATTTGATGATGTGGCTGCCGGATTTTGAATTCATAACATATCACTTGCCACATCTGTTGCTGACTCAACAACTTAATTTCTAGTTAGCAATTAACTTAATTCCTTGCCACATCTAGTTTTTATTCCCAATTTATAACCCTAAACCCCAAATAAAAAACACTAAAACAGGAAAATTCCTAAATTATGAAACCTAGTTTTTATTATATCGATCGATTTAGTTTCTGTAATAATCGATTATGTAGCTTCCTTGTTCTTTATCGTGTCGTATTGGATTACAGTGTGTTTAGTGTTGGATCTATATATGCATGGTGACTTTGTCTGTCGAACTGAAAGTGAAGCTTCGTCTCTTAAACAGAAAGGAAATCCGGGCGCAAGTTTGGTTATGCTCTGTTATAGTAAGTTTTGGAGATGCTGTCTTAGCTTACATTGATATGTTTTGAGTTGTTACAACTGAGCTGTTGAATGAGTACAAGAATGGATTAATTTGCTAAATTCAAAGCTGCAGAAAATGAAAGAAGAAAGAAGGAGCATGAAGTGCATAATGGACCTGTCTAAGCTTGGCTGTTATGGATTGTTATTTTAAGATATAGCTTTACTTAAAGATGTATTATGGATTCAGTAGTAGTATTTACAACTACTGTTAGTTATGTAATTTACTGATGAATGAATGAAATGATAAATGAGTATTTGGTTTTTACAGTAGTTGTTTAATATTGCTTCATATGAATGTTACTGTTATTATAAATATGCACAGACATGTCCTATATAAAGCAATCCTCGCAATAGACAAATTGAGTGAAAATAATTGTACTCTGTTGATTACTTTAATGAAATGTTTAAACAAAAAGTGAATGGATGTGGAAATTCTGTCCACATGAACCCTACACCCAAGGCTGTCAAAAGCCATTACAAAAATTGAAATTCTGTCAAAGGACCACATGTTAGGTCCACACATATATTAACATATTAACAACACAACAACCAAAATAAATGAATTTTTTAGGGTTTCCAATTGTAATTCCTTTGTTCTTTGCATTTCCTGGAGGCACCCAAGCTCTCTTCTTTGTTGAAACACTTCCATCAATCTTTTGTTTTCCGTTGTCTTGTTTTATTCTTGTGGTAACTCCTTTAGCCCCAAGATCTTTGCTCAACAACCCTGGGGGTTTGAAAGTCTTTTTTCCCTTAGCTTCAGTCCCTCCTTTCTGTATTTCTGAAAGTCTTCCAATGGCCAGATCAGGTGGCAGCTCACTCAACAAATCATTAATGCTTTTACTCTTCTTGCTGGTAGGTTTTAAAGGTGATGTAGTAGAGTGAACTGGAGGTTTTTCTGATTCTTTTGTTGATGGTGTTACATTGAATAATTATATAATAAAGTCTCAAGTTAGCAAACAGTTGACATTACTGAATAAATATTATAAGTGACATATTACTTACTTGTGACAATGGTATTAGCGGTGACAAATTATCAAATGTTGAAGCTGTCCCTAAAGGAGCTGTGTCTGCAGGAGCTACATTATCAGGTTGGTCATCTATATTATGTGCAGCAGTAGTTGCAACATTTGATTCCTTTTCCTTTTCTTATTTTTTTGTCTTTCTCTTCACCTACAATAAGAAAGAAAGAAATTGAAGGGGTATTATAAACCAATTGGATATCAATTACTAATGTTTGGTACCAATTTGATATAAGTTACTAATGTTTGGTACCAATTTGATATAATTTACTAATTTTTGGTACCAATTTGATATACTTACAGGCATAAGTAAATGAGAAGAATGGCATACTTACAGGTAGTTTTTCCCTCCTTGTAGAAGCACCAGCACCATGAAACCTCTTGTTGTGGCCCTTAGCACCACAAACTGTGCATGCCATCACAGAGCCCTTCTTGGTGACCTTAGCATTTCTGATCAGACCCTCCATCTCTTCTTCCTCTAACCTTCTCTTTCTAGCAGGTTTGCCTTTTCTAGGTTTTATTGGTTTAGGGGGTAAGACTGGTGGGACAGTTGCCTTGGGCCAAAATTGTTTACTGGTGGTTGGGTTAATCAAATGGCTATAGCATTTTAGGTATGTTTCAACCTTGTAGAAGTCATGTATATAAAATTCAGAATTCTCATTGTTATACCAAATTGCACATACAGCATGACAACAAGGTATTCCAGTTAGATCCCACCTCCTACATGTGCATGTCATTTCTTGTTTGTCAACTACAAACTGTCCCCCTGGGCCAACCACTTGAAATCTCTCACCTCCAGACCACTCTGTTGTAAACATCTAGCAAAATTCTTTGCTTTTTTCTAGTTTTTTCAATATCTTAGGGCAGTAAGCAGATGCCACTCTTTTCATAGCATCCATGTTCTTATGTATCCTCTTCATTAATTTTGTTCTTATAACCTCATTCATAGCTATGACACCCTTGCTTCTAGCATCTAAGATAAAACTGTTAAAACACTCACATAAGTTGTTTAACAACATGTCACACTTAGCATCAGTCCTAAAATGAGATCTAGACCAGTGATGAGGAGGGATGCTATTCATGTAGTTATGCCCATGATGTGATGCTGCTGCAAACTTCTCCATTATCCTTTGAAAAATCTGGACATAACTTGCCTTAGCAACACCCCAGACAAGTTCTTTTAACCCTGGACTATTAAATTTCTTCCTAAAATTATTATGAACATGTCTAACACAAAATCTATGTTCAGAATTAGGGAATAGTTCTTCAATGGCAGGAATAAGACCCTATTCTAAAAGAACAACACACAATTAATACCATTATGCCAAAATATATGAAGGAATAGAAAAGCAAAATGTGAAGAGTATTTACCTTCTGCCTCTCAGTCATAAACACCCATTGATAACTGTTTGTTATCCCCAGATCTTGAGCCAGCAGCTCCAAAAACCATTTCCAGTTCTCCTTGTTTTCTTTTTGCACAACACACCATGCAATTGGGTAGATGCAGTCATTTGCATCTAAACCAACAGCTGTGAGAAGCTGTCCTCCAAATACTCCTTTCAGCCAACAGCCATCCAAAGATATGAAAGGCCTACAAAACTTAAATCCTTCCTTCAATGCAGCAAAGCACATATACATGCTGTTAAAAACACCTTCATTCAAACCAAAAACTATTGTGCTTCTTGGATTACTTCTCAAGAGTTCTAGCTTGTAATCATGAAGGCTAGAAAGATGTTCTGTCTCATCACCATTGATAAATGTCAAAGCAGCATTTCTTGCTCTCCATGCTTTCAATCTGGACACTTCAACACCAGAATCTTCTTTTACAGCTTGTATGATCCCTTCAATTGCCCAACTGGGATCAGCTCTGAACCTTTCAACATATTGTTCAGCTATCCAATTAGCATTAACATGCCTATTGTATGCCTCTCTTGAACAGTTGTGGATGAAATTGGCTGACTTTATGTGCACTGTTTATTTGTCTGAGTTCAGTAAGTAGGCCCAAATATAAAATTGGCATCCTTTCTTACATTTTGCCTTACATTTCTGCCTTGTATTTGGCCCAAATATAACCTGGTTTCTGCTTTTGATTGATGAGCTCTTCACAGCATCCTTGAATTATTTAAAAGAACTGAAGAGCATTCCAATCTTGAACCAGAGATTTGCCATGTCAGTCTCCTCATTAAACACAGGCCATCTCTGCTTCCTTGATTCTGCATCACTGTGTTCAGATGAGGAGCATGACACCAGCTCATCTGATGGACTATAAACTGTTGCATCTGTTTCTTCAGACAACTCCTTAGCAGGTTGCCTAGCACTTGTAGAACCGGATGGTTTGTCCCTCTCAAGCTCCTTATCAATAAACTCATCAAACATAGCATCATCATCAGCATCTTCATCTCTCAGGTCATAATCAGAGTCCACAAACTCACTGTCCTCTGAATCTGCATCACTATCCTTACAGCTGCCATCATCCTTATTTTTCACAGCCTCCTCCCCAGCTTCTGCCCCAACTTCTGCCCCAACTTCTGCCCTAGCTTGTTCCCTACCTTTTACTTTTGTTTCCCACTTATCCCTACTAAATATATGCATTAATTGAGAACCCTCCACAGCCATTGCCATTTCTAAAGCATCCTTATCAGTTTCAAGGCTTCTCAACCCATCACTTATACTCTTTGTAGGATCCTTCCACATAATCAGCTTTGTTTCAGGATTCAGACCTAGCTCTCTAGCCATTGAATCAATTTCTATCCTGGATATCTTATCTAAACTACAAAAATTCACAGCTCTTATATCCCATAGCTTAGGTTCACCTCTAACATCAACTCCATAATCATGCCAATACAAAGTGAAGTATTCGAAATTAGGCACTGCAAAATAAATTAATTAAACAAATGTGAAACAACCACACACAAGCAGTGTTTATAAACAAACATCATCAACATTCTTTGCATTTTTAAAAAGGAATTAGGGAAAACCTAGCCCTTGCATTGTTAACTTCCAAATAAATGCAGCATGCATTACTCAATGAAAGATGCAAAATAGCTTTCAATAACTACAGAATCACTATCGGTCTGCTTCTACTTACAGTATAGTGGTGGATCTTCGGCTTTCTCCCTTACTCACCAGTCGAGTGTCATTGTTCTACAATGTCCCAAAGTCCAGGTACGAAGAAGAAGGTCAGAGACGAGAAACGAAAGATTCAGAGATTCTTCACAATGGAGGTGGAAGTCGAGCGGTTTGCGTTGATTTTGGAGGTTTCATACCAACGGTTACTTTTGGGTTAGCTTAGAGGAAGAAATTGAATTGGGTGACAATTTCTCTCAAATTTTTAGCTCAAATTTAAAGTAATTAGTTAATTGCTGACTAGGAATTAAGTTGTTGAGTCAGCAACAGATGTGGCAAGTGATGTGTTATGAATTCAAAATCCGGCAGCCACATCATCAAATAAGTGCCGAATTCCTCTTTGGTACTGGCGAAAGATACAGAAATAATAGGAGTGGTACCAAAAAGAAACAAATTGAAGGTTTGGTACCATTTGGAAAAAAGTGCAAAGGTTTGGTACCAACGGTGCAATTAACCCATTATTTTGCTTTTGCCTTAACTTTTTCTTAAACCGCCCTTTCTGGTTTTCAACTTAGCAGATTTAATTTTTGCCTAAGTAACCTTTCAGGTTTTTAACTTTTTGTTCTTTTTTCTTTTTCCTTTTCTTTATCTCTTTTTATAAATTTGCCTGCTTCAAGTATTGATTTCCCTTAGCCTTGCTTGATTCGACAACTAGCTGCTCTATCTAAGGATGCAGATGCAGATTATGTGAAGAATAAAAAAAATTATGCTTCTTTTCAGATCTCATTTATTTTGCTTCAAACTTTTAGTTTTATTTTTTCTTTCAGTTAGTATGTAAAATGATAAACAAACTTACATATGTTTGATAACAATTCAAGACAATTTTATTCATTCAATAAAAACCCAGATGCATACATTTTGATTTCTCACAACATAACTCTATCATCAGCCAGTCTTTTCAGATTTCTAGCTGACTATTTTCTCTCTTTTGCCCTGACTTTGCCTTTCCAGCCTTTTCAGGTTTTCCAATCAGCATGCTATTTTTTCTATTATTCTTTATTTTTCCTTTTTCACACATGGTATATCTTGAGATGATCTATATTGATTGGCTCAGTGAAGTCATTTTCTTCTAGGTCTGAGATCTTAGTGGCACCTCTAAATAGGATCCTTTTGACCAAGTACGGGCCTTCCCAATTTAGCTTGATCTTCCTTCTTGGGTCGGATGCAGTAGGCCTTATATGCTTCAATAATAGATCACCAGCTCTGATCTTCCCTCTTGGATCGATAGTAGGCCTTATATGCTTCAATACTAGACCCACCAACTCTGATCTTTCCTAGCTTCACCTTCTTATTGAACGCCCTAGTTATCCTTTTTTGATACAACTATGTGTGGTATAGGGCTTTCATCCTTTTCCCGTCAATCAAGGCCAATTACTAATATCTTTGCTCAACCCACTGATATTCTGGTATTTTCGCCTCTAATACAACTTTTAAAGATTTCAATTCTAACTCAACTAGCAATACTGCCTCAGTTCCATAAACCACAGAGTATGGCGTTTGCCCAATCGATATTCGCTCGGTTATCCGATATCCCCAAAGCACGAAGGGTGATCGATATGACCAATCCTTGTGATTCCATATCATCTTTGAAAGTATCTTCTTCAGATTCTTGTTGGCTGCCTCTATTGCTCCATTCGACTGAGATCTATATGGAGAAGACCTATAATGCTCGATCTTATATTTCGCTAACAAGTCTGTCGTCTCACCCATGAATTATGCCTCGTTATCTGTCACAATATGATATAGGACTCCAAATCTACATATCAAGTTCCTTTCTATGAATATGGCCATCTGTCTTGCCCCCACGGTGGTGAACGACTCGGTTTTGAACCATTTCAAAAAGTAATCGATGGCTACAACTATGAACCTGTGGCCATTCGAAGGAAACTTTATTTCTCCAATAATGTCGATATCCCAAGCTGCAAAAGGCCAATGAGATGTCAAGTTGTGCAGCTCGGTTGGAGGCACATGACTCAAGTCACTGAATAGCTGGCACTCTCAGTATTTCCTTACTAATGCTATATAATTCTTCTCCATTGCCAAATAATAATGGCCTTGGTACATGAACTTCCTGGTTAACACACTTCCGCTCATATGAGGCCCACACACTCCTTTACGTATTTCCTCCATTACTACCTGAGCTTCTGCCTTAGTTATACACCGGAGTTGTACACCCGACATCATCCTTCTATATAGGAATCCCTCGTGGCTAATGTAATTCCTGATTTATATAGAATTGATGTCAAACATGCACATTTCATGATTATCAAAATGCACACTACTATCAGGAAAAACATCACACAAGTAAGCAAAGTCATTCATACCATTGATCTTAAAAATAAAAGAATCATCATCCTCATAAATGTCGAACGTTATTACATCATCATTATAAAGTACATCAATGATAATATTTTTAATTGGAGCAGCCAACTTCAGCTCTTCCATCTTGGTGGTAACCTTCTCACAGACTTTCTTGATACTTAGTTCGATTATGCTATCGACGATCGAGTTCTTAAAAATCTCGAACCCCAGTACTTTAGTCCTAGTTACACGAATAGGTTCGGGCTCCCTAGAGTAGGGCTTGAACTCTTAGACTAACACATCTTTTAGAGTCTTGCCCTTTGGTTTACCCTCACCTTCCTCCTCAGAATACCCCAAACCTTACCGAGTCTTCTGACCTTTAAAGTCTGGTAGCTCCGCAACACCCTGCTGATTCTTTCCTAACCCCACTCCAAGCATGAAGTTCATTTTCTTGAATATGCTGGCTACTTTAGGATCTATGTAGTCCTCGTAGAGAACAACCACTTGGAATCCAGTAGGGGCATCCACCTCTTTGACAGCTTCCTGGATTGTTGAGATGACCTTACCACCTTCGACGTGAATAATAATGATCTCGCCTTCATAAGGGAATTTCACCTTTTGATGCACTATAGAAGAAACTCCTAGGGCATGGAACCATGGCCTTCCCAATAACAGTGCAAGAGTTATTGGAATGTTTGGGACAGTAAACTCCACCCAAGATTCAATTGGGCCCGTCTTCACCAGTGTTGATAATTTCCCTACTACATCCCTTATTATCTCTTCATAGGCCCTTATGACCATGTCTAACGGTTTTAGGTCCTTCGCAGTCATCCCTAGTTTAGGGAGTATGCGAGATGGACACACATTGATAGTTGACTCGTCATCACACATGGGGTTCTATTTTCTTTCACTTTTACTGCTATGTAGAGGGCCTTATTATGATCTCTTTCCTCAAGTAGTAGGTCCTCGTCTAAGAAGGTGATCATCTCAGTGGTCTTGTTAGTTACCATTTTAATCATCTCTTTAGGGATAGCTGTTGTGCTGACACTTATACTAGATAAAGCCTGGATCAGAGCCTTTCTATGGTTTAATGAATGCATCAGTAGCTCCCAAACATCAGTTGTCTTTTTCTTCTTCCTCCATCGTTCTAGCAATACGGCCACCTATCTTCAGGTGCTTGCTTCTTTTGCTTCAGCTCTTGTACCCCGGCTTCCTTACCTTTACCTGTTGGCTCAGTCCCGGAATCACCGTTTGTCGAGATGTCCTCGGCCTCGGCCTCTTGAACGTCATTCTCATTCCTGGAACTATACCAGATGTCAATAGCCATTACCGACTTATTTTCCCCCTCTTTCTAGACCTCCAAGAGACAAGGCTCATAATATCTTCGATCCAAATATTAGCTGAGAGCGACTTTGAGTATTGGACCCTAAAACCATATTTGTCTGAGCGCTGCCTAAGTAGGTCTCCACTCATATCAAGGATGTTACTCATCCTCCCATTCCTAAAAGTCGATTAAGTCTTGGATCTCGTGTTTGAGACGGTTGCACTGGTCCCTCATATGCCTGCAATATTGGTGATACTCACAATACTGACCATTGCGAGGCTTAGGACCATCTTTAAACAATTGGGGCTTAAGCTTCTTGCTCCATTTTAGTGTCAAAACACCATGGATAGTGGTGCCCCCAGCTCATTGAAGGTTTTTTATGGGTTTTTTTGCCTCGATTGTTGGCTCGGCATAAGGTAGGTCTATAAAAGAGTTTATGATCTCCTCTTCACTGCAGTTTTGGTTAATCATGGACATTTGGTTCGGGAATGGTGTATTTTTATAGCTTGGTAAGGGGTTCCTTCTAGTGCTAGGCTAGTTTAGGTCAATGAGCTTTTCGGCGTCGATGAGGTCCTGAATTTCATGCTTCAACCGGATGTAATTATTAGTATTTGTGGCCAGGTGCTTGGTGAAATTTGCAGTAAGTGTTGGGCTTGTATCTGGGTGCGTTTAGGTTCGGTGGGTTCTTTAGGGTGATAGGTTGGAGCATTGCCATTATGAACCAATCTCTCAAAGATCTTGGAGAGAGGTTACTTGAAGTTAGAAAACTTCCTCAATTGCTGCACAGTATTCACATCCAAGATCCTACTCCTTCAAGTCTAGTAATTTGCCCTTCCGCCAGTTCTCACGGTCTTTCTCTTGCCATCTCTATTTTCTCGACTTGTAGCCTGTCATCATACAAATCCATGAAGGTCTTCAGGTTCATCATCTGCAACCTTTCAGCCCATCCAAGAAAGACATTTTGGACCACCATAAGAACTTGTCCTTTTCAAAAGGCTTGTTCTTTATTAGGGCAACTTTGTTCCTCATCTGGTTAGAAAATTAGAGAATTACTCATTTGGCTTCTACTTAGTGGATTTGAGATACCTGATTGACACTTTCAAATGAGTGTTATAGTCGTACTGCTTGACAAAGGAGTTGTATAAGTCATGCCACTTAGCTTTGGTGGATTTCTCCAAACTGTGGTACCAGTTGACTGCGGGTCCTTCTAGTGACAACATGAATAACTTAACAATCTGGGTCCTACTCAGCTAAGTAGTTCCCATGATGGTCATGTAATACTTCAGATGAACTTTCAGGCTACCATTCCCGTTGAATTTGTTCATCTCGGGCATCCTGAACTTTGCAGGTAGCTTGTCTTCACCTGTCAATACTAGCTCTTCAAAATCATAGGTTGGTCCAAACCTTTAATTTCTAGCCTACCATGCATCTTGTCAAGCCGGGCACTCAGTCCACTTACAGCTTCTTTGGTGGCAAGAGCATTCTCCCTTTTAGCTTGGTCAAGCATGTACCCATTGAAATCCCAAAAGTTCCGAGTCACTCCCCTTCTAGCTGGGTCTTCGATATTGGCATTGGCATGAGGCAGCAGTGGCAGCTATAGTGGCAGCAGGAGTCTTAGCGGCAAGCATAGTCGGGTCAATAACAACAGGTGAATGAGTCGGTGCAATAGGAGCAGTAGGTGGAGCTTGGTTTGCAGTCATCCTAGCAAGGAGTTGTTGAAGTTCCTCCCGAATCACATCCCTTAAGTCTTCGATTACAGCATTCTTGAGGAACTCAACGTCTTATTCGTTAGCTCTTTTGTTGGTCATCTCTTCTTGATGTCTCGGTCTTTCTAAATGCTCTAACACAGTTCTAATTATTGGGAAAAGGGGTAGTCTTTCTAGCCTCCCACTGTCTTGCCTCTTCCAACCCACATGAGAGTTTATATGGATAAAAAAGAAAAGGTTAGTATGATGCATGCTATGCATGATGCACGTGTTATGCATAAGGATAAAAGAAAAAAAAGTTAGCACACATATAGTAGTATACTATTCATCCTTCCAACCTTATTACTCCCACACACGGTTTGTAATGAGTTTTTCTTCCCTAGGATTTTTGGCTTAGGCTTTCTATCAATAAGGATAGTAGGCTCGACACGCAAGCCATAATCTCTCAAAGCAGATTTAAATCAAATAAGGTGATGTTTCTCAGTGTAAGCATAAAGCCTGCATATTTTGAGCCTGGGGCCTAGCTCCACATTTGGGCCAAGACCTTTCAATATTTAGGCTTGAAATACTTACAAGGAAGAACATCTCATATAGCAAGCAACAAGGTACCTATGGAAGATTACTACGATCATTACCATGAGCTGAGTCTTGGATAAGGATAAAAGGCTCCCACAAGCAAAAAGTGTTCTTCCTTGGCTCCTCTCCCCACTCAAGGGTCCATATGACGAAGAAAATACACTCATTACTTGTGAGTGATGGTAACCAGTATCGTAATTCTAGGATTATAGTGGAACCAAAGAACCACTAGCCAACGCCATCAGGGCTATAGGGACCCAAGTGTGGGTGGCAGTTTCGGGTGTGCACCAAATGTCTTTAGCGACTACGGTACTGTAAGGCTTTTCAACCTAATCGAAAACACAATAACTAATCATTAAGATTAGCATGAAGATGGGAGTCGCCACCAGAATAATTACTGAGATACTCTTACTAATGATTGGCGTTTCTCAAATTCCATAAGGAAGCTTACGCTATAGAGTCCAAAGATGGATCTAGAAGCCAACTTCTTTATTTGTGTATATTAGTCTTTAAATTTATTGTTTAACAAAGTATGGAGAGTCCTAAAACTATACAGAGGCGGAGAATACATCGAATATTGCCAAAAATAAAAAAAGTATGGGTGTCTAGTTTGGTCAGCTGACCGACTATGCATGAAGAGTCGATTGACTCTGGGGTCCCAAGGCAGGTTTTATTTGATTCCTTCAATCATCAATACAATCTCACATCCCCATAACCGATTTCCACATGCACAAACGTTAAAAATTAATTAGAATGAGATAAAATGGATGGAAAAATCAAAATAAAAGTTATAGAGGCTAAATAAAATCCAAAATCTTATGAACTAACAGAAGATTATCACAACAAAAAGAACCATATTTTATCAGGCTTAATTACTTAATCATATTAACAAAGGGATCTACATTCTAACTCTATAACATGTTTTTAATCAAATCTTAAACTCTAATTGGCAAAACATCAAATCTAAAGAAATCTAGTTCTTAATATCATATTCAAAATCCAAAAAAAATAATCTAATCATAGTTATCAAAGATCAAAATCCTAATCATGCTTCTAAGAACAAATAATGTAAAGAAACATAAAAGGAATGAAAGAACCGATATTTATGATGGATGTAGATATATGGTGGAAGGAACCCTCAAGTTGTCACTGTGGATATTAGATATGAGTCTCAGACGATGAGGAGGCAGTTAATTAAAAACTGGATAGGAATCCAAAGCTAGATTTGACTTTGTGAAATCTTCTGTCGATTGAAAAGAAGTTTTCAAAAATGAACTTTCTTAAAGTGATTTGTTTTCTAAAATCACTCTTTCTTAAGTGGCTTGGGTCTTCGAATATTAACTATGATCATCAGTGCAATTCTTTTCTTTTGATTTTCTCTATTTTCCTTCTTTCTCAATGTTTTTTCTTTCTTGATCTCACTTCTAATCAAATTTTAATTCTTATCTTCCTCCTTGAAACTTTAGACGCCTCTTACTATTTATAGAGATAGGGTTTCAAAGGAGATCCTAGAAAAAGGGAAAATTTTTAGGAAATACCGATAAATATTTATTTTATTTATTTAAAATTTAAGTAATTATTGATAAAACAATGATTATCGTCAAAGAAACCTTTTAGAATCTGTATCTAAAAATAAAATTGTCCGATAAAATGACATCGGGTCTCAAAATCCGATTGGATCCATGTAGAGCGATTGGCTCTATAGAGAAAGTTTTGAAATTTGTATTTTAGTCTCTGTTTTTATAATAATTACCATTTTAACCCTCAAGTTTAATTTTTTCTACCAATTAGGTCCAAATTGATTTCAAAAAGATACTTTCAGCTAGATTGACCTTGACCCTAGCCTCGGATTCGCCTATTCTTCATTTCCCAAGACCCGAAAAAGTAATAACTCTCATCATAGGATTTTCTATTTTTTCCCTCGATATCTGTATCCGTAAAAGGGATGCTGACAGTAGGTGAAAAATATTAAAAAAATTTAAAATTGGTTAATTATAAAAAAATATAAAATTATAAAAAATAAAAATATAATAAAATAAAAATTAAAGTGTTTCTAAAAAAATTTTAAAAAATCATGTATCAAGTATAAATTCCTCTTAAAAGATATAAAACTATTTAAATTCATAAAAATTGCACATACTAATTAACTAGTAAGCCCAACTCATTTAGATAGTCTGGCTAAATTTTTATATTAAAAATTTTGTCAAATACTAAATAATAATGGACCCACTAAAATATTAAAAAATAATGGACCCACTAACTTAGAAAAAAAAAAAAGATTTAACTCATTCAGTACCTCTTATAGTATGTTATTTTTCGAAAGGGCATCTATGCACTACGTGCACTCTAGAATCTGCACACATTGAACATGATTGACACTTGTTATAAGAAGAGGCTGCTGTATTTACTTTTCCACTCCTATTTCCTTTAACATTCCCTATTCCCACTCAAAAATTGTTAAATCATCACTTAAAAATGTCCATGACAATATGTTTTCAACAGGCATGGAGTTGATTATACATTGAGTTAAATTGGAAAGCTGATTTGATGGTTGCTGAGATCTTAATTTAGCATCCAATGCTTTTGCTACAATACAATTTCTTTTCATATTTTGTTTGTTTGTTTCTGCTAGGAGCAAGAAGATGAGATTCCTAGTGATGTTTGGAGAAAGAAAAAAACAGTGATACATATCTTCCATTGGCTATTCAACATTTTTCTTGCACATTAATCAGTGATGATAGAATATCAATTTTCCTAAATATAGATCTTCATCATTTTTAAAGTAGGTAACATAGATGTCATTGTGATGCATGCATGAGAGCTGATTTTCTTTTCCTAAACAATGGTAAAGGAATGGCGCCCAAAGTACATAGGCAAACACAAATTTGAGCCCCTAAAGTCCTGAATAATAAAAATATTTTTAGAATTGGAAATTTTTAAGGACCCAATTGTATTTAAATTAAGTTGAGGAACTTAATTCGAAGAACATGCAAAGTTCAGGAGCTCAAATACTTTGTTAGTTCCAGTGTTAGTCCATTTGGTGGAACTTGGAGGTGGGAAAATTACAAGATGGGGACTTATTTTTATTTAATATTTTTTAAATGTTGGAGATTAATTTTATTTAATTTTAAATTTTTTTTTATAAATTATCATTTTTATGGTTGGTGTAAGGAAATTATTATTTCATTTCGTTCATTCTATCGAGTTCTCATGAGCAAAAATAGAAAAGATAGAAAATATAATAAAAGATTGAAGAACTTCTTAAAATTTTAGTCTCTATTGAAAAATTACATGAAATATATGGGTAATATTTATTCTTTCTTCTATTTATATTATCAATAGTTATAATATTTGGCCCCAAAGCAACTTTCGGGTTCAGCCATAGGTTAACAAGATTAAATAATTAAATCTTAAATTATATTTTTAGAATCTTAAATTTTAAAAATTTAAAAACTTAATAATTAAATAATCAATATTAGGAAAAGGAATTTATTGTAAATTTAGGTTATTCAATTATATACTATACATCTAAAGGATACTTTTAGTCTTGAATAATAAAAATATTCTTAGAATATATAATATAAATACAAAAACAATTTTAACAAACATATTTAGTTCTTCTATTCAAAAAATAAATAAAAATATAAAATAAAAACAATAACAACCACCTCTTTTAGTGATCAAAATTGTATTTACCATGCCAATGGAGCTCCTTTTTCTTTTTCCTGAAACAAATTTTGTTGACACAATATTGGACAACTACCACTCAAAAATAGCATTACAAATTATCCTAGATTTGGTGGTTGATATCTCTAAGTCCAAACATCAATTGTAGTCCAATCAATTCAACTAAATCATTTAGGAATTATTTTCTTAATTAATGTGAGGCCAAGAAGTTTGATAATAATAATAATAATATTGGATTAGTGTTTTCTTTCAAATTGGTTTGTTGGGTAGCAGAATTCCAAAAATAATTTACATTAGTACTCTATTTGATTCAAATTATGTGAATAACTTATTTCATTTATAATTAGATTTTAAATAGAATTTGTTTGTAAATAGTTTGTTTTTTCTTTTTGGGTTTGGTGTGAGATATAATAAATACAAAATTTATAAAGTTGAAAATAAGAGAGAAAAATAAAAAAGGAGAGATGAATAAGGAAGAAAATAATAAGAAATAAAGAGTGTATTAAGTTAAAGGGAGCTTTTTTATGATAAAGAAATAATCTCAAAATATAAAAATTCATTTAAATAATTTATCAAATTATTTTTTTAGTTACAAACTAATTCAGAAATTTAATGACATAAATTATTTTTAAATAAAATTCAAATTTTATTATGAAATTAATTTATATCAAAGACAGAGTTGAATGATTGATCATAATTTGAGCAGCTTCTTGTTGTTACTAGATTTTCTGCTCCACATGCTACACGTATATGCCTTTTAATTATTAAGAGCCTTTTTGTTTTTTTTTTTTTTTCTTTTTTCTGTGTCCCTATTTTGTATTCATGTTTTGGATGTCACATGTGTTTGGGGTCGCACAAGAAAATTATTAGTCTTTTGGAATTTACTGCATTTCAGCAGTGTTCCAAATTCATGTATTTCCAAAGGTTCTTCTGAGAAATTTGCCCTGATGATGCCACTTTGGAACCAACCCAAATACAACCATGAAAGTTCAGTTTTCTTAGTTTCAGTTCAGAAACTGAATGATTTTGGTTCGGTTCTGATTGAATCTATTTCCGAATTATTTTTAATTTTTTTATTGAAAGCTAAAATAAAATAATTTAAAGCTATCATGCTAGGTTTGGCAATTCCATATCTGTTTGGTATCTATATTAAAGCTGCCCACAAGTTGGGGTTGAGATCTATACCTTATTAATTTGTTTAAAATTATTATTATTCTTTTAAAATAGAAGAGTTCGAATTGAAATTTGATTTTGACGGTTTAGACGTACTTTAATCATTAGCTATATTTGTGATATTCTTTGAATTCATGTGAAACAATCCTTATTTGTGTTTGGTTTTATACTATCTCTCCACTAATTTTTTACACTAATTGCTCCTTATAACTTATTTCTTACACTAATTATAATCTCTTTTATTCAAAGTTAAGACAGTAAAAAAAATAAATTGATTAAAATATTTTAATTTAATTATTAGATTTATTATTAAATATCAGACTTGTCTAAAATTATTTTTTTATCAAAAAAAATTTTAGTGTTCATACAGAAATTTAAAAAATAACATTTTATTACTTGCTCTAATTTTTTAGCGTATTTTAATCCTAGTAAAATTTAAACATTTTAAATTACTCATAGTTAGCAAAATAATGAAAATTCGTTCACTTTAACTTTAGTTCATTAAAATAAAATAAATATTCTTCTAATTATTAATTTTATTACACTAGAATTGTAATTTTGATAAAAGCTTAAGAATCAAATAATTTATTATCAATTTAATTCTTTATTTTATTGATTTTTAAAATACAAAAATATTTCAGTACAATAAATAAATATAAAAAATAGCTTATATATTATAGCAAAAATGGAGAGACAAATAGTATAAAACCAAACTCAAATAATGGTTTTTGACAAAATTTTGACCAAGGGACTCTTTAGTATGGAATTACAAAATAAAAAAATATATATAATTTTTAAACGTTAAGGGATAAATAATGAAAAATACATAATTATATAATAATTACCCCTCGGTTCTTCATGCTCCCAATCCTCTTTAAAATACAAATTCTAGTAAAGAATCCCATCCAATTAAGAAATAAACAAATATAAAAGACAACCAATATATAGAAAATGAAACTTTTTATCTTTTTCCTCTTTTTGAGCATTATGAGGTTGAACAAGCTCCAATTTTTGTTAGGTTAGGATCACCAATTAGCTAGATTGCCTTTGTGTCATCCTTTCTGGATATTTTTATTTTCCTACCAATGTTTAATCATATAAAGTGATATTTTCTTTTTCTCTTTTTCATTTTTTTCTTTCTGTATTTTTGGAATATGAGTGTCCAACTTGTTATAATTGATCCTATTAATAATACAGAGAGTAGGTCTGTCGTCTTGATAGAGATGATTTTTTACTTCGTCGGGTATTTATTTTAATATCTGGAACACGAAATATATGAATAGATTATAAAGTATTAGAACTATGATTCATATTTAATATTCAGATTCTGTAACCAGATTCTAAAAAATTTCAAAAAATGAAAGTTTAAAATTCTAGGGATCCATTAAAAAGATACAAATGTTAGAGACTGCAATTTTTGTAATCTAAAGTAAATGAAACACATATTGGGAAAAGAAAAAAATGCAGAAGCACAAATACAATAAGAATTAAGAAAAGAAGAATATAAAGAATAAAAAATAGAAATATAAAAATTTTAATTTAAGAGAAAGGGCCATATAGCCTTTGGACTAACAGAAGGTTGCTCTTGTATTCAACTCAGAGAATAAAATCGGATTGTAGACAAAAGATATTCCGTATTCGAATAACCACAAATTTTAAATTATTTTCTCTGTTTCATAGTAGAGACATATATTTCTTTGCAATAATGATGGAAAATAATAATAATAATATTTACAGAAATTGATAGCAAGAGCTGCATGCTCTTATCCTTTTTGTTTGGGTCCCAAACAAGCAGATTTGACAAATATTCTGTTCTCTCATCATGCATTATTGTTATTCTCTATTATGCTTCCTATTTTTTGTCTTTATTTTCATAATAAATATATACATATATATATATTAATTAGATTATAATGTTGATAATTAGTAACTAATGATAATCGAGCTCTTTGCACAATTAAAAAGGTTCCCATAATTGATGAGGAATTAGTAGTAAGTGATCACTAATACTGAATGAAATAAATAAATATGATAATTAAGTATAAGAGTTTGGATAAAAATAAAATATTATTTTTATTGATTTAATTACGAGAGTGAGTGAGTGAGTAAGTGGGCGGATAACAAAATGCGACCCTCCTCTAATGTCTTTTGTAGAATTAAAAGAGCAATGGTGGAGCCAGAGGGACCAATAGGGGCCATGGCCCTCCCTATAACTTGGGTATTTAGATAACTTTTTAGTTTTTTATTTTATTTTATTTTTTTGTAAATTATATTTATTTTATATTTATTAGAGTTAGATTTTTTTTTAATGGAATTGGACGAC
The DNA here is from genome assembly GCF_019578655.1 of Ricinus communis. Classification (NCBI taxonomy): domain Eukaryota; kingdom Viridiplantae; phylum Streptophyta; class Magnoliopsida; order Malpighiales; family Euphorbiaceae; genus Ricinus; species Ricinus communis. Next base: position 9,906,187 of record NC_063264.1, on the reverse strand, counting down.
TTTAACTCTGCCAAATAAGCTTTAATTTTTAAGTTGGTTTATTTATTATGTAATTAGATAATTTCTAAAAAAGTTGACTTATTTTAAATTTTAAATAGAGAAAATTTATGCTTTTTAAAATTTAAATAAAAAAAGCTCTTCCATTAAAAAAATTAAATATTTTAAATTATTATAAAAATGTTAAAGTTGAAAACTTAAATCTTTTTAAAATTAAATTCATATTTTCAGGATTAAACTCTCATACACATATATATATATATAGCAAACCGTACACAAAGATAAGGCATTTTTTATTTTTATAGAAACTTTTGTATCAGAAATAATAGTATCTCCAATTATAGCCCCTCTGGGATGTAAAATATATCTCTTCTCACCATCCCTATAGGGTATGAGACAAATATATGCATTTCGATTAAGATCATATTCTATGGTTACGATTCTCCCTTATATGTCCTTTTCATTCCGTCGAAAATCAATTTTACCGTATAAAAGTTTATGACCTCCTCCTCTATGCCTTACAGTAATGATTCCTCTGGCATTACGGCCTTTACCACAAAGATGTAAACCAGTCACATTCATTAGTGGAAGTGAAACAAAAAAGTTTTGTTACACTGAATTTTTTCTAAAAGAAAATGTTTTTATTGAGGAAACCTATCAGTAAGATGTGATTTATACCAATCTTCTTAACTGTAGATTTTTCTAGAGAAGAGAAAGAAAAAAGGATGTTTGATGTTTCAACTTCAAGCATTCTGAAGATCAAAAGAAGGCCTAACAACTAGGCATTATAAAAAATTAATCTCAAAGTTCACCACTGAGCATTACTACTTTTAAATCATTACACAAACAATAAAATCAATACTAATTCTAAATCTTACTCAAAGCACTTTCTCAAAAAGAAAAGAAACCTCTTACTCAAAGCACATGGAGAGACTGGAAATCAAACAAAGGAATGACCCCACTTTGCTGTTGGGTTGGTTTTGATTTGTTTTCTTTTTTTAACTCAAATTAAGCAAAGAAGGTTAAAAGAAAAAGGGATTGATGAAAAAGATTCTTTATGTACTAGAAAATTGACAGCTAACAATAGCAAGGATCTTAATATTGATGTAGATGAAGCCATTCAGATCGGCTATATCTTGACAAGGAGATTTCAGTATTGCTCTTGTATTTGTAGGTGGTCCTCCACTCCCATCTTTTCCTTTGCCTCAATCTTCATGCTTCATAATGAACTTCTTTGATATATCTTGTGTACACACAAGGTATCAAAGGACTCATTAGTTTGTTTTATCCTTGCTAATTAGCTTTGATTTCTATTATATTCTTAATTTTATAAATGTAAAAATCTCGCTCCTTATAATTTTGTTGAATATCTATTGAGATTATTATTAGTTATTAAAAAAATAGATTTTGCTCGTTGTAATTATAAATAAATTTACTGTACATATAAATTGTTGCTTATAGGTAGAACACAATATATGACGCACAGATTATATTTTTACATTTTTCTAGGAGAGCTGAACCATATATATGTCACTTACTATGTTAAATAAACATTAAAATAAAAGAGATATGTCACCTTTATTTTATTTTATTGTTCTTTTTCACTAAAGGGTCAGAAAACTATGTCATATATATATATGTAAAGATATTCATATATGTTATAAAATTGTAAAAATAAAAGGTATTAATCCATTAATTTCACTTTAAAAATATAAAAAAATAGGAGGTAGACAATCCGAGTGCGAGCAAAGTATTTTCTTGACGAGTGACCATTTTACATATTATTTAAAATATATAAAATAGACACAAAGTTACAAGTATATATGAATATATATATATATATATATATATCTCTAAAGCTTGCATGATTCATGGCATAATACAATATGGCACAAGACCAGCCTATGGTTATGGCTAGCTAGACTATATCTATCTATGTGTGTGTTGCAATTATATAAAATTTTCTTGTCCATTAATGTAATAATTTCTCGTGGCATAGTACAAATTTCCCTTCAATTATAATCACCCATCGTCTTATGTACATCAAAGAAGAGAGAGAGAGAGAGAGAGAGAGAGAGAGGTTCAAGTGGGTGAAGGTCGTTTTGTAGTAATGGTGGTACTGTGTGGTATATATATATATATATAAATATGCATGCGTAGGGATAGGAATAGGTATAAATGAAATGAAGGTGATATAATTGAAGAAGAAGAAAACAAAAAGGACGAAACTGCATGGAAGCTGTGTTCTTGGATGTTATTTACTTGTGAATGAGACTTGTAACGGATTTATATACCACATCTCCCTCTCCTCTCGCCATATGCCCGGCCAAAGCATGTTCATTTCTTTTGTCCTTTCTTTTGGTTTTAATTGCCCTCTCCAACTTCCTACAATATCCTCTTTCTATATATATATATATATATATGTATATATTATACTATTTTTCATGTCTTCTTCTAATTAATACTTCTTAATATAAATATAAATTAAATAGTTTTTTTATTTATCTATAAAAGGCCTAATATGCCGTTGGCTACATAACATGAAGTAGACATCTCGTTACACTCGCCATAAAGGCGAAATCTCACCTAATGCAGAGGCGGGAGCTTAAACTCAAGACTTCCAACCCCCCACAGCAACGCACTTACCATTTAAGATAGGTCTCAATTAAAAAATTAAATAGTTTATATATATGGCACTCATTAATTTCTTTTTGATTTCCCCTTTTTTTTGGTGGTACGTAGGTTGTGGTTGTACTTGTGATATTGTAGTTTAAGAGGGAGAATTTGCAAAAGGAAGACAAGGAAAGGAGACAGACATCAAAGTAAAATGATGTGAAAGCAGACATCAACGTAAATCTTTATTTGTTACTTTTACCCTTCAATATATATATATATATATCAACTTCTGTGGTATGATTCACGTGTTACTTTATTAATCTATTGTTTTCGTTCTCAAAAGAAAAAGGAATCCTTTCTTCTTTAAACTAATAACTTAAATGAAATAACTGATTATTTAATATTATAATTATATGAATATCATAAATATTATAATTTTAATTTTTTATATTTCTAATACAAATAAAAAATAAAAAAATGTATAAATGATGTGTTTATTTTTAAATGTAAGAGTTATTTTCACTTCACAAATATAATTACATCCCAGTTGTTTTTATTTATATAATAGTCTCCAGTTTAAAGATTTCTAATTTATATAATGGTCTCTGGTTTAAGAATTTCTAATTTCATTTATTAAATTTTAATAAATCTATACATATTAGTAATTTTATAATTCTCATTAAATATAGTGACCTAATTTATTTAGATCAACATCTTTAAAACAAAAATGTTAAAAATCCTAGTTTCATATATTTTACAATTTTACAATTTATATTATATTATATTATTGAATAAAAAAGAGGATAGACAAGCAATAGTGCAATACTTTCTGAAAATCTTTGTACGTTAGTTCTGCAGCTTCGTAGACAATATAAACAAAGTTTTGTTTATATTTATCATCAATAAATTACGATTGGATTTGAATTTTATATAAAAAAATATTATTTTAGAAATTTTATTTATATTATTACCAATTTAAAATTTAATAAATTAATTAAACTAGAAAAGATTTTATTATTTTATCTATATACCTTTTCTAGTTTAAATTCTTTTTATGTACGGCAACGTGTTAAACTTTTGATGTGGCAGTTGATGGGCGATATGTTGCGAGCAACGTGGCACAATGGTAGTCAAAGCACGTATAACGGACAATGCCAGCAAGGAAGCAAGACAAAGTATTTTTGGACGTTTATGTCTAATAAAAAAATGATAAAGGAAGAGAATAATTACAAGAGAAATGAAAATAATAATAATATTAACGAATATAAAAATATAAATAAACTTAATTATGGCCTAACACATTAATTAAGACCTGATACATTTTTGGTTTTATACATGTTCATTTTTCCAAATTATTGAAGAACCCACTTTCAGTGCGAATTGGGTTCCATGCATTTGTTTTATTTATCATATATCACAATTTTTGTTTGAGTGATATTAATTTTGTGATTTGAAAATAACCGTTTAAATCAATTTAAGAATTAAATATTTTATATGTTGAATAAAAAGTTTCAGCCATTTATATTAAATCTTATAATTTAAAGTTTAAGATTTAAATTTTTTTATCTTAAATCATTTAAAAGTATATATTTTTTTATTAATTCTCATAAATTATGCTTTGAGTTTTATTCTTTTATCAAGCCAGCATATACCCTTAAGAACAAAATAACTCTCATTACAATTAAAGAATTTGTGAAATATTATTTCTACTTGTTTAGTGTCTTTGAAAATATTCATCAAAGGCAGGGGGGCTTCCTAATTTTGGCTTCAACACCAAATAAAAATCTAAGAACACGACAAGCTAATTAATCGATTGGCATTTGAAAAATCTTTCCTACAAGGTATATGATTAGTGAACTGTTACCTCAAATGAGAATCATTTCTAAATATGCTTACTGAAACGATGAATTTAGTGCAAGAGAAATTCTTAAAATAGATAATCCACTCTATGATTCGTTGTTGCATTTGATAAAAATAAGCACATAATAGTGATATTTTTATAATAATTGTTTTATATTATAAATATATATTAAGAAAAAAATATTAATAACATAGCATCATCATTGATTGATGTAAATTATTTTTATTAAATATCTATCAATAACCCGATAAACATAACCTATTTAGAAATTTAATTAAAAAATATATATTGTTTTGATAATCCATACGCTTTATTATTTTTAATGAAAAAAAAAATATTTGTTATATGATTTTTTTAGTGTATTTTCTCTATACATATCATAAAATATGTGTAAATCATTCAATATCAAAATATAAAATATTCTTATATATATTTTACTCTTTTATTTATTATGGTATTTACACTAAGTTTATATAGAAATCTTTTTATATATATATTATTTTGTTAATATTTATTTAATTTTTAAAAATTTAATTACTTATTATAATATTATCCAGATAAGTTATTCCACCGATTATTTTGTTTATATAGATAATAGGACAATCTGATGCATTTCACGAAAAAATTATCCGTACGCACCTTTATGTCTTAAAATTCTACAAGTTCCAACTAGAATACAAAAGCTATTACAATGCTCTAAAAAAATCTAACATAAACTCTAAACTCACAACTCCAACTCTTCTATTACCAACCAAGCACGCCTTTCTGTTTCTCTCCATCCTGTTCTTTCTCTTTCTCTCATGGCTAGTGATAATCAAGAAACATCACGTGCAACGCACATGCAATATTATACAGATGACGACGATAGCGAGAACGGAGGAGGCGGTGGCGGAGAAGAGGAGGAAGAAGATGAAGGAGAGGAAGAGAGCACGCGCGATTGCAGAAATACCCTTTTCATGTGCGGTGCTGGTCTTGTTCCTAAACGAAGTGGTGGGTGGTCTTTAGGGCAAGTTTTGGACCCTAGAGCGAAATGGGTTCAAGAATGGAATAGGGGTTTTCTTCTTGTTTGTGCTACTGGGCTTTTTGTTGATCCCCTCTTCTTCTATGCTCTCTCTGTTAGTGATACTTGCATGTGCCTCTTCATTGATGGATGGTTCGCCTTAACTGTAACGGCTCTCCGGTGCATGACTGATGCCTTGCACGTATGGAACATGTGGCTGCAGCTTAAAATGGCCAAAAAACCATCTATTGGAGGTGGTATCGGTGGTGATTATGGAGATAGAAGTGGACCACGGTTTAGTAGCCCTAGCTCAGTGGCCCTGAGATACTTGAAGGCAAAGAAAGGATTTTTCTTTGATCTGTTTGTTATTCTTCCTCTCCCGCAGGTAATTAAACATTTTTTTTTTGTTCAACTACTTTAATTGGTAATTAAAAGAGAATAATCATATATACTTAACATTATCAACTAATCATCATCATAAAGATTACTCGCATAATAACAATTGGGTACAACAATACATGAGTACATAGATATGACCTATGGTATATTTATTTGGTGAAGGTTCATTTGTCTAGTAGTGTATTAAGAGGTCACAAATGGTTACCATTAGTTGGTTTTATGCATGCAAGATAACTGCTATGAATTGCAGAGCTCTATGTCAGTTAGCTATGAATTGCAGGGCTCCATGTGAGTTAGCTATGTCGTTTCTTTCAGATAAGCAAAAGGGGCATATTAGGAAAGAGTAAACCAACAAGGGGGTTACCGTTAACAATATGCCTACTCTATAAACTAAGCCTCTCTCTTTTTCTGGTCCTGAAACAGTTTTGATAGGCAATATAAGCAAAATGATTTCTTTCAATTTTAACCAAAGAGAGGGGGGCAAAAGGCTATTCGGGTTATTTTCCTTTGTAACTTTTCTTTTGTTCATTTTTTATTTATTTATGATAGGCGCAACCGATAGTTGCACTCTCAACCATTTTTAAAGGGAAAGTAATTCTAACCATTTTTTTATATGGAAAAGTACAAGATTTGATTTCGTAGTCCAACCTTTTCACATAAAGGGTTATGGGTCATTTATTTTGTAAAAGTTATACTCGATAGTTAAACCGTTAACAATTTGTATTTAAATTCACTAACATCGTTAATTCGATAATTATAGCTTATTCATTCATGAATTACTTGTAATTCTGCAACTATTCTACTCCTTTTCTTGGAATTTAGAGAAAAATTGGAGAGATAAAATAATCTTACAACTCAATTTTATTTGAATTTTAAATAATTTTGGCAAATTTTTTATGAGAACTTTAAACTTCGCCATCAATCTAATAAAACTGATTTGCAGTTATTAGACTCTTTTAAAATTTAATTGCCAAAACTATCGATTACTTTTTTTAAATTCAATTGCCAAAACTACTAATAAAATTAATGAACTTGAATACAAATTGCTAATAATGTACATCGTATCATAAAAAACACTACAAAAATTTTAAAATACATATACTTTCCTTTTTTTATATTCACTATTAATGAATAATGTAGAGAATAAAATTTGAAGTTGAACACGAAATCTCTTTTTCTTAAGAACAAAATATATATATATATATATATATATATATATTATGAATTTTGGTCGAGAGCATAAGAAATAAGATAAAAATATAAATAGTCATTATATTTTATATTTTATTTTATTTTTATTATAAAATTTTAATTTAATCATTTTATAAATGAAAGATTACTATATAGTAAAAATAGTTTATAAAAAAAATAAAAAAATAAAAAAAAATAAAAAAAAAATTTATAACTAAAATAACGTTAAATATTAGTTATTTCCATTATTATTCGGTGAAACATGATCAGACCAAGTATTTTCTCCCACCACCACATGCACACATATCCAACATCTTTTGTATTTCAAGAGCATGTTTCATTAAAACCCACCTCCAATTTTCTTTGAAATTGTGCAACAGGCAACATAAAGCCAATAATCCTCTCCTTTCTTAATTAACGAAACCCACCCCACTTCTCCAAATCCAATTACACTATATATCATTCACTCAATTGTCTCAGGTCATAATCAGAGAGCCTAAGATATTTGAAGAAAACGCATAGTGACATGATTAGGACAGTACAATATTTTATAAATCCACGCTCATTTTTAATCACAAACAGATCGTATACATCGTACCAATCACAAATTAGTCCGACTTGTTATCATGTTATAATAAAGGTGAGCAATGATAATGTACCTTCCTTTGTGTCATTTTCTGGTTCATTATAATTGGGTTTTAGAATAGAGTTCGTCATATTACATGTATTTTTATCTTTTTCTCCGTAAGTTTTATCATTGCAGAAGTATGATAAACAGCAACATGATTAATAATAATATATTGCAGATTATATTATGGGTGGCAATTCCCTCGTTGCTGGAAGGAGGATCAGTGACTGTAGTGATGACAATATTTTTGATCATATTCCTCTTCCAATATCTTCCAAAAATCTACCACTCGGTTTGCCTCCTTCGACGAATGCAGAACCTCTCTGGCTACATTTTTGGAACTGTTTGGTGGGGAATTGCCCTTAACATGATTGCTTACTTTGTTGCATCTCATGTAAGTTCACCCTTTTTCTCTTTAACTATGATATAACACCTAAATTTTTATTCTCTTTTACCTATTTCTTTTTTCTTCCTCTTTCCTTGTCCGTCACTTGCAATTGTGCCTGTATTAGTAAATATGCTGTGTTGTTTTGGTGATCCTTTAATGCTGCTTTTTCTGATACTTATATAAAAAGAGAAAAGAGGAAAGATGAGTAAGAGATTACATGTTCTATCCACTGACTGAACAGCATAAAGAGTTTGCACGCAATTCACACATAATCCCGGAGTCTCTACTCTAAGACTGAAAAAAAAATATTATTATTGATGTGATGGGAGTCTAAAAAGCCTTTTTTTTTTCTTTTTTTTTTTTTGTCCCCTCTGTGAGCATTTACCTGTTACACTTAAATTCTAGTGCCATGGAAGAAATGAAATTTCAATTTTGTCATTAAGTAAGATATTTTTGCATGGCATAAATGATTAGTGAAGGTCCACCTATCACGAGTAGGAATTAAACAAAACATCATTTTATTCTATAATAGCTAGAAATTAATATGCATTTCAGTAGTTAAAACCATTTTTTAAGTTTCTCCTAAAAAAAAGGTAATACGAACCTATTTTGCTTTCTTGTGCAGGCAGCAGGTGCATGTTGGTACTTACTAGGAATACAAAGGACTGCAAAATGTCTGAAAGAAAAATGCAGAGAAACACAGGGTTGTGGGTTGAGGTTATTGTCTTGTAAAGAACCCATTTACTATGGAACAGCTAGCAAGGTGAGAGATGGAGCAAGGCTGGCATGGGCAGACAACAAGGTAGCTAGGGCTACATGCTTAGACAGTAGTGATAATTATGACTATGGAGCCTATAAATGGACTGTTCAGCTTGTTACAAACGGGAGTAGATTGGAGAAAATACTATTCCCTATCTTTTGGGGCCTAATGACCCTGAGGTATTGTTGTTCTTTTCTACCCTTCTCTGAAAAAGAAGAGAAACAAAATCAAAATTATTATCTTCTCTAATGTTACACAAATTTCTGAGCATTAATGTGTTATATGATCAGCACTTTCGGCAACCTGGAGAGCACAACAGAATGGTTGGAAGTTGTTTTTAACATCATTGTCCTGACTAGTGGACTCCTTTTGGTCACCATGTTGATAGGAAATATAAAGGTAACAACAATTTAATTAAATAACTATTTGTCAATAATTTTATATCTCAATTTGAATGTGGTTGATCAATCATTCGTGCATATAGGATAAGCATCATTACTTATAGGTTTAAATTTACAAAGAAGACAAAGGAAAAAAATGTTAGAAAATAAAAAAGAAAGGACAAGAATCGAGTCCTTGTGTTTCTCATTTGCATGATTCACAACATGTCGGGTGCTTCTTTTTGTTAACAAGGAGCGGTCAAGATGTATAAATAAAAGATGATCCCATGGGGTCCTCGTTCATCATGTTGTAAGAAAATAATGCATGTGCAGCATTGTTTCTTTTTCTTTTTCTTTGGTCACTATTGAATGGACCTTTTCGAAACTTTTGTTTATGATTTATACAGTAAATATAATTAATGAAGGTTGATTTTTGGGCATGAAGGTTTTCTTGCATGCAACAACATCAAAGAAGCAAGCAATGCAGTTGAAGATGAGAAATATAGAATGGTGGATGAGGAAAAGACGCCTGCCTCCAGAGTTCAGGCACCGTGTTCGTAACTACGAGCGGCAGCGCTGGGCAGCAATGCGCGGAGTCGATGAATGTGAGATGATCAGAAACCTCCCTGAAGGACTTAGGAGGGATATCAAGTATCATCTGTGCCTCGATTTGGTTAGGCAGGTAATGATTTAACAATTTGGACTTCTCTTGGCTGCTCACAGGAAATGACTGATACTAGTGAAATAGTTTAAAATTATAAATATTACCGGATACTTTTATATATATATATATATATATATATATAAGTATCTTACATTTTAATATTAGATGATTCACATATGCTTATTTATTTGAAATTAATAAGTATAAATCAATAATCTTAAATATTTGATGTATAGATATGTACATATATCTGAATTATATAAAAAAGTTTCAATATATAAAATTTGAATTGGGCTAGTTTTGCGTCGCTCTGGCTATCATTTCCCCTCCAAATGATGCTTGATACATGGAAACTTACATTTTTCAGAGTAGTGCTTATCATATCTCTACAACTTCAAATCTGTTTCAGGTACCACTTTTCCAACATATGGATGACCTAGTCTTAGAGAACATCTGTGACCGTGTGAAGTCCCTCATTTTCACAAAAGGAGAAACAGTAAGTTCCAATTAATAACATACACTAATAACAATTTTCAGGGCAGCATTCTATAAATTTATAGGTAATCACATAATTTCTGGTCTTTGTAGATAACAAGAGAGGGAGACCCTGTGCAAAGAATGCTATTTGTAGTAAGGGGTCACCTACAGAGTAGCCAAGTGCTTAGAGATGGTGTGAAGAGCTGCTGCATGTTAGGGCCTGGAAATTTCAGTGGAGACGAGCTGCTATCATGGTGTCTGAGACGACCCTTCATCGAACGCCTACCACCATCTTCATGCACTCTAGTGACCCTCGAGACAACAGAGGCATTCGGGCTGGAAGCTGAAGATGTGAAATATGTGACGCAGCACTTCAGATACACATTTGTTAACGAAAGAGTGAAGAGAAGCGCAAGATATTATTCACCTGGGTGGAGAACTTGGGCAGCTGTGGCAATTCAGTTGGCTTGGAGAAGGTATAAGCATCGACTGACACTTACTTCACTGTCATTTATAAGGCCTAGAAGACCATTATCAAGATGTTCTTCCTTGGGAGAGGATAGGCTTAGGCTTTATACTGCTCTGTTAACTTCGCCAAAGCCAAATCAGGAAGATTTTGACTTTTGAAAAGTTTGAAATAATAGTAATAATATTGATAGTAATAACAATAATCATATTAATAATATGTGTGGATTATAAAATTATTTATTGGTTTCAAAAAATAGAACCAGTTTTTGTTTTTGTTTTTGTTTTTTGGCCTAATGCATATGTAGCACCCTGAACTTTACTTGATTGATCATTTGGCACTCTGAACTTTCGTTTTAACCATTTAGACACTTCAATCGTCTTTTTTTTCTTTTTAACAACAAGCCACTGAAATGTTGACATGTCATTGCGCGTGAAAACACCAAAAAATGAGCAAGTGAAAATGTAGTTTATGATTTTTTAATAAGAAGAAAAAGTACATGTCAATAACAACAAGAATTCAACGGCTATATTCTTTTTCCCAATTTGCAAATAAAAGAACAGAAATTGGCCACAAAAATTTCTTATTTCCAAAGAACAAATTCAAAGCAAAAGTTGAAACCTTCATCTTCTTCCCGAATTCGTTAGCTATAAATTTCTTCTGAAAATCTTCTTTTTGTGAACAATATTTTTTTTTTCAATTGAAAACCCTAAATTTATGTTGAAAGGGAAAACCTTCCTCCTCATTATGTAATTCCTCAATGCAATTGTGGTGAAGAAGCCGAGTTCAAGATTTCTTGGACTGGATCGAACCTAAAAAGGAGGTTTCTTGGATTTAGAAATTTTGGGGTAAGATTAAACTTTAGAGTTTAATGATTTAGGGTGTTTGTTGAGAAGGTTGAATGCTGCTGAGAGGGAAAGTGCTAGTAGAGTAATGGCAACAGAAATTAGCGGGGAAAGAATGGAAAGAAGGGAAAGAGAAAACTGTAATGGTTGTGTGAACAGTGTGTTAGTTGTTTAGTTGTATAACTTGGTTTTTGTTGTGGGTAGGAAGTAGGAACTAATATATGTGTACTCTATTTTGACTCAATGAAACCTTCCTATTGAAATAAGCAAATTGTGCAATTTGTTCAATTTAATTTTGAGTTGGATTTATATATAAAATAACCAAATTAGCACAAAATTGACAATTGAACCAAATGCAAAAAAAAAAGAGTTCAACTTCTGTTAATTCTGAGTAGTGTCAGTTGAAGTACATGAAAAACTTGACAATTGAAGTACATCAAAGATGCTGACAGATATTGCATTACAAAAACTGACTTGGTTGCTATTCAAATACATCAAAGCAGTTGTAAAATGGCAATAAAATAACATTACAAAACCCATTGAAATAGCACATACCCAATGTCCAAAAAAAAAATAGAATTCTTCAATGTTGGTAGCTTTTAGCTGCAGCAGCTGATCTCCTCATTATTTGTTCCCTAACACTTTTTTGTTGTTGTAGTTGGTCAGATGAAACACATTTTTTGCCCTTTCACTTCCTTGTTGTTGGCCTGAATCCGAGGTCTCCAGTAACAACAGATGACCTTGGTAGTGCAGCATTGCTCCTCTGACCAGGTGTTCTTAATATCCCACCACCTGGTCTACCAGATTGCAATTTCAAACTATAATATTAAACAATATTTACACAAACACTATTCCAATGTATAAAAATTTAGTTAGTACCTTCTCGATTGTAAATCCTGTATATCGCCATACTTTTCTTCACTAATCTCAAACCCATTATCACCATTCTCCAGTATATGGCAAGATATAGCATCTGTTTTATTTTTTTCTAATTTTCTCAAAGCAGTTGGTGAGATGTCAGTAATCCAAGTCCAGCAAAATCTCTCATTACCCTAATCCTTGTCATAATTTTAGTCCTAATTGCCTCCAACATACTAATAATCGACCTATGTTTCGCAATTAAAATCCACCCATTAAATATTTCACAGATATTGTTCTCAACAACATCACACTCTTAATCAAACCTCTGGTAAATCCTACACCACTGCTCAATAAGATAACAAAGCAATTCTTCAACTATTTCTAAACCCAATTTGCGCATCTGATTTAACTCTTCTTTTTAACTCAACCTCAAATGGAGCTCTAGTAACCTCCTAAAAAAAATTCTCTCCTTTCTTCTCCTCTCCACTTTTCCAAGTTACTCCACACATGTCTAGCACACATCCGATATACTGCTTCAGGTAGCAACTCTTGAATTGCAGGAATTAATCCCTATATAGAATATACAGACATAAATAATAAATTAATCAATACACACATAACAGCTAAACATAGTGCACACACGAGTAATAAGTATAATCAATACCTTTTGCATATTTGTAGTAATTGTTAATTTCTGCATATCTATGATATCAAGATCAATCTTCAAAACCTTTATAAACCATCTCCAACTTTTCTTTGTTTCCAAATCCAAATCTCCCCAAGCAATGGGGTACATATGATCATTTGCATCTTTTGAAACTACAACTAGGAGATGCCCTCCACCTGGACCCTTCAGGAAACACCCATCAAGCCCAATTATCTTCTTATACCCATCTTTCCAGCCTTGCTTTAAACAATGGGAATACACATAGAATCCCTTAAACATATGTCATACCACCTCTCCTTCCACAACTTCCTCATAATTGACAAAACATGTAGTTCCCGGGTTAGACTTCTTCATCTCCTCAACATAATCATATCATCTGTCATACTCAACCTTAAGGTCTCCAATCACACTATTCAAGGCCATCTTCTTTGCTCTTCTGCATATTGTTAGCCCCACTTTGACTTTTATTTTATCTCTTACCAAGTCTTGAATTTTCCACAATTTTATCCCTGGTTGTGAGATAAACCTCTATTTAAAATACTTTGCAATATACTTCGAGTCATAGAACTTGTTCTTATTTGTCCTAGTGCACTTGTGAACTGGAATATAAGTCTTCACAGTGAAATCATTTGTTTGTTCATCTAGGGCAATATATAATAACCAAGGGCAACCTTCCTTCAAATACCTAACTTTAACTCTATTCTTCTCATTAGGCCTTCTATGCAAAGCTATTCTTTTACTAATGCTATATTTTGCAATAGCTTCTATAAATTCATACACATTCTCAAAGATCATACTAAGTTCCCACATAGGTACCTCAGTATTTGGATCATACCTTATCCTTTCTATGATTTTCTTCTTGGCAATTGTTCACCATCACTTAGTTCATCTGCGTGTCTGGATTCAAGCTTCCATAGTAAGCTTCATCACCACCAACTAATCCCTCATACTTATCAGTCCTATTACCAACTAATCCCTCATAAGGGAATATCATCATGATCAACATTTTTCTTTCTTTGACCTCTTCTCCTTTTTTATTCTCTAATAGCTTCTCTACTTTCCCTCAACGTATTATCAATTTCACTGCCAGCATCTCCATCAACCTCTATATCACCATACTCAGCATCAATGGGTACATTTTCTTCTTCTTCACTGCTACTTCCCTCTCTTGAAACTATACCCTCATTTTCATTCACATCTCCACTAACATGATTCTCAACATCATTTTCTTCTTCTCTACTGCTTCCTTCACTTGAAACCACACCCTTATTCACCAAAAAGTTTATTGAGGATAAGTTATTGCTTGGGGCAAAACTAGGGTTTGCTGCATTATTGGGATCTGTGTTTGGGTCAGTAGCAAGCTCAGTGGGGGCGGGGTCATTTGGAGCTGCCTCTAATAATGCAACACTCGGATTAGATTTTGCATTATCTGAGGCTCATTAACAAGATCGAAAAAATAAGAGGAAAAAAAATGTTTGATTTATCAATTTTTTGCTTAACTAAACTTTTAGAATTATTGATACTATTTATTTTAAAATATATAAATATTTGAATATTTAAAATATTGATTAAGATTTTTGAAGTGATTATAAAACTGAACTAAGCAGTTTTATTAACCAATCGGTTCGGTTTTGTCAGTTATTTTCCTATCTCTACCCACATCATAACAACAAAACCTCAAAGAAATTTATTAGAAAGAAAAAGAAAATACAAGAATTGTTCAAGAAATGGCCAATAAGCTGGCTAAAATACTCACTAAGAACAAAGGGCTAAACTAAAAATAAAAGGAAATTATGAATAGTTATTTAATATATAAAATCCAAATACAATAAGAAAAGAAGTTTGGCTAATTTAATTATTTAGAATACAAAGTATAAGATTATTTAGTATAAATTTTAATTAAGATAAAACGATTTAAAATTTAAAAATAATGAGCCACATATAAGCACGTTTACAGAGATTTTAATTAAAAGAAATTTATTATAATATAAAATAAGGTTATAATAAATAACTAAAGTTGATTTATTTTAGATATTTTTATTTATGATAAAATTTTAACAATAATTAAAAATTATGCAATAAATATCGTGAAATAATAAAAATAAATCTTAAGAGTATTATTTCTATTAACAATATTAGCGGTAGAAAAGAATATTATATTTATATCTCAAATTTCCAAATTTAATAATTTTATTTATGAGTTTAAAATATAATACTTATATGAATTATTTAAAATTATTATTAGAAATTTAAAAAAAGTGTTGTTAATACTAATTTTTATTTTAAAATAATATAATGTAAGTATTTATTACTTTAAATTAGGTTAGTTTAATTAAAATATCAAATACATTATCCGGTGAATTAAAATTAATGTCGAGTATTATTAGACTTAAATTATAACGGTTTTAACTATTTTATGAATAAAAAGAAATAATTTGAAATATACAGTTATTATTAGACTAAATTTGTAATTCTAATAATATTTATATTAATTTTAAAATTGATAATTATTTTATCTTTTATCACCTAAACAATAACAGACCAATTTTTTATATTTATGTGCATAAATAGCATGTTAATAAAAGAAATTATTTCAATTAAAAGTAGACCATTCATTAGCAGTAAAGAATTCTTCACCTAAAAACAAAAGAAAGGAATTCGTCAAAAGAATTTTGTTTCATCCCTCAACCGTCACGTCCGGTCTTAGGTGTCACTATGGTGGCCATTGAAAGATGATGGACTATATATCCACCTGATTTTAAAATTTAATTTTTAATCTTTAATTCTTTTTTATATATCTAAGAAGATTAGGATTAGACCACTAAACAGTCTTGACCAAGCGTTCTCATGATTGGTTTGATCTCATTATTTATTCTTTTGGTCGGTTTATCATAATTGATAAGCTCAAATTAATAAATGCAACAGCAGCCCAAACATCCATTTCAATCATGAGAAACAATAAATTTCTTTTTTAAAAAGAAATTAGTTGGTTGGTTTTGTTTGTTTTGATGAGTTCAGTAAGAAGTAGAATTCTTATTTCAGTAGACTTCTTAATGCATCCAAATCCTAGCCATTTATATATCAGAATTAGTCTTGTCTCTCTCATAAATTATATTAGTTTCTTTTGGGTTTCCAGCTGTCTCCTCCATCAATGGCTAAAGGAACTCTGGGCTATGATGATGATGATGATGATGATGAGGATGATGAAGAAGAAGAAGATGGTGATGATCATCCTGGCAAAGGAGGAGGCAGCGAGGGTGGCTACATAAAGCTAACCAAAAGGGAGCTTGCTTCATCACTGTATGTTGAACCATTGAATTTAAGTTATATTTCCCCAAAGCAAGTTGCAGAAGATGTGTTTTTCGGTACAGATGATATGAGTGATATGAAAGAAATTGCTTACAAGGATCATATACTTGAGTGTTATAGAAGGGAAAGTGCAATGAAGAATTTAAAGAAGAACAAAAATAGTTGGTCCCCATTCAATAACTGTTTTGATTTTCTGAAAGTTATTTTTTCTTTAAAATTCTAGTTTTCTTGTTTTTCTCTTTTTTTTTTTTAAGATTGAATGTTCTTGTTAATACTGATTTCTAGTCTTCGATGAATTTTCTTTTTTCTTTAGAATCTTGCTGCTTCTACCAGTAATTGGGTGACTGAGTTATGCTTGTTTTATCTAATAATATGCTTCTTGAAAAGTTCTTAACCTTCAAACCAGATACTGATTTTTCTGCGTCCCAGTTGCCCACTAATCACCAGATCCTTCCAGTGTAGAACTCCTGTAAACCTCTTGCCAAGTCCTGAAGCAGAGAGCTCCCTGCAAGGACTCACGAAAAAGTATCAAATATCTGGGCAACTTGAACACAAGGCAAACAAACAAGAGAACCAATTCTGTTTTTCTGAGAAACTAGAAACAATTATTTGTAAATGAAATAGGAGATTATGATTAAGCTTTTATGAGGAAAAAGAGCACAGGTTCCGGAAGTGGTAGAAACTTTGTGACTTAATAACAGAACTCCTCTTATCCTCCTCATAATATAACATACCTGCAAAAATAATGAACAAGCAGCAAACCTCACTAATCAATTGTTGTCATTTAATGAGAAATAGTTACTTGAAGTGAAATCAAATTTTAGATGCAAAATGCTGCTAATAAACTAAGGTAATTAACAAGCAGAAGAAAATTGAAGTATTTTGATAACGGGGAAAACAACAGATCGCAATTTTCTACCTGACCTGTCTCTACTAGTAAAATGTATATAAGAGGTGAATGAAGAAAAGCAATCATCTCCAAAACAAATCCATATTTCTAGCCACAGAAATTCAGTTCAATTACAGGCTATCAACCAGAAGACAAAGGAGTGATCAAATTGCCTTGAGAAAAATCTTAATATCCCTGACGAGTTTCTCTCACTTATTTCCCGTTGCTGCTTTCTGTCTTGCTTTGTATTCCTAGTAGCTTCTGTTGTTTTTCATCAGCTCTTATTTCTGCTGCAGGCTTAGGCCTACTTGTTGACTGCTGTTATTACATAATCCCACCAAGCATGCAACTGAGAAGCCCTACTGTCCCAATGAATAATGATTGCACATCCCAAATAACTAGACTGATTACCAATGTTAGTAGCTTTTTCACAGTATATCCTGTCGCTGAAATCACCCTCCGGCGGGAAAACCCAAATAAAGAGATCGATAAACCGAACAAGCAAGATAACCCAACAGGCAGAACCACTTCAAAAGGGTACCAAATGGACTCATCTGAGAATTCATGCCTTATCTTTTCCAATTTACCCATTATAAGCCATTCCAAACGAAAGACTAGAAGGGCCTCTAGATTTCTGTACAACACAGGAACCCGAACCTATGGTCATAATAACATGCTTAATATACACAGAATCTACAGTCATGCTCACCAAAAATGCTAAAGCCCAACTGTATGACTGTGAACTGATAACTGATAATCTGTTAGTACATAAAGCGCACGCACTACCACAAAAAATGGTGGCAAGTGAGACCCATGTTTTCTACGCCGGCCATGGCTGGTGCAAGAACAAGGTTTCACCTATTGCAACAATTTTAGGGACTAAAGAACGGAAGAGAATGACTAAGAGCTCACTGCTGGTAAAGAGTGAGAGGTAGAACATATTTTTCTCATTTTAGGATAAATTAATTAAAATAAATACAATTTAGGTTAGTTTTAATTGTAATTTTCAATTTATGGTGATTTATAAAACTTCTATCAAGTTGGACTGATTTTAGCTTATATAGTATGGAAATGTGAATTTCCACTACTTCTAAAATAAGGAAATAAATTCTTTTTAGATATCTTCTTTTGCTACTTGATGTAGAAGGAGATAAATTAATCTCTTATTTAATATGTCCCCTCACCATTTGAAATGATAGGATTTTTTATAAAAAATAAACAAATTATTTAACTAAATTTAAACTCAAAAGAAAATAAATATATATTTATTATATTGTGTTTAGTTAAAATTTATAAAATTTATTTTTTTAATTTAAAATTTATATATTTTGAATGAAGTGAAAGTTAAATTATAATTCTATAATTTCAAATTTGTATAGAATTGGTTATAATAAACTAAATTCTCATAAAATAGATAGAATATTTAAATGAATTTCATATTAATTTATCAATGTATTATATAATATCAAAATATTTTTTTCAATTTTATTATTTTTTAATTTTAATTAAATATAGCATTTGTTTAGCTTTTTATTTCTTGTAGTTAAGGGCCTCACACCATTGTAAGTAGCAGGAGGCCTGATTTGCAAAACATTAGGCCTCCTACTAGTTGGAGTGGTGGAAAGGCTAAATACAACGAGCTCTCGTCTCGCCATTTATAATAGTGAGATACCACATTCACTTATTTAACTAATGAAAATAATCTTTACAAATACTTTTTGCTTATCAGAATCCTGAAATAAATAAAATGAGGATTTTTCTTATAATCATCCTAAAATCTAAAATTTTAATTAATCCTAAAATGAGAAAAAAGCCTAATCAGCAAGAAGGGTAGTCATGCTCTACAAGTTTGAACCACCCACATAAAAGGATACTTGCATCGCTAGTGAGATGCTACGTAGGGTAATAGCTTCATTGGTACTAAAACCTTGGCATACATTTTTAATTGGTATCAAAATTTTGATATATATTTTTAATAGGTATTAATATTTTAATTTTTTAATATTAAAATTTTAATTTTTGCTACAAATAACGATACTTATTAAAAATCCGTCTAATTTTTTGATAATGTGGGAGTTAAAACTCTATCTCGGCATCCACATCACGCTTAATTTTAGGTATATTTTTCCGTTGACATCAAAATTTTGCCACTTATATCCAAATGATATCAATTCTTTAATTTTTTTTTTTTAGTATCATATACCCATTATTTTTTTTGTTTCAATTGATGGTAGCTGAGCGAACTAAGAACTCACCAATACTCTATAAACTAATGCTAATACAACCCTCAAACACTGTTATTTAAGATCCTACTTAAAACGAATCATATTGTTGTTAGTACCCATCAATCCTTCGATAATTTTTGCTGATGTGGCAGTTGAAATTCACCTTAGCATGATATTAATTAACACATCAATAAAGAATTACTAGAATTCCAATAGATACTATCAATTAAAATAATAAATAATAAATTATAGAATTTATACTATTTGGATATGAGCGGCAAAGTTTTGATACCAATACTCAATTTACCCAAAATCAAAACGTGGTCGATGAGTGGAATGTGATGTTGAGGTCTGCTCTCTACGTCATAAAAAATTGAACAGATTTTCAATAGGTACCGTTGCCTCTAACAAAAATTAAAATATTGGTACCAAAAAGAAAAAAGTTAAAATATGGTACTGATTGGAAATGTAGGATATAATTTTTGTACAACGGGGCTATTTACCCTACTAGAATACAGTTGGAGCTTCAGGCACATGAGAACTTCATTATTGCCCTTTTGTTAATAGTGGAGAAAAATGCAATATCCAAGTCATAGCATACACAAAGGTCGGATGGAGAGTAACCCGCTATATATTAGGTTGCCTGAATATCATTGGCAGGAGACGAAGCCCCTGGAGGTTTTTGTTTGTCACCAAGTTTAGAATTGTCTTCATCATCAGACATCTGAAAATGAAGACATGTATATTGAAGACAATAGGCACAACATAAGGAACATAATAAGGATTTACCTCAAGAGTCCAGGCGCCCTATGCGCAGTGTTAATAAATATGAGACGTTAATTCAAAAATTAGGCAAGTAACTGATTTTTGGGTTAATTAATTTAACATAAATAAAAGAAAATTTTGCTATGAATAAGGAGGAATACTGATTTTTTTTTTTTTTTTTGTAATTGACTTAAACAAATGGAAAAAAATATATAATTAAATAATAAGAAAAGAGTCTTTATTAGAGCTTGACTAGTAAAAAGAAAAAAAAATATGATGTTGAATAGAGAAAGAAGACAAACTAAATGAAAAGGATAAATGGATTTCTTTTAATAAGAAAATATGAATAAAAAAACCAATAGAATTGAAAGAGGAGTTTCTTGACAAAGATTGAAGGTTGTAAGAACTTGAAGCTTAAATGCTTAAAGAGTAATTGGAATCTGAATGCATAGGAGGATTTTGAAACATAATGATTAATTGAAAGGTTAATGCTTAGGAAGAGTTTGGGAGGATTTATATTCCTATTCTAATATACATTCGTATTTATTATAATAATTTTTAATATGCTCTCTTACATCAAACTTGTGGTTTGGAAGCCATGTTGTGTTTTATCCAGACAAATCTATTTTGTCCAGTGCCAAATTTGTTCTATCAACACCCAAAAGAGAAAGAAAGAAGAAAAGCTCAATTTCTTATTATTTCAGGAAAAAAATGGTAATTATTTTAAAATCTTTTGGCTTCCCATTTTCTATACTTACACACCGATATTCGTCATTTTTCCTATATAAAAGAATTGTGCATGTCAACAAGTTTGGAGAAGTAAATGTATATAATGAAAAAAGCAATAATTTAATGAGTTTTGCTAAAACAAAGATCACTAATAATTTGATTTAGATATGCTTGGTAATGACATCAATGGTTTGCTCTAAAATTTCATGTGTGCTTATGCTTCAATATAAATTATGGAACGATGGTTCCAACTTATAGTGAAAATTAAGATAAGGATCATGTTAAGAAATCGAAATGAAGGCAAAATATTAAAGTGATTTGAATGATATACATATTTTTTTTAATTTTTCTTTTTACTTCGTTTCTCTACACTACCAAACGTGGAGATTACAATAGATTAATCGCAAAGGAACGTCAGGCTATGACTGTCTTCAAGGCCTCTAAGGCTGTAAATTGAGCTGGCTTAGGTTCTGGACCAGCTGAACCTCTGAATAGCAAAATTGCCAGGCTCCCAACCTGAAAATGGATAAAACATCCGCAGCAGTGTGTCACAAATGACCCAAAATCTCTTCCTACAATACATTGCCATCCTGCTCCATATGTCCCATCAAATTCCTGCAACAGAACCAACGACCAATGAGCTTCAATCAGCCAGAAATTTCAGCATTTTGCATGAAAAGTGTACTAAACAAAGTTATCTTAAATTATTGAGGAAAACTCTAAAGCAACAGTTATGTGAGGCTGCTTTCTACATATAAAACTTGCAAACATTATTACATTACCTTTTTAATAAAACGGGCAATCTCAGTAGCCTCGGTAACATCAAAGAAATCTAGGGCTTTAGCAGCAACATCAAGTGCATCTTGTTGCATGGTTTGAAGCATGTCGGTCTCACCAACAACTGCTTTGCCTTCTAGCATGGCTAAGGAGCTTACTGAGATTAGAACTGAAAGGAAAACTTCAGCTAAAACTATATAGCCTGTACAATATCGAATTAGCAGCCAAAGAATGAATAAAAAATTGGGATAGTTTTGGATATTGGACCAACTTATGGATGAAGTGGAAGTTAGGACCGGAATTTATACCAAGTTTAGAGAGTATATAGGGGGCTAGTGCTGGTGGGTCAGCCACGTAAAGATTCTCTCATCCTTGTGGCCTGTAACTGATGCCATGGAATTATGCTATTGGAGTACTTGATACTGATGAAGCAAGTGGACCCTTATGGTACCAATTGCCTCACAAATTTGACACTTATCACACGGTATGAAGTATATGTTTTTAGTAGTAGTACTACTACTTGAGGTGTGTGGAAATTTTATTTTAGGGCAACCCATTACAAGGTTACAAAGATTTTTGGTCCCACTTTGTCTTGGACACCTGGTCCAAATTCTGTGGCTTATAGATAGAATTCTGCCATGTGTCAATCCGGCAGCCGGTGATTTTTCTTGTTGTTTTTGTTTTTGTCTGAGCTCAATAATGTTCTGGCTTTGCATGGAAGATGGACTGATGAATCGTGTTCCACATAACTTATGTTTCTGCAATGGTGGAAGATATTGTGTCGAGTGATCACATGGGTACTGGCTACACCCTTCCAAAGAGCTCTAAATGTTATATACCAGGCAACAGGATGTCAGCCAATTTAATTAATGTTAATAATTCAATTATCATGAATAATTATATGTTTACATATCTTTTAATTAAGAATAGATTATTTACATTGTAGTTAAAACATCCCAGAGTTTAGTCCGGTGATCAGACAATTAATGTTGGAGATTAAAGTCTCGAATAATCAAAGGAAATTTTCCATTTATGGTCTAATATTCAAAAAAATCCAAAACTTTGTAGTAGTTTTCTGTTTTGGCCAGTTTTTTAAAAATTATCAATTTAGCTATTATTTGGTCAATGCAATTTTAGTCAAATTGAGTTACTGATCAAAATTATTTGATCAAATAATATAGATAGTAACGTGAATGCAATTTAAAAAAAATGAGAATTCAAAATTAAGTGACGTACATAATAATATAGCATTAGAATCCATCAATTTGAATTTTTCAGTTCCTAATTGACATCTATATCACTGTTCGTATTATTTAATTTGGACAAAGAATTCAATTAGGTAAATAATACACTCAATTAGCTAAATCGTGGCTAAATTGATAATTTTTAAAGAATTAATCAAAAAAATTCATAATCCATGCTCCTTTTTATGGTCTAATATTTAAAATTGTAGCAATGATTGAAGCAATTATTATATATATATATATATATATATTAATTTTTGAAACTTAAAAATTCTTTTTCATGTTTAAATTTTAACGTATAAAATTTTTATTTTTGATATGTGTACTTGTTATGACACATGGGATTCAAGTTTATGTGTAATTTTATAAATTTTTCTTCTAATTTATTTACTAATGAATTACATTCCTATTATACACTAATTCTAATCTTAAGAAATAATATATTAATAATTAATTAGACTTCTAATTAGACAATAATTAGTTTCTTAATTAGATAATAATTAGTTTTTTAATTAGATAATATGATTATTTTAAGAAACATATTAATTATATTTTAATAATATATTAACTAATAAATTAGTTTTTAATTAGATAATAATTCTAATTATAGAAAATAATATCTTTAAAAATTATATTCACTAATAAATTAATATTTTTAATTATATAATAATTTTTTATTTAAAAAAATAATAATATCAATTATATTGATAGTCTTAATTTATATAATATTAGAATTAAATTAATAAATATTTTTAAGATAATTCTTATATTACTACATTAATAAAAAATTAATTTTTTTAAAATATTAAAAATATTTAAAAGTAATTAATTTATTATTATTTTTAAAATATTAGAAATTAATACTAAATACTACAAAATTATTAAATTATATTTGAAAATTTAATTTTATAATTAAAATATAATAATAATTGTACAACATATAATTATCAGTTTTATTAAATGTATAAGATGCGAGGAAAATGAAATCTGGAATAGTGGACACGTGATTATATACAGATGTAGAAATTGTTAAATTGCATGCACGTGATTATAATCTTAACAATATATGTTTTGATGGTGCTGCTTGAAGTGACAGTCAATGAATGGTGAATAATTATCCTAATAGTGTTTATTGAATAAAAAAATAAGAAAAATGAAAACAAATAATAATATTGTGTTATTTTTAGAAAGAAAATAATACCTTATTATTTATTTTTATTAATAAATGTTAGATACAGCAAGTGAGATAAACACTCCCTTGGTAACTGAAAATTTGGTTTTAGGTAGTTATTAAATAACAAATTTAAGTTATTTTACTCATTAACACAAAATCAAAAGGAAAATTAAAATTTCTCAATAATTCTATATAGCAAAAAATGGGTTAATTTAAAATTATTCCTTTATTAATTACTTCTATGTCCGGCAGACTCACTTACCCAGTGAATAAATGGTTAATAGAGTATTAATATATATTCACACTTTCTATTTAAAATTATAAACCATGTAAAGTTGTGGTGTAGAATGCTCCAATTATTTTCGTTTAAGGAAAATAAAGAATTTTATTAAACAGAGGAAAAAACTGTCTTGGCTAAATTATGATCCAAGAAATTACAGGATCTAGAAATAAAACAAAACTTAACATGCATAAAAGGCTTTCACCAGATCGAAAATGTCACCAAAGACATATAGAAATGCTCCAAATTGATCAACGAGTGGATTTTTTTTGTTTTATCATTATATATATATATATATATATACCCAATTAGGAAATCCTCTTTTTCCTATTTCACATCTCGAAATATATCGTTCTCGTAAAAAGAGACGTTTTTATATTTTTTTAATCCGAAATGGCTGAAAAAAAAATTCTTTTTTAGGGTACTTTCGAGAATAGATCTAGTGGAGACAGGATGAGGCCTGTAACTCAGAGGATTAGAGCACGTGGTTATAAACTACAGTGTCGGGGGTTCGAATCTCTCTTCACCCACAATCGTCCAAAAAAAGGAAGGATCTTTCCTTCTAGAGATAGGAAAGTCATAATCGAGATAGCGAACCTAAAACTATGAAACTTGAGCGTGGATCTTTTATCGAAATAGAATGTCCATGCTTTTTTTTTTCGTTAATGGTAGTTTCTTTTCATATAGTATAAAATGATTGTGCAAGTAATAAAAAGACCTAGATTACCTTAGGTTCTTAGCTAAGTTGATGCATTTTTGTTAAATCAACATGAAAAGCTTATAAATGAGCTAAAAATTAAGATAATAATAATATAAGGATGTAAAATTGAGCTATGAACATGCAAATATGAGCTCTGAATATGTAATTAATGATCTAAAAATATAAAATAGAACTTAAGAAATAAAGTTAAAAGCTAAATTAGTATCAGCTAAAGGCGATGATGTGAAATGTAGGCTAAGGATATTAATTGCAATAAATAAATATTGAAACAATAACAGGAAAACTTCTGAAATTTGATTGCATTAAATAATCGATTTACAAATATAATTGAATGCTAAAAAGAACTTGAGAGCTATGAATGTACTATAAACTAAAGCTGAGGATTGCTTAGAATATAGTAAGGATTGTTTTTTTAAACTAAAAGTTATTGTCTAATGTAATGATAGCTTTCTAATATAAAGATAAATGATAAAGATAAAGTTTATAGACTCTCAGTCTGTTTTGATTTGATTGAATTGTTGGGTAGGCTTACTCCACTAGGGGATCCTTGCTTATTTATAGACTTCCATTGCTTGAAAGATACTTTGACATATTCTTCATCTTTAGCTTGGTCCTCAATTAACTCTTCACTTTGAGAGTATGTATTCTTCATCTTTAGCTTGGTCCTCAATTAGCTCTCCACTTTGAGAGTATGTACAGTTGCTTTTTACATTTTGCACATATTGATAAAAGTGTAACTTCTTTGCCCCACTTCTTTACTTTTCTCAACTTCCTAATTTTATTTCTCTCCACTTTCTACTTTTGCTCAACTTCCTTGTTCTCACATTATAAATGTATTTTTTCTTCCTTGAACATACTTCACTTTCGCACTATTTTATCATTGGGTTACACTTGTATTCCTTCCTTTTTACTTCTCAAGAATATTCTTCAAGCTTCCGGAAAATTCTACAACTGCTTTTCACCTTTGTACTTCCTCATTTATCACATATCAATAATTCTTAAGGATTTTCAAACTAATTCTTCGCCAGTTGGCTAAGGATTTACACATGGGTTAGGAATCCATATATAAACTAAAATCCATGGGCTTCAAGATCTGAATTAACATCAAATAGGCTTTTTATGGGTCTGGCCAAATTTAATAGATTTGAGCCAGTACTAAATTAGGATGTAAACAATATTAACTTTTATAAATTTTAATAAATTTATTTCATCTTTTTAATTTTAATGATTTTAGTTGATTTGATTATATTATTATAAATTTAATTAATATGAAAGTATTAAATGAGTGTTTGGTTCAACTGTTTTATACAGCTGCTAACTATTCTTTAATCTAATAGCTATATTGAATTCGTTTGAGAAACTTAAGAATCAATTGATAGATTTAATAAAAACCAGCTTCTAATTTTATCAATTATGTTTTAAAATTGTCAACTATGTTTAAATTTTATCTTATTAGCTGACAATTAATTAGATTATTTCATTTAATTAGACAAATTTATGCTTATTAATGATAATTAATAATAATTTATTTTAAATTAATCTCATATTATTAATTTTATAATAAGTCATAATGAGTAATTATTATTTAAAATTATAATTCATAATGGGCAACTATTATTTTAAATATATAATTATAATTATATTTACGATATTTCTAATTTAGCATTTGAAACTAAAAGTCTTTTATTAGTGAAATTTAAATTCTAATCTCTATTTTAAAATAAGGTTTATAGAATTTAATAATGAATGTAATTGAGTTAAATAAAAAAAATTATAGTATTTTTAACTATTATAAATAATTTATCATTAATTTATATTATTAAAACTGATATTATAAAATAAAATATATTTAAAAAATTTACCAATCATTTCATATATTAATAATAATAATAATAAATAATAAAATTTATTATATAATTTAATTTATTACTTATATCAACTATCAACTATTAACTACTAATTATTAACTATCAGTGATGAGTTGATCGGCCCAACCAATCAAATAACCTGAAATAAAATGTTAGGTTTCTTTAATTTTTATTATAAGTAAAAGAAATTTCTATTTTTCCCCTCAACTCTTTCTCTCTCTCATCTCTTTCTGTCTTTTTCTTTTCTAAACTAGCAGTAAAGAAAAGTTCTAACCTTTTTATTCAATTTTGTCCTATTCGCAATGTACCATATTTTTTATTAAAATATTCAGAACCGTTGCTATATTGCCATCGCTAGCCCGTTGTTAAAATATTAAATTTCTTCTAATATTTAATAATAGTTGTCGCTAATTATTTATTTGATCTTTTTTTGTTACTATAGGTTTATTTTTATAATAGTCGTTGCTAAGAAGAGAAAGGATATTGGATAATTCAGTGACCTCTTATTGTCCTATAAAAAAGACACTGAATGGTATCCTACGGGTAACGCACATGAAAATATTCTTTTATTCCTATCATTATCAAATTAATTTAAATTTAAATCTTATTTTTAAAGATTATTAGATTTGATAATTATTTTTTAGAAATATTCTTTTATCCTTAAAATAATAAACTTATTCAAATTTATATATTAATTATAATTTTATTCCCTAAACTTCTATTAAAATTTTGGCAGAATTTTCCTATAATACAGACATACTCCATGTAAAACGTTTCCAGTTTTTAATTAAAAAAACATTTCACATATGGGCACAAACACAATATATATCTAGAACACATCTATCATTAATTATTTATCACTAATTTAACATATCAATCAATTTAGGCCTAATAATTTTTATTTAACAAATAAATTTAACATGCATCACAAATTGATTTAACATACCAATCAATACGTACATCTCATTTCAATAATTATTTATTCATTAACAAAACTAAGTACATAAAAACTACTAAATTTTGCTAAACAGACTAAGTTATTCAATAACAAAAAGAGTAATAAAATAATTTTATATTCAATACTTATTTTCATAGTACACATAAGACAATATAAAAATTAAATAATTAATTTTACTTATTGCTTGATATCTTCGCATGCGGCAGCAAAGAGTACTGGCTAGGGGTAGGAGGGAGAAACTACCAATTTGGTTTTCTAAAAAAAAATTAAAATGCAACTTAAAAAATTAAAATAAAATAATCTTACCTAAGACCAGCGACGGTGGGGTGGAGGACCAACGAAGGCAGGAAGAAAAAAAAAAGAGAGATTGTGAGAGAGAAGCGAAAGGGGAGAAGAGAGAGAAAGAAGAGGGAACTGCTGCGATATAAGACCTTTTAGGTCTACAAGACGATCTGTTTCATTAAACTATTTAGCGACGGATATCTGTTGTCAGTAACATATTTTTAATTTTTTCGATACCCTTAAACGACAGCATATGTAATGGATCCCTTTAGCAATGGCAAAACACTGTCGCTGAAAATTTTTTCAACTAGCGGCGGCTACCTCATTTAGCAACAATAACTCATATCACTAAATGCAATTTCTTAGCGTCAAACCTTGCGCCATGTTATCGAAAAAATATAGCGAAAGCCTTGTACTATCACTAAAAGCCATCATGTCGTCGCTATCTCATCATTAGTTTTTCGTGCCACTATTTTGTATTTTATTTAGTGATGGCTATAAATTCATCGCTAGATTGTCATTACTAAGACG
This sequence comes from Ricinus communis, assembly GCF_019578655.1. Classification (NCBI taxonomy): domain Eukaryota; kingdom Viridiplantae; phylum Streptophyta; class Magnoliopsida; order Malpighiales; family Euphorbiaceae; genus Ricinus; species Ricinus communis. The sequence goes on along the minus strand of NC_063264.1, from coordinate 9,877,235 downwards.
TTGTACTTTTTTCTAATCTCTAATCCATTTGTCTGCCATCGTTATCCTATCGCCATTTAGCGACAGATAGCTGTCGTCGCTAAATGCCATCAATAAATATTGTTTTTCTTGTAGTGAATTGAATGTGTTTATAGGTGATGTAGTAGATAAAATTTATTTACCATAATAAATAATTAATTAATTATTGTTATATTAATTCTTAAAGTAATATTATATCATATATAAGATACTGAAATGAAATGATTTATTAGAGGTGTAAAACGATCTAAATAGTTCAAATTTGGATCTTTGTAAAATCGTTAGAGCTCATCCAAAAATTGCAATGGTTCAGATTTAATTTTATCTTTAAATTTATTAAAAATTTGAGCCGAGTTTGAGAGAACAAAAGCTTAGCTCTGTATATTTATGAGCTCTTAGGCTTGTTAAAATATGTATATACATCACTTATAATAATAAAACAAAAAATGTATGCTTTCAAAATAAATATTAGTTATCTATAATAAGGATAAAGTTAAACAAATATTTTTTTATTATTTATATTTAAATATATGTTAATAGTTTTTAAATTTTTTAATTAAAAAAAAGACTTCTTGTTATATTTTGAGCTATTTAAGATATTTTTATCTATTTTTTTAGAGAATTTTCATTTTAAACCTATTATTTTTTTCTATTTTTCATAATTAAATTTAGTTCAATATTAATAAAATTTATTTTTATTTATTATGACTTAGATAATAAAAATAAATGAAAATTAATTTTTTTTTATATTCTATAAGTGGTTTGAGTTTGACTCGAATTCGACTCGTTTTTTAATTCGTTCGAGTTCGTTCAAAATATCTCAAATGCAAACCAATCTCAATCACTAAGATAACTTCACTAACCCAACCTGAACAATAACAAATGCAATCGATTCAGCTTGTTTTCACTCACATGTTATATAATTAAATGGATAAAAGAAAAATATTGATTTCAAAAATAATTATCTTTAAATGAATTCTTAAAATTGAATTGATTCAAAAAAAAAATTATTAACATTAAATATATTTTTCTTAAAAAAATAATGAGAATTACTTATATAATTTATGATGATACACTTTCTGAAAAGTAGATGTCTTCTAATTTTTATGTAAAAAAGTTTTCAATGTGTCTACGAAGGGTTCCTACTAGTCCAACACTCAGTTCAAGTTTCTCCCATAAATTATTGTTTAGTGAATGAAATAGGTGAAGCAAAACAAAAGAAAGGTATGTCTCCTATTAGTTAATATAAGCATTTTTTTTTATTTGCCACTAATAGCAAGGCTAATACATTTTGTTTGACTCCAAAATTGGTACAATATTAACATATTCGAATTTTGTTTCAGATTAACTGTAATTCTATAAATATTTTAGTGGAAATAAATTGGTATAATCAAATTTAGTAGAACTGATTGCTTTTTATTAGTTAAAAAAAATGAATGGAAGAGGTGAAGTAAAACAAAAGAAAGGTACATATCCTATTAGTTAATATAAGCATTTCTTATTTGACACTAAGAACAAAGAAGAAGAAAAAGAAATGAAAAAAATCTGAATGCCACAGTTGAAAAGTTGATGCCAGACTCGGAAGAATTCCATATTTTTATGCTTTACAAGTAAGATTACTTGTCAAAGGGAAACCTGTCCCAGTCTGCTTAACCTCTAAGCAAAAAGCTGTGGTGTTGCTGTGCCAACTCTCACTTACTGACACCCAACCCACAGCTCACAAATAACAACGTGTCACCGACACATTCTTGTCGGCGATGCACGCAAGCGACGGTCCCCCAAACCTAACTTCACCACCTGTCCTCATCTGTCTTCTTTCTTCTTTCTTCTTCTTCTTCTTCTGCTTCTTCTTCATGTTAAGATCCCCTTTGACAAAAACAAATATTGGTACGTAAAAAATATGTCTAAAGATAGCTATGCATAAAGCGAAATATTCAATACCTAACCCTCGTTTTGGGATTCCTTCATTTTCTCTTCACCGTCAGCTTTTTATTCTATTCACGTTTCTCCAGCATTACACACCTTTCTCTTGTTGAACCTTTAGCTGTCTCTCGTTCTTAGTTTCTTGATCATTAATTTAGTTACGTACAACACAAACCCATTAATTAAAATTTAATTCGATCCTCCCACATATAATACCAATCTTCCTTGTGTACTTGAATCTTTTTGTTGTTGAGGCAGCGAGAAATAATGGCGCCCCGTCTATTCTCCTGCTTTGGCAAGTGCAACTCCTCCTCATCTTCCTCTTCCACGTCGATGCATGGGAAAGGGAAAAGCAACGTGACCGTGGATGCATCAGCGGAGGAGCAACGCCGCGGCGGGGCTGTCCTTGTCGAGTTGTTTTCCTCTCAAGGGTGTGTTACGTCGCCGGAGGCTGAGTTGTTGGTTTCAAGGCTAGGGAGAGGGGACTTCGCCCTTGAAACACCTGTGATTGTGTTGGGATTTCATGTTGATTATTGGGATTATATGGGGTGGAAAGACCCTTTTGGTTCCAGCCAGTGGACAGTTAGGCAAAAGGCTTATGTTGAAGCGTTGAAGCTTGACACAATGTTTACACCGCAAGTGGTTGTTCAGGGCAGGGCTCAATGTGTAGGCAATGAGGAGGAGTCTCTTTTGTCTTCCATCATGAATGCTCCCAAATTTCCTTCTCCCACTTTTCAGGTCAGCATTTGCTTTCTTTATTATTATTATTATTATTATTATTATTATTGCAATGTTCTTGTAATATATATTGGTTAGTGGGTTCTTTCATCTTTTGGTTTTGGGATTAATTAATTAGTGATTGATTCTGATTTTGGACGCCACAATTTAAATCTTACCAAAAGCAATTCTTTCTTCAATAATCTTAGAAAAAAAACAGATAAATAATAATGGATCCGATAAGCTTAATGATAAGAGATAGATAACCTCAGAAAATGACTTGCTTATTTAGTTTATCATGTAAATGTAATTACTTGTCAATTGGGGTAAAATTGTTAATCAGTTGCTCTAGTATATGATTGGAGAAGAGTGTGAAAGTTCAACTCTTTAAATCAAAACTCTTAAATTCCAAAATAAATTGAAACTTTTTTGTCTAGATTTAGATTTAGTATATGTACATGCGTATGCACCAAACTAATAGATGATTGATTTATATTTATTTATTTTAAATGATAAAATATGTATCAATCATCCAATAGTAAAATATAAAATATTAATACATGTGTCACTCTCCTATTAGTTGAGATGTATACACTAAATTTAAATAAGAGTTTTTCATATAGATTTAAATTAGATATAATAATTATCGAATAGAAAATTAGGAATCGCAAAAACTTCTTTCCAAAATGAATCAAAAGACTCGTCTAATAAAATAATGATATTTAATCTTATTTTTACATGTCAACTTTATCTCTAAAATTAATAAAATAATTAAAAAATCAACAAACCAGTTATTTTTAAAAATAAAAATGATGTAGACAAATAAAATAAAATATCATCGTCTCATTGGATAGATCTTTAAATGACATAGTGTATGATGTTTATATAATAATTTCTCCTTTTAAAAGTGTTCGGTTATAAGTAGGTTCTCTCTTTTTTTTCTTTTGAAAATAAAGCATGTCTCCTTCTACCTTGCTTAATTACAAAGAAATTAGATTAACACTCATGGCTTGTTGAAGGATCACTGTAAGAACATAAATCTTCAATCAATAAAATACTTCTTTTTGTCTTTTCTTTATCGCGAGTCTCAAATTACAGTTTATATAAATAATTATCAAATAAATACTTCATTAATTAATATAAATATTATCATATGAAATTAATTTTTTTATTTTATATTTTAAAAATATAATTTTTATAAAAAAAATAATAAGGATATTTTAGATAAATAATAATAATAAAATAATTAAATGTCTTAATCAGCGTATAAACTGAGAATAAATTATTTCTTTCGAACAGAAAAAGTATATATTTATTAGCCATTCAGAGTTTAACCAAAGAGTTATAGGAAATTGTCAATTGGAATTAGTCCGTTTCATCAATTTACGCTATTTAAAAATGTGAAGATTAAGCATTCATAGGCTTAAATACTTGTTTTCATATTCCATATTTGTATAGGAAAAATAAAAGGAATATGAAGGTTAGAAAGTTCTGGTTACTTTATCTAGAAATCTTGATTGATAAATTTCCCTGTATTGTTATAAATATAATAATTGGTTAACCATCATTGCAAATTTATTATAACAGGCAACCTTCCAAAGGCCAACATCAGAATCCTTGCAAGTGAGTCTATCCGGAGCATTAAGAACAAAAGTTGACAGCAATGGTGCTAACGTAATGGCAGCTCTCTATGAGAGTGGATTGCTGACTGACTGCTCCAAAGGAGAAAACAAAGGTCGTGTCCTGTCTAATGACTACGTTGTCCGAAAGCTTGAAAAGCTCGCCACTGTCAAAGACGTTTCTGCCAAGAAGACAGTATCAGGAACTGTTAATTTTTCTCTCTGGGAAGGATTCAATAGCTCCAAATGTGGTATTGTTGTCTTTGTTCAAGACAACTCCCATCAAATTTTTGGTTCTCAGAATTTTCAGTTGCCAGATAACATATGAATAATACTCGGTTTCGAATTGAGCACTATTTTTATATTTTCTGGCTACCCTTTTAGGCCCTTTATGTACAGGATGTGTTAGATTTAATTCTTCTTTTCTTCTTTTCTTCTTTCCTTTTTTTTTTTTTTTACCTTCTCTTATTCATGGATGATAGAAATTGGTGAGAGAGACATGTTATACGTATCATGATATGATGAATTTCTTCCAGATTGCGAGTGAATTTTCATTCTTGATTTCTTTATTTTGGAATGAGGAAGGTGAGATTGGAACTATTAATTGACTGCATCTGCATTTTCTATGATTATATCACTTTTGATGTAGTTAACTAAAAACATTAATTTTTTTGAGTAACATATTGGGTTCATTTCACTGTCACGGATGATAGACAAGACGAGAACTACTGCTCATAAGAATTGACAATGGATGTATGAGAATTATTCTCTCTTCTATTTTTCTTCTCTTATTTCTAAATAATTAGCTTCTTGACAATACAAATTCAGTGTTCAGAGCTCACAAATGAAGTGCATGATTGTATTCAAGACATTCAGAATGAACCAATCTTTGAACCTGTAATAGCAGAAGGCAGGCAGCACATCATAGCTTATATTTAAGTAGCAATCAATGACCACTGGCATATATTCTATATACAAACAGGATATACAATGTTCATTATGTGTGGTAAACACAATTCAGTTTTTTATATATAGCTAGTAAATATTGAGAAGATGTACCCTTGTAAGAAAGGAAGTTTCCTCCACTATTTATTAGGTATTTTTTTTCCATTCTGAATCTGGATCATACCCATTAATTACTTAATTGGGACCCCAACAACTCAAGTACAATACCATCCTCCAACTTTTCTCTATAGTTTGAAGCTTGTCATGATCATTACAAGTTTTGTCACTAACCTCTACGACTGCACCACCAAAAGAACTTGTTGGAGGCAGTTTAACTTTCATGTTTGATGACCCAATTGTAGTCTTTTGCAGAAAAAGATCAGGAGATCTGGATGTGACGAACATATGATCTTTGAGACAAAATCCAGCCCCTAGGGTAAAAAAAATGCTAGCCTTGTTAGTAAGCCACATTATCTAACCCGAAAAGCAATATTGAAAGAAAATGAAGGCTTGAGACTACGAGTGTAATGTAAGCAAGTTCTCTTCAAAGGGGAGCAAAGTACTATGCATATATACACAAAAGAAAGGCCAAATTGGCCTGAACTGATAGGTGGCAAGTAGTACAAAAAATTAAAATCCACCAAGAGTGGACAAAGATTTCTCTTGAAGGTTACATTTCCTGTTAAGTTGGATGTGGGAATAAATTCTTATGCATGTGTACATGGAATATGATAGAATCTTCCATTTCCATGTTGCCTTGTCCTCTTTTCAAGCTTTTACTTTGCTAGCTACTTGAGGGACTTCCTCAATGTGTTTGGTTTAATGGATTTGCAACTTTGAACCAACAAAAAACTATATCAAGAGTCATGGGAAAATAGCAAAAATTTCCTTGTCCTTTTTTCTAGCCTAGTTGAGGGTCTTCCTCATTATGTTTGGTTATAATGGTTTTGCAAGTTTGCCCACAAAAAAGTCATATCAAGAGTTATGGGAAAATAGCAAAATTGAAAAAGATTCCGTTGCCGGGAATCGAACCCAGGTCTTTCGGGTGAGAGCCGAATATCCTAACCGACTAGACTACAACGGATAGATGCTCATAGCAGCTATACTGTAACCCTAAAATTCGATGATTGCGCATAGACTTCGTATAGACTTTGGCTATCTGAGGATTGAAAAAAAGAATTTTGATAGTGAAGGAAAGCAACAAAAAGGACAGGTGGATTTGACGTGCCGCAAACCAGAGGGAAGGAATTTTATCATTTAATTTCATGTAGATCTTGATCAAGATCTACCTAGGACAGCTGGATTTGATGCCTACATTTACATATAGGTTTGGCATGGTGGCACAGATCTTTAAAGCCTAGCATATTCGTTAAACACATAAAGCAAGACCCTGAGGAATCATACAAATTACAAAACATGGGTTCTCCGCATGAAAGCTTTAAAGCATGGATCCTTTTTCCTTTTTCTCATGGGTCCTCGTCATAGCTAAAGAGGCAAAGTGAGAGTTGATAAAAGTGACTACGACACTTTGCCTCCATGGAACATTCCACAACTTCAATTAGATTAAGCAACCTTGAAAGTTTTCTGCCTTGCACCACTTTTAATCATTTCGGCGGCCCCGCTCAGCCACTATAATTTATAATTTTAATCCCTACCAAGTTTAAATAAATGAAGTCTTGCAAGGAAAGTGTCAAACAGCTCTATAGAAGAGAATGCTAGCACATCACCCAGTGCTGTTGGCAAAATAATAGCTGAAGCAAGGAACCAAATGTCTTGCAATGTAAACCAGCCATTGCCTCCAAGAAAGCAAATGTCAATATTGAAAATTTACAAGAATGTAAAAGATGCACCATATAAGGATATGGCTAGAGACTGATCATGACACAAGTTCTAACAGGTATCAAGTAAATCCATGAACTATATTATTGGTAAAGTACAACTTCCACTCCAGAGGCTTAAAAAGCTCGCGCAAACATGAGCACCACATTCCTATAAATATACAAGATAAAGCTGACAATATTTATTTATTTTCCTTGTACAACAAAATCCATTATTTACAAGGAGGGTAAAGCCCAAATCTGTGAACTTTGACCTCCACACTGTTCATCCCACAACTTCTCCCCAAGGCACCCCGCAGCAATCTCAATCTCTACCTCCACTGACAACAAGAAATCCACGCCACTGAAGGGTCTAATTAATCTAACATTTTAATCTACCAGATGCAGTTTACAGGAAGAGCAAAACCCCACCTCAGGATGAGTCTATTGCTTCAACCTTCTGTCGAGCCAGGTACTTTTCTCTCCGCTCTTTCTGGACAACAGACAGGATACATTGCAATGAGACATGGAAATTAGACTTGAACATCATCTGGAATCATATAATACACTTACCCATTCATCTATTACAAGACCTTCCCCTACTACCCGAGGCCCTGTGTCTGGTGGAGGTTTCTTATGCGCTTCAAGAGCAGCATCAGCTTCTGACAACTGACGCTTCAGTTTCTCCAATGCCTTGAAAGAGACAATCTTATCTGTGTCATTATTGGACAAGAATTTGTGCTCATTATTGGAAAAATGGAGTAAGAGACATGCATTTACTTACAGGACTAGGTTGCTGCACATCCAAAAACACAACCCTCAATATCCGCTCAACTGTTACCTGATCCTTCTGTTCATCAAACTGCAGAAACATTAAAATTAAGTTACAATGACTACAATCCTGAAAGAAATGTCGCCTAAACTATGAATCATTTTAAATTCTAATTTACTCATAACTATCTTGCAGCAAGTTGAGCAGCACATACAAATTAGGATCAATCAAAAAGCAAAAAAATTATACTTCTTGACTAGCAATGGGAATAGGTAAAATAAATTAGGACAGAAAAATTATGAAGCAAGATTAAGTTGAAATACAGCAGTGATATTCGCTCTCACTCACTTAGCATCCTAATTATGAACATGAAAATTAGGTACTGACCTGGCAATCCAATCTCTCAGTAATTAGGTAGTACTTTCTCAGTGAAGGAGTTTTTTCAAGTGGCTTCAAGATTTTAAACCTTTACTTTCTTTCCATAGGCACAAAAAAAAATTTCCTTAACACATGGAAGACCATTTTACAATCTTAACCACAATTAGGAATCCCATATCCTAACCAGATTTTGCATTTCATTTTATTCAAACAATCAAAGCTAATGAAGTGGATTATTACATATATCGGCAATGCTTAGCATTTAAATACATAAAGAATTAAATAAGAAAAGGTAAAAGAAAAGCACAGGAAGCAGGTGTTATAAGACTAACCAACTCAGGCACATATTCTATCCCTCCTTTCACCTTCAAACTCATGATCTTAAACTTAACCTTGCTCTTCTGATCTATTACTTTTTCATTATTCTCTGGAAGCTCCACAAACTTGAAAACTGCCCAATTAAAAGACATACATTACTATCATAAACTTTTCTATAGCAAAGATAGAGAAGAAATTAATCAGTAAAAGTAAATGTAAAGCAACCAAAGCTGTCATGTTATGTGAAAATGTTACCAGTCGCAATAAGGCTCTCTCCTGGCGCCAGGATGCCACCTGGAGGACGCATGAAACAACTCTTTGGTGCAGTTGTTTGAAACTATAATATGAAAGAAAAACCAATCTGTAATTTTAATAATATAGAAGTAAACCTAAATTCAGGTGTTCAAGCAATTTAAAGAAATAATAACAACCTAAATTCAGGTGTTCAAGCAATTTAAAGAAATAATAACATGGCTAATATGCTTTTTTACAACAAATATGAAACAAACCATCATTAAAAAAAACAAAAAGAAAACACATTATAACAAAAAATTAAGATCATATCTCTCAGTTACGAACATTCTTGCCGGTACCGCGCTCATGTGGACCGTCTCACATGGGGGAGTGTGGGTCCCACCATTCCAATGGAGATTGAGACCCAGAATTCACATACAAACGGTCCATCCTGGACGGGGTTCATACCAGAAGTTTACACCACTTTTTAAAAATCATTTCAAGAGAAGAGTCGAAATGGGACATATAAAATACAAATGGAGTAAAAAATAAAGAATCTTATTAATAAATTCACTTATATATTGTTAGTAATTACCTTGTAAGCAAACATAATAATTCCAAAATCCACATTACTCAAAAGCACTCATAAACATATAAAGAACACCAGTGATGTAACGCAGTCACTTATCCTGACTTGCTATTAGCTAACATACAAAACAGTAAAAAAAAAGAAATCATTGTACACTCAAATTAACTGCACTAACTAATAAGGAAACATAATTATTCCACCAAATGAATCAATAGATAATTTACCTTGAAAGCCACGTGTGACCTGCTTGTGTTTTTTAACCTTATTGCAGTCCTCACCTGTTTTCCTGGCTCATCTACAATGCAAAATAATTACAGTTGAGCCATTCTATTAATAAAAAAAATAGAATAAAAAATATTTTAAAAACAAAACAAATTAAAGTAAGACGCTTATAGAACAGTAACAAAAGAAAATTAGAGTTTTAACCATAAGTAATTGCAGTTGACCAAGAGAATAAAAGTCAACGAGTGAAACAACAAATAAGCTAATTATAAAGAGAGAAAAGAGAGAGAGAGAGAGAGAGAGAGAGAGAGAGAGAGGAAACGACGGCGTACAAGGAAAGTAAAGGTTGTTAGAAGGATCAAGACGGAGTCTTCGGCGAGCAGGAAGAAGAGATCTGGCAACAGATGACACTGTTTTCGAGCTGCTAGTAGTACTAGTATTCTTAACCTCAACGTGTCGGTTATTGATTCCGTTACCGTTATAACTCTGAGTCAGGTTCTGTGTAGAAGACGAAGAAGAAGACGACGTGTTCGTTCCGCTTTGCCAAAAAGGACATAAACTAAACACCTTCTTATCTGTATTCTTCGTCGTCTTCTTTTGCCGGTCAGCAACCGCCATAGCCGGTCACTGTTCCTTTTCTTTCTCTACAGTTTTCTCTCTCTCTCTCTCTCTCTCTCTCTCTCTCTCTAGAGTGTTTTTTCTTTAAAAATAATAATAATATCTGTAATTGCTGGATATGGTACGAGAGAAGTGCTGGAAAGCGTGTGATTAGTTTGTTTTTGTTCTCTTTCTGTAAAGAGAAAGCCTCTCTCTCTCTCTCTCTCTCTCACGAGTTTTAAACATCGACCTCTCGGACTTGTAATGGCTTATAAAATATTGGAATTTAGTGCTGGATTTTCAAGTCCGTGAATTAATGCGGTTGTACTTTGAGAGAAGCGAGGGCACTCTAGGAATAAAAGTACAGATGGGTGATGCGCAGTGGGAAATGGATGGGTTTTTGGTTTAATTAGCGTGGGTTAACTGCTGGGAAGGGAAGGGAATGGAGGGAAAGATGTTTGGTAATTTAATTTAATTTAATTAAGGGATTAATAAATGATAAGAGAGTAATTAGGTAAAGATTAAAGAAAGTGCATTTACGGTTGTCGGCTTGGTTTGTTGGCGTAAGTTAGTTGGGGGAGTTGGGTATTAATTAAGTTAACAATGACATTCCTTCCTATTATTAAATTTTACATGGTTTAAATAATTAAAAGATTATTGAGGAAATTTATTTTTTTTCAAAAGTAAAGGCTTCGTTAGCTATGAATTTGGAATTTTGGATTTGGTATTTATTATTGTTTAACTACACTTCTATCCAGTAGACTGTCCTTTTCGTTTTTCATTTTCCTCAAAATATAGTATTTTTAACTTATTATCAAATCTAGCGTACAACTTTTAAGATTTGTAAATTTCAGTACCATTTTTAACATAATTTAATTTTAGTCTTCACTAAAGTTATTAGTAAAATTTGTAAATTTATTGTGTACTCCAGCAGCGTTAAATAAAAAAATTTAGTTAATACTAAAGTTGTTAACACATTTCATTATGAAAATATTATCGTTTAAAGTATTCTTAACAAATTCTTAAGTCATATTTTTTTCTATTATAGGAAGCATATGGCCAAATTAAGATTTCAAGAGACTTCATATTTGATCATCTTTTCTTAAAATGACTTAAAATCACATTTTCTCTCGTTAAGTTTAAAAAGAGAAAAAATAGCTCTTGAAATATTTTTTTATTTTTTAAATATTTTTTTAAGTCATTTTTTAAGATTATTCATTTCTCTTTCCTTTTACTTTATTAATAAAAGAATTAATTAAATAGTACAGTAGAAAGTATTGTTAAAATACACAAATATTGTAAGGTAAGTTAAAATAAAAAGTTAAGTCTTTATAATTTAATAAGGACGCATATTTGAAGTATTGTTGGAAATGCTATTAAGTACATATTTTTTTAATTTTAAAATTTCATTAATTTTATGTGCTTAAACAATAACATTTTAGTAATGGAGGTGTTAACACAGTTTTTCGTCTTTATTATTATTTATTAGATTTTACGCCATATCAGTAAATTTAGTTAATAATTTTATCGAAAATTAAAATTAAAAATAATATTAAAATATGATGTTAAAATTTTTAAAAATTAAAAAATTATATACTAAATTGATAATATTACAAAGTAAATTTTTTTTAGCAATTAAATCTGCACTTACATCTCTTATAAATACTCCCTTTAGGTTTGGCATATAATCTGCACTTACATCTCTTATTTTTTTAATAATATCTACTTTCATTCTCATGATAATTTCTGTCGATTTAAGTATTAATATTGTGTGAAATTACTGAAAATGTCTATAAAGTTTGCTCAATTTTGTATTTTTATTATTTTTTGTAATAGAATTATGCTTTTAGATGGAAAAAAAATAAAATACTGTATTTTTTTCTAACTTAAATAAAAATTATTTTTATTTTATTCTAAAATAAATTTCAGTTTAATATAAACTCACGTAAAGATAACAATATTCTTCTAAATTAGTAAAATGTGATATATTAATACTTTGATCTACTCAAAATTTATTAAACTAGCAGAATATTAACGAAAAAATTATTATGATGAATGACATATAAAAAAAGAATAAAGATATATATTTTTAAAAACTAAATGATATAAGTACATATTATCTCGAAACCATTGCGCATTTGTAATTATCCCGAATCAATAAGACCAACTGTATCTTCTATAATATTTGTTTAAATTTGCAAACCGCCATTCAACAGGAATTCCTCTGCAACAATTCTTCAACAAAATAAGTTTAACAGATTTCTTAATAAAAATTCAATAGATTTATTAACAAAATCACCATTAAAGAAACATATTAAAATCAAAAATCAAAATTTTTTAAAAAGAAAACCATTTTGTTTAAAGAATTGCATCAAAGATCAAAATGGGTTCCAAGCACTCTCTATATCTAACTGATTTTCTAGCATTTAGTTGTTCTAGTTGTCGAATCAGCACCGGTGGCTGAAGCCATTTTTGCTAGTGCTAGAAATTCATATGGTATCGGCTCACATATCTAATATATAATAAAAAAATGATTTATTTTTATTATTTATTAATTATATTATATAAATTGATCAAAATGTATAATCTGTTTAATAAATTAAATTTTAAAATAAATATATCTAAATAAAAATTAATTATTTAAATTTTAAAAATATATTTCCTAAATATAAAATGGTTCAAATTTTGAACTATTATTTTAGAACGTAATTAGATATTTAAATAAATTAATAAGTAATATACAATAAATGAATTAATTTATTTACAATTTGAGCGTCGTTTAACTACGCTCTTGTTTAATCGAGTCATTTAAAAAGTTATGAACCCTATTTACTAACCATGTCACGATGATGATGATAATCTGGTGGAACCCATTCTTCGTGCACTTTGTGCTCTTGAAAATCATGTCCATTCTCTTGTTTCTTTTGATTTGAACAATTTTTATTTGTAGAAAAACCTTTTGGAAAGACCAAGCATTATCTCTTCTTTATCATATATAATAATATATCAAGCATTTTGCTTGTCGGTTCATGTAAGTGTTTTGTGGATAATTTAATTTCATTTAAGCTTTGCTATGCAAATTAAGAAATATTGTCTTGAGATATTATTAAAAATTAAATAAGGCAATACATTATTTTGTGAAAATAATAAAACTAAAATTAAAACTTTCTTTTTTAGTACTATTTCTAAAAATCAACTACTGGGTTTTGTTACTGCAACTTCAATATATATTTATGGCATGTATTTTCTGTCGTTGTTCATTTTAATTACTGGGTTTGTTAATTATGTAGGTTGGTGTGGGTTTATATTGCTGGTGTTGATCTATTTTTATACTTATATTAGACCTGGCCGTCCGTCCAGTTTGGGTCAAAAAACGAAACGACTTAAATTGGATCGAAATCTATTAAAACTGAAGGATTAGAATCGAAAAAAAATTAATTTAAGATCGGTTCCTCTTCAACAAAAATTAAAACTATAGGTTTTGGTTCAAGAACGAACGGTTTGGATTTAAATTATAAATAAAATTTAATTTTTAATATTTTATATTTTTTAAAAATTAGTGAAAACCAATCAAAATCAGAATTATGAACTCAAATATGTCTCAGAAAAACTCTAGCTGCTTCTCCTTATTTTTTCTCATTGAAGTTTTATCTTTTGACTCACCGACGATTATTTTTAGATCAATGATGGTTTTTTTTTATTATTAATTAGTTTTAATAAATAAATATTAGTATTTTTTAAAGAGTTTTATGATCCTGCATTATAGGAGTTTTAAATTCTTCTTCTATAAGAGTTTTACGTTCTTCCATTATAGAAATGTTAAGTTCTCCCTCTACATGAGTGATAAAGAGAAAAAAGAAATCAAATTCGACATTCAAACAATCAGGTTTATCAAAAGATATTTATAAAAGCGATATATGTGATTTAGTGCCACCGAGTGGAGCACTATTCCCATAAAATTGTAATTTACTATTTCATCAATACGATTTATAATTATTATAAATAGATTTATTTATTTATATTTTTTTGATGTATGATATTTATTTTTATCTTATTAATTTTCATTAATAGAAAATCTATATTTACTCTAAAAGAAATCATGATCTAAAACCGATCTGTTACATGTGCCCATATTCCGTTTAAATTTTATTTAAAAAGAAGGTTATTTTCTTTTGTGAAATGATAGCATCCAGTGGAACATACACATAAAAGAGAGGCCAACTATAAAAAAAAAAAAAAGAGGTAAATTAGAAAGGACGATATGGAATTTGCGTAATAGACAGATTGGATAAATATTTACTGTTTGGCCGAATCCAATAGCTATTAAATAACCTTTTCATAAATAATATTCAAATTGAAGTAATAGCTTAGTTAGCACAAAATACACATCAAAAAATCATAAAAATCTAACTTTAAGCATCAATTTTGTTCTTTCACCTTAAAAGTATCATAATTCTTTTCTGTTTATTTATATATTAAGTTATGTCTTAAATATCAACAATTGCACCTAAAAATAAAATCCTTCAAACACATAAATTCAACTTTGGACGCACATAATCAAATACTCCAACTTATTATACTAATTAATTATTAAATTATATAATTTCGATACATATAAACATAAGTAAATGTCAAATTTTTATCCTTAAGTGAAAAGAAAAAAAAAGAAAGCCTAACTACAAAATATTTTTTTAACTCTCCTCAAATTCAAAAAAACCAAAAAAAGGATCATGAATTGTATCTAAAATTTCAATTAGGACCCCAAAAGATAAAATGTAAGAGCATCTCAGCCTTCTCTTCCATTCTTCTAAGTTTGTAATCATAATCATCAGTGTTGATTCTGAGGGTCTGATCATGACCATTAACAGCAGTTGTTGATCCACTCATCTGCCTCTTACTGACATTATAATTAGGTGGTGGTGCTGATGATGATGCAGAAGGCTCTGTGCCCTTCAGTTGCATGGACTTGAATGCCTTCTCTAACTTGCACACTCTTCCATTACTGCCCATTTTTGCTTGCTTCTCTCTAATTATATTTCTCTTATCTGGTGGGTGGTGATCGGAAAAAGTAAAGAATGATTTGCGATCCAACAAGGGCAGTTGGTTGATTCTTAATTGACTGGGTAGAGCCATGGCCTATTTATAAGTGGAGACATGGTTCGTGTACAAATAAAATGAATACTGTGGTCTGTTTGTCAGTGGTTTTCCTTTGAGAGAAAGTGAGGGTGTGTCAGCTCCCAGATTTATGGGTGCTGGTTTTTTTAAATTCCAAGGTTGTGAATAATCAATGGTTTTGCTCTTTTCTTTTTCTTATATTAGTAATTGTTTTGGAATTTTATTTAGTGAAAGATTTAATCAATAAAATTATAACATTTTTTATTTATTTTTATGTGTCGCTTTCATTTTAAGAGGTAATAAAATAATTAATTTTTAGAATTAGGTCACTATGAGAAAAAAGAAAAAGAAAAAGAAAGAATGGAATGTCTTAATTTATTTATTGAGACTTTTAATAATCCAGTGACTCGAGTTGATATAATAATTTATGGAAAATGAGATGGTTTTGTTACTTTCCACTAAATCTGCTGTGAATTTACTGAAACGCCCTTATACTTTGGTGGGTCTTCATATGAATCGAGGTTTTTTTTTTTTTTTTTGAACCATAATAGGATATTGTAGGCAAAAAATTGCAGACTGAAACAATTGAGTAAGAAATTAAATTTTACTAATAATTAGCTGAATACAAATATAATTAAAAATCGGCAAATGGAAACACCACTTAGTATCACATAATTAATTTATTAATAAGTAAAACGTATTTTTTAAATCTATTAATTATTGAATAATTAAATTATTAATTACTCAATAAAGACTGAAGTTGGTCTTTTTAAAAAATTATTAACTAATAAAATTATTATCTTATTAAAAAAAGAGCCAATTATAATAATAAAGTAATTATAACTTTTTATTAGTTCTATATTAAGTATTACATCATATTAAAAGTGAGTCATAATATTTTATATATATATTAATTTTTTTTCATATTACATTTTTTAATATTTTCTTCAATATACACGTAGTTAAAAAAAATTTACCTGATTGGTCTTGGAGTATAAAGAAAATAAAACATATATCTTGCATTCAAAAGATGATAGATCTAATGATTTTAAAAATGTCTTGAGAGGTAGATTGTTGAATGTTTGCAAAAGGGAAATAAAATTGTTTAACTATATAGTCTTGGTCAATGTATATAAACCATTTTAACTATATACTCTTGACCAAACCACTTAGGCGCTAGGTCTAATGTACTGTGAAAATACATGCCACTCAGCCAAAAAAAAAGATGATTAAGAGTTGGCCGAAATGAGCACTAAGTACTTTTTGAGAAATCTCCTCCAAATCACTGGTATGGCTATCAAATTTAACTATATAGTCTTGGTCAATGTATATAAACCATTTAAAAAAAAAAAAAAAACCTAGGCACCAAGTTTGAATCATGATGGAAGTTTATCTACCATATAAAGGGTTGTTTTATTTTGTTGCTTTCTTTATTGTTATTACTACTAGTCCTGGTGCATGTCAAAGTACTGAAAATCTAATTGAGAAATCTAAATCAGTCTAAACATATACAAAAATCTTACCATGAAATGAATGACATAAAAAGTTGAATTAACCATAGACTGGTTCAGATTTTGTTGCTTTGTTTGTGGAAAGTTAGTCATACATTCTAGTCAAGGTTCCATTGGAAAAAATTAATAAGAAACTAGAGTTCCTTCATTCAAATTAGTAACGAGTCTGCCACCCCAAGAAATGGGGGTCTTGTTCATTGTACTACACATGCTAACTACAATTCTATTTCTCATACTTTTCAAAAAAAAAAATATTATTAAATAATTTTATTATAAATCGAGCAAAATATTTCATAATTCTAAAGACGATTATAGTACGAGAAGGCTTTAATATTAATCGTGCACACCCTATTGTTATCTTTCTTTCTTTCTTTTAGTGTCTTGATTAATGCATGAATAGTTGGTCATTAAGTAAAAGGAAGTGTTGGATTTTCATAAGGTATGTAGAGAATGAGGATTAAATGAACTATGATAGAGAAAAGCTTCTAAGTGTTCAAAGTCAAAATAAAAGTTTTTGAGACTCAGCACAAAATCCAATTTTTGATTTCATAACAGCAAAGGATCACCCTTAATGCAATTGGACAGAAGAAGAAGAAGAAAACAAAGCAGAAGCTTCAATCCTTCCTTCACTCTGATCTTCTTCAATCAGACAATAATCAGTTTTTCCTTGATTTTGTGATTTTAGAAATTTCAAAAATTTAGAAACGACAGTTTCCCAGTGGTGATATTTAATACCTTAATAATTACTCTTCTTTTTTATTCTTAATGGAATTTAATTAATTTGTAATACTCATATGCAACAAAGAGAAAAGAAAAAAAATAAGTATACATCAATTTCTGTACTCAGTCAAACCAAATGCCTTCATTGTATGGTAAAATTATAAACTGGTTTTAATGAATTGGGGCTGAGAGGAGGAGAGGAACAAACAAGAGAAAAAGAAAAGGACGTGCATTATAAATTATAAATTAAAAAGAAAGCTTGTACAACAAAACTAATGGATCTCATTATTTCTTGCCATGAAATAGGAAAAGAAAAAAGGACCCGAAATGACATATACTGGATTCAATTAATTAGCATGTCGAGATGTTTTTTTTTAATCATTTAAAAAAAAAAACTATGATTCTAACATTTGAATTTTAGATGAATTGATCTGTCTATATTTATTTTAAAAGTATTTTAAAATAAAAAAATATCATAAATTTATTTTAAAAAATATATTATGGTTATTTTTCGATTGTTTTTTAATTATTTTACTAGAAAGATACCAAAAATTTTTAAAATATAAAAAAAAGTTATTCAGTTTTTTAAATAATAATAGAAATATATGGATATTTTTTGTTTATTTTTCCTTCATTTTAAGCATCCCTTGCCCAGCCCAAATTGATGAGTGACTAGGCCTAATGCAAATTTGGGCTCCTCCCTCGATGAGTGATAATGTAATGCACTTGCTGTTGCTGCTCGGTAAACAAACAAACATACAAATGTCTTATAATGGCAGCCTAACAATTCAAATGGCATATCATGATCAAAATTGGCAGCTCACACTTGGAAAGATTTCTCATTATCTAAAAGATCTATATAAACAAAAATAGCATTACATTCATCCATTCAATTGGAATGACAAAGGTAATAATCATTTAAAATCTAATAGTACTAGGACCCCAGCAGCTCAAACCCATAACTTTCTCCATTGCAGCCTCTTTCTTCTTCAACTCAGCATTATTTCTAATGATTTCATTAGACATTGCAACTGCTGCCGATGATGAAGAAGACCCAGATGAAGAAACTGTGTTGGCTTGAGCAAATGATCTTATATTGTTCTTGGCATGCTGCTGTAGTGACCTTAGAGTGTAATTCCATCTGCAAATGCCTTGGTCTTTAAGTGCTTCCACTGCTCCAATACTAGCTGCCACTATCCAAGCTTTTCTTGCAGCATTCATTTTTCCTTGATTTCTTGATTCTTGAGTTGGGTTTCTTTTTCTTGATTCTTGATTTGGGTCTGTCGAAAATGGAGAGAATTGGGGATTTTCTGTTTGGTGAGTTAAAAGAAAGGAGAGAAATTGTGTGTATTAGATTGCTTGTGTTGGTGAGGTATATATATATATGAAGAGGGGTAGTGAAAAAACCAGAGGCAATTCAAGTGGAAAAGAAAAAGAAATCCATGGTATTTGGTTAATACAGCAAACTACTCTGCTTTTCTCCGAGTTGTTTTATAGAATCCATGGGCGGTAGCTGCAGGAAATTGGAAACTGAGATATTATTTTAGTATATATTGAAATATATAAATTCAAGACAAAGAAAAATATATATAAAGTAATAAGGAAAGTGTATCGCAAGTGACAACTGTTTTCTTTTCTTTATAATCTAATAATAAAACCTACGGGTTCTTGCCGTGTTGGCTTCTTCTTACTTTTCCTTTCGGTTTAAAGGTCAATTTGCCCCCTCAATTTGAAGTCAATTTCCAATTTATTCAAATTTTTAATTTTTGACCAATTTCACCCACCAATTTGACAGAAACAACCAATTCAGTTCAAATTCTCACAAAATTAAGAGATTGTATTCCACGCGCTCAGTAAAAGTTTAATTAAAAGACCTAATTAATAAGTAAAATTTAATTTAATCCTTAAAACTTTATATTAAGTATCAAACTTAATTAAAATAAAATTACTGAATAATTTAAATTAAATAATAATAACTAATTACTAATTTTTTACCCATTTGATCAAATTATGCTAAAAATATTAGAAACTAAGATTAATTATTTAAAAAACTAATTTTTTTCTAATCTTAATAAAAATTTAAATTTTATGAGTTTAATTTTATTATCTAATTTAATTTTTTATTAAAATTGAAAATGTAATTAGATTTGATTAGACATTATTATTAGATTATATTAACATAAAAAATCTTATTATAAAAATTATATTACTAAGTTTAATATATAATATAAAATTCAATGACTAAAATAAACTTTACTTATTTACTTATTTATTAGACTGAATTGACCGTTTTTACTGAGTTGGTAGCTCAAATCGGCTAAAAATTTTAAAATCTCAGTAATTGGCCATCGACTCAAAATTGAGGAGGCAAATTGACATTTAAATCCTTTCTCCTTTTTCTTTAAAAAAACAATCTAGTCCCTAAACTTATTGCTAGATGTCATATATATAGATTCTTTCTTTTACTAGTTTTTTGAGAAATAAAGTTGAATTTGACACTTTTAACTTTTGGCTAGTTTAGTATTAAATTCTCCACTTTTAGTTCAATTAACACTTACTTTTCACTTTTTGAAGAGCATAAAATACATTCTCTGAAAAGGAAAAAAAGTTTAAGATTTGATCTAATAATATGATTTATTTAATTTTTTTAATTCACTTTTATGCTTAAATTTGCATTATATATAATCTTAGTAGGTTTTGAAAGAATTAGTTGAGAAGCAGAAAAAGGATCCCAAATCTATTAGGGTGTTACCAGAAATCCAAACTTTACCTATTGAAACTCTCACACCATTAATTCTTTCTTTCTGCTATTTCTAATTCTTATGTTTAAATCCATGCATGTCAATCTGGAAACATATATATAAAGACATTGAAAATGTACCAAATTTGTATTATATGTACTCTAAATGACTTTCATAAGTTCTTATAAAGTTATTTACAAATTCAAATTTAGTGTTTCTTATACAAATAAAAAGTTTATTTAAAATTTTAACTTCAACTTTACTCATATTTTGGCCACCCTAATCAATTGCTTTGATTGATGTAATAATATTAGAGTTTTCTTTTTCCCGTTTATATAGAGATATGTTTTCTATAACTTTAACATAATATTCAATATATCTCTTTTTTTAAGAAATTTTTTATTTTAATTATAATAAATAGAAGAATGATATGGATATATAAATGTTTTATGATAAATTCTTAAATAGATTTAATTTATCACGCATATGTAAATTAAATCAATTGCATAGTGACATGTGGTTTTATTTATTGATTATAGTATTTTATTGATTGGATTTTAACTATAAGTTGTTATTGATAATAAATATACCAACCAATGAACATATTACGATTAATAACATGTCACCATCTAAGAATTTTTTATATTTTACACTTTAATATTAATAATTGAAATATATTTTATTATTTAAACTAATAAATACATATCAATTATTTATGATTCGGGTATATAGATACAAACATATAAATAATCTTTCTTTTTTTAATTTCTGACATACCGTTTATTCGTACACTTCTAGTTTTTGTTAAATTTTATGAAAACAAAAACAATTCAAACAAATACATAAAACAATACGGGAGACTTAAATTTCCAAAATATATACGTATAATCACTAGCTGTGGGATAGGCACCACCATTTTGTGCTTTTCTTAAGGCTAAATTTAGAGATTGACATCTCTAATCATCATATTCAACTTTATGTATTGAGATTATTATTATTAAGAAAAACACATCTAAAATTCTTGGCTACATCGGTTAAAACCTTATAGTATTGGGACCCAAACATCCCAAATGCAAAATTTTCTCCAAGGATTCCTCTTGTTTCTTCAACTTAACATCTCCAATATTGATCTCATTAGCCATGGATGAACAAGACAAATAAGAAGAAGAAGAAAGAATCCTGAAGGGTTGAGCCAAGGTTCTTAAATTATTCTTGGCATGCTGTTCTAATGATCTTAAAACAGAATTCCATCTGCAAATTCCTTGATCTTTCATTACCTCTACTGTGCCAATACTGGCTGCCACTATCCAAACTCCACTTGTTACATTCATTTTCTTTATCCTTTGCTTTGAGATAAAGAAAAAGAATGTCTAGCAATTGGGGGGTCTCTCTCTTTATATAAGCAAACGGTTTGTGGGTTTTTTCATATGAGGTTAATGAAGAAGCATTGAGAGTTCCTCCAACTGTTTAGGAAATGGCTCCAATTATTTGTGTACCAAAACCTTAATTATTGCTCGGAATATGTACAAAATAATGAATATATTTGCATGTCAAGGAATATGATTGATACATACTGAAAAATTCTAGCCTAATGTTTACCAACATCATCTCATATGAATTATGGGATTCATAATAAACTTACATCTATATTCATATAAAATAGTTAATTATGAAAAATATTCTGGATAAATTTTTTTCGAGAGGTATATATTTACAGCAGAAGATAGAAACTGACCTTTTTAGTAAGAAAATCATTATATATATATATATATATAAATTAATATATCTTGAAAACTTAGAATAGTTATTTATTAGTATATTAATTATTATATAAAGATGAATTATATTCTAACTGAAATTTAATTTTTAATTCAATAAGTGATTATTAAAAAGTGGATATATACTCTAAAAATACATTTAATATCTTTCTTTATCATTAAGGAATAAAATACATTTAGTTTTTTTTTTTCTAAATTTATAAATTTTTTAATCCAAACATTTGTATATTTGGCTCAAATTACTCTTACTTTAAAAAAAAATTTGAAAGAGTGAGAGTTTGTATTTTATTTAAATATCAATTTATAATTTAATTTAAATAATTTAATATAAAAAATTAATATTTTTTTATTTTTATTCCATCTACTTTCTTTCTAAGGAGTTTATAACTTAGTTTCTCATTTTTGTAAGAAATGGTGCTAATTTAAACTAAATATATAAAGATTTGAGCTAAAATGTCTAAAAATTTTAAAAGAATTAAATTAAACTCGAACAATAAATTAATTGCTAAATTAAACTTTATTCTTGTCAATAATAACAAAACTAGTTTTACTTGTTCATATTTTCTTTTTTCATTGAAATATCCCTTTAATAATTAAAAGAAAATATTACTAAAATTTATTAATTATTGAATAATAGGATTATTAATTACATAGCATGGTACTTTTTTATATAATTTATTAATTAATAAAATTATTAATTTATTAAATACTATATATAAAAGGGAATCTTTCAAAAATACTTTAAAAAAAATACTATTTTTAAACTTTTTTTCAAAAAATTTGGTGTGGTTATTTTTTATTTTTCTTTGATTTTTTTATCAAAAAAAAAAAAAACAGAACACAGCCAACACCGTATTTTTTAAAAGAATAAAAAAAGTAATATTTTTTATGTTTGTGTACAGTGAAAATAAGCAACAAAATTTACATTGCATTTTTGATAAAAAAAAATTAAAAATACGGGTATTTTTATTATTTTTCTATATAACAAGGTAGACAGTAGTCTAAAACAGTAGACTAATGATCTATTAAGTTTCTGTTTTATATCGTAATAAAAAAAAACATTTTACTTCTTATTATTTGAAATTGACTAAATAAATAATTATCTCAACTAATCAGACTTAAACCATTGGTCTTTTTTATATACATTTTTTTGGTTAATTGAATTTTAATTAATGTGAACCTGTAATCCAATAGGTTCGGAAATGAATTCCCTATCACTACATAAAATGTTGTCAGTTTAAGAAATAATCATCTTGTAAATAAGAAAAATTAGGTGGTTTGAGTTGGTTGGCTTTCAGTTTAAATCAACATAATTATTGAATTAACTTTTAATTTGATTAAACATTTGTGTATCTCAATTTTACAGTTTATTAATTAGGCCTTATATTAGCATTTTATCTTAAAACTTTTAAGAAATTATTGATTTTAGTTATAAACTAATATTATAATCTTATTTTAACTAAAATCTTAAGCATTTCAAAATTAATTATCTTTTGAATCACTTCTAACTTATTTTGAAATTTATTATAAAAATTAAATCATAAATATATTACTAAATACATTAAAGAAATTAGAAACCTAGCTAACAATAATTTTGTTTTTTTATAAGAAAATCATATTTTATATATGTAAAATTAAAAAAAAAATATATAATAAAATAATATTAATTAGTCTTAAATATATGTGTTCATAAAAACTATATATCTTGGGTTGGTTTGGTTGTTAATCCTCTTAAACCGCAAATCGATTTGGTTGGGTTTGGACTGTTTAAGATTTTCTTTGTAGAGCTCCTAGCAATTAATCTAATTTAATCTACGAAAGAAAAGACTATAAACTTGTGCTTTGAACAAGAATTAACAGTACAGAGTGGGAGGCTCTCAGTTGGGACCCAAGAACTCAAATACATAACAGTTCTAAGTGACTCTTCAGATTTTGTAATCTGATCGTTTCCAAGCTTCTTAGTCAACAGGGCAGAAGAAGAAGAAGAAGAAGAAGAAGACGGTAGAGAAAGCTTCTTATTAGCTTGAGAGTAAGATCTGATGTTGGTCTTAGCATGTTGCTGAATTGATCTTAATGCATAGTTCCATCTGCACAAGCCTTGATCTTTCAATGCCTCTACTACTCCTATACTTGCTGCTACCATCCAAGCTCTGCTTGTTGAACTCATGGTGATAATGATGATGATGATGATTTTTCACCTTTCCTGTTGATATATAGATCAAACTGAATCAAGTTTTGAGAAGAGAATGAGAAACAGATGTGTATTTTTCTTGATCTTTTGTCCTTTTGAATTGAGGAATTGAAGTGTGAGGGAGGTCTTCTATATATATAGAAAAGGGTTTATTAATTAATTAAAGAAAACCAAGAAAGTGACAGAAAAGTTGGTGGTTTGGAAAAAAAAAAACCAGAGGCAGAGATCGTTTTACTTGTAGAATTGGTATAAAGCCAATTGTATTCCTCTCTTGCTTGGCCTTTTGGCCAGTTGTATTTTTCTATTAGGCCACTGGTTTTACTCATTTGTGACATTGAATTGAGACTTTCTCTCCGTGTGTGTGTGTCTGTGAAGGAGGGAGTGAAGGAGAAGAGACAAAATTGGTGATGGGGTGTGGGCTCAGCTAATTTTTATCTGTTTAATTTGTTTCATAATGTAATAGTTCAAGCAATAGTTTTACTGTTAAGCACCTTTTTTTTTGTTTTGTCTTAAACCAAATTAGAGGAACTTTTGAGCTAACTCATCCTTTTCCTGTTGGCTGTGCTTGTAGTGCATCAAGTTGGGAAATCAGGACTTATGTTTTGGCAACTCCCTTTATCTTGTTAGAAACTTTTCTGATGCATCAATCTAAATTAATCTTATCAACTGAAGAGACTATTATCAAGAAACAGTAAAGTCTTTATAAATGATTTGAAACAGCCCAAGAAATAATGGGTCTCACCCAATCTGGAGTTATAGCAGATTATATAAGAAAAAGTCTGGCTAACCATAGCAGCATCATTTTCTGCTAATTGGGAAGTCATAGAACTTGAATGTAAATCATGATTATATATGTATAAGAAAGCAATAATTCGTTTATTAGCATAGAGAGACCAATAGCAGGTATAAACCAATGGTTTCTTTTGAAATTCAACCTCATCTTTTGCACTTTATGTTGCAAATAAATATTTCCTTTTTGATTCATATGGAAGCCTCAACAGGTTATAGACTAAGCAAGAGGAGATAGTCATATCTCTATACTTATCATAAATATATTAACTCATTAAGTGCATAGATAGAATTTGAATTAAATTTCTATCAATTGAATTAAATTTCTCAAGTCCGAAAGTTTGTTGCAGGTAAGTAGAGCAAAAACCATTGTATCTAATGTTTTGTTGTACTTAAATAAAATTTGATTATGCAACAATTAACACATTCAATTATGGAGTCATCTCTTAGGATAAGAGTTTCTGCTTCCCCTAGCTGACCCTTTTCATATCTTTTTTGGCTTTGCCTGTTACCCCCTTAACAGAGAGTGCGGTACCTACTACAATTTCGGCAAAATCTATATTAGGAGTTGAAACAAGATGCAGGAGAACAGAAAAATTATAGCCATAAAAACTTTTAAATCAAAACTGGAATTGCATTTATGGATATGTATATTTACAGATTACACGAGGGGTTCAATTAGGGCCCCAACAGCTTAAATACATAACAGTTCTAAGTGATTCTTCAGACCTCTTCAATTTCTCATCTTTAAGATTCTTAGACACAGCAGAAGAAGAAAGTGGAGAAAGCATTTTAGGGTGTTGAGAATATGATCTTCTGATATTGTTCTTGGCATGTTGCTGAATTGATCTCAAGGCATAGTTCCATCTACACAACCCTTGATCTTTCAATGCCTCCACTACTCCTATACTTGCTGCCACCATCCAAGCTCTGCTTGTTGAACTCATGCTGATAACTTCTTGTGTGTCAACTGATAAACTAGAACTGGAAATAGCTTTCTGCTTGATGTGAGATGCTTAATTCGCTGTATGAATTTGTTGTGGGATATGGAATGTGTTCTTGTACTTATATAGAGATAAATTGACAGAAAGATATACCAGCAAAGGTTCCACCAGTAGTTTAGGGAAGCCAGCAGTTTTTAGCAAATGGTATTATTAAAACAAGCTCCAACTATCATTGAGTGCTGACTGAGACAGCAATGAGAGCGAGACCGATACTATAATAATGAAGGGGTAATTGCAATTTACCCCCCTTGAGTTTTGTCATATTATAATAATCAGGAATTTACTTTTTAATATTACATTAAAACCATTTTATAGTCTGTAATAATATAGTGGTTCCCTCTTCTGTTGCTTATTCTGTTTATTTTGTTGTTAAGTTGAAAGAATACAAATTGCCTCTAATTCACTGAAATTAAATAAAATATTAATTTTCTTTGAAATCTTTCATATTACTCTAGTTAGTCCCTCAATTTACTTTATTATACTAAACTTCTATGTAATTTGTCATAAAATATTAGTTTATCATATTATATTTTTTATTTATAATATAAAGTTTTTAAGTTTCAAAACTATAGGTTAAGATTTTAAATAAAATACTGAAATAATTATTTTATAGTTTAATTGATTTTTTGAAATTTATAAAAATATTTAAGACAGTGTAAATAAATTATAAATACACTAAGAAGTCTAAAAATGAATCTTTAAATAATTACTAAAAATTATAATATTGAAATACATAATTCTACTAAGAGGTAATTACTTTTATTGACTATTTTAAGTATTTTGATTTCTATATACTTATGTAATAATTACTATTTTACATCCTTTTTTTTAATTATTTTCATAAATTTAAATAATTCAATTATAATATAAATTTCAAGTAAATATAATATGTATAATAAAACAATATTTTTCTTGAAAAATTCCAAAGTTGAAGAATTTAGTCAAAAACTGAATATAAATATTAAATGTAAATTTTTGATTGAAATATTTCAGCCTGAAATTAATTAAAAAATTAATAGAAGAGATAATAGTATATTTCCATAAACTACTATAGAAATTTAATATAATATAGAAAGATGAGAGACTAATTAGTGTAATATGATAAATTATAAAGAAAAAATAATAATTATCCATTTATTTTTATTTAGTTAATTAGAATTTTTTTTTATTTTGATTTAATAATAAAATTATCAGAAATATTAATAGAACGGAGAAGTATAATATGTTGTGATGAACTAAAAAGAAAAGTTTAGTAATATAAAAAATCTCAAACGGCAAATTATAGCGAGTGGTGGAGAAGGATCGCAAAGAAAAGGGTGCCTCTGTTAACAAAAACTTGTTTTGTATTCTTGTTCAGAGAACCCGAAAAGGATGTGGGATTCAGATTTCACGTTACTTATTAGAAATCTGATCAATTTTTAATAATTTGGACAGACCATCGCCTGTAACAGAAATTTAAGTAATTAAAAGGATAAATTAAAATATCAATATCAATCCAAAATATAGATCAAATTTTTAATATTAACTTAATTATTTACCAATGCAAATTTGATATAGATTTTAATCCAATTTATTATTTGAAAATTAGAAATTTATCGATCTAATTCAATCCACAAGGCTAAAGAAATTAATCCAATTCAACTTATAGTTGAGGATCAAATTAAACTAAATTATGCGGATTTAATTTTATATATTTTTACTTTTGAATGAACCACTCTTAAGAAATTCAATAGTTTCTTTTAAATTTTAATATTTTGCAAAGCAATTAAATTTGTATAATATAATAATAAAAATTATTTGCATAGAAAATAATAAAAGAATTTCTTATAACACCTTCGTACAACAATCCAAAGCAATCAAATTATATGCTTCTAGCAACATACATCAAAACTAATGAATAAAATATGACCAATCAAAGGAATTAAGGGAGAAAAAGAAGAAAAACTTCAACCAAGGCTAAATATAAGAACACAACACTAATTCAGGGAAAAACTATATTATAAGGTGGACGGGCCACTGCCCCCTTAAAAAATATTACTTATATTAATATATAAATTTGCAATATATAAACCTCCTCTCTAAAAATAAGAAACAGTCTTCCTCCTTAAACTATTAAAAATAATACCTAAAATTTACAATTTTTATATGCCTTTGTTTTAAAGATCGAATTCAACCCGCCAATTCAATTGATTCAATCAAAATTATTAGTTAATCCGGTCTAACCGTCTATAATTGACAGGTTTATATTATGTATATATTATTTATGGTATTTTAGTGCTTTAATAGTATGTTTTATATATATAATATGCTAAAAATATATACATTCACCTCACTTAAGTTTTATTGTCTAATTTTAAATAATATTAGCAAAGAGAGAAAAATATAGAAAAAAATACTCAATAAAGGGCTTAATTAGATATATTCGTATCAAAGTCCAAAATCAAAATGCATAGACTGCTATTTGCTGGGCTAGTCAAATTATACAAGGCCCAATGGAGATTAATTAGTCTTTTGTAATTATGGAACACTAATAGTTATTTGTTTATTTAGAATAGTTAAGAGTCGTAGAAAATAACTCTTAGAAGTCTTATACTTAAAGTAGAACTTTTCTCTATATATATCTTTACAAGCCTAGTTCTAAAGAGAGGAGATGTCTCTCTTATATGCTATTTGCTACATCTTCCATATGCATCTGTCCACCATTATTTTCACTACAGCTCATTTCCTATAAATACCTTAATTTTATTTTTCATTGTTCTTTTAAGATTTAAGAAGCTTTTCAAGAAATAGAGAGTGATAACCAATAATCTTCTTACTTGAAGAATTCTGAATTCAGAGGGAGCTTTGATTTTCTGTTTTATTTTTATGTCTTTCTATTTAATACCATGATCATTGGATTAAATATGTTAGACTAGTTTTCATAAGATTTAATTTAGCTTTTCTACTTTTGTATGAACCTTATTATTTACTTATTTAATGAGTGATTTCTTTACCTTCATATCTTTATTAGTTTCAGTTGTTATTGTTAGTTAACCATCATATTAATTCAATAATAATAATTGTTATGAAAATATTAAGGTTGAAGGTATTATAGACACCATCTTTGCCTCAATCTATCTTGATAGAAAAAACTTTAGTTGCATTATTAGCTTGAGTGATTAAAGAAAAATGCATATAACTGTTTCATTCATTAGATCTAGCCTTAAAATACAACAAAGAAATTACTAAGTGATTGTTAGGCTAAATACTATCTTTAGCATATAGTTTTCATATATCATATCATTGCATATTTACTTTATAGTATATTATATTTTACTTTATGAATATTATTCTATTTTCTCAAAATACTAATTTAGAGTATTTAGATTTACTTTTATTGTTTGTGTTGATAATTAATCTATATAATAAGTAGCTTCATAGTTCTTTGAGAGATCGACCTCGTGGTGAATTTATCACTATAAAAACGATTCGTGTACTTGCGAGTACTAATTTAGATATATCAATGATAACTAGATTTATAATAAAATCAGACTGAACTTATTTAAATCAAATAAATTGAAAAAATCAATTTAACTATTACATATATTTATAAAAAATTTAAAAAATACAACACCAAAGAAAAGTAATAGTTTTTGTTTGTCTATTACAATTTACATTTTTCAAAAAAAAAATTATTGCTTATAATTAACCTTAACATTCCAACTACAACTTTTTTTAACAATATTTTAAATTAAGTTAATTAAGGTCTTTAAGTTTTGTCATATTGCACTAATAGGTCTTTCTATTTTTAATAATTACTTATAACATCACTCTCATTTAATAAAATTAACCGGGTAAATAGCTTCGTTCGTGCTAATTTAGCCTATATTTCGAATTAGCGCTAATACATTTTTTTTGTACTAAAATTCTGATTTTTGTTATAAACCATGATACTCATTAGAAATCTATTTAATTTTTGATGACATGGAGGGGGAAACTCAATATTAGTATTTTACTCACTGTTCACATCACACTTGGCTTTAGATTAATTGTTCTGTTGGTACTAAAGCTTTGCCACTTATATTTAAACAGTATCAATTCTTCAATTTATTTATTTTTAAATACACCTATTATTTATATTTTAATTTATGGTATGGATTTTGGAAATTTTTATTGATATGTTAGTTAATGTCATACTTAGATGAATTTTCAGTTGCCACATAAAAAAAAAATACTACTGATGTTACCAAGAGTATAAAATAACAATAATATAGTTCATTTTAAGGAATGACATTATATATAATTTTGTTAATTAAGTTTGCAGGTAATAGTCAATATATTTTAAAATAATTGGGTTCATATGGAAGATTTCGACGAGACATGGATTGATATGATTGGACTTGATAACTTTTGTTTCTCCAGAGATATTCTTCTTTTTTTTTTTTTAATAAATTTCAATTGTAAGGAATCCATGAGAAGGAAGAATGGGTACATGGTTTAATGCCTTTTGGATATAAAAGAACTTGGAAATCAGTCCTCTTTACAAATAATAGTTGGATGTATAAGTACCATTAGCATGATCAAAGTAGGTAATTAACAAGTTAAGTCCATCACTTATCAAATATAATATCCTCAGGCTTCTTTGTAATACGGAACTTAATTTTATTTCGCTTATTGCTGTGAAATATTGGTTATTTTTATTTTTTACAAACGAGTATTGGAATTGTTTTAAAGACTACGGAGGTACAGAATCTCAACGTTTATTTCTATAAATGGAAATATATGTATTCGCCTTACTAGCCGTTGTTCATTAATGATTCTAATGAGAATTGGCATCATATGGTTGCTCCAATTTAATTATATTATAATGCAAGTAAATACAAGCACTAGACAACTCATGACCCCCCACAAGGATCATATATATATATATGTATATATCACTTCATTTTGGCTGGGTTATTATTTATGACATCATTGATCGTATAAATCCTAATAAATATATTCGCGGTAGTGCCTCATGCAAGATGCGTGTGACAGACCATACACATTTTACACACGGTCCATACACGTCAAAAATAAGACCCTTGTTTATCCAATTATTGATAGATCACAAGATTAATTACTATATCTAGTAATATAGATATAACATACCTAATATAAATTAAAAATTACTATTAGTTATGAGATTTAGGTTAAAATTCCAACTGGGAATATTTGAATGAAGTAGAGCTCATAGGTGAAATTTGAAATATCATTAGGGTTGTCTGTGTATGCAATCGACTGGGTTCACTGTAACTGCATCTTGCATGAGGCACTACCGCGAATATATTTATTAGGATTTATACGATCAATGATGTCATAAATAATAACCTAGCCAAAATGAAGTGATATATACATATATATATATGATCCTTGTGGGGGGTCATGAGTTGTCTAGTGCTTATGTATTTACTTGCATTATAATATAATTAAATTGGAGCAACCATATGATGCCAATTCTCATTAGAATCATTAATGAACAACGGCTAGTGAGGCGAATACATATATTTCCATTTATAGAAATAAACGTTGAGATTCTGTATCTCCGTAGTCTTTAAAACAATTCCAATACTCGTTTGTAAAAAATAAAAATAACCAATATTTCACAGCAATAAGCGAAATAAAATTAAGTTCCGTATTACAAAGAAGCCTGAGGATATTATATTTGACAAGTGATGGACTTAACTTGTTAATTACCTACTTTGATCATGCTAATGGTACTTATACATCCAACTATTATTTGTAAAGAGGACTGATTTCCAAGTTCTTTTATATCCAAAAGGCATTAAACCATGTACCCATTCTTCCTTCTCATGGATTCCTTACAATTGAAATTTATTAAAAAAAAAAGAAGAATATCTTTGGAGAAACAAAAGGTACCAAGTCCAATCATATCAATCCATGTCTCGTCGAAATCTTCCATATGAACCCAATTATTTTAAAATATATTGACTATTACCTGCAAACTTAATTAATAAAATTATATATAATGTCATTCCTTATAAATCAATAAAATAATACAAAAAATTAGAATTTTCAATACTTTATTTAAATAAATACCTTATATAGAATTGTATAAAAATATTTATAAAATAATATTTTTTATAATTAATCAAGTTAATAAATATTGAATTAAGTGAAAATTTGTTACAATTCTACTTTTTAGATGCATGAATAAATTTTGAAAGAATTTGATGATGATAAATTGATGTATTAAATTTTGACTGAATATAATGTAATAGTTTAACTTACTAAAATAAAAAAAATATTAAAATTAACTATTGAATATATAGGAACTACTAATATAATTTTAGAAATTCTAGGAATGTTAAAGTATTTTCCTATTAAAGGTATTTTAGATATTTCTTTCATAGTTAATTACTATTTTTGACAAAATGATATAATAATTTAATAGAGTTTAAAGATAAAAATATTATAATTATTTATTGAAAATAGAAAATTCTAGTAATGTAATATGATAAAACTCAAAGAAATTAGAAGTTTTAATAAAAAGTATGTCTACTTTTAAATGTTATTATTATCTCTTATCGAGTTCTAATGTACCATATGTGTATCATATTATTTAAATTTTAATAATTTATTAGCATAGTTAAATATTAAATTAGTCAATTATATATAGTATTTAGTCATCGATCAATTAAATAAATTATTTTTATTTATTAAAAATTTCTATTTACTTTTAGAATTTAATTAATGGTACTTGACAATTATGAACTTCATCTATACAATTTTGAGTCATTCTAATGTACCATACGAATTGGTATTATTTTAATTTTAATAATTAATTAACATAATTAAATATTAGATTAGTTAGTTATATATATAGTACTTCATTATTGATCAGCCGAATATATTATTTTTATTTATTCAAATGTCTTTTTATCTATTTTTAGAATTTAATTATTGATACTTGATAATTACGAGATTCACCTATATAAATTTGACTTATATGAATAATTAGAAGTTATACATGAATTCATTGATGATCTATATTAGTAGAAGGATGTATAACACAAATAAATTATTTAAAATAATATCCAATTGATTATCTATAATTAAAAAAAAATTTATAATGGTAGAATGCCAGAGTGGTACTCTAGAAAAACTCTATAATTCTAACTTATATAAAAAAGTACAAGCCATTTTAATATACCATAAGTATATAGTACTCTATAAACTTATAAAAATTGATATTATTTTAATTTTGATAATTTATTAATATAATACAATACTAGATTAATTAATTATATATAGTCTTTAGTTATCATTCAACTAAACATATTATTTTTATTTATTTGGCTTATATGAATAATTAGAAGTTATACATGAATTCATTGATGATCTATATTAGTAGAAGGATATATAACACAAATAAGTAATTTAAAATAATACTGATTGATTGTCTATAATTAAAAAAATAGACCTATAATGGTGAATGTCATAATAGTATTCTAGCAAAACTCTATAATTCTAACTTATATAAAAGAGCATGAGTCATTTTAATGTAGTATGAGTGTATAGTAGTACTCTATAAATTTATAAAAATTGATATTATTTTCATTTCGATAACTTATTAATATAATTAATCACTAGATTAATTAATTATATATAGTCTTTAGTTATCAATCAACTAAACACATTATTCTTTTATTAAATCTTTTTACCTAGTTTTGGAGTTTAATTAATGGTACTTGACAATTATGAAATTCACCTATATAATTTTGACTTATATAAATATTTAAAAGTTATTTATGGATTCATTAATAATCTAATTAGTAAAATGACTTATAAACTAATAAATTACTTAAAATACTACCGATAATTATTTATAATTAAAAAATAGACTTATAATTAGTAGAGTGTTATAATAGTACTTTAGCAAAACTCTCTAACGACAATCTAAGTGTATTTAATTAATAGTTTTTTTAAATGAATTACCTGAATCCTTGAATTTTTAATGATTTTTTCAGAGTTGATGATTTTATGAATAATTTTCACAAACTTTACTTAAAAATACTTTTATAGACATTGATAAGATTTTATTAATTTTTACAGACTGTTATTTAATTATTTAAAATAAATTTAATCATTTTACTTTTATTATTTTCTTTATTTTTTTTGCTTTTACTTTAAACATTATTCCATATAATGTTATATGCAACTCCATATACAAGTAATGGACTTCATTTCGTTGTTGTGTTATATTCATACTATTTTTAAATTTTTTTATCTCACAGTATAAACACTATTTTTTTGTCAATAGAATCATTTTTATAAAAAAAAAATAATTATCATACTACAATTTGTTTCCAATTAAACCACCAAATTCATATCATACTCGTTATATTTTATTTATCACTTATTTGATAAATATTTAAACAAAAAATAATCACAGTTACTAATTATTTTATAAATAGTTAAACTGATAATTATGTTTACCAACAGAAAAAATTATCCAAATAATCTTCCTAAAAAAACCTAAAAATCTATATATGGTAGGGTCGTTTGCTTAAAAAAATCACTAAATGCTTCATTTAAAATTTATATCTTTTACGAGGGCCCTTTTAAAATTATATTAAAAAATTTTAATTTATTTTTTATATATGTGAGTACAAAAGAATATTATTAGTAAATAATTTTTAGCTTATGAGTTTCATCTAATTTCTTATATTTTTTAAAATGGAGAATATAGTAAAAAGAAATGAAGACATTAATATAGGAGAATTTGAAAAGAAGAAAAATGAGTTTTCAAAAAATAAAAATCTATTCAAATTTTGAAGAAAAGTGAAGGAAAAATCTTGAGAATTTTTTGATAACGATGCATAAAAAGTCATTAAAAGTATATAAAAGTCCATGTCTATATATATGAGACTTAAATTTTTTTTGACATGTGTACTTAATTCTTAATACATAGAATTTTTGTTTTGACATATATATTTATTTTTGCCACATGAAATTCAAGTTTATGTGTAATTTTATAATTTTTTCTATTAATTTATTGATTAATAAGTTAGATTCTAATTAAACACTTACTAACATACTAATTATATTTTAATATTATATTAACTAATAAATAATTTTCTAATTAGATAATGATACTAATTATATCCTAAGAATAACATATTAATTACATTTTAATATTATTTTAACTAATAAATTATTCTAATTAGAAAACAATTCTAATTCTAGAAAATAACATCTTAAATATATATTTTTATATTATATTTAATAATAACTTAATTTTTAATTACATAATAAATTTTTAACTCTGAAAATAGCAATATCAATTATATTGATAGTATTAATTTATATATATTAAAATTAATTAATAATTAATTTTAAAATAATTTTTATTATTGCATTAGTAAAATTTTAAATTCATAAAAAATTAGAAACATTTAAAAATGGTTAGTTTACTATTATTTTTTAATATATTATAAGTTAATATTAAATATTGAAAATTTTATTAAATTGTATCTGTGAACTTAATTTTATAATTGAAATAATAATAATGGTCGTGCAGTGTACAAGAAAACGACTAGTATATATATTAATTCTTTTGAAATATGAAATAGTTATATCAATTATATTGATAGTCTTAATTTATATAATATTAGAATTGATTAATAAATAATTTTTAGAACAAATTTTATATTAGTACACAAATAAAATCTTAAAATATTAAAAATATCTAATTCTTATTATTATTTTTAAAATATGGTGAATAAATATTAAATATTAAATATTTTATAAAATTTTATTTATAAACTTAATTTTATAACTATATAATAATAACGGTCGTGCAAAGCATGAGTAAACGACTAGTTTTTTTAAAAGAATTTTAACAAATACTTTATGGTTATAAATTTGAAAAATGAAATTTAGTTTTTCATACGAAAAAATATCTTAACTAAACACCATTTCTCTTTTTTAAATCTTCTATAGAAAATCGTCCCCAAAACATGTCTAGTTTCCCATAATTAAACATACCCCAAAATAATTGTATAATAGTTTATCTTAACCTTGGGTTGCTCTTTAAGCAAGAACGTGCATCAGATGTTGTGCAATGGAGAAGATATATACATCTGTTGAAGTAGACACAAGTCAATATTCTTATCTGAATTAAGAAAGAACTACATGAAAATCATTGCAGACGAAAAGAAAATGTTTCATGTTATTTGGTAGAAACAATAGTAATAATAATAAGAAGGCTAAACTTGAGTTTCAGAGAGTTTTCTTATCTGGCTAACTCAGTGTAACCCATGAAGTTGCTGGCTGTCAATTTATGGACACTCAAATGTTAGTTATATTTCTGAGAAATTGTTGGAATTACTAATACTCCACCAAAAGATTTTTCACCTTGTAACAGATGAAATCTTTGAAATTAATTTGGATTACAGCATAAGAGAATCACATAATTTAATTTGGATTGTATCTGGGCATAAAGATTCAAGCTCCAATAATTACACTAAGGTCTTGGAGGTGTGACTCTGAAGACAGTGTGATTATGGCATGGCAGACTGCACATGCTTCAGGATAAGAACAAACCATAATTTTTCCATTATTATTACTTCAAGGAGCAAGTAGGAATTTGGAATCCTATCCCATCCCTGGTTATATTTGTCTCTTTCTTTATGTATTTCCATTTCATTGTACAGTATCTGTCTCCCTCTCAATGCTGTCACTGTCTGCATTCAGTGATACTCGGACCTTGTTTTTAATAATACCACTTGCTAAAAACTACTGGCTTCCCTAAACTATCGGTGAGATCTTTGCTGGTATATCTTATCATTTATTTATCTTTTTGTCAATTTATCTCAAGACCTCCCTCTATATAAGTACAAGAGCACATTCCATATCCCACAACAAATTCATACAGCAAATTAAGCATCTCACATCAAGCAGAAAACTATTTCCAGTTCCAGTTTATCAGTTGGCACACAAGAAGTTATCAGCATGAGTTCAACAAGCAGAGCTTGGATGGTGGCAGCAAGTATAGGAGTAGTAGAGGCATTGAAAGATCAAGGGTTGTGTAGATGGAACTATGCCTTGAGGTCAATTCAGCAACATGCCAAGAACAATATCAGAAGATCATATTCTCAACACCCTAAAATGCTTTCTCCACTTTCTTCTTCTGCTGTGTCTAAGAATCTTAAAGATGAGAAATTGAAGAGGTCTGAAGAATCACTTAGAACTGTTATGTATTTAAGCTGTTGGGGTCCTAATTGAACCCCTCGTGTATTCTGTAAATATACATATCCATGAATGCAATTCCAGTTTTGATTTAAATGTTCTTATAGTTATAATTTTTCTGTTCTCCTGCATCTTGTTTCAGCTCCTAATATAGATCTTGCCGAAATTGTAGTAGGTACCACACTCTCTGTTAAGGGGTTAACAGGCAAAACCAAAAAAGATATGAAAAGAGTCAGCTAGGGGCAGCAGAAACTCTTATCCTAAGAGATGATTCCATAATTGAATGTGTTAATTGTTGCATAATCAAAAGTTATTAAAATACAACAAAACATTAGATACAATGGTTTTTGCTTTACTTACCTGCAACAAACTTACTTTCGGACTTGAAATAAAAATTTCAATAAAAGAAAAAAGAGACTTGAAATAAAATTCAAATTGAAATGCAGAAAATCTTGAACTCGAATTCTCATATTTGTACTTAGTGAATTTAATACATTTATGATGAATATTAGTCTATAATGCATTGAGGCTTCCATATGAATCAAAAAGAAAATTATTTGCAACATAAAGTGCAAAATATGAGGTTAATTTACAAAAGAAACCATTGGTTTGTAACTGCTATCGGTCTCTCTATGCTAATAAAATGAATTATTGGTTTCTTATACATATTCAATCATGATTTACATTTAGTTCACAAGATTAGTTTAGATTGATGCATCAGGAAACTATCTAAAAAAAAAGGGAGTTGCCAAAATATCTGTCTTAATTTCCCAACTTCATACGCTACAAGCACTGCCAATGGGAAAAAAATAGAATGACTTAGCTGTAAAGCCCCTCTAACTTGGTCCTAGCCAATATATAAAAAATGCGCTTAACAGTAAAACTATTGCTCCAACAATGGAACGAAATTAAACAGTTAAAATTTAGCTGACTCACCCCATGACCAAACCTTGTCTCTATATTTTCTTATGATCACTATCCCCTCTTTTGTCTATTCTCTCTGACTCCCTCATAGTCAGAAGTCTCAATTCAATGTCACAAATGAGTAAAACAAGTGGCCTAATAAAAAAATACAACTGCCGAAAAGGCCAAGCAAGAGAGGAATACAATTGGCTTTGTACCAATTCTACAAGTAAAACCATCTCTGCCTCTGGTTTATTTTTTCCAAACCACCAATTTCTTTGTCACTTTCTTGGTTTTCTACATATATAAAAGACCTGCCTCGCACTTCATTTCCCCAAATCACAAGCACAAAATCAAGAAACATACACATCTGTTTCTCATTCTGTTCTCAAATCTTGATTCGGTTTGATCTATATATCAACAGAAAAGGTGAAAAATCATCATCATCATCATCACCATGAGTTCGACAAGCAGAGCTTGGATGGTAGCAGCAAGTATAGGAGTAGTAGAGGCATTAAAAGATCAAGGATTGTGTAGATGGAATTATGCATTGAGATCACTTCAGCACCATGCGAAGAACAGTATCAGATCATATTCTCAACACCCTAAAATGCTCTCTTCACTTTCTTCTTCTGCTGTGTCTCAGAAGCTTAAAGATGAGAAATTGAAGAAGTCTGAAGAATCACTTAGAACTGTTATGTATTTAAGCTGTTGGGGTCCTAATTAAAACCTCATTATTCATTTTTGTAAATATGTAGTTTTCCTTCATCATACATGTATGAGTACCTTCAGCTCATCTATGAATGCAACTAAGTTTTGAATTAAAGAGGTAATATTGATATTTCCAGTTTTGGAAACCAATTTAGTTGTAATTTTTCAGCTCTCCTGCTTCTTGTTTCAACACAAAGCTATACTTCCCAAAATCATATGAACCAGACTCTTTTTAAGGGATAAAAAGCAAAGGGAAAGAAAAAGAGAAGTATTGATTTACTTGGTGCTCTATTTTGCAGAACTATTTATTCTGCTTAAGAGATCCTAGCAGTACTCCCCTCTTGGAGTTCTCCTTTAAAGGAAAAGAAAAGGAAATTGAAATTTCATGAATGAAAAATCCTCCTTGGTAGCTTCTTGATCAGTTATATGTAACCAAAGAAATTTTCTGCCTTCTCTTTTCTTTATATATATATATATATTATGTATACAGTTCCCCTTATTTGTAAGATAGTTACAAGCTATACCTTAAATCCATCAGTATTGTTAACTTGAGGTAACTGTTGGAATTCTTCACATCAGTACCTATTAAGTTCTCTTGAAGGATTACATGATGAGACAGTTGATGTTTCTTTTGAGAATTAGAACTGGTCCTATCTTAGCTAAGACTTTGAATGGACCATAATGTCTTGCTAGCTACTAGCTTGACACACTTCCTCATAGGAATTGATTCTGGATTATAAGGTTTCAATTTTAGGTACACTTGATCCCCAACGTCAAAATTGCCTGTCAGTTCTTTTTTTCCATCTGCAATTTGTTTCTCTCTATTTTGAGCCATAATTAGTTGATCTTAGCAGCCATAACAGTTTCGCTAATATTTTAATTGCTCGGTTAACTTTAGTAAATTTTGAAAGTAAGACCATAGAAAATTGGTAAGATATAAGTATATTAGTTGTGTTTTGGAGTGAGCAGTAGTGTAAGAGTTAAAGTGAGCCTGTGCACTGAAGTTATTTGTGCGAGTGTAAATGTGTAAGGATTTTATGCAAGTTTTATTTATACCAATATTAATTACTGAAATTCCATTCATAGAAGAGATGAAGGTACTCATACATGTAAAACTGAAGGAAAGCTGCATATCTGTACATTTATATAAGAAAAATAAATAAATAATGAGGGTTCAATTAGGACCCCAACAACTTAAATACATAACAGTTCTGAGTGATTCTTCAGACTTCTTCAATTTCTCATCTTCAAGCTTCTTAGACAAATCAGCAGAAGAGGAAAGTGAAGAGAGCATTTTAGGGTGTTGAGAATATGATCTTCTGATATTGTTCTTAGCATGTTGCTGAATTGACCTGAATGCATAGTTCCATCTACACAAGCCTTGATCTTTCAATGCCTCTACTACTCCTATGCTTGCTGCTACCATCCAAGCTCTGCTTGTTGAACTCATGCTGATAACTTCTTTTGTTAAGTGACAGATTACTGAAATAGTTTTTCTGTTTGATGTGAGATGCTTAATTTGCTGTATGATTTGTTGTGGGATATGAGATGTGTTGTTGCACTTATATAGAGGAAAGTGTTATAATAAATTAATAAAAAGATAAATTAATGATAGGAGTGGATTGGTGAGATATACCAGCAAAGGTCTCACCAGTAGTTTAGGGAAGCCAGTAGTTTTTAGCAAGTGGTATTATTAAGAAAAGCTCCAAGTATCATTGAATGGGGACAGGGACAGCATTGAGAGAAAGAGAGGGGTTCTATATAATAAATTGTAAATAAATAATAATGGATGGAGGGGTAGGATTGAAAATTCTTGTTTGCTCCTTGTATTATAATAATAATAATGATAAAATTCTGGTTTGTTCTTATTCTAAACTATGTGCAGCTTGCCCTCCATAGAATAAACAAATGGTTTTTCAGTAAGATCTCCAAGACCCAAGTTTTAGTAATTGGTGCTTGAACCTTCATGCCCATATACAAGCTTGAATTAACTGATTATTGGTTTATGTGATTTTGTGAATAAACAAATGGTTTTCATAGTCGATAACAATGTTGTCTTGCAAATGTTTTTTTTATTAGGATTCTTTCAACAGTTATTTCTGTTCATTCATGCAATTCATCACTAAACAATCTGAAATTAGTTCAGGTTAAGCATCAATTCCACAGTTTTATGCAGCATAGTTGAGTAACAGCACAACAATCTGCAGCTAAATTGCACAAAATTTCTGTTGATACCGTTTTTTGTTTATGGAAATAATCTCATTGTAAAGAGGTGATACCAAACACTGTAAGATGTGGAGTATCGTGGGAAAGTTCAGACATCCACCCATGATTCTGTAAATTGATCTTTTCTTTTCTAGGGTAGATAGTATAGAAAGTATATTTAGCTGTACACTGTGACTGAATGCATTCGGTTCTCCTGATCATGGGAGTCCTCAACTATAGAAAAAGGAATAACCTAAAATGCAACCAAAACCTGAGGCTAATCAGCAGTAGAAAACTATGGAGAATGGCACATGAAAGGAACACCGAGTTCCTTGCTTAACTAAGTTGAGATATGTCAAAATCATCTGGAAATTTGAAAGTGTCAGCAGCTCCAAACTTTCTCCGTTCTTCCCAATCTTCAGCAGATTCATCATCTTCATCAGTATTATCCTCCTCTTCATCATGGTCAATGTTAGTAGGTGATGCTGGATCATGTATACTTTTGGATCGACATAATGGTGTGGCAAGCATGGTCACTTGGCTGTGATTCGAAATCTCCACAACAACTGTGTCATCATCAACAGGGAGTGGTTGTTTCCAAGGTTCCCCATCAATTCTCATGAATGTGTGGTCAGCTGCACCTTTATGGAACTCGAAACGAATTCTACTTGCCTGCAGACAAATAGAGAGATAAAATGTCAGCCTCTTGTAAATTCAGAGTGTGCTTTTGATGTTAAAATGTATGTAATTGTTTACGATATAAATGTCTATTCTCATCATTGCACATATGTTTCAGTAATATTTGAACGCTGATATGTTCAACACAGATATATAATACATTTACCCTAAAATAGATTCTACACTCCCATGATCTCATTTTTGATATCAAAGGAAAAGGAAAAGAAATCTCAAGTAGCAGGAGTTTCAATATCACTTCGCTAAGAAAATTGCATTGTTTCATACCTGTGCAAGACGAGTCCCATGCCCATTTGGAGTAAGAAGAACAAGCCCATGCCAAGCATTCCTAAAACCGACAACCTCAATGAGGCCATCATCTACAAATGGAGGTGTCAGTTCCCTCTGTAAAAGAAAGATTTTGCAAGTGAGAAGATGACTGACTGACAGGAAATGCTCTGAGTAGGAGATAGCAACTTTATTCAAGTCATGCAGCAATATTGTCTGTGTATATGAACATGCATAGTCGCAGGAAGTATATATAATATGTCTGCCTGTGTGTATGTTGAGACAGAAAACTAACATCATGCAATTTCCTCCCGCTGGGTTTTCCCCAAGGATTGAGACCACCAGAAAAACTGGGTAAGTTGAGGCATACGATAGACCTGATGCTGTATATCAAAGATGTAAAGAGTCAGAAAACGAGTCATTGCATTTTTATTGCACTTGGAATGGTTTATCCATGTTGCATGGTGAATTTAATAAGGCATAAACAGAACAAATGCGGGAATAGGAAGAAGAAAAGACAAAGAACCAAATAACCAAATGCAGCAAAAACAATTTTTTTTCAAAGGGTCCATTGTTGATAGAGACAATTGTCCACAGCATAGGAAAGAGGGAAACCTAAAGGCATCTATGCTATGAGATCTTCACTGGATAGATACAAAAACTGGAAGCACTTTGATGCAGTTTACTACAAAGAAAGTTCTAATTACAAGAAGAATATGGAAAGGGAGAAGTCAAAAATAGAAATGGAGTTACCAATAGAAATCAAACTCCAATTTTCGAATTCAGGATGAGTGCAATTGAAAAGTAGAAGAAGAGAAGATGGCATTCCCACAATCCCAATAGTTGGCAGTGATGTTTTCTCCCCTTTAAGAAATGTTAAGCGCTATTTAATTCCCAAAAGAACATCAAGAGCAAAACATTCCCATGTTGACCAAAACACTCATTTTAGGTTTTATAGAAACTCTGTAGTTTTGTGATCAAATCATTCAATTGAGAAACTGATACTAATTTTTAGGGGAAGAGAGTAAGAAGTCTGTACTGCAAAAAGAATATTTTGTCACCTGCTAGGTATGATGAGGTCCTCCCATTGACCTTTTGTTTTCATAATTTTAACCTTTGCAAGTTGTGCTATGTTCCTGCATTGATTTCAAGTCATTGTCAAGAACACGGATAAGCAATCACAATGTCACAAAATATGAAGAACACTTAGACACCCAGGTCCCAAAATATTTAGTCAAACAGAATAAAAAGTTGAAATAAAGCGTTTCAATTACTTCAAACATGTTATAACTGATTATTCAAGAAAAGTGTAATGGCAAGATCTGATCGTAATTATTTGAATTCCGCTTAGTTATTTCGGTAATGTACTAAACCACCGCAGTACTAACTTCAGATAATATTGCTATAAGTAATTCTAAGAACCTTGGATTGTGAATAGTTTAGATTAGGTTATATGATTGACATGTTAAATTGTCTCCAGTGTACAAATAACTCATGCTAAAGATATGAGCATCATATGACATTTCTCTCCACTTAGTAAACTGTTAGCAAAGAAGTTTAGATTTTTCCCACAATGCGATCATTAGCCAAGCAGACTATGAAGATAACAGATTCACACTGCAGCTACTAGCGTCTAGCAGGCACCACCATTCTGGTGGTCATTAGATTAACAATGAGGACGATGAGGTATAAGAAAATTTAGAGGGGAAAATGGAGTTTCTTTCAGGACACCTGTTGTAGTTGTTTCTCTCAAGTCAAAAGGCTGAATAAATAAAGGACAATAGGATAGATAACATCAAAGTATCAGCATCCTCGCAGCTGATTAACCAAACTTAGAACACAAATTTAAGATTCATTTGGACTATGAGAGCACTCAGAAAAGTGAAAAATCATTCACTTAAAATACGTAGGAGAAAAAATATGATTGGGGCGAGAAGAAGGAAACAGTAATTGCAAAGACAAACTTTTGTTAGTAGACCGCATATACTTAAAGAAGAAGATGTATTATGCAACTTCAAAAGTTTGAAAACAAGAATTACTAGATTTACTGGATTAAAATACATTAAAGCAATTCAATTCTCACCAGATCTTGGGGGAAAGGCTTTCAAGGGATTCAAAATAAATGATTGTTGGCCAAAAAGAGGACTACGGAATAAACTCATTTAGTTTTTCGAAAATTAAGTTAAATATGCTTGTCATTTAATTTTT
This sequence comes from Ricinus communis, assembly GCF_019578655.1. Lineage (NCBI taxonomy): Eukaryota > Viridiplantae > Streptophyta > Magnoliopsida > Malpighiales > Euphorbiaceae > Ricinus > Ricinus communis. Next base: position 9,833,015 of record NC_063264.1, on the reverse strand, counting down.
TTTTTTATAGTTTTTTTGCTCTTTCTTGAGCGTTAAAAACTAGAATATCTTCACACCCCTTATATTAATAATTGTGCAACATGCCTTATACCCATATCCAGAGAAGGAATCAGAAAGTACTGGATTTTGGGTAATGTCAATTTCCATCAAATAAATCAAGAGGCTGTTCTTAGATAGGTAATTTTCCATCATTGACCACAAATATGGAAATGGGAATTGATATGGTTTTCTAAACAAAAAATTTCACTTGATTGCAAATAACTGATGAGAGAGACAGCCTCAACTATGCACAATGGCCTACCTTTTAAGCTTAATCTAAGAAGTACATTAAGATAAATCAATAATATAGCATAATCAATAGAAAAACAACAAGAGAGGAAAGAAATTGATAGCACTGACATATATCAAACAGAGAGGAAAGTAACTTCCAAAAGAATCATTCACTCATAACAGGAAACTCACCGTGAAGTAGGATGAAAAAGAGAGGCACAGAACCATCCTTGTGTACATCCAAGTTTTAAATAAGTACTCTAATGAACCAAGAAGATAATAGAACATCAATCAGTAATATGATTTTAACAAGGAATTATTAGATACAAATCCATGCAAAATTGAGACTAGTTCAGTAACGTAAAATCAAAATAGATAATGGATATAAAGTAAATGCAGCGAGGAACCTAACTTGCATTTACAAGCACTAATTATGACAGGAAAGTTATAGACCCATTTAACTGCTTTATATCAGATATGTCTACCATAGTCACTATAAAAGAAGTTATAAGACCATTGCACTTTCTGAAAATTGACAGACAGCAGGTATAAAAGTATCTAATTCATTGTTGCAGCTGTTACTAATCCAGGCCTAGCTGGATCAGTTAAAGGCATTTACCCTTGGAGTTAGAGTTTCCGGATCTCCCTCCATCTCCTTTAGGGTTAATTTTCCATGGAGTAAAACTAAGTAAAGTGTGGGACTCATATTGGCTCACCTAAAAATCTCCCACCCCACTAACAGTAACAACTGCTACATACTAACCATTTCTCTGGCACAAAAAAGAAATTGTTGTAGCTGTTGCCTTTTCTTTTCTTCTTAATTAAGATGGAAAAAATTAAACCTTGAGATTGAAAATAATGTCTTTCTAGCTATATGATGACTTCACATCCTTTAAAAAAAAATCAGAGTCTTTGTCGGGTCACTAAATATGTGAGGTCCAATTCTTTTTAAACCAAAAGCGGTAAAAGGAGAATAAATAATAAGGGGTAAGATCATATGAAGTCTGAATCAAACCCACTAAAAGAATGCATAATATGAGATATTTTATATAATACCTGATTAACCAGTTGATTTTTAAATTTTTCTGGGTGTAATTTCCTCTCAGAGTGGAAGGCATATGATACTTGAGCATCCATTCCTGTAGATAACAGAAAATGTCACTAAAGGAACTTGGCAAGAATAATAACGCAATGTAGACGCTGAAGTAAAAAGCTGGTGGGGAAAAACGTAATATCCATATTTTTGTTTTCAGTTTCAACAGCATAAATAGTGTAGATGGGTCTCATAATCATATCCTATGCAGTAAAATTTGATGCTGTAAGATATTTATAATTTCTAATACAAGTTGCCATTAAGAGGGACTCAAAGGAATAAATTGAGGCATAATCAGGCTCAGAATAGGAGTTAGTAAACAAGTGCACATTGTAAATTATCTATGACTATCAGTATCAATGGTATTTCAGCATCAAAGAATGGGATACTTACATGATTTATTGTAGTTATGAAAGAAAAAAATTGAAATGTTCCAATTAAGCAAAATAAAATTCAAAAGTTATGTTCTTTTGTCAAATAAAACTCTAAATTTCCATTAAAATTTGATGTTATTTTATATCATTTTAACTTTCCCTTTCTCAAATGAAAATAACATTTTAAATTTATCCTCTTTTATATGAACACCAGGATCACTGGACATTTATCGGAACACGGAAAACTATGAAGCATATGACCATAAATGTCTTACCCATACTGAAGTAGTTCCAAAAACCCCCACGAAAAGTGTGATAACCTTCCTGAAAGCAGCCAAAGGAAATTCACAAATAAAGATATCATAAAAAGCAAGACAAACATTAGAAAGGAAACCAACCAGATTCTTCTTGTGAAACATATCCAAAAGTAAGCAGGTAGAAAGCCTCAAGGGAAGAAACAAAGAGCACCGGAACAAGCAATACTAAAATAAATAATGATATAAGTTTTGAGATTGAAATATACGGTGAAGGAACGATGTTCCAGGTCTAAACTGGCACATAGATCCTCTAGGCAATAAAACAATGACTTTTACTTTGACTATATAGCATCAGGTTATCTTTCTGTTACTGTGGAAGTAAAAAATGCATGTATAACAAAAAAGTTGAGCATGGTGTACAACGACACAAAGAATGTAACTGAGAACTCACCATATTTAATGAATCTGATTCAGAGACACGATAAAATGCATGCAGTGAATGGGGTAGTTCAAGGGGTGGAACAGGGTCGCAGGAACCTTCTTTTGGGCATTTCATTCTCATGATGATATGCCAGCTGATAGATAAATACAAAAGAAAAAGAAAACCAACGTTTTTAATCCATATCTGAATATATGAATGTAAAAGTAAGAAAATCTTGTAGCATAGTTAAGAAAAAGGAACCATATTATAGTTCAAGCAAATGAAAGAAGCGAAATAAGTTCAATATCATTTCCATTTTTACAAGTTATCTAAATTGTTCATGTACTCTTCTAAACCTATAAACATTCCAGAACCTCAAACCAGATTCGGCTACAAGTACACGTTTTCTATTTTAATAAAATAGGAACCAAGGGCATGATACATTGAAATTTCAAAGTCTAATATTGATTCTCTAATGTTCTAACTAAGAAAGATAATGTGTGACGTCCTAACTGTCAAGGAGTTTGAAATACTAAATATTTTAGCCTTATTATTGTTTTTCTTTTCTTTTTATTATGAAGTATCTATAACTTCTGAGCCGTACAAACTTATTTCCCAAATATTCCATTAAATTAAGCCTTAATGTTCTAAATTCAAAATCACACAGCCAGAGCATACAATATATCATTTGTGCATGATAATGAGGGAAGCCAAAAAGGTGCAAGGAAATACATGTAATAGAATTTATAGACCTTATGACATTGACAAACCAAATAATCCATGAAAAGTGTAATAGAACGAGATTGTTGAAGACAATTAGACTACTTTCACAAGGTTTTGTTACGATTAATGTCGTGTCTATAGATAGTTTTGTAATCTCTTAAAAATTTGAAAAGATTCAGGCTCAAGAGCTAGAATTGGTCAAATTACAATTTTTCGAGATCTTCTGTCATTATGACAGAGCACTGATGGCAGAAATATCCATCATTAATGTATGATTCTGCCTCTGGGTCTGCTTACGTGCTTGTGTATATTTATACAGTATCATGCGTAAAGCTCAAATATAATTAAATTACCTGTCAATTTTCATTTCCCTAGCAAGTCGTACTTGTTCCAAGAATGATTCTACAGCCAAACGGTCTGTGCCTGGATTTTTCTTTCCCTGTCAAACAAGAACATGATAGAACTATTTTAGTTCAGAATTGAACCAGTATTGAACGTCAAGAACCAGAAAGCACTTTCCCATAGATGAATTAAGTAATCATTTAGCAACTAAAGATACCATCAGCGCAATGTACGGAGATTAGAGAAAAAAAAAAGGTGGCAAGCATACTGGAGCTGCTAGCAGAGAACTACTGCCACATTAAGGTACTTTTTTTCTGTTCTGTTTTTGGCACCAGATGTTACAATTAGATGAAGGGTACTGATGACTCGCACAAAGATATGCAATCCAATGAGAAGCAATTCAATATCTTTGTGGAAAGATGTGTGAACCAAACAACAAGAACATAAAGCAGTGAGAAACCTGACAAATACAATACAAGATTGTATTTAAGTGCAAAAGATCAGTAAATCTCACCCAGCCAAATGAAAATGGGAGGTTATTTCCAGTTCCCAATGGAACAGTAGCAATCGGTGGAGGTTGAGGCAGTTTGAGATCAGAAACTACACCAAGTAGCCAACCAGCTGTACCATCTCCACCTGCAACCTAATTATCTAAGTATATATCAGAAAAGAAACTAATCTGGCTTGAAGGGTGCATTACACAACAGAAAATACATAGGAACACAAGCTAATAATGAAAAATTAGATATAAAACTAATAAATTAACTCACAATAATTCTAAGTCGTTTCTGAATCTCAGTAGCCAATTCATCACCATTGTTCTTCAGTTTTTGCAAGGTAGCATATATTTGATGGAGGACCTTATCAGGAGCCTTTTCTCCCAAATCAATAACCTATAAAACAAATCCCACTTTGAAAAATATTTAATAGTCACGATTAACTACCTTGACAACAATTATATCCAGTTCTAATTTTCTAATTCCTAATCATGGTGTTTAGAAAGTCTAAGAGTTTCAAGAAATCAATTCTATTTAGTCAACTCTCAAGTTTGGAAAATCCACAGTTACTAGAACTCAATTCTTTCAACTTCTAAAAAAAGAAAAGGATAATTTGAAAAGAATCAAATGATATAATTCAATTCAAATGAATTTTATTTAGTTGTCTTCTTGTGTTTGAAAGTCCACAGTAGCTAGAATCAATGCTTTCCAAATTAAAAAGAACAAAGCATTTTCAGAGAAATCAACTCATGGAAAAGAAAGGAACATGATTTTATAAGAATCCAATCCAATTCAAGCCTTGTTTTGCAAGAATTGAATTCCAAACTAAGGATAGTTAATTACATCAAGCTTGTAAAATTAACCTGGTTTTTGTTCAGAAGAGTACGATAAGTAACAAGAAGTTCCCCTCCTAACTGGCCCCCACTTCTAGAGTTAATAAACACGATCACAGGACACGAAGGCTTATGATCATCATCATCACCATACACATTCTCAATCTCTGATCCAGGGACAAGAATGTAATCCGGAATATAGAATTCCTTCATTACTATTCCTTTCTCTGATTTCTCATTTTCCACTTCTACTACTTGACTGCATAAATCAACAAATTCTCTTCATAAAAAAGATTAAATAAATATAAAACAAAAGCAAAACAGCATTGTTATGATATCAACCTTCTAGATATGAAACCGCGAAAAGAATCTTTAAGATCTCTAAATCTAGGTGAAAAGCTGTTACGCAATTCCATTTTTCTCATCCTCGATTTTCTCGCCGGCCAAACGGAGCAAATAATTTTAAAGACTTAGCCAGGAAAGAAAAGAACAGGAATTATATATGCATATAGAATCAGAGATGAATATTCACGTGATAAGGAAAAGTCGCAGTGAAGCGATTCTTGGTTGATTCAAAGCTTCCTTTAGAAGAAGAAGATTCTAAAAGAGAACGCGGTTTTTGATCTGTTTTGTGCTGTTTTACCATTTCAAACGAAGCGAATTGGAGCGAAGACGGAAATGGCTGCGCGTGTTTGGCACCTGCTGCTCACACAAAGGGACGAGAGTAGTTGGTAGTTTAATGATTTGGTGTGGTACAGCTTATGAGTTTATGGTGGATTTGGTTAATCTTGCGCGGATACCTTACTTTATCCTAATTATATGGGTTTGAAAATTATAAATTCAAATTTGGCCAAACTTGAGTTTAACTTTTAGTATCTATTTAATACTTAAGTTTTTCTTTTGAAAAAAATTTAATATTTAAGTTAAATAATATTATATATACGAATGGCAGTTTAATATATATTTTTTAAAATCAATTTAATACTTAGGTCATGCCAATTTAATACTTAGGTTAAGTATTGGCTACTAAATTATTATATAATTGCTCGTTTAATACTTGAACATATTGAGTCAAATGGTAATATTTTTCTATTGATTTAATTATTAATTTTTATCTGCATTATCATAGGTTGTTTTATTAATTTAATTTTTATATTTTTATTTTCATTAACAATATTCGTTAACTTTTGTGGCATTTTATTTCAAAAAAAAACTGTTGCAACATCTAATTATTAATTATAAATAAATTTGATAAGTGGGTATTTATTTTGTACTTAAATTTGTTCATATTAACATATATATTATGTTTTTAGTACTAATGACATTAGAATGGGTTCAGATATGATCTCAAATATTTTTATTAAAATTAAGAAGTGCTAAGTTATAAATCTATTATTTATTAAATATTTTCTTAAATTAAAATTGACTATCTATGAGAGTAGGTATAATAATTTTGATTAAAATAAGTCTTTATTGGATTGGACGGAAACGAGCTTAAAGATAGAATCTTTTAAGTCCAGCGATTTTCAGATTAACTGACGTAAAGGTGTTTTCTTTTCTTTCTTTTTTTTGGTAATAAATGATAAGTCAGTGGATGATTGGATAAATTTGTTGAATGTAAATAGGCGGCTTCGCATCGGATTTGGGTCTTCCACCGAAAATGAATTGACATTGGAAATGACGTGGAAGCTTCCAATTTGCTTACGTGTGAGCACATGAAATAGAAAAACTTTACAAAATTGGGAGGGAACGTGACCCATCCTAACCGCCTTGAGAAATCGTCAAGGAAGAAGCTTCGTTATTTTTGGCGCGAACGTCATGCAAGCTAACCACCCACTAAAAATACTCCATTTTTATCCATCCATCCATCCCCGATTAGGCACGTGTTTTTAGTTCACTTATGTAATTTGTTTACTCATGAAGTAAATTTCAACTTCACAATGTGGTCCCACAATAACAAAAATAAAATTTTACGAGTCCTATCTTTTGGATGGATTCATATCTTTTTTAATTGAATTAAAAACTATTAAGTTTGGTTGAAATAAATTAATTTTATTTAAATGAAACATATAAAAAATATAAAATAAAATTAAATAAATTATTTTAATATTATAAAATATATTAATAAATTAATATGGAACTAGACTGTTTTTATTATATGATTATAAAATTTTAATATTTAATATTTACTTATCATATTGTAAAAATATCAGTAAATTAGATACTTTTAGATTTTTTTGTTAAATTTTTAATATTTTAAGATTTTATTAATGTACTAATATCAAAATTATTTTAAAAATATTTATTAATTAAATATATAATTATATAAATTAAAAACTACCAATATAATTAATATAATTATTTTTTGAATTAACAAATTATTATATAATTAAACAATTACTTTATTAGTAAATATAATATTTAAAATATAAATTTTTATAATTAGAATCATTATCTAATTAGAGAATTAATTTATTAGTTAATATAATGTTGAAATATAATTAATATGCTATTTTTTTAGAATAATTATTATTTAATTAGAAAATTATTTTATTATTAATATGCTATTTTTTAAAAATTAGAGTCAGTATTTAATTAAGAAATATAACTTATTAATCAATAAATTAATAAAAAATCACAAAATTATTGAATCTAATGTGTCAAAAATAAGTACACATGTCCAAATAAAAATTATATGTGATGATAAATGTACACATGTCAAAAAAAATTAGATCTCATAGAAATCATTTGAAAATTAAATTTATTTTGTTAAAAATTAGTTTAGTTATAACTAATATCACAAAATTTTGAATATGTAGAATTTTTAAATTAATTTTTATTTTATTCAAAGCATATAAATTTTAAATTTACAAGTAAGTTCTATAAATTTTATAGATTTTAACCAAATACGATATAAAAAAATTATTATTTTATATTTAACAACTAAAATAATTAAGTTAAAAAATCCAAAAGTAATTTGACTTAAATTTAAAATAATAGAGATGTAAAACTCAATCTAAAGTTAAAGAAATTTCAGTAATTTTACCTTTAAACTTCTGGAAAAAGTTGTACCCTATAAAGACTTGCAATTAGCGGGTATAAAGTAATATGAACAGTTTGAATTCAATTTTAATTTGACTTATTTTTCAACTCGTCAGTTTGAATTATTATAATTTTTAAATAAATTTAATCCCATTTTCAAGCTTGTTAAAATTCAAACTAAACTTAAGATAATAAATGCTCAACTCACTATATTTATGAGCTTTTAGATTCATTATAAATAATATATATTATCTATAATGAATCCATATGTTTCAAAATAAATTTTATTGAATAAAGTCAAAATAGATCTTTTTATATTATGATAATAATTTTTAAATTTTTAATGAAAAGATTTTTAAATTTTAATTAGAGATGGTATTTTTGTAGTTATTTTAGAGGAATTTTTAATTTACATGTATTATTCTTTCTGATTTTCACAATTAGTTCAATATTAATAAAACCTATTCTTTTCATTTATTTTTATTTATATAACAAAAACAAATAAAATTGTTTAAAAGCTTTAATATTTCAAATAACTCAAATTTAATTTGAATTCAGTTTATTATATAAATCGTTAAAAATATTTTAAACTCGAATTGATTTCAACCTCTAATATAATTTTATCGAGCTGAAATTGAATAATGGCATTCTATTTGCAATGATTAGGTCATGATATGGCAACAATTTTAAAATGAAAACTTATAATGAAACAAGGAAGGTATTAGGTGGAAAGTGATGCCCTTAATTTCAATATAGGATAATTTTAATACATAATTTAGTGCTAATTAAGTTAGATCTCCAGTTAAGTTATAATTAGGAGTAATCCATGTTAACAAGTTATCTATAAAAAAAAATATATTTCCATAAGTTATATATAAAAAAAAAGTTTTTCTTACAACAAGATCAAGCAGTTTTTGCCATTTGTGCTTTCAACAGGCTTCTTGTTTAGGCTCGGTTTTGAAGTTATGTATTGCTATAAACAATTTTAAAGGATTTAAATTTCATTGCGAGATTCTTTCAGATTTATTTTAAAACTCGATAAAAATATTATTTTTATTGTTGAGAATTTTTTATTTTTAAAAATACTGTAAATTAAAAAATTATTTTAAAAATATGATAGTATATATTAGATATTTTTTTAACAAAATGGTATATGATATTAGCAATTTGATATATGTTTCATAATTTTTATGGTATTTAATTTTTTTAATATATGTTTGATATATGTTTAGTATCTATTCTGTAATATTAATTTTATTGCAGGTCAATCTATTGAAGAGCCGAATATATACATAACTAGTTTCTAAAACTATTTTTTGGTATCCATTTCATATATTTTAGTATATGTTTTGTTTATATTTAATATATCTCTTAGTATCTATTTTGGATATTTGATATCAATTTTACATATTTTTGTATTATTTTAGTATATATATGGTATATAAATAGTATTTGAAATTAATATCTAAAAGTATCTTTTAATATCTATTTTATATTTTTAGTGTCTATTTAATATATATTTAGTATATATTATTATATATTTTATATATATATACTTATAATTAGTTAGAAATTTTTTTATCATATTAATTTAGGATAATTCGCATATAAATATTATTTAAATTATCTTTAGTATCTATTTTATATTTTTGATATCTATTTAGTATATATTTAATATGCAACTAATATTACAACTATTTTTATTTGTATATAAAATGCAAATTGTTTGAACTTTTCTATTATCTTGTTGTATAACTTATATATATATAATTCACATACAACTTTTGTATCATCAAAAGGATTGAAGTGAAAATTAAAAGAAACAAATTTTGAGAAGTCAAAGAATGTAAACTTGAGATGGTCGACTAAATACAATAGTACAACCTTGAGGAGCTTTTGTCATCCTTCCACCTATTGTAATTTTAGGAATTGCTATCTTAACTGGTTTTGTGCAGCTGTTTCCATGATTTTGTATTATATACTAAAACAATTGTTACTTAGAAAATTTACTTCATTACTCTAGGCGGGTGCTGTTGCTACTGTGCTGGATAAATTGCCGAGCTAGTACTAATCCTATGGACCATATTTTAAATTGATACTAATATTTTAATCTGAATCTAATTGATATTTAAACTACATGAAAGTATATCATTTTAGGGCAGTTTTTCAATTTCCGGCCAATTGATCCTGATTTGGCAATTTAAGAAGGTATATTTTATTTGGTTATTCGACTCAGCATGTGCCATGTCATTAGGGAAAGTTAGAAAGTGAGACCCGCTGGCTGATTGGACCGACTTTTATGACATGACACATGCTGAGGCGGAGAATCAAATGGAATATACATCCTCAGATTGCCAAATCAGCATTAATTGACCGGAAATTGAAGAACTGTCCTAAATTGATATACATTCATGTAGTTTGAATACCAATTATATTCAAATTAAAATATTGGTACTAATTTGAAATATGGTCCAAAGGATTGGTACCAGTTGGGCAATTTACCCCTACCATATACATGAATATATCTTTGATAACTAAAATAAGTTGGCCAAGCAATAAAAACAAGAAACCATTAATAGAAGAAGAGTTAATACTTAGAAACAATGGTGCTGAAGAGGGTAATTTAGACATGCCTTCATATTTGGCAAAGCTCTAGCTTCTGTAGATGACTAGAATTTAGAGCTACAAATTTTTAATAATGCACATTTACTAACAGGCAACATAATATGCAAAAGATCTGTTAAAGGTGAGACTTTGAAATGCAATTAGTTTTGAGCAGAATATATGACATGGTGAACATGAAAATTAGTATTAGATATGCAATCCTTGAAGGACAGGTTCCTGCTTCATCTCCTCCTCCTCCTTATCATTGTTGAGTAGTAGACGGAACCCACACTTGAGCAGTAACGGTAGCCTTGTCGTTTCCCTCCATTTTTGAAAGTGTATTAGTAGTTAACTATCCTGACTCTTCTTGTAAATGTTGAATGCACCATTACTGCGTCGAAAATGCCATTCTGTAACTCCAATTTAATCACCATCCTAGACAAATGCAAGTCTATCTTAAAGCTAAAGCAAATTCATGCTCTTGTAATCACTTTAGGCCTCTCTCAAGATGAGCCTTTTATGTCTAAAATCCTTCCTTTCTCTGCACTTTCAGATTCAGGAAACATCAATTATTCCTGCTGGATATTAATCTCTCTATCGAACCCAACAATATTTAATTGGAATACTGTAAATTAGAGGCTATTCAAAGAGCAAAAACCCAAATGGATCAGTATCAGCTTTTATTCAAATGTTGAAAAAGTTCTATCTTTGAGCTATTACCAGTATGCTGCTTTTCTTTAGCAAGGCTCTTTCCAGACACAATAACTGTCTGTCTCTGCCGCACACTCCATTTTTCTCCATTTTCCATTACCCATAACAACAGATAAACCTTTCATACCTATCGCATCCAGCTTTTCACTTTTCGAGCGCACTAAATCACCCAACTCATATTTCTCCACAGCCTGCATAACTTTTCTTTTATTATTTTATTTTCATCAGAAATCTCTCTTCTTCTTTGCGTTGCCATATAGGTAGGAAGGAATATATAGGCCAAATACGGTACAAAAGAAAGGAAAAATATCAAAACCAGTAAAAATGAAAAAGACATGAAGTATAATTGGAAAAAAAAAAAAAAGCATATTAATATGTATCAAATAAAGATTTATGGGAAAAGTATAGTTATTTTTATAATAAAATAAACCATTAACATGTACATTTGTTGTAATATCAGAAATCATAAGAAAATTAAATTATTGGTTTAAAATTGGGAAAAAGAAAGAAATTAAATTACGAACTCATTCAAAAAGAAAAAGTTTACAAGGGTTCAATTCCAAAGAGAAGTTCCAAAAAATTGTTAATGGGTAACATTGAAGAAAGAAGAATGTTGAAGTGTTGATTAATTATATTATTCCTTTTCTACTAATCCTGTCCAATTAAGATCGCCTGAGAGTGTTTCGTTAGTGTAAAAATTGACGTAATGAAATAAAAAGACACCTAAATAGAAATACTAAAACATTCTCATATAAAGAAAAAGAAAAAGAAAATAATATAATCATCATGTCACTTGACTCAGTTCAATGAAACAAAACTCTCGTTGTAAGGAATAGCTGTGCAACAACATGAATCATATGAAATAGGCACCGTCGTCCCTTTCTGAGGATCATACTTAATTAAGTTTGATGTATCAGAGACAGCTGCCACCCGACCATTTGTTAAAAAGCAAGCTTATCTAAACTCCATCTTATCAACCATCAACTTGATATAAGAGGCTTTTATACCGTAATCTCTCATCGTCCACATATCTCGTAGTTCCGACTTCGAATTCAATTAGGCAGCTTATAGCGTAAATAAATATTTCCGTCAATGGTGGTTGCATCATATAATTTATTATTAGTATCTGGTTGCGGCAACTCTACTACTTCCTCCTTTGCCAAATTAAAGGCCAAAACAAACTTCTCATGAATTTTAGAACGAGTTATGCAATGAAGAGCATCGTTGCAGAGGAATCCTTCTTCAGACTGAATATCTCCATATTTAAAATCTTGAATCTATTTCCTTCTCCAAAAATTTGTTTTAAGAGAGAAAATCATAATTTTTCTTTTTTGACAACCAGATGCCATTGATCTGTCATCATCTATCGCCACCACCTTGTAATCGTTAGTGGATTTATCATGACCAAAACCAATACTATGATCACTAGAAACACTTGACATTGTAGGCAATGCCTTAAAATCTCCTATTGTTGGATTCCATAAATAAAGATTTGCAACAGCAGTGCATGTAACCTCTAAATTATACAAATCATCCAGACTCCTTATTTTGTCTGAAATCAGCCAGTCATCCACACTTAAACATATCAAACCGTTGCATGAACCATGCAAAAAGAAACCAATATCATATGGCAAATTTTTGTTCCAAGGAACATCAAGAGTCTCTGTTATATGATTGATATTGTTGTTTCCCGAAAGTGCTTCAATAGTCACAGATTCCAATTCATAACTATATGTAACCAACAACAATCTACTTGGTCCAAAGTACACTTTCACAAATTCTGGGTCACTGATTATGGAATGGAACAATCTGCAGATGCTCTTGAATCTCATCAAAGACTTGACAGGTGACTTTGCAAATATCTCCCACAATAATTCTACAGGAATTGACATGTTAAAAAATCTGAGACTCAATTGCTCTACAAATTTTTATATTTGTAGGTTGTATTCATTTACAGAGTCCATAAGGAATTCAAATTCCAAGGTTTATTAGGACTAGTAATATGTGATTAGCTAAATTTAGGATTCAGTATTCCATTAGACTACTGATATGCGATTACGTCGAATTCTTTTGTTAATTAACTGTTAATAAGGTGAAAATATATAATTGGACGACAAATTATATAGTATGCAATTTTTTTTTAAAATTTTACAATGAGATTGTTGACATTGATAAATTAATTGTATTTATTGAGCACTCACTCAATAAAATAATAAAAAAAATTAGATAAATTTAATTTATCACATTATTGATCTAACAATGTTACCAAACAAAATTAAGGGATGTTGAGTTTCAAAGACGGAATCCATCTTGTCTTCCTCTAAAAGTTCTTCATCTTCTTGGTCCACTGTTTTTCCCCAAATCTCCTTTTTCTTTTTTAATTTATGGCTAAAGCAGTTGTTAATTATGTATTTCTAAATTTAAATCTTAGCAACAAGATTAGACAAAAATTACAAATCTTATGTGATCTTAAACCATCCTGCATTGTCTCCACATGGAGCTGCAAGCACAAATATATAATTCAATGTATTATTACTACTTCATTATGTACAGCAATGATCACTTTGGAAAGTTCTTGAAAGAGCTGATTCAATTGATCCCAGGTGTCCTTTCTTCTATGCATGCAAGGAATATATATTAATTAGAAAATTAAAACAATTGGGTTGAAAACATTCAATTATACATGTTTTTATATATTTGATTGATACCTTCTACACCATCACTAAATTATTATTATTATTCTTCTCCTTTCTTTCTATATAAATTTAGCATTGCATATGTACAGTTGTAATAAAGAGAACTATCTAGCTAATTGTATAATTTATAGTATATAAAGAAAAGATTAAATGGATATTTATTTTTCTAAATTTTGACTATTTAATCAATTTAATATTTAAATTTTAATTTAATTTAATAGACACGTCATTGTATTTTTGTTAGAACACAATAAAATTATAAAATACTTATTCGAAGATGTTACCTATATTGTTCGTGAAGCTACTGCAGACATCATCAATTAAATAATTACAGAATTTGATAATGTATTAGGTAGACTACCAAAAATTGTGTATATTCTTGAGACAAGTTTGCGTTAGGGTGACATGAATTGTTAAGATAAGGCAAAACCCCCTTAGATTTAATATATACCAGAGCTTACCACATTGAGTATAAGATGTGATTTCTTGTCAATAAATTAATAATTTTAGGTAAATCCTTAATTTGGAACTCAATTACCATAATAAGTACGTGGAATTGTGGTTTATACCCTACAAATCTTTAATATATATGCATGCTACCAAACTTAAGGACATGATCATGATGAGATTTTCTTTTTATTCTCTTGATGAATAGTCTCATCAACCAACTTTGGTATATGACAAATTATTATTATGTTGTTATTTTAATTTAAATGAAAGGTCAAATAAAGTTCATAATTTATCAATTAAATGATAATAATAATAGTAACATTTTATATCTTATTGAAAATTGATTATAAGTTTTGATGTGCTTATAAGAATTTAAATAAAATACTACTAATATTTAGGAGTTAATTTTCGGACCATGTGGACAGGGTCAACCCTGTCTCTAGTTGTTGAATGAGTGATTCATACAGACTCGATCTCTATAACTGGTATCCGTGTCAGTCCGAATATGAAACTAAGTGTTGTACGGAGCTAAGTATTACATCATGAAAAATCGGTAGAAATCACCTCTAAAATCCGTATGAACTATCATTGGAATTCATGACCGACTTAGTAGGCTATAATCATGAGCTATTGGGTTATCCAACTATGACGAGAGCCTCGGAGCTTCAAGTGGGAAGCTTGCAACATCCGTCCTACAAAATAAACTTAGTATCAGTTAGTATAACTCTTGGATTAATAAGGTTCTTTGCTAATATGCCATTAGCAAATGGATGGAATATTGAGACTTCCCCATAGTTTTTAGTTTTTGTTTCCAAAAAGTCACTTCATGTTCTTGGAATTTTTCTTGGCAATTAAATGTGATGTTGCCGATAGTGGAGTAAGAAGGGTCAACAAGCAAATGAGGGACAAAGAGTAGGAATAGTCAAAGTTCTCCTTACTCTCTGTGGCCAATTAATTTCATGAATGAATAATTGAGGCTGAGTGTCCAATCAAATGGGTGGAAAGTTTCTGCATATGGCAATAGATATGAAACAAATTATGGGGTTGTTAGAATCACTTTGTCAGTATTCACTGCAAAACCTTAAAAGTAAATCTCTGTTAATGATTAAATAATAGTTGACTAAAACCTCTTCTGTAATTGGTGGCCACTTCTCATTAATCTTTTCTCCAACTAAAAGAGGATCTTTAATTTGGTTAATTTATTTGTTTATTATGATTTTCTTCTAATAGTAAATATTTTTTTTTTAATTTTCCAAGGCTTAATAAATAAACTGAGAAGAAAATAAAAGGACAAATAAAAATCTTATGAAAGTATTTGCTTATAGAGTCAAAATGCTACTAAAATTAATAAGGGTTTTTCCTTGATTTAAGTCCTTCATTACACGTAAACCCAATATGAAAACTAAAGCATAGGATTGCAAAATATATGAAGAATTGATTTATTTTTAAATTCATTAATTTAATTCGTTAAAATTTTTAAAAGAATATTTTATCTTTTATAAAAATCATATTCGATACACTTTAAATTAAATTTAGATACATATATATTATTAAAAATTCATTAGTTTAGTTTTCACATAAGGGAAAGTAAATTTAAAACATAACCCTTTAACTCTCCGCACATGATTAAACATATTTAGTTTCAATTTCTTTAAGGAATTTTTTTTTTGATAAATTTTATGTTTGATCTGAATTGGGTTTTGGAAACCTATGTAATGGATGCTTATAGTATACTAAGTTTTAAATACTCGCCTGTGTTGCGGTTGCGGCTGACCTTAATTTTAACCATTTGTTACAATCCCCAAATATTTGGTTAGGGCAATTTATCAATGATTCAATGATGATTGAAAGAAGTATAAAGGTACTATGGAATTTGAACATTGAATTTGAAGAAGTTATGAATTTGAAACATTGACACTGTTTTCTCAATTGGTAAAGATGATTTTAGCTTGCCCTTGGACGTAGCATAGGCTAAATGGTCACAATGTGATATTCTATTAAATTGCTAACACATTATCTCATTTTTAAATTAATACAAAGGTACCATCTCAACTATACCTAAAACGAGAGAAAGTAAAGGTACTATGGAATTCATTCCTCAAAAAGGAAAAGAAAAAGAAAAGAAGTTCATTATTGTCTTAAAATAGAATTTAATTAGTTTTGAAATTTTATTATCAAGGCCTTAGCATACCAACTTTTGTTTAAAAATGTAAAAGATATATTAGATTCGTAATAACTAATTGGTATAAGTGGTTATTATTAGGTCTTTGGTCTAAAAAGAGAGCTCCATGAAACTTAGACGGAGATTTGAAATCTCCATTTCTGTTTCGATATAATTTTTTAATCTATTTATAATTTAGAAATAAATCACACATAAAACATCGAAATTATATTTTAAATTGAAAATCTATTTTCCCTCAAAAGTGTTTGAAATACTAAAAATATGGAAGTGTTTGATTTAGCTTTTGAGAGCTAAGTAATAGTTATTTGTCTTTGGATGTTAATTTATCTATTTAATAAATTACAAAATATTAGCAGCTGAGAGCTGATGGGCTATCTAACACTGATAAGCTTACACCTCATTTCCTTGTTCCTGAGCCCTACCAGTTAAGAGTGGACTAGTGGAATTGATAAGCTTGCCAATACCAAGTATATTCAAGGAGTAGATCTTGAAGAACTTGAAGCTTGAAATTTGACCATGGATGTTACTTGTTTGAATGAGAATTGGCAAAAAGCTTGTATGGTCACATATAAGAGATCTGCTTTCTGTGATCTAATCTATATGTCACACCTTATGATCATACATCTTTTTCCATGCCATATATGCTTATCCCAAACTTCTCTTTGATAAGAAAAATACCAAACTTATTATGAGAATCAACTGTGCACCTATAACATATTATGGTAAAAGATGATGGGACCAAATGAAGAAGGTACATTAACTTTTTATGTTCATATATATATATATACATATAGTATGGGTTTTAAATAGTTCAATATCATGCCTAATAACTTAGAGTTTTGCTAAATTTTATAATTTCGTTTACCTTTTCTATTGTATAAATCGAAGCAACACTTCCAAATTGATGGGTACTATAAGAATATAGCGTTGCAGTAAGAAACTCAAAAACCAAGATGGTATTTAATAATTTTATATTTATATACATGAATAAGTTTTTTAATTTCAGAAAGGTCTTATCTAATTTACGTATACATTAAATTAATAGAGAAATTATTAATTTATGTTATTATTTTTAAATAATTAATTATTTAATATTAAAATATAAAAAACTGACTTTATAGTAAAATGATTAACTTTATTTGAAAATATAATTTCTCCGAGCGTTTATTGATGCCTAACTTGCAATGTGCCCTGTCTGACCAAAGATCATCAATTCAATTTAGTTCCTGACTACATTCAGTATCCAATTGGCCAAAAAGGGAATGGATATCATATGGTAACTAGTGATCAACAGTCAATTGAGTGGTGAGGGACAATTGAAAAATGAGGGCTACCCTTCAAAGGACCCTTCGAAGCTTTTAATTTTGTTTTATTTAAGCTTTATTTTCTGAAATGAAATCATTGGAGCACGTGCTTGAAATGCATTCCTTCAAATCACATGTAAATAATTTCATGAAGATGATGTCTTCAATTTTGTTCACTATTAGCACCTGTTTGAAATTATTGTTAGAAATTTTGTTTTAATTGTTTTTTTCCAAAAGCATTACTTTATCTGTAAAAGTAGTTTTTGAAACGAAAAAACTTAAAAAGCAATTTGATTTATAATAAATTCTTTCAAATACTGATAAATAAATCAAATTAAAAAAGAATTACTTTCAAGTAGACCATAAATATAATTTCTTCATTTACGAAAATATAGTCGTTTTTTCTTTCACGTTTTATCTACTTTTTTAATTATTAACTTAGTAAGTAATTATTAAAAATATTTTTATTAATTGACATAGATATTATTACATTCCAGTAAATTTAACTTTTATAGAAAGTCTAACGAACGTATTTAAAAAACCAATGTAAAATTTATTCCGTTAACTGGGAAACTTATATTTTTTAATTCACATGCAAATTAAAAGTGAAGAAGAACTATTTTTCTAGTACATAAGGATTACCATTTTTTATAATTAACTTATCAAATAAATTTACAAACTTAAACTACACGATGCCATTGATTTAACAGAGACCTGAACACATGCATGCACTAATATTTTCAACACTCATTGGGTGGAAATCAGAGGCTCGTCAATTCAAAGTAGACAAAATCACTTCTTAGTTCATACTCACATTTCAAGAAAAATGTTCAACGAATCCATGGAAATATTACTATGAACATGTGCAAAAAAGAAAAAGAGAAAAAGAAAAGAAGAAAAATCATCTGTGACGATCAATACGTTGTGTGAAATGATGGAGCTTAGTGGTGCATTAATTGTGCAATGAAATGTATACATGAACAGGGCAACTTCAAAGGAATCTGTCCAGCTGCCATTAGTTTCTGTACATTTTTGGCTATTGGAAGGTTGAAGATGGAAAATTAATTAAAAGAGAAAGCTTTAACTTTTAGCTATGCTGCTATGGTCAATTCATACGCCGCTCTTCCTCTCTTTCTCCTTTTCTTATTTAATATTTAAAATTAATTTAATACGTGTTAAATAATTTTTTTTATAAATAATAAATATTATTTTAAAATTTTTAATATAATTATATATTTAAAATTTTAATTAAACTAAAATAACTATTATCACATGGTCTTGGATGGCTCTTTTTCTCTCTTTAATTTCCGTGGCTGCTGCTCTTCCAAAATGAAAAGATTGATTCGTAATTCAAAATTAACCTGAAAATATCCAGCAAGAAAACGAAAGCCCCCCAACCTCTTTAATTTGATGTAAAAAAGAAAACAAAAAGAAAAGAAGACCCCAACATTTGGAACTGATGCATGAATTTCAAACCTTTCATTAAAAAGATTATAATTTCATCAAAATCAGCAATGGACCATAGGTTATAGCGGGGCTAGCATACATTATTATCTTTTCTTGGCAGCAAGATTGCTTGTTATTTCGAAATTAATTAAACCACATAACATAACCAAATTAATTAATCGGCTAAATGAACGAATAAAATAGAACACCGCATTTTTATTGGATGGTCAAATATTTAAAATTAAAAGTTAAAATTTTAAGTTCGAAATCTTCTTTTCTTTTTAATTGTGCTGATCTATTTTCTATTTTATAAAATAATTTTTTTTTTTTCAATCTCATATTTAGCCATATTTATTTTAAAGAAAAAAAAAAAAAGGATAAAATGAAGTCGGCTGGAGCTAGCTAGGCAGCCAGCCAACCATGCATATATGTTGGTGCATGTTGTGGTCCTGTTACAGAGTCAAACCCTCGAGCCAAAATAATGCCTATGCAGCTCTACGTGGCACTTAAAATACGACTATCCCGTATGCAGATAAGGACTTCTTTTTGTTTACACAACTGTTGTAGAATATGAGACAGAAAGACAGAACAAGAGAGAGAGAGTTTAATGGGAGACCAGGACGAATGAGCCTTTTATTTGTTTTTATTTTCTTAAAATTTGCTAAATAAAATGCAGTTGCTATGAATCTTTCTCCTGTCTTTTTATTATCAAATATTTACATAATTAAAAAAATTAAAAGTTAAATTAGTAACTGTTTGTGCTTTAAAATATGAAAAATATTTAAAAATTCAGTTTACTACATTATTAGTAAATAAAAATAATTAAATAATGATGTGTCGTATTTATTAATCTTAATTATCAATAATTAATAATAAAATAAATAAAAATAATAATACTTAATAAATAATAAACACTTTATAGTGCTAAAATCCCGTCTAAGCCTATCGAAACTCTGGAATAACCAATGATTTGCTGCCACATTATAGATTTCAATTAGTCTGTGACTTTGTATAAGTATACATTTAAAATTGTGGCCGAAATTGGGACTCGCAAACAATCTATATAGTGGACTTTTATCTTAATTTGTTTTGGGCGTATGTGAATCTTTCTTTAATTAAAAAGACACGTATAAACCAATTGTTAGTCAAAGTGGTATTGGAGAATTTACCCCTTACTTTAATAATATAGATTTAATTTTAGATCACTAATATGAATGCACATGATAAATATAAAATATAATAAAAAAATTTATAAAAATACTCTATATACAAATATCTTCTATATAATTATATAAAATTTTGATTATAATTTAAACCGGTCGTAAATAAAAATAAATTTTATATTATAGTAAACTGTAAATTTTTATAAGTCTTATCTCTATATAATAATATTTGTATATAATTTTTAAAATATATAATATATTATATTTTATCTTCTTAATTTTATTTATATAATATAGTAAAATATTAATATCTTTTATCTTTTATTATTATTATTTTATTAATAAAATTAAATATTAATTTTAAAAATATATTTTAATATTTAGGTTTTCGCTAAATTATAACCTTATTATAGTAAAATCCTGCAGAAACAAATATATGTAAAGTTTTTCAAAAGAGAAAGAAAAGAAAAAGACACGTATAATGTAATAAACAAAAGGCGGTACCAAATATTATTGACTTACCTCATTTGCTTGGCATACTCGAATTTCTTGTCATATATATTCAGTCAGAGCATATCTAAGCTTGCATTATATTATTTCACACAGGCATTTGAATATTATAGGCATAATAATAATTGCTCAATCTCGTTCTTAGTACATATATACACATCATGGGAAAATCTTCCTGCTGCGATAAAAATGGATTAAAGAAGGGTCCATGGACTGCTGAGGAAGATCAGAAGTTGATCGATTATATTCAGAAACATGGACATGGGCGATGGCGGATCCTCCCAAAGAATGCAGGTATTTTTTATACACATACTTTGCTTTTCCTTTTCTTTTCTTTTCTTTTTCTCTTTCATTTTTCTGCTTTTTAATTTTTAAAGATAATGAACGATCGGATTTCGAGCTCAAGACTTTACAGCTTTAGAGAGAATTTTAATAAGATTGTACTGAGAAAGTTTCATTTCTTGGTTAGACAGTGAATTTAACTAATGGGTTATTTCTGATGAATCTTATTACTGAACAGGTCTAAAAAGATGTGGGAAGAGTTGTCGTCTTCGCTGGACTAATTACTTAAGACCTGATATTAAAAGAGGAAAATTTTCTTTTGAGGAAGAACAGGCCATAATACAGATGCATAGTGTCTTGGGGAATAAGTGAGTGTGCATTTGGTTCTCTCTCAACTCTTGTTCTACATCTAAATTTATTTCTTCTTTTTATTTTTTTTTATCTTTCCGATAATATTTATAAAATGATTTATCATAGTTCAGTAAAAATATTTTAATTAGATAGAGAAAATAATATATGTCTGCACTTTTCTTATATCTTAAAACGCATTCTCATTGGTTTTGAATTTGAAATGAAAATAAAGATATCATTATTATTATTTTCAAATGTTGAGTCCATTAATTGTTCAAATAATAGATTACCTACTTCACAGACTAAATGTTTTTTTTTTTTTCCTTTTTTTAATTTATTAAAGAATGATCTATAGGATTATGCAAGTCAATGATATTCACAAGAACTAGCCAGTACTTGAAATAATAATATACCACTAATTAGTGTCTGAAGTTCTTCCTCATGTTTTCACTTTCTGTTAGGTGGTCAGCTATTGCTTCTCGCTTGCCTGGAAGAACTGATAATGAGATCAAGAACTACTGGAATACTCACATAAAGAAGAAGCTTTTAAGAATGGGAATTGACCCTGTAACTCATAAGCCACGGCTAGATCTTCTTCAACTATACTCGGTTCTTAACTCGTCTCAGATGAATATTTCAAGTTTGCTGGGAATCGGGTCCATGTTGAACCCGAATCTACTTAATCTAGCCACTTCTCTCTTACCATCTGATCGAGCCAGCAACCCAGATTCTAGTTCAAAAGATTTTCAGGAAAACCCATTTGAAAACATGCAACCAAACCAGCTGCAGAACCAGATTCAATCCTGTTCTCAAAATCTAAATGAAACCCAATTCCTGCAAGGCAATTTAGAGCAACTTTCTAGTAGCCAAACCAGTTTCAGTTGCCAAGGTTCATGGCAAACTAGTGGAAAATCTATTGATATGGGAGAGAGTTTCACACCATATTGTTGGTATGATGAGATGAGTGATCAAACTATACTGAAAACTTCGTTTGAAAACCTGTCAAATTTGGGTTTCGGCTCACTGCTATCAGCACCTTCCTCTAGCACAACTCCGTTGCAGTCTTCGTCAACAACATATATCAATGGTAGCATTGAAGACGAAAGGGATAGTTTCTGTAGCAATAATATGTTGCTGTTTGATATGCCAAATAGCTTGGATGTCAATGGTCTGTAGTGTTAATTAATGTTAGCTAGCTAAATATTTAATGAATGTTCAAGTCTTTTTTCTTTTTTTAAAAGAAAAAGACTTCATTTTCCTTTTACTTTTTGTCTGGATTTTGTGGATATTGAGTGCATGGAAGCATATTCTTGAAATTGCAGCTCAATAGGCAATATATTTATTTTGTCAAAAGACTTATTAAAATTATTTAATAAATTAATTAAATATAATCTTAAATAAAATGTTCTTAATTATGAGCATCATGTGCATAGCACGCAAAATGACCTAAATCATTTTTCTTTTACTAATGTAACTTTGGACATTACTTCCAAGGAGAAGTTAGAATAATAGGTAATGATAGATATGAAGATTAATTAAGTTATCATTTTCTATGTTGATTATATTATCAACGTAATCAGTTTTATTTTTATTTTATAAATATTTAATTAATTTATTATATAATTCTAAAATAATTTCTGCTTGTTTTAATTATAAATAATAATACGTTTATAAATAGATAAAATTTAATAAATTTTATTATTTTATAATTACTTTTAAAAGTAATGAATTAAATATTTTAAATATCTTTTTGAAATTTTGTATAATATTTTAAGATTTTATTAGTTTTAAAAAACTATTAATATAATAAAATAAAGATTATTTAAAAATTTATTAATTACTTTTTAGTATTATATTAATTAATACTATGAATATAATTAATATTACTATTATTTAGGATTATATATTATTATATAATTAGAGAATTAATTTATTAGTTAATATATATATTATAAATATAATCTAAAATGTCATTTTTTAGAATTATAATTATTTTCTAATTAGAATTAAAGATTTAATTAAAAACTATTTTTTTAGAATTAGAGTTAGTATTTAATTAGAATTGTAACATATTAATTAATAAATTAATAGACTAAGATAAAATTACATATAAACTTGATTATTTTTCCACTTCGCTTCGTCACCGCCACGTCAAGTGGCACAAGACCAGAAACAAACTAGGCTATTGCGACTTCATAATTTTATATACATGAAACTATGATACTGTACACATTAAGGGGGAAGCAATCAGTCGCAGAAGAAAAATCATAATTAAAATATTTATAACTATGAAAGATAAAAATTCCCATCCATAGGGATGAGCTTAAGAACTTCCATACACCAATCATGAGTAGCCTACAATAAAGCTTGTTTAAGACCGCTGGGAATAGCAAAAATATGCACCTTCCTAACACCTTCCCTTCCTCCTTGAACCCTAACTTATCTACAGGATATTCTGCTAGTAGCTCACCATCCGCCTTAGGACCATCTTTTCGCACAACCTCCATGCAATTTTATATGCAAAACTTAGCATAGAGACTAAAGCAGCGACATACGAAAGTAAATAGATTTTTTGCATAACTTTTGATGCCATCTTTATTTGATTGTACCCTGAGAAGCCATCCATAAAAGATAAGAATTTATGCCTCACTATATTATCAATTTAAATGTAAATATGTGGCAAAGGGAAATTATTTTTGGGACCGACTTTGTTAAGATTACGATGTCAACGCACATGCGGACTCTGTTGTCCTTTTTCAGGATAGGAACTATGTTGGCTAACCAGGGTATTTCTTCACTATAACAAATCCTACCTTTAGTTATTTTTCTACTTCTTCTTTGATTTTCATGTCTATTCGGACCTAATTCTTTCTCCTTAGTTTCTGCTTGACTAGCTTGGCATCAAAATGCAAAGGGATTTTATATTGAACTATGTATATACTGAATTCAGGTATATCATCATAGGACCATACAAAGGCATCATTGTATTCTTTCAAAAGGTCAATCAGGCTTGTTCCTTCTTCGAGAGTAAAATGAAAATGGTTCCTATCCCTAACCTTTTAGGTTCGTCTGTGGTCCCTAAATCAGTTGGTTGGGTTTTTTCTATTACCGATTGAGCCTTCCTTTCCTCTGATCTTTCCACCATTTCTAAGAGTTCCGGAGGAGTTCAACTATAGGTTTCTTCCTCATCTACTTGCATAAGGCAATGATCTTTGGAATGGGAGCTAAGATCTACTATTTTTTTCCTTTTTTAAAAGATTTTAAGCATCTCATCATCAACAAACTTTGACACGTAAGCAAACCTAGATTTCATTGCAAACCATTAGTTCCTTGATTACAGACACTCTGGCCCCCAGGGCTGAGCTCTCGACTTTAAAAATGAAAACAGACACTGACATGATAGACTTCATAGTTCAGACATCCTTTAAAGAGGTTATTACACTAAACAGGGACTCAACAGACTTGACTAAGACTAGTTCAAATATAACATTGATAGACTTTAGATGAGAAAAGAGAAGCCCACTTACATGGTGCACTATCAGATGGGATGATGAGAGTGGATGAGTCTTTTACCACTAGGTACGCAATTATCATGAACACCATCCCTTGTTCCCCTGCAGCACTGTCCTGGGTAAACATAAGTTGAAACTGAGTATATTCCTCAATCTCTAATTCAACAACCTTTTTTTATTTCTTCTCTAGGTACCAAATCAAGATCCCTGGTTGTTCCCACTGGTAGATTATTTTAGCTTTCCCCTCATCAAGTTTCCAGGTGCCTTTATTTATAAATAAATATTTCAAAACCTAGCACGTGATTTCAGCTAGCATTGATCCATGGCTCCGGAAAACCGAAAAGGGGAAAGTTATATCCTTCTTTGATAAATTACCCATGCAGAGTCTTTAGATATTTAAAAGCTTTATTACGATCCTCATCCTCTACTGGTCTTCTAAATTTTAGAGATATTCTTGCATAAGTATATACCCCAACCCAAAAGGTGGCTCAATTGCTTGGACATGATTTATGTTCACAATTCCTTGGTGATGCCGGCTGAGTCCTGATATAGAGAAATAGCTCATTGATTAAACATTTTCCCAACAAAGACATTATCAGTAGAAATAGGCAGGGGTAGATATTCCTTGACTATTTCTGCCAACTCCAAGTTCTCATCATGCTGAATTTCTAGCACTTGGATAGGGTCTAGAATTGATTCTTTTAGATTTCCAGAGATAGAAACAACACGATTCCCATATATGAACTTTAATTTCTAATGCAAATTAGAGGGGACCGCTTCTAGGGCATTAATCCACGACCTTCCAAGTAGCATGTTGAAGAAAGTCGGAATGTCCAATACTTGGAATTTTTTCTAATATAAGTGTGGAACTAACTAACTATAATGGAAAGGAGCAGAACCCAGTTGTTCTGAATAATAAATGGGTTGCAAAAAGGAATAAAGTCATTTTCATTAATTCAATTGATTGAGATACATGGATTTCAGGCATAATTCTTTCTCATAGATCTGAGTTCACGAGGTTTGATAGTTCAACTCTATCCATGTTGGTAAAAAGAAAGGCACCCCCTGAAAAGGCTCTTCTGATGATGTGCGGACCATTATAATCATAACTCGAGGTCCACTTTCCACGATGGTCGTTATGAATAGGGAGAATCTTTTTCAACACTAAATCCCCTCCTCTTCATAGTCGATTCATTAGGGTCGTCACCTTCTACCCAACCAATGGAAGTATCCACCGTTTTCTTTGTTTATTAAGCCTCATAGCTAAATTGTAGGACTTTCTAAAGAAAACTGTACTTGTAGTTTATCAACCACTCACAAGAGCACAAAGATCTTTGATTTAGCTCCTAAAGGTAATAATCCACCTAGCCGTGACAACAAAAGATACTTCTTCATAATTTCAACAAATTAGTTTCTTGGCCGTGAAATTTTGTTTGATGAAATTTATTAAAATAAAAATAATAGAATTGAAAGAGATATTTTATTTTATAAAATATATTTACTTGCTAATATGGAATTTATTTAAAAATTCTACCTATTCTATTAGAAATTAGTTCCATAAATTTGATTATATATAATTTTAAATTAATTTTTATTTTAATCAAAATACATAAATTTTAGATTTATAAATAATTGAACAAAAATTATGCCCGGGAAAGGAGAATAAGTAATCCACTGAGAAAAGAAAAAAAAATGGGTACCTTTTTCTTTAATATCAAGATAAATGCTTTAATATATTTTTTAAATGGGAAAAAGATCAATTAATCCTTGGGGCCAAATAAGTCAAACTTTATTTTTTTTAATAAATAAACTCATATTTTCTATTTAAGGGCCAAAAAATCTAAATTTTAGCTAAAATTAGTGAAAGTGGTTTAGCAAAATCGACGGTGATAATAGAATAGTGGCAACAATTACTAATTCTGATTTTTTAAATAAAGTTGAAAAAGATTTTTAAAATAAAAAAAATTAAAGAGTTTAATTTTCATTTTATATATTAATATCTATTTGGATTTTATTTTATTTTATTAATTTAAATAAAAGTATAATAAACATTATCATAGTTTTTTCAAAATCTGAATTGATATGA
Source organism: Ricinus communis (assembly GCF_019578655.1). Classification (NCBI taxonomy): domain Eukaryota; kingdom Viridiplantae; phylum Streptophyta; class Magnoliopsida; order Malpighiales; family Euphorbiaceae; genus Ricinus; species Ricinus communis. The sequence goes on along the minus strand of NC_063264.1, from coordinate 9,805,866 downwards.
TTTGTAAATGGATTTTCTTATCTAATTATCAAAATGGTTAAAATTAAACTTATTTGCCCCAAACAATAAGTTCAAAGGGATATTGCAGCCTTTGTCCTGCTTTAAATTATTTAGATAAATTAATCACCTCACCCTGTTATCTTTAATCCTTTTACTTTATTGATGATACGAAGCATGTGAACAATTTTATGACACAAATTGAAAATTAAGTACTATAACGGGAAATACACCTAAATGTAGGGACTGCGAATGAAATTTAAGGTAACAGGATGAATCATAAAGAAAGTCTAATTCCTAATTTTGGCTTATCGCTTGTTAGTAGAGTCCTAATAAAACTGGAATTTGAGTTCCTCATAAACTCTACAAATTCAACTACAAATAGCAGCAGTTGAGTTTTGGATTATTTCTTTGTCAAAGAAGGAAAAAAAAAAAAAAAAAAAGAGAAGAAGAAGAAGATCTTATCTTTCTTTCTAGACATGTCAATTCCTGTAGAACTGGTCGTGGAGATACTTGCAAAGCTACCCGTCAAGTCCTTGATGAGATTCAAAAGTGTCAGTAAATCATTGCACTCCATAATCACCGACTCAGAATTTGTCAAACTGCACTCCGGACCAGGTAGATTGTTATTGGTTACTTCTGCTTCTAAATTTCAATCCATAACATGTGAAGTGCTTTGGGGAAACAGCAGTGGCAATCATATAATACAGAATCTCGATCATCCTTGGGATGGAGATTTGGAATATTATCATGATTTCTACGTTCATGGTTCATGCAATGGTCTGATATGTTTAGATATACATGAACGGCTTAATTTCTATGGTCTATGCAATCGTAGAGATCTTTATTTATGGAACCCAACAACAAATGATTTCAAGGCGCTGCCTACAACATCCGATATTTCTATCATGTTTAATAATGTTGGTTTTGGTTATGATAACTCCATTGATGATTACAAGGTGGTAGTAATAGACCGTAGCACATGTGAGCTTAAAAGAACTAGATATATTATGATTTTCACTCTGAAAACAAATTCCTGGAGAAGGAAAGAGATTCAGGATGTTAAGTGTAGCCGTATCCAGTCTGGAAAAGGGATCCTGTGCAATGGGGCTCTTCACTGGACAAGTCATTCTGAAACTCATGGGGACATTGTTTTGGCCTTTAATTTGGCAATGGAGGAAATTGCAGAGCTGCCGCAACCAGATACAAACAGTCGATTAGATGATATAGCTGCCTCTGACGGAAAGATTTGTCTGTTCTATCTTCTCCCGAGGGAATGGAGAGTTGAAATCTGGATAATGAAGGAGTATGGTGTGAAGGCCTCTTACACTAAATTGACGACTGAAACAAGAGATGTAACATTTGGACCACTTCGCTCCTTAAGTGAGAATGGTGGAGCAGCAGCTATCTCATCTGGAGGAAAATTAATGAAGTACAGTCTTGAGAAAGCTATTTTGTATGATTCATTGTACTATGAAATTATTACTTACAATGAAAGTTTAGTTCCATTGAATCCCATTGATCAAGTGGGATGAGGATCATGATATTTACTCTTTTCTTTTCTTTCTTTTTGTTGTATTAACTTCCAAAAAATTAGTCAATTTTATTTTGCTATATATAGAGTCAATTTTATTTCAATTTCCTGAAATGGTGAATATAACAATTCAAGCCTTCAGTTATAGCTGCATCAGCTATACTTGTCGCTTGCACTCTTGGCCCTCGTTTAGAATACAAGGGACAATTTCACAGGCGAAGATTTCAAATCGGTAGAATAAACTTACAAGCAATCATACAATTCCTGTTCTTCACTTTTACTTGCATAGTCAGTCAAAGGTTTGAATACTGGTTGTATTGATGATGACTGAGATTTTCTCAGAAGAAAAGCTGCTGAAGCACCATCTTCAACTGGGATAGACGAGGTTTCCATACACAGACCCAGAAAGGTTGTGATACCTGAGATAGAAGAAAAGAACCCTTTGAATTTTGAACTGAATTGGATGAGTGATGAGATTTTCAGGACCTGACAATAGATCCATCTCTATTTCCACCTGAAGATGAAGATTGATGTAAAAGGACAGAATGAAGGTTGAGAAGGTTAGTGCATCTGAAGCTAATGTAGGGACATGTGTGAAGATTATAGAGCAAGCATAACTCATTCAACAGCTTTCATCAATCCTAGTTAGAAGTTTGTATACAGAGATGAATAATTTTCCATTGCTTATGATGTTTTAATTTTCAAGTTGAGCTATCTCTATGCTTATGAATGTCAGGTAATGTGCATGATCCAATCTATAACTAATCCTGATCAGTATTGCTAAAAGGGAAATGGTACAACAAAACTTGAATTTAGATTGAAGTTGAGCACAAAGCACAAAGTAGAAAATCTGATTTGATGAATCTACAGCTTAAAAGAAAAAGGAGAAAAATGAATCCACTTGCTTAAATCAAATAAATTGGACACTTTCATGTTTGATTCTGCAAATTAATCTTAGCCCAATAAATTAAAAGCAAAACTGAAGCATCCAAAACTTATGTTCAGCTAATGGTCTCACTATCAAACTGCTGGATGCAGGGCAAAATACTATGTCGTAAAGTGATATAATTTGGCAGTCACTGGACCAAATTAATGAAGCAGAATTTCCATGAAATTCTAAGGTATGTGGCAGAATATGATCCAAGTACACCCCATAAATAAATACTAGAAATTGATTGATCACAACTGTTGACGTGGAACACAGTGTGGGTCTAGAGAAAAAAAAAAAAACACTGCGGAGTTTGGTCCTATTGGTACAAATGTCCAATTCAATTTGGTCGGTGAAAAAATCAACAGTACTTCTTTCTTTCTTTGCTTTTTTTCTTCTTCTCCTGTTCATAAGACTAACATTATGCATGGATGAGACCCAATTCCAAAGGAAGAGAATTGATGGAGAATAAGGTATCCTTATGTACTCTAATTTGGAGTATAAAAAAATTTTAACTTACAAAAAAGAATTAATATATATACATAAAATCTTTTTTATCGTTTGTTTCTAATAATAATATAAAAATTATCATATTTTATATAAATTTTAAATTATCTTTCATTAGATTTTCATATTTTTTTATTTTGTTACAATAAAAAGGACTGCTGCTTCATATAAGGTATGTCTCTTTTTTTTTTTTCTTTTACGTAAAAATTATATATTTTATAGCTATTATTTAATGATATTTTTTATAATTAATTATTTCATGTTTTTGTCAAGGTAAAAAAATTATATGCATTTCATTATAAAATTATTTAAAATTAAATATTATAATTAATTAAAATTTATAAAATTTGTATGTATTTTATCATGTAATAATATATTTAATTTGAGACTTATATATTAATTTAAGAATTGTTATATCTTTTAATAATTATTATTTTCTTTCCGTCCTATTCATCTAAATAAATTTTACATATTTTTTTCCCTTTTCTTTAATGATTATTTTTACATAATAGAATAATAATTTTCTCAATTATTTTCTTCGACTTCCTTCTCTTCCCTTTAAATTACCTTTCTTTCTCCTCCATTTTTCATTGCCATATATAATGTAAAGAAAAAAGGAATACCCTGAAATTGTCCCTTGTAAGAGAAAAACATACAGAAAAAAAATAAAATCCATCGATCGATAAGGACTGAAAATGATTTTCTTCCAAGAGTGAAATTTTGACTTGCTAAGTATGATTATTGAGTTGCATACACACACAATACAACCAATCAATATCTGATAGACATAGTGCATTCAAAACGTGTCCCATGCATTTTGAACTTTGGTGATATCTTTGACTTAAAATTCATCATGCACCACGATGTAAAATAATCAAGCGGGTAATTCTTACTTAGACTTTATATATATTTATTATTATTTTAAAATAAACAAGTATCTATTAATTTTAAATAATAGAGAATATATCAATCATCCACTGCTAAAATTTAAAAGGCTCATAATATTTATCACTCTTACTTATTACGATATATATATTAAATCTAAATAAAAAAATTCTTATTCAAATGCTTTGCAATAGATTCTCTTAAGAATTAAATGGCAGGCTTATATGAGTTGTTCCAATATTATCCTAAAACTAATACTTTTTGAAAAATAGAGTTTCAACTTCACAAGTTTACAGGAAAAGGAAGATGATAGGAAAAATATTAGAACTAACAAAAATGTGCAAAAGAAGCCTACTTTGCTGGGCAACTTGATTTAACAACTAAATCCTCTGGCTATCAGTGTCTTCATCCACTGGTCCAATCTCAAGGAGAACTTCCAAATTGTGCTGGCTTCCCTCGTCCTTTTTCTGGCATAAGAAGGCACATACAAAAGTGAAAAACATTAATAATGCATATGCCACAGAGTTTCTTGTGAGGCGTATATCGTTTTTGCTTTCTTGCCTTGCTTAACTTTAAAAAATAAATGTAAAACACATAAACAATGAAATACAGATGTGGGGTTGTATGTACCTTTGTTGGTCTAAGTCTTCTGGTTTAGAATTTCCAGGACCAAAAATACTCTGCATTAGCTTCAGATTTCATTTACCAACACTCCTATGCCACAAATAACACCATATTATTCTTTTTTGTTGTAGTATAATGGCAGACCGTTCTACAATTTTTAATATGTGATATTTTAAATAAAAAGAGATATGTGATTATAAATCATGACAAGAAAATATTTTACTATTAGAAAATATTAATAATGTAAATTTGGTTATCTATTATTATTATTATTATTATTATTATTATTATTATTATTATAGAACTCTTAATTTGACAAAGCGACATAATTTGGCAATTAATGGACAAAATTAATGAAGCATAATTTCCAGGAAATGGAAAGCCATTTGGTTGAATATGATCCAAGTACACATTATAAATACTAGAAATTGATTGATCAGAAGTGTTAACGCGGAACACAGAATGTGGGTCTAGACAAAAACACTACGGAATTTGTTCCTATTGGTGCATATGTCCAATTCAATTTGGTCTGTGAGCAATTTCAGGCTATTCCCACCCTACCCATTCACATCAACAGTACTGTTCTTTCTTTCTTTCTTTCTTTTTCTGTTCATTAGATTATAGAAAAGAAAATACCCGGAAACTGTTCTTTATAAGAGAAAAGCAGACAGAAAAAAGATCCATCGATCAATAAGGACCAAAAAATTATAGTCAACGGGCTCTTTTTCAATGATTTCTTACTACACATGCTACATGTCATAAAGTCCACCGCATACTACACGGCTGAGTTTTCCTCTTGGCATAGATAAAATCAAGAATCGAGTAAAAAAACAACACGAAAACCCTTGTAATTGCGTGCTGTTAAAGAAAATTCTGAATTCAGATGTGTTGCTCTCAGGTACCAAAATTGAAAGCTGTAGCTGTCAGGTTGTTAATTGAAATCCTTGAATTAAGTCTTAGAGCTTCGTGTATTGACCATTGGTATAGCTAAGTTCCCCTGCTTAGTATATCAATGGATGACACCTCCATACTTGTTATATTTTGCTCTTATCTGTTGCTTAGTATAACAACATCCACTGCAGCCGACACCATAAATATAACTCAATCTGTCACAGACGGCGAGACCCTAGTTTCAGCTGGTGAAAGCTTCAAACTTGGATTTTTCAGCCCAGGAAACTCTAGAACTCGATACTTAGGGATATGGTACAACAAAGTATCTGTCATGACCGTAGTTTGGGTTGCCAACAGAGAAACCCCGCTCATCGATTCTTCAGGCGTTCTAAAAATTACTGATCATAGGATTCTAGCACTTCTCAATCATAATGGGAGCAAGATTTGGTCTTCCAATGTCACAATGGCTGCTAGGAATCCTGTTGCCCAGCTTTTAGATTCAGGTAATCTTATTGTGAAAGATGAGGGTGATGATAACCCAGAAAATTTCTTGTGGCAGAGTTTTGATTATCCATGTAACACGCTCCTACCTGGAATGAAGCTTGGCAGAAATATAGCAACAGGCTTGGATAGATACATATCATCATGGAAGACACCATCTGATCCTTCGCGAGGTAATTTCACATATGGATTGGATCCTGCTGGTTATCCTGAGATGATTCTGAGAGAGAATTCTATCGAGCGGTTTCGGGCTGGACCATGGAACGGCCGGAGCTACAGCGGGACATCTCAACTAAACGTAAATCCTATTTTCAAGTATGAATTTGTAATTAACGAGACAGAAATTTATTATGATTTTCAGCTTCTTAATAGCTCAGTTCTGTCGAGAATGGTAATAAATGAGAATGGCATTCTCCAACGTTTTATATGGGCTGAGAGAGAACGTAAGTGGCGGCTTTATTTTACTATACAAACTGATGACTGTGACCAATATGCACTTTGTGGTGCGTTTGCTAGCTGCAATATTAAGAGCAATCCATATTGTAGTTGCTTGAACGGATTTGTACCAAAATTTCCTAAAGAGTGGGATCAAGCAGATTGGTCAGGTGGTTGTGTAAGAAAGACTCCACTGAATTGCTCCAGTGATGGGTTTCAAAAGTACTTAGCTTTTAAGTTGCCAGAAACGCGAAAATCCTGGTTTAACAGGAGTATGAATCTCGAGGACTGCAAGAACATGTGCGTGAAGAACTGCTCCTGTACAGTTTATGCCAATTTGGACATTAGAGAAGGAGAAAGTGGGTGCCTGCTCTGGTTCAGTGATGTGATAGACACTACAGAGTTGGATGGAGATGGCCAAGATATATATATAAGGATGTCTGCATCACAATTAGGTATGAAGTTATCCTCAGCCCTTTAAACCTAGTTCCTGATTTTAAGGTTCTAAAATCTTAGTCAAAATGTTACTAATTCAGTAGCCGAGTAGTTTATCATTTATAACTTAGCAGGGATAGCCTAGTTCTAAGTAATTCAACGAATACTTCGACCTTCACCTTGAAATATAATGTACTAATCTGCTAAGCATACTGGCGACTTCTAAAGCTAGACTATGTTCTTAGACAGCTATCTTTTGATTTTTTGGACAATGAATGCATAAGCAATGATTTCCTGTTGTTAATGTCTTACTTAAAACCAGTTATTCTGATTCTACTGCGCTAGGTGTAGCTCATGATGATGATCCGAAGATTCAGAGTAAATCCAATGTCAAGAAACAAATGAGAATCATTCTAAGCTCTTTGCTATCAGCAGGAATGATGTCCTTGAGCCTAGCTGTGATCTTGTATGTTTGGAGAAAGAAGCAGAAGAAAGAAGGTATAAAATTCAATCCTCTCAAGTTCTAATTTCTAAATTACTGTAAGATATAATCGTAGTAATGTAAGAGACGATAATGGAATTGGTAAATATCACACTGACACTACACTGGAAACTGTAGTGTAAGGAAATAATTCGAATTAGAGAAAAAAGAGTCAGAGATAGCTTGTTTCTTTTTCTTTTTAAAGATTTTAATTCATACCTATTCAATTTATCAGGAAAAGCAATAGGAATTCTAGAAATAAGTGCAAACGACAAGGGGGAGAAGGAAGAACTGAAATTACCTCTGTTTGATTTTGGCACCATTGCTTGCGCCACCTGTAACTTCTCTGACGCCAATAAACTTGGAGAAGGCGGCTTTGGACTTGTTTTTAAGATAAGAATCTGATAGAAGTAGTGAAATAGATTCCCAATTGCATTCTGGAAACTCTTGTCAAAAAAATTTTAACCAACAGTACTTACCCTCTTTTATTCAAAACCTGGGGATGGTTTAGCAAGTTTTCTAACTTGAAAGGCTAAAAAGATGCAAGTAGAGTAGCACCAAGCATTAAATCAGATCTCTAAATCTTATAAACAAAAGAAGTCTTATGGTGTGTTTACTCTAACAGGGGAATTTGAAAGATGGACAAGAAATAGCTGTCAGGAGGCTCTCAAAGAATTCAAACCAAGGAGTGGATGAGTTCATGAATGAAGTCTTGCATATCGCCAAACTTCAGCACCGGAATCTGGTGAGGCTTCTAGGATGCTGCATTCAATCAGAAGAGAAGTTGCTGATCTATGAGTTTATGCCTAACAAAAGCTTGGACTTCTTTATTTTTGGTTTGGATCTTCCCAAAACCTTGCATTTTCGATTATCTTTTACCATTTTGGCATAGAAAGTCTAAAGCTCCCATTTTTTGTACTAAAGGCCTACATGCAAGTTTTGGTTGCTAGATAAATTGGGAACAAGTGTCAATAGATTGCAGGAGAAGGTTGTATCTCATTTTATCACAAGCAGGATCCCAAGAAAATGTACATTAACTTTGGGAGACGTGCATATCAAATTGTTAATCATGCATTACAAATTCTCGCTCCCTTTTCCTATATACTTGCATGTCTGATTATTAGAAGGGTAAAAATGTTGGACAGATCAAACAAAGAGCAAGCTACTAGACTGGCCTAAGCGATACCACATTATCAATGGAATTGCACGTGGACTCCTTTACCTGCACCAAGATTCCAGGCTTAGAATAATTCACCGAGATCTAAAAGCAGGCAATATTTTATTGGATTATGAAATGAATCCAAAAATTTCAGACTTTGGCCCTGCTAGATGTTTCTGGGGAAATGAAACTGAAGCCAGTACGGATAAGGTGGTGGGAACACAGTAAGCACCTCTTACCATTTCTCTGTGTGTGTGTGTGTGTGTGTGTTGTGTCCTCATAGACTTTACTGATCATGAGTTTCTGTAGTGGTTACATGTCCCCAGAGTATGCAATTGATGGTCTCTACTCGATGAAATCGGATGTGTTCAGCTTTGGTGTGATTGTGCTAGAAATTGTGAGTGGAAAAAGAAACAGAGGATTCTATCATCCAGAGCATCAGCTTAACCTTCTTGGGCATGTAATTATCATATCCTTATTGTTTTAGCCTTTAGTATATATGAATCTGTCATAACAACAGTGATGACAATTGTTTAGGCATGGAAACTACATAAGGATGGAAGGTCTACTGAAATGATTGATGGGTCGATGATAAATTCATGCAACCTATCTGAAGTGCTACGATCAGTTCATGTTGGTCTACTTTGTGTTCAGCAAAGTCTGGAAGATAGGCCAAGCATGTCAGCTGCTGTTTATATGTTGAGTGGCGAAAGTGCATTGCCTGAGCCTAAGCAACCAGGATTCTTCACAGAAAGGGATTGCACCGAAGCGAATTCCTCATCGAGCATCAAAAACTTTAATTCGTCTAATGGCCTCACTATCACACTACCAGATGCACGATAAATCCTGCATCACAGTGGTTTACCTGTCCTGTTGTTTTTGCAGGGTCACTTTCTTCAGTGTCCTCACATTCTACCAAGTGTGATCTTTACCCGAGTCTCAGTCCCCGAACTATCCCAGGTGGCATGAAGCACTTGCATGCGGTGCAAGAAACATGACGAAATGCAACAAAATGAAGCTTTAAATTTGTCGTTTTTATCCTACGTCAGTCATTGTAATCAATGTAACTTCATTTGACAGAAAAATGATTCATGTTTTCTCCAGGAAGATTCTCTACTTCAATCAATGCTCTTACTGATCACATCAAAGTTACCAAATAAAGCTTAATAAACCAATATCAATCCTTGAACATAAATAAAAGGAAGGAGATAGGCATAGCTCAAACAACTGAATACTAAAGCATTCCCCTTTTAACAATACTGAACACATTCACAGGCAAAGAGATAGCCCAATCATCCTAAAACATTCACAAGCTAGAAGAAAGCAAAAAATTAATACCATGAGATCATAATGGAATTAGTGAATCTTGAACCTCCATAGTATCGCATTCAATCAAAAATTATGGCAAGCCATGGGAATTCATCAATCTATGTTAAACCTTCTAACTAGAATGACGAGAGTTCTTGAATGAATTCTGCTGTAGTGTTCTCATAGGCAAGATTAAGCGTTTCCTACCTTACCTTACCTTACCTTCCCCAATCTTCAATCCATCTTCTTAAAGCAGTTGAATTTCGTGCTTTTATATAGATAATCCTTTACTATACGAGTAATAATAAATTCAGCTTAGGCAAAATTGTAATCTAATTATAAATTTATTAAATTGGAAAACTAATAATGAAAAATTTAAGTGTATATAACGAGTCTAATTATTAAAATTACTAATCTCACTTTATCCTAATCCTATATCTAATTAATTTAGATTTCTAATTCTAATAGAATTAATTAGTTATTAATTTAATTCAATCCTAATAATATTATAATTTTATATCCATTTCTAATCCTATAAAAAATTGATAAAGCATTAAAAAACAAGTTTTAGAAATTCCTTGCTTGCATCTAGCTGATCCTTCTGCATTTAAAATTGTAGAAACGGATGCATCAGAGTTAGGATACGGTGGGATTCTAAAGCAAGTTCAAAATTCCAAAGAATGTATTGTCCAGTTTACTTCTGCTCACTGGAATGATACCCAAAAGAATTATTCTACTATCAAAAAGGAAATCCTTTCGATAGTTCTCTGTATTTCTAAATTTCAAAGCGATCTTTTAAATCAAAAATTTCTTTTAAGAATTGATTGCAAGTCTGCAAAAGAAGTTTTACAAAAAGATGTCCAAAATATAGCTTCAAAATAGATTTTCGCCCGTTGGCAAGCTATCTTATCCGTTTTTGATTTTGAGATTGAATTTATTCGAGGAGAATCAAATTCTATTCCTGACTTTCTAACCAGAGAGTTCTTACAAAAACAGGAGTGATACAAAATGCCAAGAAAATCGAAGTCCAAAGAAGAAAAGTCCACGGCTAGTTCAAAACCGGCCCAAATTCAAAGACCAGTGAAGGAAGTTCTCCCTTCAACTTCAAAGCCCATAAGGACTTGGACTGAGATAATCCAAGAAGAAATTAATCAACCGGATCCAGTTCAACAACAAATGGATCCTTTCAAAGCCGATCAAGCCAAACAAATTCAGGAATGGCTTGCTCAGCAAGACCCTGAATTCATTCAAAGGGTGGAAGAATACAAAAGACAAATGGTTCAATCCCTGTCTGAACCATCTACAAACGCAACTATTCCAAAAACCATTCAATGGAAAGACATTACACTTCCAGAAGAATGGATCCTTGAAGGTGCAACCCAACCTACTTCTCCAAAGCAAACAGAACCAAACACAAACCTTAAACACATAGCCCAATATCCAGATGGAAAGGTAAAGATCACATTCAACAGAAAGTCAACTTCCTCTAGATTTTCTGATGATGGTTCTTCAACCTCGACCATAGATATTGAAAGGGTATCCAAAATTCCTTCTGTTATCTATGCTCCTTACAAAGAACCAATTCCATCTCAAACTCAACCCAGATTTTCAACATCTGATGTTCCAAATACACTTCAGAATGTTGATTACCAAAGCAACATCCCCAGACTAGTCTACACTAATCCAAAGAAAGATGACGAAGATATAGAGATAACCTCTACCCCATCTTCACCATCACCATCAGCCATTACCCAAAACCTTGAAGCAGAGATCAACATGATTTCAAAAGAGTTTGAAATTGATAAAGAACTCTTACATGAAGATTTCTATTCAAAGAAAAACTATCTTAAGAAACTTTGGTTTTTTAAGAATTTTTTAAAAGAAAAAGATAGTATTCAGGAAAAATACTATCAATTTTGCATTCAAAACAAAGCCCAAATCAAATTTTTTGATTGGTTTCAAATTTACTGCAAAGAAAATGGTATCCTTTATCCCTTTAAGGATAAGTCCATTAGTCCTGTCACAGTAAGGAACAAAGCCCCTGAATGGAAGGTAGGAGAAAACCTAACTGTCCAGTCTGAGCATCCTCCCCTTAGGAAGATAACCATTCCTTGTGGAGAGAGTGAGATAGAGGCTACACCTTACAAATTGATAGGCGAAGACCTAGATAGAAATGTCAAGAACATTGTTCAGCAGAACAATTTCTCAAACACCTGTTTAAACACTATAGGAAAGCAACTGGTTAGAATAGAAAACCAGATCCAAAAGCCCCCTGTAGTGGTGACATCTCCAATCCCCAGTACTGATCAACCAAAAGAGTCGAACCAATCAGAGAAGCTTAAAAACCCAGTTTTTAAGCCTTATCAGCTTACAAAGCCAAGCCAAGACCATTTCCAAAAGCAAACTGAGTTTGCCAAAGCAGTCAGAGAACAGCTAAGTAGATTAGCAACCTCTGAGTCGTCCAAAAATCTAGTGTCAGATACTCCTCAAAGCAGTAGGAATATCAATGCAATAGGACAAGCCCAAAGCGATGAATCAAATGATTCAGAGCTTGAAAGCCCCATTCCAAAACCCTTCAACATCAACAGATTAGGAATCCAAGCCCCTAGATTTACCTGGAATACTCCTAGGAGTACTGCTCCAGATCTAGGAATTGAAAATAGGAACAACATCCTAACCCAGTCTAGATTCAATGCCTCCTCCGTCTATGAATAGAATATAGATGGAATGTCTGAGTACAACATCCTTGGTCTCTTGCAACAGATGACCATGGCAGCCAATGCCTACAAAACCCAAAGTGGTACCTCCGATAGAGCCATTGCTGAGCTCCTGATAGCTGGATTTTCTGGCCAATTAAAAGGATGGTGGGATTATCATCTCACTCAAGCACAACAACTCCAAATCCTATGTGCTATCCAAACCACAGTAGAAGGAACTCCCATTCTAGATGAAATAGGAAATCTAATTGAGGATGCAGTGTCAACTCTAATCCTCACTATTTCTCTTCATTTCAAAGGAGACCCTTCTCTGCTCAAAGAAAAAAATACCGAGCTCCTTAGCAACCTTACCTGTAAGAAGCTTAGCAACTTCCAAAGTTACAAAGACACTTTACTAACCAGAGTCATGCTTAGGGAAGATTCTAGCCAACCTTTCTGGAAAGAAAAGTTCTTAGCCGGTTTACCTAAGATTTTAGGTGAAAGAGTTAGGAATACCATAAGAGAAGCCCATAACGGTCAAATCCCTTATGATTTCTACACTTATGGTGAGTTAGTTAGTCTAACCCAGAAAGAAGGTTTAAAGATTTGTCATGACCTTAAGCTTCAAAGACAGCTCAAATGGGAGATGAAAAAGACTAGGAAGGAACTAGATAGTTTCTGTAACCAGTTTGAGTATAACCCAATAGAGCCCGTGTCTAGTTGCAAAGGGAAATGCAAAGTTGATTCTTATTCAAAGTCTTTCAAAAAGAAGCGATTTTCCAAATATAGAAAGCCTTCTAAAAGCAAGTAGAATTTCTATAAAAAACCATCTTCTTCCAAATTTCATTCTAAATTTCCAAAGAAAGATTCTAAAAAAGATTTTTCAAAAATTACATGCTTTAAATGTGGTAAGAAAGGCCATACTTCGAAGTATTGTAAGTTTTCCAAAAGACTTCTTGAGCTTCAAATAGAAGAAGAAGTTTTGCAAAAGATTTCTGCTCTTCTAGTTGATTCATCTGAATCAGAGTTCTCAAACAGTGAGGAAGAATTTCAAATTGATGAAATCAAAACCTCAACCGATTGTTCGAGATGATTCAGAGAGCTCTTCAAAGAACATTAATATGCTCACTAGGCAACAAGAAGCTCTTCTTGAGGCTGTAAAGCATATTAATGATCCTCTCATTCAAAAACAGGTTTTAAAAGAAATTTTAAAAACTGAATCTCTGGTTCCTTCTTCTAGTAAGAATACTTATGATCTTACTACGATTTTGGACAAAGGGAAGAAGTCAAAAAACCCTCTTCCTACTGTTCAGGAACTCCAGAAGGAGATTAAAACCATCAAAACAGAACTCAAAGAGTTGAAAGAAAAACAACAAAATGATTCTGTTTTGCTCCAAAGCCTGATCCTCAAGCAGAATAGTGATTCTGATTCTGATGAGGAAAATGATTTTCAAAACCTTGAAGTTTCTGAAAATGTTCCTGAAAACTTTATCAATGTTTTAAAGGAAATTACTTTAAGAAAATATTTGATTCAAATAAAGCTTGTTTTCCCTGGTGATTTCCAGATAGAAACCATCGCGTTGTTTGATACAGGAGCGGACCTCAATTGTATCAATCGCGAATCGGTTCCTAGAAGGTTTCATCAAGAAACCAAAGAAAGGCTGACTTCAGCCAATTCTTCAAAGATTAAGATTGCTGGTAAAACTGAAGCCGCAATTCTTAATAATAACATTGCTTTAAAGAATGTTTTTATTCTTACAAAGGATCTTCAGCAAACTGTTATCTTAGGGACTCCGTTTATCAATTTGATAACTCCCTTTAAAGTGACAACTGCTGGAATCATTTTCAAAGCTAAAGATTTAAAGATTATTTTTCCTTTTCTAGAAAAACCAAAAAAGAGAAATTTGAATCTTATCAAAGCACATTCCATTTACAATTTTGAAATCAATGCTTTGATCAAAGGTAAACAAACCCATCTTTCTCATCTTCAACAAGATGTGGGTTTGAAGAGAATCCTAGATCAACTGCAAAATGATTTTATTCAAAGAAAAATTTCTGATTTTCAAATGAAGATTGAGAATGAACTCTGTTCTGATCTTCCAAATGCTTTTTGGAATCGAAAGCAACATATGGTAAATTTGCCATATGAAAACGATTTTTCAGATAAGCAAATCCCTACTAAAGCCAGACCCATCCAGATGAATGAGTCTTTAGAAAGCCATTGCAGATTAGAGATTAAAGATCTTGAGTCTAAAGGTTTAATTTCAAAGTCTAGATCACCTTGGTCTTGTGCAGCTTTCTATGTTCAACTATAAACCCTTGAACAAAGCTCTTAAGTGGATTAGGTATCCTATTCCAAATAAGAAAGATCTTTTACAAGAACTGCATTCTGCATTCATCTTTTCAAAGTTTGACATGAAATCAGGATTTTGGCAAATCCAGATTGATCCAAAAGATCGTTACAAAACGGCATTTACAAATTCCATTCGGCCAATATGAGTGGAATGTGATGCCTTTTGGATTAAAAATGCCCTTCTAAATTTCGGAAAATCATGAATGACATTTTTAATCCATTTCAAAGTTCGCATTGTCTACATAGATGATGTTTTAATCTTTTCAAATTCCATTGAACAAACATTTTAAACATCTAGAAACGTTTTCTATGTTGTTAAGAAAAATGGTTTAGTGGTTTCAAAGTCTAAGATATCTCTTTTCAAACGAAATTAGATTTCTTGGTCATTACATCTCTCAGGGTACAATTACTCCAATTGAGAGATCCCTTGCATTCACTTCCAAAGTTTCCGGATAAAATTTTGGAAAACCCCGACGAAGATTTCTTGGTAGTTTAAATTATGTCATGGATTTTTATCCTAATTTAAACTGTCTTGCAAAGCCTCTGCATGATAGGCTAAGGAAAAACCCTCCTCCTTGGTCTGATCAACATACAAAGATAGTCCAAAGCATTAAAAAACAAGTTTTAGAAATTCCTTGCTTGCATCTAGCTGATCCTTCTGCATTTAAAATTGTAGAAACGGATGCATCAGAGTTAGGATACGGTGGGATTCTAAAGCAAGTTCAAAATTCCAAAGAATGTATTGTCCAGTTTACTTCTGCTCACTGGAATGATACCCAAAAGAATTATTCTACTATCAAAAAGGAAATCCTTTCGATAGTTCTCTGTATTTCTAAATTTCAAAGCGATCTTTTAAATCAAAAATTTCTTTTAAGAATTGATTGCAAGTCTGCAAAAGAAGTTTTACAAAAAGATGTCCAAAATATAGCTTCAAAACAGATTTTCGCCCGTTGGCAAGCTATCTTATCCGTTTTTGATTTTGAGATTGAATTTATTCGAGGAGAATCAAATTCTATTCCTGACTTTCTAACCAGAGAGTTCTTACAAAAACAGGAGTGATACAAAATGCCAAGAAAATCGAAGTCCAAAGAAGAAAAGTCCACGGCTAGTTCAAAACCGGCCCAAATTCAAAGACCAGTGAAGGAAGTTCTCCCTTCAACTTCAAAGCCCATAAGGACTTGGACTGAGATAATCCAAGAAGAAATTAATCAACCGGATCCAGTTCAACAACAAATGGATCCTTTCAAAGCCGATCAAGCCAAACAAATTCAGGAATGGCTTGCTCAGCAAGACCCTGAATTCATTCAAAGGGTGGAAGAATACAAAAGACAAATGGTTCAATCCCTGTCTGAACAATCTACAAAGCAAATTATTCCAAAGCCAGAAGCGACTCCAAAGTCGTCCTCTTCCTCTACAAAGGGTAAAGGTATATTATCTATCCCTTTTCAAAATACCGAGATAGAGATTTTCCCTCCAAATCTATCTCAAAACTCAAATAGTTTTTCAAAGCCAAACTCTCAGGAGATTGTTTTGACGCAATCAAAACGTTTTAAATCAAATGAGTATTTGGAAAAACCTATTTTTCAAAATGTTTTAACCATTGAGGAAGGATTCTGCACAGAAAGCCCCTCAAAATTGGTTTCAAAGATTTTTCCTCCAGGTTGGTTTTTTAAACCCTGGAATATTTCAAAGCCTCAGGCTTATTACCAGTCAATCCTTGAGGTTACTGGTTCAGCCAAATTCAAGCATTTCAAAAAAGACAAAGCCCATATTGACACTGCATCCTCAATTGGATTTCCTATTTCATCTAGAATGGGAGTTCCTTCTACTGTGGTTTGGATAGCACCTAGGATTTGGAGTTGTTGTGCTTGAGTGAGATGATAATCCCACCATCCTTTTAATTGGCCAGAAAATCCAGCTATCAGGAGCTCAGCAATGGCTCTATCGGAGGTACCACTTTGGGTTTTGTAGGCATTGGCTGCCATGGTCATCTGTTGCAAGAGACCAAGGATGTTGTACTCAGACATTCCATCTATATTCCATTCATAGACGGAGGAGGCATTGAATCTAGACTGGGTTAGGATGTTGTTCCTATTTTCAATTCCTAGATCTGGAGCAGTACTCCTAGGAGTATTCCAGGTAAATCTAGGGGCTTGGATTCCTAATCTGTTGATGTTGAAGGGTTTTGGAATGGGGCTTTCAAGCTCTGAATCATTTGATTCATCGCTTTGGGCTTGTCCTATTGCACTGATATTCCTACTGCTTTGAGGAGTATCTGGCACTAGATTTTTGGACGACTCAGAGGTTGCTAATCTACTTAGCTGTTCTCTGACTGCTTTGGCAAACTCAGTTTGCTTTTGGAAATGGTCTTAGCTTGGCTTTGTAAGCTGATAAGGCTTAAAAACTGGGTTTTTAAGCTTCTCTGATTGGTTCGACTCTTTTGGTTGATCAGTACTGGGGATTGGAGATGTCACCACTACAGGGGGCTTTTGGATCTGGTTTTCTATTCTAACCAGTTGCTTTCCTATAGTGTTTAGACAGGTGTTTGAGAAATTGTTCTGCTGAACAATGTTCTTGACATTTCTATCTAGGTCTTCGCCTATCAATTTGTAAGGTGTAGCCTCTATCTCACTCTCTCCATAAGGAATGGTTATCTTCCTAAGGGGAGGATGCTCAGACTGGACAGTTAGGTTTTCTCCTACCTTCCATTCAGGGGCTTTGTTCCTTACTGTGACAGGACTAATGGACTTATCTTTAAAGGGATAAAGGATACCATTTTCTTTGCAGTAAATTTGAAACCAATCAAAAAATTTGATTTGGGCTTTGTTTTGAATGCAAAATTGATAGTATTTTTCCTGAATACTATCTTTTTCTTTTAAAAAATTCTTAAAAAACCAAAGTTTCTTAAGATGGTTTTTCTTTGAATAGAAATCTTCATGTAAGAGTTTTTTATCAATTTCAAACTCTTTTGAAATCATGTTGATCTCTGCTTCAAGGTTTTGGGTAATGGCTGATGGTGATGGTGAAGATGGGGTAGAGGTTATCTCTATATCTTCGTCATCTTTCTTTGGATCAGTGTAGACTGGTCTGGGGATGTTGCTTTGGTAATCAACATTCTGAAGTGTATTTGGAACATCAGATGTTGAAAATCTGGGTTGAGTTTGAGATGGAATTGGTTCTTTGTAAGGAGCATAGATAACAGAAGGAATTTTGGATACCCTTCCAATATCTATGGTCGAGGTTGAAGAACCATCATCAGAAAATCTAGAGGAAGTTGACTTTCTGTTGAATGTGATCTTTACCTTTCCATCTGGATATTGGGCTATGTGTTTAAGGTTTGTGTTTGGTTCTGTTTGCTTTGGAGAAGTAGGTTGGGTTGCACCTTCAAGGATCCATTCTTCTGGAAGTGTAATGTCTTTCCATTGAATGGTTTTTGGAATAGTTGCGTTTGATTTGGATAGATCTGTTTGTAGGAACAGTGTTTCTCCTTTTGGTGAGTGAAGCTTGTGTTTGGAACCAAAGGCAGAAATCATAGCTTTGTAATGAATTTTGAAAATTAATGCTATCGGAATAGATCCTTCAAGCATTTTGTAATTGTGAGTTTTGATTTGAAGAACGATGCTCTTTAAAACATTTTTATCGTTTAAAGAAATCGTGATATTTGGAAAACAATTGAAAGAAATAGGTCCTTTATTGAGGCTCGACTCAACAGTACTAACAGGAATCATAGAAATTTGTAAACCTAGCATCCCTAAGGATGGCTAATATGGAAGTATCTAGACCTTCTCTGGTAAGGGGCTTAATACCTACCTGGACTAGACCTATGTGGATATACTTATAATCCTTTTCCATATGCTTTTGGAGGGTCTTTGGATTTAAGAGATAAATCTCTTCAAAAGGCTTTGAAATTTGGATATCTTTTTCTTCAGTCTTGATTGTAAAATCAGTCTTGAAGAGAGGGAACTTTGAAAACTCATAAATTTGTTTCTTTTGGACTTTGGGTATTTCCCAATCGTCAATATGCTTTGAAAAATCTTCAATAGTGATTTCTTCACTATTTACTAGACCTTTGTACCTCGATGATTCAGAGGCAGAAGAATTTGAGAAAGAAGAAGATCTACAGAAGAAAGGTTCTAAATTCATTTTAACCTAAACCAAAATAACTTTCTAGACAAGCACGGACCACGACTCTGACTTTCGCCTCGTCCGTCGGGACTTACTATCACAGCATAAAATGAACAGAACTTGCCTATAGGAAACCTGATGCAGTCTAAAATGAATGTAAAATCTTTGTAATGTAGATATGCTTCTAATCCCGGAACCCAATTGGCTCTGATACCAAATTTAGAACGAGATCTAGAAAATAGAAGGAAATAATAAACAGTGAAGATTTAGATCTAAGTTCGTGGCGTTGTAACCAGATTCACGCTTTCAGCAGCCTGTGGGAGCTTTAGATGCTCTTGCAGAATCTGTTTTCCAGAGGTTGTACAAGCTAGTTTGCTTGTATGGCTTCTTATCACTAACCCTAGAGAAAAAAGGGAGCAACCTTTCCTGCAAGCAGGAGAGGTCACTTCAACCTTACCCCTAGTAGAATTAGCCGTTTAGAAGGCAACCGTTAGAATAGAAGCAGGCAACAGATTCAACATGTATATATGTCCAACATATCATTGTAAAGAACTTAAAATTCTAATACATAGAAAATACACACATTGTTCAAATTCTTCATGGTATCAGAGCAGGACTCAAACTTGTAACCATCATTTACCATTTTTCATTCCACAATCATGTCACAAAACGAGCATAAACTAACCAACATCATCCTTAAAGGCAACCAAAATTACTTTGAATGGTCAAAGTCAGTCTATATTGGCCTCAGTGGCAGAAGAAAGCTAGGCTTCGTCACAGGCACAAAATAAAAACCCAAACCAGAACAACCAGCCCCAACGGAGCATGAGGGAGAAAGGCTGGAAAAGTGGCAAACAACAGACCACATGGTCATGTCGCAGCTCACCAGCACGATGGAGCCTCAAATTTCTAGGCTCTGTATGCTGTTGGAATCATCAAAAGCAATATGGGACAAGATGAAAGGCATGTATGGCCATCAACAAAACTTTGCATACATTTTCAACCTCAAACAAGAATTAGCAAAAACCATGCAAGGCATAAAAAATAGTTCACAATATGCAACCGAAGTTCTAACCCGATGGGAAGAACTCTAAAATTACTTACCTCCAACAACCGATGCAGAAGAAAATCAGAAAAGAGCCAAGCAAGATCTCGTCTATACCTACTTGGGAGGTTTGGACTCAAGCTACGAGAGCTTGAGGTCCCAAATCTTCCTTTTATCAGAACTGCCAAAGATTGACACAGTCATAGCAATTATGCAACGCGAGGAGACACAAAGAACTCTGATGAATTCCTCGGCCTCACTCGATTTCACAAAAAATCAGGCGTTCGCCTCGTGCCTCCTCATCGCCATCGAAGGAAGTCGAACAAGGGGAGGGGCGAGCACAGGCGAATGATGCGACCACTACAAGAAGCAAGGTCACCATCGCGCCCAGTGCTGGCACCTTCACCTTCATCTATGGCCAGCCCAAGGATGGAAGAAGAGGAGCAGCGCAGGAGGTGCAAAGAGGGGAGAGAGAAGAAGAAATGACGAAAACCCTAAGGAGAAGGGTGAATATGGTCTGTGGGCATCATATGCAAAAGTTTATATGACGCCCTAACCCGACTCCCTAGGGTTCCAGCGACCCGACCCGGTCTCCAACCTAACTCTGAATGCCATGACCTGACCCGACCCAAGTACTTGACCCGGCCTCACAATAACATGGACCTGACCCGAACCGGTTATAGCCTTAATCCAGCCCACACTACTAGGTCCGGCCTAGTCCTCACTCAGGCCCAACAGGCCCAGCAGACTCATCAGGCCCAAGTGACAGAAATGCTGGCCTAACTTCAGGCCCTGGTCCAATAACCCAATGGGCTCTGTTCATCTCAACTAGATGAGTCAGGTTCGGTTCAAACCGCTTTAAATTCATTACAAAAAATTACAAAAACCTGTCAAAATGCTTGGATTATTGACTCAGGTGCAACAGATCACATGACTTGGGATTCCACAAAATTACAAAAAATTAATTCTATCAAGGATTCCCATCATGTGAGAGTTGCAAATAGGGGCAAAGCCAAAATTTATGGCTATGGCACCACTAATTTATTTAATTCCAACATTAAAAATATTTTATTTCTGCCTGATTTTAAATCTAATCTTTTATCTGTTGGCAAGATTACTTGTAATTTAAACTGCAATGTTATATTCTCACCATCTTTAGTCATATTTCAGGATCGAATTTCCTGAAAGACGATTGGTGAAGGAAAACTAGAAAATGGTCTATACTATCTCCATGATTCCCCCAAGCAATGTCTTGTGTCAACCAACCCTAACTAAGGCATGCTAATGCACTAGTGGTTTGGGCATCCCTCCGACAGTGTTTTAAATAAATTATTTTATTACAACTTGAATTCTAGTAATTGTGATGTGTATAAATTTTCCATACACACTCGTTTACCTTTCTCTTTATCATCTAGTATGTTTGAAAAAACCTTTGATTTAATACACTCGGATGTTTGGGGACCTGCCCCCGTTGAATCTTATAATCATTTTAGATATTTTGTTATATTTGTTGATGATTATTCTCGCACTACCTGGATTTATTTACTAAAAGGCAAAAATGAGGTTTTTTCTCGCTTTCAAGAATTCTTTAATTTCATCCAAAATCAGTATAATGCTAACTTAAAAAATTTCCACTCCGACAATGGCACGGAGTACATCAACCAAAATTTTTTTGCATTCTTTAAACAAAAAGGAATTGTGCATCAAACCACCTGTATTAACACCCCTGAATAAAATGGAGTTTCTGAACGTAAAAAATTGACATCTTCTTAATGTTGTACGCACTCTTCTTTTTTAAAATAATGTCCTTTCTACTTACTGGTCGGATGCCCTCTTAACCGCCGCCTACCTCATTAATAGATTACCCACTTCCACTTTAAAAGATCTGAGTCCTCTAGAAGTCCTCAAAGGCAGAAAAATTAAATTAGGGCACGTTAAGGTTTTCGGTTGTGTTTGTTACGTTCATATCAAACACCAACACAAGCTTTATAAAAGCTCTGTCAAAACCCTTTTCCTAGAATACTCCTTCACTCAAAAAAAAGGTATAAATGTTATGATCCCACGACTCACAAAACTGATATCTCATGGGATGTAACGTTTGTCGAGACTGATCCCTACTACACAGAGAAAACCAGTAATGCCTTCCCTCAAAATCATGGGCCATGCACGTCATTATTTTCGCCTAACTCTGATTTCTCTTTTAGCAACCCTGAACAGGATTATCCCCTCAAGGGGGAGTCGTCTCCAGTCTCAAGGCCAATTCCTTTAGGGGGAGAAGATACAACACTTGAAGAACAACCTCAATCTCAAGAAGAAGCAATCGCCTTGAGAAGATTCACTCGTCAAACTAGACCTCCTATAAAATTAAGAGACTATGTGTCTTATAAGGTAACATATCCAATCTAGAACTTTATTTCCTATAAAGCCATATCAAACCAATATCGCAACTACTTAAGCCAGATCTCAACCCATCCTGAACCTACAAACTTCTACGAAGCCAATACCGACCCCAAATGGTGTAAGGCTATGAAAGAAGAGCTTCAAGCCCTAGAAAAAAATGATACCTGGAGTATTGTATCTCTTCCACCAAATAAAAAACTTGTAGCATGCAAGTGGATATACAAAATCAAGTATAACAGTGATGGAACCATTAAGAGGTACAAGGTCAGACTAGTAGCCAGAGGATTCACTCAAACTTATGGAGTTGACTACCAAGAGACTTTTGCTCCTGTTGCAAAGATAAATACTGTCAGAATCCTTCTTTCAATAGCAACCAATTAGAGATGGAATCTATTCCAAATGGATGTCAAGAACACATTTCTACAAGGAAACCTAGAAGAAGAAGTCTACATGACTCTACCTCCTAGGCATGAATCAACCTCAGACACTTCCCTGGTATGTAAGTTAAAAAAGGCAATCTATGGTCTGAAACAATCCTCGAGAGCATGGTATGCCAAACTCAGCCACTTTCTATTAAATATTAATTTCAATAAATGTGAATTTGATTCTTCTATGTTTATCAAACACACTTACACACACACTATTATCATTCTTGTATATTTTGATGATATTATAATAACAGGAAACAATGATCAAGTGATAAAGGATGTCAAACAAAGTCTAAAAAGAGAATTTGACATCAAAGACCTAGGTCAGCTCTCATATTTTCTAGGCATAGAGATGGCAAAGTCAAACAAGGGTCTATTTCTATCTCAAAGGAAATATACCCTTGATCTATTAAAGGAAACTAGAAAACTAGGAGCTAAACCTGCCAACACTCCGATGGAAACTAAAATCTAACTTAATCTAGAAGATGGAGAACCATTAGTCAACATAGGGCATTATCAGTGCTTGGTAGGAAAATTGATATATTTAACTGTCACTAGACCTGACATTTCATTTACCGTAAGTATGGTAAGCCAGTTTATGCATGCCCCTCACACCAGTCACCTAGAAGCTATAGACAGGATTCTCAGATATCTCAAAGGAACCCTAGGGCAAGGAATCTGGATGAAGAAAAATAATTCTAATACTATAGTTGGTTTTTCTCATGCAGATTGGGCTAGAAGCTGTGACAGAAAATCAACCACTGGTTTTTGTGTTTTCGTAGGAGGAAACATGGTAACATGGAAAAGCAAAAAGCAAAAGGTGGTTGCAAGATCAAGCGCCGAAGCTGAATATCGTGCAATGGCATTTACAGTTAGTGAACTCATTTGGATCAAGCAAGTTCTCTAAGATATGAAAATTGAAAATAACGAGCTTATGAAAATGTATTGTGATAATCAAGCTGCTCACCAAATCGCATCGAATCCAGTATTTCATGAACGAACCAAGCACATTGAAGTTGATTGCCATTTCATTAGGGAAAAAGTATAAAAAGGAGAAATTGATACACCTTATGTCAGAAGTCAAGATCAACTAGCAGACATTTACAAAAGCTCTTGACAAGCAAAATCACCATACGATTCTCAGCAAGATGGGTTCAATGAACCTATATGAACCCATCTTAAGGGGGAGTGTTGAAGAAAGAAGGAAGAAGTCAAAAGAAGAGGTCTCAGAGGCTGTACAAGCTAGTTTGCTTATACAGGCTTCTCATCACTCACCCTAGGGAAAAAAGGGAGCGACCTTTCCTGCAAAGGAAAGGTCATTTCAACCTTACCTCTATTAGAATTAGCCATTTAGAAGGCAACCGTTAGAATAGAAGCATGCAACAGATTCAACATATATATATATGTCTAACATCTCATTATAAAGAACTTAGAATTCTAACATAGAAAATACACATATTGTTCAAATTCTTCTATATATATATATATATATATATATATATATATATATATATATATATATATATATATATATATATAATGGAATTCAAATTATTTGAAGTCTAATTAATCAATAAGTTATAAAATATATAACACATGAGTTCATGTACTATGTAACAAAGAAAAATACTAATAAAATAATTAAATATGTTAAATAAATATTATATCATATACTAATTTATCAAAAAATTATGATTTTTAAAATAATAATTTACACATGAAACGAGTAATATTAGTATATATAAAAGCACGGAAAGAAAGAAAAGAATTTAAACTAATTAAAATACCTAATTAATAAGTAATTACTAATTATTAACATTATCCAAATTTTAAATATAATTAATTTAATTTCTTAATTCTAATATAATTAATTATTGATTAATCTAATTCAATACTAACATTATATATATATATATATATATATATATATGATAGAATTCAAATAATTCAATATAAATTTTTGAAAAGTTGAAGATAATAAGTGAAAAGAAATATATGACACTCTAATTTTATTTTATTGATATATCAATTCATGTATTCATTATTATTATAATGCTTTACTAGAAGGATTATTACAAGTGATTTATTTCATGTGGTCTATATAGTTTTATATACTAAACTAATTATTTATTAAAATACATACATATATATATATATATATATATAATTGAGTTCTATTGTTATTTATTATTATAAATTTAAGTTATAAATTATGTAAATAAGAAGTCTGTGGTATTTTGAATTCAAAAAACTCATTCTTATTTTATTGTCGGTGAATTTAATGCAACATATCAAGCAACATAGAAAAAATATCATTATATAGTTTTATATACTAAACTAATTATTTATTAAAATACATACATATATATATATACACACATATATATATATATTGTTATTTATTATTATAAATTTAAGTTATAAATTATGTAAATAAAAAGTCTGTGGTATTTTGAATTCAAAAAACTCATTCTTATTTTATTGTCAGTGAATTTAATGCAACATATCAAGCAACACAGAAAAAAAATACCATTTATAATTTTTAATATTTATTTACTATTTAATTTTTTTAATATTATAAAATTTAAAATTCATATCTTTTCTTATATTTTATATTTTATATTTTATTAATTTTATTTTAAGAAATAAAAATGTTATTTTTATTTAATATAATAATAATAATAATATTATTATTATTATTATAAACTAATATAACTAAAGGGCATATATGTTGGTAAAATTTTGCTTCTGTTAAAACAGATTGTCATGCAAAAAATGTTCTTACCTTCTTGGTATCACTTATCACATCATTCCTCAGTCTTTCATATTGGCGTCAAATTGCCAACATATATGCTTTTTCTTTTTCTTTTTTTTTTTCAGTTAACTGACAGCTTTTCAGTTAATAGGACTAAACGGCATATTTATAATATATTTTGTTCCATTTTTTATTCAAAATAATTTTTTAAATCGAAACCGAGCAGTCAATTTAGAATACCCGATTGACATCTTGCTTAATCGAAACTGAGCAGTCAATTTAGTCAATTTAAAATTGTAATTGAAAAAAATGATCAGTTGCAATGTAGAATTTATTTGGGAAAATAATTGAAATAGATCTCTTGTCTTAAAGTATAGAGCAAGACCAATTTTTGTACCAGAAAAACTTGACCAAGACTTGAAAGCAAAGATAAGGTACAACCTTATTCCATGTCGTGGACTCTACGAATCACAGAAATGACTTCAGCATCTGTTAGGGACACGTGGTGGCATTAGAAAGAAAATTAAATGTTGACTACATTTTATCCACCATTTGTACTCTTGTTGGCAAAAAGAAAAGAGCTAACAATAATGCATGTATGGAAGAAAATATGCATCTCCGGTGACATTGCTGCCAAGGGTGTTACTTTAGTGATTGAAAGTGCTTCATTAATCTATAAGAGCTTGGATTCGAATTTTCAAACATCTAGTTTTTGAAGTATTTATACTTTTTATAAGAATATTTAAGTCACATTTTAGTGGAGCTCTTTTACTTTGGTCTTTATTTCGATGCTATGATGTTACAAATTAACTATGCCTTTATAAATATTTTACAATAAAACAGAATGGAGAGTTATTCTTACCGATCGCCTCCTTTTTTCTCTTTTAGCTAATAAAAAAAAGACACTTTTATTCTTTTCGAACAATAAATATTCCTTTTTTCTCTTTTAACTAATAAAAAATAACATCTTTATTCTTTTAGAACAAGAAATATCATTTGACTTATATCCAGATAATTAATTAATTTCTAAGAGAATCATGATGCATAGTTATATTAATTAGTCGTGTAATAGAAATTTATAATATTATAATATATTAAGTGAAAATTATTAAATTAAAATAAGAAAGTGCTTGATATAACAATTAAAGAGGAGCCGGTAGTTGTTCAGATCCAAACAGCTACGCTAATATAACGACTCGGAACCAGATCATATGAGATATTGTCCGCTTTGACCTCTATTAGCCTCACGATTTTGTCCCTTTGGTGGGTTCAAAATTTTCCCAAGAGGTTCCCCATCTTGGAATTTGTCTGAACCAAAGCACGTTTAACTTTAGAGTTCCTACAACTCTACAGCCAAATAACCAAAAGACGTCTTATATGATTAGTTCCAACTTTTTACATTTATATTATCAACCATTCCCCACCCCGTTTCGATGTGCAATTCGATTCGTTCATGTATCCCCATACCTTAGAGTGCTGATATCCTAGAAGCCTGCCAGAAGCCGCTCATTGTCTAGGCATCCTATCTTTGCTTCGACGTCCACTTTACGTCCTCGTCGGACTGCTTCTCTAGGCCAGGCTGTCACAGCTAATATGTTTTATAATTCTTTTTTAGTGATTGCTAATAGCTTTTGGAGCTCCTCACAATTGCAATTCAAATTAACTCCAAATTGAAACTTTTTATTAATAACTTGTTAATTTAAATATAATAACTAATTATCTTTTAAAAATCTTAAGGTAAATTTTTTTTAAAAACCACATGTTTCATTTTTTAACCTTAAGAATTTCTAAATTACAAAAGATAAATGCAACAAAAAATTACCTTGTAATTTGATGCTTTTTTACTTCAGGGACGAAAATATTTTTTGTATTAAAAAAATACTATTTACTTTATTTTCTTAGCATTTTTTAGATACATATTTATATTTTTATTATTTTTTACATAGTTTTACATGTATTTAACATGAATTATTACTAAATTATAATTTTATAAACAATCTGGCATGTAACAATATATCACAGAATTCATAAATATATTAAGATTTTATTTAAAAATTTATTTCTTAAATTTGATTAAAAAATATATATATATATTTTAATAATTTATTATGATGACAAAATATCTAATCGAATGCTAAATTATTCAAAAATACTTATTTTATCAAAAATTTATGTTTTTATTAATATTTACAATTTAAAACATAAGAAAAATATTGAATGTATCTAAAAAATATTTAAAAAATAAAACAAATGTTACTCATTTAATATAAAAACTACCTATGTCCTCCAAATATAAAACCGTCAAACCACATAATAGTTTTTTCATATTTTACTCTTTTATATACTAATAATAGTGTATAATGAAATAATACGAATGATCAATGGCCGAGCCGGAGGAACCAAGAGGGGCCATGGCCCTCCTAACTTAGGTATTTCAATAATTATTTTTATTTTTTTATAATATTATATTTATTTTAAACACATTAATTTTGGATTTTTGAAAAATAGAATTGGACTATTTCAATTTGACTAAATAAGCTCTAACTTCAACTTGATTTATTTATTATACAATTAGGTAACTTCTAAAAAAATATTTCCTCCTTTTAAATTTTAAATAGGAAAAATTTTATATTTTCTAAAATATAAATAGAAAGAAACTCTTCTATTAAAAGAAAATTAAGTAGCTTAGGGCTTTGCTATATTACTATTGTAGCACTCTACAATTATAAGTTTATTTTTTATTTATAGACAATCAATCAAATATTATTTTAAATAATTTTTAATTTTATATGTCTTTTCACTAATTTAGATTTTCAATGAATTTATATATAATTTTTAATTATTTATACAAATTAATTTTATATTGGTAAATCTTATATTTGTTGAGTGCTACTGATTAAAATTTTTAATAAATAAAAATATATAGTTGACTAATCTAGTATTTGATTATATTAATAAATTATTAAAATTAGAATAATATCAATTTTATAATTTTATATGGTACTATATATCTATGATGCATTAGAATAATTTTTTAAATTTTGATTCAATTAAATTTAATTCTAGAAACTCTGTCATTGAATGTGACACTTTAATTAAAAGAATAATTAATAATTACTAAATAGTTTTACAATAGTTATATATAATTTTACTAAATGCAATTATTAATCAACAATAATTAGTTATTAACTATCGACTATTAGCAACCAATTACTAAATACTAGCAATATGTCACGAAGCTTAAACTTAGAGGTTAGTCAAGTCGCGCGGCACTTAGTTAACTTGCTTGTCAAAGTCGAACTAAGTAAGCCTAGATGTGAGTTGGAAGAGATTTTAGGTGAGTAAAGTAGACAGCAAGGGTTTAGGACTAGAGTAGAGTAAAGAGTTATGAGCACTTAAGCTTGAAAGTATGGAAAGCTTTGTTAATGTTTTCGACCTTCTTTACAAATATGTGGGGCGCGGTCTTTATATAGGATTTCCACCTTCTTAACATGTGGCTAGGATTAGTTCATCTAGAATTTTCTACAAACATCACATGTACATGGCTTCCTTAGGAAGCTAATCTATTTACACAAATATGGGAATTTTCTGAAAGACAGCCTTCCTTATTCCTTCATGAGAAGCTTCTAGGCAGCTTCTAGGCTTGACTTGGCAGCACACAACCTTGCAGTATTTCAGCACCTTCTAGTGTCTTCTTTTGGTTTCTTAGGCAGCACTAGCTCACTCTTAGCACATGTTGGGCAAATTTCTGCTCATAGACAGACCTTGTTTCGCCCAAGATGAGACGGGCTGTGACAAATAACTTAGGAAAATGGACCTCTTTTCATGATGAACCCATAACAATGAGACGTTGCTTGTACTAAAATTAATTAGCAAGTGACTTTCAATTCAAATAGCTTTTCTCTTACGCTTCCTTTAGCTCTCTTTTCTTACTTTTAAAATGCCATTTTCTCCCATTATCATGTAAAATGTAAAAGCACAACACAATCAGGCCAATTGATTTCTTGATTTCTCATTTTGATTTATAGAATTGTTTTGGCAAAGTTTTCGTCCAATCAAAGACAATATGTAGATTTCGTTCAATGCTATTGACTTAAAAAAGCTTAACAGCCACAACTCACGTGCACTTAACAATGGATATATGAAAAACTAGATTATCCCATGTGTTTTGGGCATTAGAAAATCAAAAAAAAAAAAAAAATCAAAGTAATCTAAAAAAAAATGAGGATATAGTCTTTGATGCCAAAATTTATCCAAAATCCTTATTTGTTCCAAAGAAAGAGGGATATAAACTAAAATTCTATGTATAGTTAAAGAAATAATTACAAAAATAGTGTATAAACTCGTTAAGATTTAACAATCAAGTGTTTAAACTTTTAAAAGTTATAATTTAGAGTGTAAAATTAAAAATTATTAATATTTAAGTGTATAGAACTGGTAACATATTACAATATATGGCTTACTACAAGTTTAACCAAATCAGATTGTTATATCATGGATTTGGGATATAAACTAAAACAATTACAAAAATAGTATATAAATTAGTTAAAATTTGACAATCAAGTGTTTAAATTTTTAAAAATTATAATTTAGTGTGTGAAACTAAAAATTATTAATTTTTAAGTATATCGAACCGGTAACCTATTATTTAATTATATAATACAAGGCTTACTACAAGTTTAACCAAATCGGATTGTTATGTCATGGATCCGGGAACATGAAGAATCATGTATCCAAAATAAAAATACATGTATATTGTTAGATTATAAAGTTACGAGTGTATTTTGATAGATTATGAAGTTAGAACTTATTTGGTTAGTCATTAATTGGTATTTTATATTATTAAATGAATAATAGATTAAAAAATAAAAAATTAATACCATAAATTTAAATCCATTGCAAAATCGATGAATTAATATATTGTAGAATATATTTTTATCATTGTCTCATCCCTTAATTTTATATTATATTATTATTAAATATTTTTATTTTATAACTCTTTTTTATTATAACACTAAATTTATTTTTTAAGAATATGTTAATATTTTTATAAGAAAAAAACTATATATTAAAATAATAGAAATTTTAATTAAGATAATTAAGAGTATATATAAAAAAAATAATTTTATGTTAGAATAAAAATAAACATCAGCATTATTATTTAAATTTATAAAATGATTTATAGGTTCATATGTTGTAAATTGTAAATTCATCAGATATATACTTGAGATCCATAGATTATAGTTTAAGAAATTATAAATTAGAAAATAGATTCATATGTTAAAAACAAGTTTACCAGTAAAAATTAATGAATATATACTTCATATTTAATGAATATTACACTAATAATAGATGAATATATAATTTATAAGTAATGAACCTAAAATTTATGCTTAATAGACCTAACACTAATAACATATGAATATACATTTTATAAGTAATGAATCTAAAGTTTATGTTTAATGAAACTGATACTAATAATAAATAAAAATATACTTTATAACTAATAAGTAACAGATTCATTTGTTAAGTAAAACTTAATAAATATACACCTTATATTTAATTAATATTATACTAATAATATATGAATATACAATTTATAAGTAATGAGTCTAAAATTTATATTGAGTTCAAAAAAAAGTTTAAAATTTATGTTTAATAAATTTAATATTAATAACAAATGAATATATACTTTATAAGTGATGAATCTAAAGTTCATGTTTAATGAACCTGATACTAATAAGAAACGAATATACATTTTATAAGTAATGAATATACCGTTTGTACATAAAAGAATCAATATTCATAGGTTAAAATACAACAAATTTATTATCTACAAATTATAAGTTCATCAAATGTATACTTGAAGTTCATTTAATATATACATACATTAATATTTATAAAAGAGCCATTAAGTCTCAATTAGCTATTTGGTTAGCCAATTAAATATTTTCTTAGTCCAAATAAAATACTAAAAAACGTCAATTAGTATGGAATGAAGGGAATAACTATTAATAAAATTTTAAATAAGGAAATAATTAGTATTTGATAAAAAATAAAATTATTTTTAAAATTTAATACTAAATAAAATTATTAATTTACTAAATATTAAATATAAAATCTAATTTTTATAATTAATTAGTTTGTAATATGATCATCTTATTATCTAAAAGGCTACATAAAAAAAAATACAATTAAGAAGACAATCAAATAAAGGCTTGAGAAAAAGAATGTTATGCATGTGTAAAATGACTCAGGTTCATAATGTTATGTGAACGTGGGTCCATAGTCTAATTTACCACCCAAATACTAACGCCTTAAGACGAATTATTATATCCATATTATGTACCTGAGACTATTAACACATGTGACTCGCGTGTTTTTAAAGAAAATGAACTTAATTAAATTTTTTTATTTATAATTAAGATAAAAAAATCGTGAGCACAATATACAATTTTTTTACTTCAAACAAAACACACAATTGTCCTCTCTAATTTTAAAAATTTAATGTTCTTTTTTCTTTTGCACTTTTATTTTACATATATTTTTCTATTTTTGAAATTACAATCTTTATAATTTTTTGGGCCTTTGATTTTAATCTTCCAAGGTTTAAAATTTTTATAAATATCATTATTTTATAAACATATTTTTATTCATTTGAAATGACATTTCAATGTAATCATATAAATTGCTTGCAAAAATAGTAGTAAAAATATTTAAAGACCTACAGTTTAAATCTTATGAAACTAAAGTTTATAGCAGAAAAATCAATCTTTTATGTAAATTTTATTATTGATAGATATATATTTATTTTGTATAAAAATATTCTTTTATCTTATTATGTATAGTAAAATTCTTAATTATAACCTATGATTAATGAATTTTTGTTATATATTTGATGAGCCTCAGGTGATATGTTGATGAACCTATTACTAGTAGATGATGAACCTCTTGATTAAAACTTATGAATAATGAATCAATAAACTATGAAAATATGTTATATATTTAATGAACCTCAAGTGATATTTTAATAAACATATTGTTTGTAGATAATAAACTTGTTCATTATAACCCATAAATATTGATTTATTTTTATACACATATGACATGTTTATTACTTAAAACTTCTATATTCATATGTTAATGATATAAGGTTCATTGTACTACAAAATGAACCTATCTCATTTCAAAAATAAATTTGTTATCAAAATTATGAACAACATGATGAACCTATAGTTCATATATAATGAACCTCAATATGATACGAAATGAACCTATTCAATTTCAAAAATAAAATTGTTATCAAAATTATGAATAAAATAATAAACTTGTAATTCATACATAATGAACCTGTAATTCATACACAATGTGCTTCAATATTCTATATAATGAAATTATTATTTTTCAACAATGAAATTGTTATCATATTTTTAATGAATATAATAATAAATATTATATTTAATCAATCTATAATCATATTTTAAAAGAAATGATTAAAACTTGTCGAATCTAATTGGAAGGTCTAAAGAATGGAGAAAGATTGAGGAATTTCAACTAGTCAAAAAAAAGTTTTTAAAATTTGTAAATATGCATAATCTACGTATAAGAATTAATAAGTACAACAAAGAGTACTTTCTTTTGATAAAGACATACTGTTTTAAATCGAGATGACGGTTGAAACACTGTCTACTCACAGATAGGGGATCCTGAATCAACCTTCAAGACTTGATCCTTATACTCGCTGCTCACCCTTCGAAATTTATGTTTGTGTACTACCAATGAACTTTGTAATTCATCAATGGACATACTATCAATATCCTTTGATTCTTCAATGGATACCACAACATATGTGAACTTCTTAGTTAAAGTTCGTAGGATTTTCTCAACAATCTTTGAGTTAGGCATGTATTCTCTATTGCTCTGCATCTTATTGGAGATCGTCATTATTCTTGTAAAATACTTGGTAATACTTTCACCATTTTTCATCTCTAAAATCACAAAATCTCTCCTTAGTGAGTTAAGAAGAGACCTCTTCACCTTGTCATTGCCTCCAAACTTTCGCTTCATTGAGTCCCAAACATTTTTGGTTGTACTTCGATCCAAAATTTGTTCAAAAATGGTACGATCAATGGCCTGAAAACGATAGTGCTTGACTTGATAATCCTTAGTTCTGGCATTTTCCAATTGTGTTTTTTAGGTATCAGTGAGCACTGTCCCTGCTCTTGGCTTTGTAAAGCCATTCTCCACCAAACTCCACATACCTTTTGCCCTTAGCAAGTTCTCCATCAGCTCACTCCAATGATCATAGTGACCATCGAAGTACGGGATCTTCGTAAGAGTCTTGTCGTCACTTATTCTCTTAGTGTTAAAACACTTGAAGACTGCTGGTTCTTCTCTACAAGCCCAGTGAGGGCTTTGATACCAAATGTAAAGTATTAAGAAATATTACAGAAAAAACAAAACAATTGAATACTAAAGAATATCCTTATTGAAGGAAAAAGCTAGGCTTTTATAAAGCCATTACAAAACAGAAAAACTAAAATATCACCTAACAACCAAGACTAACAGATTAGCTAAAAACACCCTAACAAATCATAGGAAGAGGTAAACTAGGAGACTCCTAACATTTACACACTTCACCTTTCTGCAAATAATCTCGTTGGTACTATCTCTTCTTCCATAGGAAACAAACCGACTTATTTAGCCTCTTCTTGGACTGTAGCAATCTTTCTGGTTCCATACCTCATCAGCTTGGAGCCCTGACATCCCATTAGGCTTCGCTTGTCTTTTAATAATTTTACTAGTGTAAATCCAGTTTCTATAGCAAACTTGACCAAGCTATCAGTTTTTACTCTTCGTCAGAACAAACTTTTTGGTCCCACACCTCAAAATTTAGGAATGTTGACATCACTTAAAACAGTTACATTGAGTGGTAATAATATTACTGGTGCAATGCCCATTTCAATTGGGAACTTAAGAAATCTATATTTTCTTAGACTTGGAGGTAATAAATTATCTGGCAGTCTCCCTTCAGGGATGAACAACTGTACTCAATTTCGCAGCCTTCAAATTGCCTTTAATAAGTTTACAGGCCAATTACCACAGGATATATTCCTCAGTGGTAAACTTATTTATTTCTCTGCTTCTCGCAATTTCTTTATAGGACCCATCCCAAAAGGCTTGAGAAAATGTAGCAAACTGTTAACACTCAAGCTTAAAGGAAACCAATTCACTGGAAATTTATCTTAAGACTTTGGCACATTCCCGCACTTGAACTTTGTGGATTTGAGTTTCAATGAATTCTATGGAACACTTTCATGGAAATGGAAAGATTTTCGCAATTTCTCCACATTGAAAGTCTCAAATAATAATATTTCTGGCCAGATTCCATCTGACCTTGTGACTGCAACTCAGCTACAATCACTTGATCTCTCTTTAAATCAGTTTGATTGGCCCATTCCTAAAGAATTTGGGAAGTTAAAGTTGGTGTACCTCATTCTCAACAATAATCAGCTTTCAGGTGGCATTCCTGAGGAAATAGAAATGCTATTTGATCTTGAACGTCTCGACTTGGCAGCCAACAATCTAAGTGGATCAATTCCCAAGCAGATTGGTGGATGCTCAAAATTGTTGTTCTTGAATCTCAGCCAGAACAAATTCACAAAGCGTATTCCTTCGGAGATTGGAAATTTACACTCTACAAAGCCTTGATCTCAGTCAGAATTTGTTGATGAAAGAGATACCACAACAACTTGGACTGTTGCAAATCCTAGAGATGTTGAACCTCTCTCATAATTTACTGTCGGGTTCCATTCCAGAAACTTTTAATAACATCTTAAGTTTGAACGTGGTGAATATATCCTACAATGAGTTAGAAGGTCGAATTCCCAATATTAAAGCCTTTCAAGTGGCTTCTTTTGGAGCACTTAGAAACAACAGAGACTTGTGCGATAATAATACTGTATCAAAGGCTTGTGTTTCTGAAACCAACAAAAAAAAGGATAATGGGGCAGTCAATCTTGTCCTTCTTCCTCTCTTGGGTAGTTTGTTTCTATTGTTTATTCTGGTTGGAGGCTTTTTCCTCGCCCGCAAAAGAAATGGAAACCAAGAAGCTAAATCGGGAGAGTTGCGCTACGATGCAATATGGAGCCCTTACGATAAAGATATGCAATACGATACCATTGTTGAGGCAATGGACGAGTTTGACTCTTAAGTATTTTATTGGTGTAGGAGGATATGGAGTTGTCTATAGAGCGGCGCTGCCAACAGGTCAAATGGTTGCTGTGAAGAAACTTCAGCAGTCACAAGATGGTGAGAAGATTGCTGATCTAAAGGCATTTAGAAGTGAGGTATGTGTCTTGACGAACATACTCCATTGAACATTACGAAGCTATATGGGTTCTGTTCACACGCCAAGCACTCATTCTTGGTATGCGAATTCATAGAAAGAGGAAGTTTGAGAAAGATACTGAGCAAGAGAAAAGAAGCAATAGAATTGGATTGGATTAGAAGGCTAAATGTTGTTAAAGGAATAGCTAATGCATTGAGCTATATGCACCATGACTGCTTTCTTCCAATTGTTCATCGAGACATTTCCAGCAATAATGTTCTGTTGGATTCAGAATTTGAGGCTCATGTCTCTGATTTTGGAACAACTAGGCTGTTGATGCCTGATTCATTAGATTGGACCTCATTTGCAAGCACATTTGGCTACTCAGCTCTAGGTGAACAATTTGTTGAGGAACAAGATCAAAACACAATCAGAAAGAACCAACGGTCAAAGACTGTTGGTCAAGACCTCAGTCCTCATCATCACAGGTCACAAATCAGGAAAAAGGAGCAACATTTCTTCCCTAAGGAAGAAGGGTCACTTCCACCTCTTCCAAGTTAGGAAGGAACATTAGAATAGGATCAAAAATAGCAAAAGGATCGTTACAAGCATAACTTGTATATAACGGAACATCCATATTCATATAGTCTCAGAATTCTTATGTACATCATCATAGATTAATAAAACAACAGTTTCTTCATGGTATCAGAGCAGGCTTGATCCTGTCATCCCCTACCAATCCAAACCAACCAACAAACACAAAAATAATCTCTTTCACCATGGCACACAGTGACATCATAAAATTATCCAACATTGTGCTAAAGGGCAATCAATATTATTTTGAATGGTCGAGGTGAGTCTACATCAGCCTAAGTGGCACGAAGAAATTAGGGTTTATCATAGGGACCCGAAGTAAACCTCAACCAACCGATCCAAATCAACCGACTAAGGAAGAAATGAAGACAACTGAGGAGTGGCAGACGATAGACCATTTGGTCATGTCGCTGCTCACTAATACTATGGAGCCTCAGATAGCCAAGCTTTGCATGCTCTTGGAATCCTCACAGGCAATATAGAACAAAATGAAAGGCCTCTACGGCCACGAGCGAAATTATGCTCACATTTTTAATCTAAAGCAGGAATTAGCACAGATTAGGCAAGGGACTAGAACAAGCACAAGCTACGCAACAGAGATTTTGACTAGATAGGAGGAGCTACAAAGCTACCTCCCACCAACAATTGATCTAGAAGAGGCGAGAAGAAGAGCTCAGTAAGACCTAGTGTATACTTACCTAGGCGGGTTGGACACAAGCTATGAAGCTCTTCGATCCCAAATCTTGCTGTCGAGCAATCTCCCCTCAATAGACACTGTCATAGCCACCATCCAGCAGAAGGAAACTAGACGGGCGACTATGAGCATAAACAGTGGCTTTGACATTACATAAACCAAAATTTACATCGCCCACTCATCGCACCTTTGCAAGGCGGCTCGAGCGAGATGAGCGCCCGCGAGCATTGAGAGATGCGACCATTGCGGAAGGCAAGGGCACTCCTAGGAACACTGCTGGCATCTCCATCCTAGCCTTCGGCCAGGTCTCAATAGGGGCGAGAGAAGCAGAAGTGGAAGACGAGAGCAAGAAGAGAAAAGAAGGTTCAGCGGCATAGGTATCCATAACCCTAAGGGTTATGAAGAAATGTTAGAGTCGGGGCGGGGAGCTTGTCACGGGTCAGTTTCTTTTAACTTACACCGACCCGACTCAAGCTATCCGACCCGACCCGGAACCAGTGACCCGACCCAACCCGATTCCTCTGACCCGGATCCTGCCCATTTTGCTCAGCTGACCCGATAGAAAAAGCTCAACTTAGAGAATTAATCTCTCAGCTTCAGACAATTGTTCATCTTTAGAAAACCCGTGGGTCAGGTTCGGTTTCTAAAAATTTAATAAAATCATTAAATGTCTCTCACAATTGGATCATAGATTTCGAGGCAACGGATCACATGATATGGGACGCAACGAAATTGCAAAATTTTGTTCCTACTAATTCCCAACATGTAATTGTTGCCAATGAAAATCAAGCTAAAATTTCTGGTTTTGGCTCTTCTCAATTATTGCATAAAGATATTTCTGATATTCTTCTCTTACCTGATTTTAACTCTAATTTATTATCTGTCAGTAAGATTACTAGAAATCTAAATTGTAATGTTATATTCTCACCCTCTAAAGTGTTGTTTCATGACCGAATATCAGGAAAGATGATTGGTGAGGGTCGTTTTGAAAATGGCCTATATTATCTCATAAATTCTTCCAACCGGTGTCTTGTCTCGACCAATTTTGCCAATCCAGCAATGCTGCTCCGTCGGCGGTTTGGTCATCCATCCGATAGAGTCTTAAACCGGCTTTTTTGTTTAAAAATGAACTCTAGTGGTTGTGATATTTGCAAATTTGCTAAACACACTAGATTATCTTTTCCTGTATCTTCTACTATATCTAAAAATATGTTTGATCTGTTTCATTCTGACGTTTGGGGACCTGCCCCTGTCACTTCATACAATCTTTTTCGGCACTTTGTTACGTTTATCGATGATTACTCCCGTACCACTTGGGTTTATTTGCTCAAAGGTAAAAATGAAGTTTTTTCCTGCTTCCAAAACTTTTTTAATTTTATTCAAAATCAGTACAACGCCAAAATTAAAACTTTTCATTCAGATAATGGCACTGAATACGTAAACAAAATTTTTTTGAATTTTTTCTCCACTCAAGGGATTTTACATCAAACCATCTGCATTTATACTCCCGAACAAAATGGGGTCTCTGAAAGGAAAAATCGCCATCTCCTTGAAGTCACTAGATCCCTTCTTTTTCAAAATAATGTTCCCCATATTTTTTAGTCGGATGCTCTTCTAACCGTTGCCTATCTCATCAACCACCTACCAAGTCCCAAACTCAACAATCTCAGTCCTCTAGAAACTCTCAAAGGCTGGAAAATAGACTTAGGACACATTCACACTTTTGGTTGTACAGCCTTTGTCCACATTAGGTGTCACCATAAATTCGACAGCAGTTCTGTCCCGACTGTATTCCTAAGATACTCCTCTGCTAAAAAGGGGTATAAATGTTATGACCCCTCCAATCATAAGTCCTATATCTCTCGGGATGTGTCATTTGATGAAGGTTCCCCGTACTTCACAGCCAACACCACTACCGATCATGGACCCTCTACTTTATTATTTCCGAATAACTCTCTCTTTTTTGACAGCTTAATCTAGGAACCTACATCTGACAAGGAGTACATATTCGAGGCAATTCCTTCAGGGGGAGACAATCTCACTACCGAGGCACCTCCTTCAAGGGGAGAGAATGAGCCACAAAAAGAAGGAATTGCCCTACGAAGATTATCTCGGCTAATCAGACCTCCTGCCAGGCTAAGGGACAATGTGTCCTATAAGGTTTCGTATCCAGTCCAACACTTCATTAATTACTCTTCAGTATCCAAAGAATATAAGACATATCTAGGGAAACTCACATCAAACACTGAGCCTACCTCCTTCTATGAAGATAACACTAACCCCAATTGGTGTAAAACTATGAAGGAAGAACTTCTTGCTTTAGAAAAGAATGACACATGGGATATTATCATTTTGCCCCAAAATAAAAAACCCGTAGGATTAAATGGGTATATAAGATTAAGTACCAATATGACGGTACCATTGAACGATATAAGGCTAGGTTAGTTGCAAAAGGATTCACTCAGACCTATAGAGTTGACTACCAGGAAACTTTTGCCCCTGTAGCTAAAATGAGTACTGTTCGCATATTGTTATCAGTCACAACTAATTCAGGTTGGAGTTTGTTCCAAATGGACGTAAAGAACGCCTTCCTTCAGGGATCTCTAGATGAAGAAGCCTATATGACCCGTCCTCCAGGACACAGGTCTTGCCTTCTTTAACTTACATACCAAGGAATGGTCAGACCATTCCTTGGTATGTAAGTTAAAGAAGGCTATCTATGGATTAAAGCAGTCCCCAAGGGCATGGTAATGCCAAGCTAAGCCATTTTTGTTAAAAATCAATTTTCATAAATGTGTTTCAGATTCATCTATGTTTGTAAAATACACTCACACATCCACTATTATTATTCTTGTTTATGTCGATGACATTATCATAACTGGTAATAATAATGAGGAAATTGAAGAGGTAAAATCAAAACTAAAAGGAGAATTTGATATCAAGGATTTAAGTCAACTATCATACTTTCTGGGGATAGAAATAGCCAAATCACATAAGGGCTTATTTTTATCTCAAAGAAAATGTGTTCTCGACCTACTAAAAGAAACAGGAAAGATAGGAGTAAAACCAATGAAAACTCCAATGGAGACTAAAACCAAACTAAACCTGGAAGAAGGGGAACCTCTTGACAACATAGGAAATTATCAGCATCTAGTAGAAAAATTAATATATCTTACTGTCACTAGACCTGATATTGCCTATGCCCTGAGCA
Organism: Ricinus communis; assembly: GCF_019578655.1. Classification (NCBI taxonomy): domain Eukaryota; kingdom Viridiplantae; phylum Streptophyta; class Magnoliopsida; order Malpighiales; family Euphorbiaceae; genus Ricinus; species Ricinus communis. Next base: position 9,765,550 of record NC_063264.1, on the reverse strand, counting down.
TAGTAAGCCAGTTTATGCATGCTCCTCATACCAGTCATCTGGATGCAATCGACAGAATACTAAGATACCTTAAAGGCACTCCAGGTCAAGGTATATGGATGAAAAATAATAACGATGCTGACACTATAGTTGGTTTTTCTGATGCAGACTGGGCTGGAAGCTGTGACAGAAAATCGACTTCTGGATTCTGCATATTCGTGGGAGGGAACTTAGTAGCTTGAAAAAGCAAAAAGCAAACGGTGACCGCGAGATCGAGTGCAAAAGCAGAATATCGAGCCATGGCATCAACAACCAACGAGCTCATTTGGATCAAACAAGTGCTTACCGACATGAAAATAGGATGCAAAGGCCCAATGAAAATGTACTGCGATAATGAGGCAGCCAGACACATTGCATCCAATCTTGTCTTTCACGAATGAACCAAACATATTGAAGTAGACTGCCACTTCATAAGGGAAAAGGTCTAGTCTGGGGAAATTGAAACTCCATTCATCAGAAGTCATGAACAATTGGCAGATATCTTTACTAAGGCTCTAGACAAATCACATTATCATAGCCTCCTCAGCAAGATGGGTTCCATTAACTTGTTTGAACCCACCTTGAGGGAGAGTGTTGAGGAACAAGATCAAAACATAATCAGCAAGGACCAACAGTCAAGGACCATCAGGAAGAACCAACAGTCTTCTATTGGTCAAGGCCTCAGTCCTGATCATCACAGGCTACAAATCCGGAAAAATGAGCAACTTTTCTTGATAGCAAAAGGACCATTACAAGCATATCTTTTATATAACAGAACATCCATACTCATATAATCTCAGAATTCTTATGTACATCATCATAGATTAATAAAACAATAGTTTCTTTACAATTTTTGGTTTCATCCCCATTTCTTTATTGCTAATGCATTACTATTATTGTTGTAAGACTTAAGTGTGGTTGGACATTATTATGTAGAGCTTGCTTACTCGATGACAGTGAACGAAAAATGTGACGTCTACAGTTTTGGGGTTGTGACGCTCGAGATTATAATGGGAATGCATCCAGGTGATCTCATTTCATCTCTTTCATCATCTTCATCATCTCCATGGATTGAGCATAAGACACTGGTGAAGGATGTGGTTGGTCAACGGCTTCCAACTCCTCAAAATGGAGTTGCCGAAGGAGTGATCCATATTGTAAAACTTGCAATTGCATGTCTGAGTGCCAACCCTCAATGCCGGCCAAGCATGTCTAACATTTCTTCGCAGCTATTAGCAACATGGCATCCGCTGACAAAGCCATTTTTAGCAACAGCTTTGGGAGAAAATTATGGTCCATGAGAGTGTCACTTGCTGAGCCTTTCAAACAGTGTGTCATATGTGCTGCCAGTAAATGTTGAATATTTCCTTTCCTATTTTCGTTTTTAATGCTTTACAGTCCCTTTATATCTTTGCTTTGTACTCTATGCTTCGTTTATCAGAACATGTCATGCAATGTTGTGGGCACCTTTGAATGTCAAGTATGTGCTAAACTGGCTCATATAACTTGACATCTCCGTAAGAGTATTTTGTGATAACTAAATGATTAATAACAGTTTACTTTTTTTAGTATACTTGAATCTAGACACTATAAGAAAATTTATCTATAAGGGGAATTCTCATCGTTAAAAATTAAAATTTATCTAGAGTTAATCAACAAAGTGCAGGCAGAATCCTTATAGGTGACAAAGTACTTCTCCCCACAATTCTTATAAGTGACAAAACACTGCTACATACTCAAAGGCTCGAAATAACAGTTTATGTCGCTGGATCCCCTGTTTGATGCTCTGTTAAAAAGATATTAATAGAAAATTGGATTGTATCCATATCTATTATGAGTACAAAACATCTGAGATCACTTCCCCTTTTAACAATACGATACACATTCACAGGCAAAGAGGGAGCCCAATCATACTAAACCATTCACAAGCTAGAAGAAAACAAAAATTCAGAATACCATGAAATCATAATGGAATTAGTGAATCTTGAACCTCCATAATGTCGCATTCAAACAAAACTTATGGTGAGCAATGGGAATTCGTCAATCTATGTTAAATCTTCTAACTAGGATGACGAGAGTTCTTTGACTGAATTCTGCTTGGTCTGTGGTGTTCTCATATGCAAGATTAAGCGTTTCCTACCTTACCTTACTTTCCCCAATCTTCAATCTATCTTCTTAAAGCAGTTGAATTTCTGTGCAAATACGTTATGTGCAGGTGGAAATAGAGCTGGATGTATAGTCAGGTCTTGAAACTCATCACTCATCCACTTCAGTTCAATATCCATTAGCTCTTTCTCTTCTACCTGTTCTATCTCATCGGTTGATGCTTCAGCAGCTTCTGCCCTTGAACTAGATGCTTCACCTCCAGTTATAAATTGGATTGCCATTTTATTGTAAAAATCAGTCATTTCTTGCACGCAGGTAGTCAGTTTATGTCGGTCCTGATACAATTCATTATTCGCATTCATGACTGACTACGCAAGTATATTTGAAAAAGAACAGTAATTTAAATGGACGGATTGATAATTTTATTTTACCAATTTGATCTCACCGTCTGTGAACGCTTCCTTGTCCACTGATTGAGGGGCGACAGAACAAGCGACAAGAATAGCTGATGCAGCTATCACTGAAGGCTTGAATTGCGTAAGGTTTATGTCTGAAACAAATGATATCAGTTATGTTCATCAGCTATGAGATTTTATTTTATTTTATTTACCTCCTTGTGATTGAATTATCAGCTTAATGACATTTGCTTTGAAGCTCTCATCTACATCTGATACTAAAGGCAGGAAGTTCGACACAAAGCACAGGGCATTTACACTATAGGAACGCTCCGAAAGTTCTTTGTGAATCAGAGACATAACCTTCTTGATAGCCCAATTTTTTATGTACAGATTTGGCCTGGATTTCTGTTCAAAGAAAGTAGTGCAGCAATACATGAGTGACAGTGCAAGCAGTGGGCATTGAAGAATGTAGGCGCAGTAGATATAAGCAGATAATATACCAAGAATCTTTTGTATTTGAAGGATCTGTTCCTCGTCTTCCAAGCAACACATAGGCAACTAATTGCCAGGACTCGGACGCGATAATTAATATCTTTTTTTCTCAGAGTCTAATAATAAGCCCAGAAGTTTAAAGTCAGTAAACTAAGCAGATTACTGCAACTTGTACAATTAGTGAAGTCAGTTTGTGCTTTTACATTACCGGCAGTGTATGTTTTGAAATGAATCGATCGAAGAAGTTCATAGCAAGATATGTAATGGAGGCGTCGAGTTTATCATGATTTGAAATCTGCAACAGATTTCAAATTTGTAAATAATATACGGAATGGAATAGAAAAGGTCCCAAATATTGATAAGAGAAAAGGAAAAAGACTGGTACATTTTCCTTCCAAGCAAACAGGAATTATCCCATTCAAGAATCAGTATATGTACTTCAGAAAAATCGGATTAAATCTAAAGATCACCATTAAGAGAAGAAATTAAAGCATACTCAGTCTGTCATTGCATTTTTTAATTTTCTTTCAGTTGTTTATATAAAATTATAAACGCGAAGTCTTGAAAACGTTTCTTTCCACAGGCCAGAAAGAAACACAAGAGTTGAATTCCTGATTATTTTAATGAAAAATACAAATTTTCTTTCTCTATGCTTTCTTAGTAACCAAACAAGATTGTACCGTCCTAATCTTTCATGAGACGAGAAGCTAAAAGAAGCTGCCAAGACTTTTATGGTAACAAAGAAACCATAATGAAACTCAGGGATTCATGTATTATATATTCCCCATTTTCTAATCAGCCAAACAGCGTTAATTATACTCTTCAAACTCCAACAATCAAAGGCAAGATTACGATATCAACATAACAAAGATTTCTTAAGCAAACAAGAACCATTTCATATCTACATTTGTTTTCTTTTTCTCTTTGAACACCAAAGAAAATGCTGCTCAAGAAAGGTTAAAAAAGAATCGCCTACTTCAGCGATCAGAACTGCAACATTGGCTCTAAGAATCCGAACAGCGGGGTTATTACAGGGATCAACGTCCATAGACTGAGATTCCTCATTCAAGTAGCTGACAAGTTCTCGACTCTGAAGAACTGGTAATGCCTCTCCGAACTTATTCTTCAGTGCTTTCTTCGGGAACATGGCTCTGTTTTCTTGTTTTCTTGAGAACGAAAAGACAAAGAAAAGAAAAAAAAGAAAATGAGTTCGCTTTTCTTCTTCTTTAACTAAGGAAACTGAAAGGTATACGGCGGCTCTGTTAAATATATAGATGCAGTCTGTTTCCCTCTTTGCACAGTTTCATGAAGTCCGTTGTTAGTTATGCATAACGGTTTTTCTTTTTTCTTCTCTGCAAGTTACAGTTTACCACGTAAGCACTTGATTGGCACAAATTTACCGGCAGTACAAATATGAATTAGGTATTCTCTGGATGGTGAGTTATTTTCTATATAAATTTAAATTTGATATTATATAAAATATTGACATTGTGATTTATTTTAATATTCTAGTAGAATTTAATATTTATGAAAATGAAAGCTACAAATACCAACATTTTCATTGTTTAATTTTTTCTTAATATTTTAATTATTTATTTATAACATGCTAATATGAATAAATTTATTACTCTAATTTGATTTTTTTTTTAAGTAAAATCTCTTTTTAAGATATAATTTCTTTCAATCAGGGATAAGATATTAATTTTTTTATATATAATATTATTTAGTTTTTGAAGTATTGCACTGATATGTAATTTTAATGCTTATTATAACAATTAATTTATTAATTATTAAATTATTTTTTATTGAATAATCATTCTAATCTTAAAATTAGGGCTTAATTGTCTGAAATATCTTTGAGAATGAAAGTTTACTCTTCTTTCTTATTAAGTGCTTTCTTTTCTAGATTTTAAACTGTTCCCTTCTGTCTTAAACTGTTGACTTGGGCTTGTGTTTTGAATTACCTGCTTAAAAATAAGCCCAAATAGAATTTAAGCCAACGGAGGCTTTACGCGCCGCCAATTCTTCGGACAAAAAAGAACAATCGTCTTCTTCATTTACGGTGACGTCTGAACCAACGGATACGGGAGCATACAGGTAGCCGTCGTCATTTTAATGATTTTAAGAAGATATGCTGGTTATGTATAGTGCGGCAGCGCTGCATATTAGAGATCGTCGTCGTCAAAAATTTCAACTGCAATGTCAAGGTTTTTAATTTTATAATTTAGCTTCAATTAAATTTTCTTCTTCTGGAATTTTTTATTTTTTTATTTTTTTTATTTTGAATAATAGCAATCTGAAGTTAGCTAATATGTGCATTAGTCCAGTTGAATGGAATTTTCACAAAATCATGTCTGTTTTGGTATGATCTCATTCCGTTCAAAGCATGTTTTTCCTCTTAAGTTGAAAGAATTGAATTCTGTTCTAGCAATCATGAGGTTTTCAAACCATGGGAGTTTAGTAAATAGAATTGAATTGAATTCTTGCGTTTCTTTCAATTCCATTCTGTTGAAAGATTTTAATTTTAAATGATTATGAATGAAGTTTCAATGTCTATTATGCCATTTTTTTCAGTTTAATTTTTTTTTTCGTTCGTACGTATTTAACAATTTACATGTTTTTCAAACATGAAAATTGACCAAATAAAATTCATTTCCACTGAATTTTTTGTTAATCAGGTCTTTGTGTGTGTGTTATTTCTTTCGATGTGTAATTCTTCTTAATAAGCTTTGATACGCTGTAATGAAGTATATAATTATGTTTATTTGGTAAATTCGTAGTGTAGAGTTTATAAGTATCAGTATTATGCACAAAATTATATGTTCTTATACATAGGTTGTGTTCAGTTGCAAGTTCATCAATGTGAAATCAATTTCCCAATTATTTTCTCTTTCTACCCTAATACTTTTATCTCTCTGAAACGACTTCTCTTGATATTTTTTGGTGCTGTTTCTACCACTTAAAACTGCAAAATGGTAATAGAAACATGCATATTATCTGCAGATTTTTGGCATTTGGAAATGTCAGGAGGGTTACACATTCCCTTCTGCCTAGCAGGAATACTATTATGTCCCAAGTAAAAAGTAACGGGTTGTACAAGTATTCCATGGTTGAGTTCCCATACACTCTATGGCGATTATACTATCAGAATATACATTCATTTGCAGGGGACTCTCCTTTCTTATTACGTGGAGTGAGGCACTCCTTATTGAATTGTAGAGAATCTAGAAACTTCTACACTCATTATTTAGCAAGCTCGTTCTTTTCATATTACAGTGCCCAAATTGCTTGGAAGAGGTTTTCTCAAGTATGTTTGTATAATAGAACAACTTTACTATGCCCTATAAAAAAAATAGCTTGTGCCGTGAGTCTTGCTTTGACTCGATCAAATTTGGTCGCTCCTGGTGTTATTGCCTTTATCTTCGGAGAGCTTGCTTGGACTCGACATCGAACATGGGCAGAAGCAGAAAGTACAATGACAAGGGATGCTAGGTATAAGCAAACACGAGATGGCCATATTGATTTGACTGCAGTGCTGCTATCATTTTTTCGAGGGCATACTTTTGTTACTTAGAGCTGTTTATTTAGCAGTTTTGTTCTTTCCTTGTGTGGTTATGGCTCCATTTGCAGATTCTCGAAGCTACAAGTTTAGGAAGACTTGGCTTTGTGTTGTTCGCTGTACACTTGAAAAAGCAGGACCGGCTTTTATTAAATGGGGTCAGTGGGCTGCAACAAGACCAGATCTCTTTCCACAAGATGTGTGTGCCGAACTTGCTAGACTTCATACTAAAGCACCAGCACATAGTTTTGGATTCACCAAATTGACTATTGAACGTGCATTTGGACGTACGCTGCCTGAAATTTTTGCTACCTTTGAAGAGGAACCTGTAGCATCTGGAAGTGTTGCTCAAGTTCATCGAGCTACTTTAAAATATCGGTATCCTGGTAAGGAGACTAAACCTATTCTGGTGGCTGTAAAGGTTCGACATCCAAGTGTTGCTGAAGCAATTCGAAGGGACTTCGCGTTAATAAATTTTGTTGCCAAAATATCTAAGTTTATTCCTAAACTAAATTGGTCTAGGTTAGATGAAAGCGTACAACAGTTTGCTGTATTCATGATGTCCCAAGTAGATCTTGCGAGAGAAGCAGCTCATTTGAGCCGTTTTATCTATAATTTCCGTGCATGTAAGGATGTCTCATTCCCAAAGCCTCTTTATCCCCTGGTGCACCCAGCTGTACTTGTGGAAACTTATGAACAAGGTGAAAACATTCTACACTATATTGATGAGCTCGAAGGTAACAAAAGAATTAGAAGTGCCCTTGCTCATATTGGAACACATGCACTTTTGAAGATGCTTTTGGTAATGTCTCATATTCTTCTTTGTTTATCACTTTCTACCCTAACAATAGTTTGGCCCATTTTTTAAAATTATTCCAGGATTCATGCTCTTTTTTTATTTGCAAACTTATAAATGAATCAAGTGACCCTCTCAGGTTATAGATTTTGAAGCCCATAAACGATTCAACAAATGACTGATATGTGTTAGAATATGCAGCCTTAATGATACCTAATTGTTTTGAATGGTCAAGAAAGATAAGGTTTGCACTGATTGCCCACAATCATATAAGTCCTTTTCTGCAGACTAATTAGATGATTGCATAAGTAATAATATTTATGAAACACACAAGCCTAGGAACTTTTGCTCTGTGTCCTAGTTTTTATGATTCATATTGTTTATAAATGCTTGAAGCTAAAAATGTACTCATAGGGAATTCATTAATCCCTTGAATAATTAGATCGTCTTGATCTTAGTTTCTTCATGTGTACGTATTAGTACTGTTGCATGTGTTCAAGTGACAGTCTTTGCAGCAGATACAGAAGTAAATTACAAAATATTATACTTCTAAGTTGGGAATGTGATTACTTATATGCTTTCTGAGTATGTTAGAGCTTTCAAGGAAAAAGAAAGAGGGAATCTGGGAGAGATAGAACAGTAAGATTTTTGTATAGTGCTGGTCCTTGCTTACTGGGGATTTGGTGTAGTCAATTGAAGAAACGCCAGAACTTTAAACTACTATGATAATTGCCATGGGTAACTTTTCCCTCACTTCTCACTTATATTCTGTTTTAACGATCTTGAGGACCAACATATTGCTTTTCTTTTGAAAACTTTATACCTTATGGAGGATATGTTATTATTCTTCTCATTGTCAGTAAGATCTCTGTCTTTAACTAATGACTTGCTGTTTTCTCATCCTCTTCTCTTCTTCCCCTTCCTCCTGTCTCTGTCTCTATCTTTCCTGAAAAAAGGAATTCATTCCTTGCCCTTTTCTTTTTTCTTTTTTCTCACTTCAGTATATTGAGCGACTTTGATCATCTTGAAGTTGCTGTTTTGGTTTCCGAGCTACAAAATTCAGAAGTTTGGTACTCGTCTAATGATGGTGGTGTTGAAATTGATTTATAATATGTTAATCATTTTGCAGGTAGATAATTTTATTCATGCAGACATGCATCCTGGAAATATTCTTGTTCGATTAACTGATGACAAGCTATCGCATAAACAGCTTTTTGGATCAAGGCCTCAAGTTGTTTTCCTTGATGTGGGAATGACAGCTGAACTTTCTAAGAGAGATCGGAGAAATGTACTTGAATTTTTTAAGGCTGTAGCCCTTCTTGATGGTCGGACTGCTGCAGAGTGCATACTTAGGTTGGCTAAACAGCAAAATTGCCCAAATCCTAAGGCTTTCATTGAGGTAAGTTATTTTCTAGATTATGTGGTGGGAAGGTGATGTACTGGCTTGCTTTACCAACTGAAAATTTATTTCTGTTTGTAGCATGCCATTTATGAAATGATTGAAGAGGCCATTGTTGCTTCTTGTTCCATTTCTAGAGAATCCATATTTAACTTTTTTAAAGTACTAATGCGTTGCATCTGTATTAAATAAATCATGATTTTCGCATCTGCATTAAATAAAATCTTGCTGTTCACATAAACATGTATCAACCTCCTTTAGATGACCCATTGGGAGGGAGAGGGAGAGAGAGCAGGAGTGCGAGAGTTTTTTTTTTCTTTTCCTTGTGTCCACTCCTATAAGTGACTTGCTGAGAGAGAGCTCGAGATGGAGTAGAGAGAGAGAGAGAGAGAGAGAGAGAGAGAGATTTTCCTTTTTTCCATATGCACTTCTGCTTTTGTAATAAGATTTTTTATTCACTCTTCATTCTATGTTTTTAACAGAAAGAACTTCTAATTTTAATCGGCACTTTTAGACATTGTGAACAACCACTTGCCTGATTATCTATGGTATATGTTCTTCACTTGTAATTATAAGCATGCCTATCAGATGTTAAATATTAGTTTTTTTTTCTTTCTGACATATATGGTGTCTGCCATGCTATTGTAATGTAGATATAGCAAAATGTTTCTGCCTGTTCCTTCAATATATTCATGAAACCTCTGAATAATGTTGGAATATATGACATGAAAGATTTTTTAGGTCAGTTTAAACATGGTTCTAATTGTATAACACTGCAGCTCAGTTTCTTTGAATTAAAACTCCAGTTTTATACTGTACTTATGCAGTGACATGCCTCGACTTGAGGTTCTTAATGTTTTGCCTGCCCTTAATTTGGTTGGGCAGATCTGATCAGATTTATGTCATTTGTTGGTTTGCAACTAGTAAAATGGGTTTGCTTCAATTGTTGCATTTCTATATCATCCATATGAATTTGGAGGAAAGCTAAAGCATGCCGAACTGTCAATTGGGACAGCTAGTTTTAGGTTCTCCAGTCATTTGGGGGAATTTTTGCACTATCAAATGTTTGCAGAAATTAGAATGTTTCTCCAAGATTCTGGATGCATTATTTTTTCACAGATAAAGTATTTCATTCTCTGCAGCTTAATTTTCATGCTCTTCGTGTCTGAGATTTAATGGTTATAGTTATTTAGTCCACATTCAGCTGTACCAAAGCACTAGTATCGAACAGTTATAGTTTGATTTTTATTTGTTGCTGTATTTAGAACATATGATTTCTATAGCAGTGAAATTCCTCATCTTGATAATTCTTTCTTTGTTCATGCTTCTTTCTTGAAGTGTCATTTGTTGTTATATTGTTAACATGCTAATTGTTGCTGAGTTGGTTAAATAGGCTTGAAAACTTATTTTTGGGGGGCTATGATATAATTTGACTGAATTGTATCAAGGTCTATTCATTTCAATTTTTGTATACTTGGAGAAATTTTTTGGTTTGCAACTAGTAATATGGGTTTGCTTCAATTGTTGCATTTCTATATCATCCATGTGAATTTGGAGGAAAGCTAAAGCATGCCAAATTGTCAATTGGGACAGCTAGTTTTAGGTTCTCCAGTCATTTGGAGAAAATTTTGCACTATCAAATGTTTGCAGAAATTAGAATTTTTCTCCAAGATTCTGGATGCATTATTTTTTCACAGATAAAGTATTTCATTCTCTGCAGCTTAATTGTCATGCTCTTCGTGTCTGAGATTAGAGGTTATAGTCATTTAGTCCACATTCAGCTGTATCAAAGCACTAGTATCGAACAGTTATAGTTTGATTTTTATTTGTTGCTGTATTTAGAACATATGATTTCTGTTGCAGTGAAATTCCTCATCTTGATAATTCTTTCTTTGTTCATGCTTCTTTCTTGAAGTGTCATTTGTTGTTATGTTGTTAACATGCTGATTGTTGCTGAGTTGGTTAAATAGGCTTGAAACTTATTTTTGGGGGGCTATGATATAATTTGACTGAATTATATCAAGGTCTATTCATTTCAATTTTTGTATACTTACTATGTGAGAATTTCCGGTTGTTTTTTCAAAATTTGCTTTGATACCTACAAACAAGTTTTTTACTTACACAGGAAGTTGAGAAATGTTACAATTCCTGGAACTCCCCAGATAATATATCTGTTCATCCAGCTGAATGCATGCAGCAACTGCTTGAGCATGTTAGACGCCATAAAGTCAACATTGATGGCTATGTTTGCATCGTGATGGTAACTACTTTGGTTCTTGAGGTAAGATCTGATTATCATCTATCTACATTTTATTTTTAAACTTTGAGTCTCCCCAAAAGTTAGAAAACCTTGCAAGAATTTTGTTTATTTGTCATGCATATATTATTCTTTTTTCTACATGTACTGCTACCTCTCCTTGAGCCTAAAGAGAGAAATAACTGTCATCTCATATGGGAGTAAAGCTAGCCTATTGAAGGTCTTTGACACAAATTGGAATACAGAACAGAGGGAGATGCATGGCGGAGAACTGAAAGATATTGCTAGTACAGGAAATTGTTTCCATGCATTCTCTTACTTTTATATTGCATTAGCTCTATAATGTAAGTGTTAACCTAGCATTAAAATATCAGCTTGAATGAGTTTAACTTTCATTCTGCTTTCTCCCTGATGTGTCTAGGGATGGCAACGGAAGCTGGATCCAGAATATGATGTGATGCACACTTTGCAATCATTGCTATTTAAAGCTGATTGGGCCGAGTCACTCTTTTATACAATTTGAGGGTCTCATGGCTCCATGAGATATGGCTTAATGATGAGAATTGATTATGTGGATGTGTTTCTTCTGGAGCTTAGGAACATGCTGAAAGGTAACCGAGTAAAAAAATTTCCTCTCCAGTTAAACTTCGGAAGAGCCATTTGTTTTAGTGTCAAGTCGTTAATAATAATTCAATCCTTCAAATTGGCCACTTACAGAACAAAGCTCTTAAAAGTTCTCATTGGCTTATTCAGGATGAGGAGCTTTGCAAAAGGATTATCTAATTAGAAAATGTTAAGCATACAGGTCTTAGACATTCCAGTGGCCATTATAAAGAGATTGGTGAATGTTGCTCTGAATTGAGAATAAGATATGAAGAGCCCTCATTTTCATTTGTAGACAAATTTAATGCAGGGTGAAGACCAATGGGTTTGAAGGTTCTTGCCTGTACTAGTGATTTAGTATTGAGATTCTATCAGGAAAAGAGACACACATGTGAATATTTCTTGTTAGCAAGATTCTTTTCCTGGAAAATTAGTTCGTGAGAAATTTGGAAGGAAGGAGAACAAGAAGTCGGAAATGCAGTTCTGAAAGAGGTGAAAATGGAGTTGAACCTGATAATGACGACAAGAAGTTCACTCAATTTTTAGGATAAACTGGCACAGATTTTGTTAGATAAATTCGAAGGAATTGGTTTAGACCCAGGGACCTGAAAACCGCATAAAGAGCAATAGAGAATGAAGTGAAGCACAGTAAAACAACGGAGTTTTTTGTTATCAGTTAAATTTCTGTTTTCTGAAATCTTAGTGTTTCTCTCATCATTAACTGATCTTAAACCTTCGTTTTTCCTAATAAAGATGAGAGTTTCTTTCCTGACACTCTTCAACATCCATTGTTTGAGTTGCTTATTCTCTACCTTCAGGGAAACCATAAACTGTTGGTCATTGTTTTTCTTTTGTGCTGATTGGCTTTGTCAATCCTGGTTTATGGTAAATAATCTCACATTCAGATACTAGATCAGGCAAATCAAAATTTACAAATGAGCAAAAATAACTAAATATTGCAACCAAATATCAAAAGAAGGTCCAACCATGAAATTACCTTCTGAAATAAACAAAAAAGAACATTCTGGACAGCCATGAAATACTTATATTTGTGAGGCAGTCTTGGTAAAGACAAAAAGTTAACCCTTCCAAGATGATATTAGATTACTGAAACTTTCCCTTTTACAACAAAGTTTACTATGTGCCGACTATGTATAATATGTCTTGATCTAAGTAAGCCAAAAAGATTATAATATGTTAGTTTTGTTGAAAAAAACAAAATCAAATGAGAAAAGAAAAGGAAATAAAATGAAATGAATGATCAAGAGAATCGTAAAATAGCAAAATAATATATATTGAAGTAATAATAAAAGAATAAAGAAGTAGAGAGACCAGAAATAATAACATAAAATATGATTATTGCTTTTTATTTTAATAAAAAAAATATTATTCACTAAAAAAGCAAATACGATTTTCATGCCCTAATAAGATATTACAATATTGTATTTTTCCCTTTTCTTTTTTTTATGTGAGTTGTGAATTGTTTATAAAGTTCTAATCCTACTTTAAAATGGATATATCAATTACATATATTAAATGAAAAGCAGGAAAAGATAAAATGTTTTTACTGTTTATTTGTAGATTAAAAGAGAAAGTTAAAAAAAAAAAAAAAAGGTTAGCTTTCATAAATTAGTATTTATGAGAAAAAAAAAATTGACATATTTGATTTATTAAAAAGAAAAAAGAGTATTCTCTTTATTTCTGTTTATGTTGGAATAAATTAGACTGTAATTTTGCATGATATTGCAGTAAGCCGAAGAACTCGCCTAGCTAGACTACGTCATTAATTGTACACGTGGCAACATTTCACTTATTACTGGACCCAGCAAACCGTTATCATGCATAACTAACTACCTAGAGAGAGAGAGAGAGAGAGAGGAAGTTTCACAGACTTATATCTAACTGACTTAGCTTAAATCACATTTGCTTAGGAAAAAAACACTCTCCTCATCTTCTTTTCTTTTCTTTTTTTCTTTCTTTTCTTTTCTTTTGTTTTCTTTTCTTTTTCTCTCTAAGCAAACAGAAAAATACATTAAGAAAAAAGAAAAAAGAAATGGCAAAGTTTAGCCACGATCCTCATAAGCCATCACTGCACAGGCTTAGATACAACCCTTGTAAGCCATTACTACTGTGGCATGAGCGGCAAGCACTTGAAAAATACTCTAGCATGGAGTCCCCAGCTCTGAGTGCTGATGCCTTTAACAAAGTAGAGATTAGGGCTCTTAGACAGAATGTTGCATTCTTTCTTGCTGAAGTAAGTTGTTCTTTCTGCTGGGTTTCTTACTGGGAAAAGAAAAAAAAGAAGAAGAATAAAGAAATGTATTGTGAATAGTTTAATATGTTTCTTTATTTCAGATTCTTGTTTTAGTTGAGAAATCTTTTATCTTGGAATTTTTAGAATGTTATTATCTTGTGCTGGATTCTTGAGAAATCTTTTGAGTTTCAGGGCTTCTTTTTCTGGCTGTATGTGGGTTGGTTGTTACAGTTGAAAAAGAAATCTTGGATTCTCGATTTGTTTCTCAAAGTAAAAGAAAGGATGCTTCTCTTATTTTAGGTTTGAGAAATACTTAAGTTTGTGTTTTTGGTTGGTTCTTGTAATTATCTTGCATTGGAATATTCTTGTGTCCCTGTGAAAGAGAAAAGGAAAATATTGGTTCTTGAATGTATTGATCTCTTGAAGCTGATTTCCTGTAATTTGCTTTCCTTTTCCTCAAAATTCTATTTAACTAATTTGCTCTTATATGTTTCCTCATTCCATTAACTTTCTGATACTAAAAAATATTGCAGTTTACGAACATACACTACCTCGATCTCTTCGTTCCCTATATTGCTATGAACTACTTCGATCGATTCATTTCAGGAAATAATAAACTGCCGGTACTGAGAATTTTGCAGTCTGTACTAATTATTCTGTATGCTTGACTTAATTGATCGATTCCTTTTGTATGACTTGACTTGAGTTTCTTGGCTTAGACTTTCAAGAATAAAGATTTTAACTATCGTTGGCGTATCCTGGCACTCTGTTGCCTGTGTCTTGCCTGGAAAATGAGGAGACAATCCTTCAGAATCAAAAGACTTTTGGTAATTATCTTCTGTTTACAGTAACAAACATTTTTCAATTTGCGTTTCTTGTACTGATGCACTACTTTCTTAAACAGCAAGTGAGAACGGATCTTGGTATCTATGGAGATGATATCCTGAAGGTTGAGATTCTCATTGTCAGAGCACTTAATTGGCGCTTGCGTTCTATAACTCCCCTGTGCTTCGTGCAGTACTTCTGGTCTTTAGTTGCACACCCAGCAATCAAATCAAATGCCAAAGAAATTATAGTTCAATCACAGGGAGGTAAAAACCTGAAGCCAGCTTTTTATGTTGAGTTGAGATTGAACTTGTGTTGTTTCCTGAGAATATTAGGAAATCGAATTGCTTCTTCTTTTTTCAGACATACGCTTCACACAATACAATCCCTCAGTTATAGCAGCATCAGCTGTTCTTGTCTCTTACTATAACGAACCTGCCTGCAGGCAAAAGCTTATTGGAGGAAATATCAAATTGGTAAGAAAAGTAAATCGATCATTCATTTACTTGACGCATAGTTGTGTCTTTCCTCATTACATGCAGAGTAGTGATTTTCAGTACTATGTTTTGTCAGGATCAAAGACAACTAGAAGACTGCACCAAGATGATGACTGATATGTGCAAAGAAAAGATGATCCCTTTTGTTGAGAGGAAGTTTTACCTAGGGGAGTGTTCGAAAGCAGGAGGGAATTTTGAATCATCATCTGTATCTGGAGATTTAACAGCAAACAGACCTGAGATAGAAGAGTTATCTCACAGACCTGGCAAGGAGCCAATTGTGGACAATTCTGTAGACCCAAGTCAAATAATGGAAGATTTACTGAAGGAAGCTGGTCGTGCGAAGGAGGCTACAAAGAGAGCAAAAGATCTGCAGATAATACATCTTGAGCTGAAGTGGATGATGAATGTAAAAGGGAACCTGACACTAGATCCCTCTATGTTTCCACCTGAACCTGAAACTGATCAAGAAGTAAAAGAAGAAAAAGAGGATAAAGAAGAAAATGAAGAAAAACCACCTAAGAGGATGCACTCTTTTCTGAAGAAGTTTGCCTGCTTTGGAAAGATGAAGGCTAATTAGTCTAGTTCATTGAACCTAATGTACCACTGCAAATACTACAGCCCCAAGTAGCATGGAATCAAACATGTCATCCTTGGGTAGAACTTTATATAGATGAATTTCCATGACTTACCATAAATTCTGACTGACAATGATTGGATTGGATTGGATTAGATTGATATTGTAGGAAGCTTCTGTGGTTTTGTGCTATAGCATTCTGCTGTTTAAGCTCCACTTTGCCTTGTATATGACTTCCATAGCTTATTAAGCGTTACAATTACAAATAGAATGTCAGGACACATCATAATCAGTGTTGAGCTTTGTTTTCCTGAATAATGTTGGAAGGATATAGAAAGGAAAGAAACTATCTGACCCTGTTTCTTTTACTCAAATCTTGTTCCACAGGGACCAGTATCTCTAGAATTCTAGCTTTGATGAAAATAAAGATGTATCGTAGGCATTTTCTAAGCATGAGAAAGTGAATTTGGCCCCTGAAAAGAAATTTTCTAGAAAGGCCGTTTGGTTCTGATTTTGAGTGACGAAGGACATTGCTTGAGCCTAATTGTATTAGAGTCCATTAAGGACTCTGATATTCCTAAGAAAACATTTTCCAATTCCCATTGCTGACACTGTCAAGGAGATATAAGTAAAGTAATGGGAGATTTATTGAAGGAAGATGATCGCATGAAAAAACCTACAAGTGGATCTGAGATACTTATGGAAGTGGGTGACGAATGTAAAAGAGGACCTGACACTGGATCCCTCCATGTTCCCACCTGAACCTGAAGAAAAAGACAAAGTTCCCGACAATGAGCTGTTGGCGTCGTCGCGATCTGATAGAGAGCCCAACCCCTTACCCTTTCTATGGTACCATGTTATTTTGGAAGACGATAACTTTAATTTTTTTTTTTTCAATAATAACATATTTATATACAAGTAGTTTATGTTTATATTATAAATAAATTGAAGTATTCTTAGCTATATACACACTTCTAACAAAGAGAAAAAAAAAAAAAAGTTGAAGGGTTTTGTATAAAATTTAATTGCGTCCACCAAAAACATATTATTTTATGAGGACGAATTGCACTATTTGTTGACCATGAGAGTTCAAAAAAAGTATAAATTCGGGAACTCAATTAGGATGGCAGAAACCTCAGAGACTAAGGAACAAGCCGATGATAACTAACATTACAAAGATCATGATCTAACCACAACTGGAAACCAGGAGGAGGAGAAACAAGAGGATGAAAGCCCAGACTTGAAGAATGGGCCTAGGCAGCCAAGCTATCTGCAGCACAATTAGATTCCTGATACTGATAGACGTGCTTGACTTGAACTTGCCAAGTTCTTCAGCATACCATGAATAGCCCGAACAATAGGTTCATTGGAATTACGGTGATTTCGTTATTTTTTTATGAGTTGGACAGCAGACAAGCTATCAACCTCCACTTTTTCCAGACGGCGAATACCTCCCTCCCAAGCAACCCGGAGGCCTTTTAGAATACCCCACAACTTAGCCTTCATAATAGAATGGGTTTTGTCTTTTAAGGTTTAGCATCTTCATGCTCGTGAACGTGAGTTAATTGTTTACATTGATTTCTCAAGTAATTTGTTAACGTCTCAATTTTATCCACTTGTTGCTTTATTTATTTTAGGGATAAGACTGAGTTTGGCATGTTTTAATATTTTGAGCCAATTTAGCCTGAGAAAACTAAATTAATTATAAATAATTTTTATCTAAAATATATGTTCATTATTATTTTGAATTGAAAAAATCTTAGTTGTTTCTTAAGTTATATGCTTAAATTACTTTTAAACTAGTTGTTTATTCGTGCGTTACAGGACTATTATTATTATTTTGATTATAAAATCAAGTTGATAGATATAATTTAATAAAATTTTTAATATTTAATATTTTAATTTATAAAATTTTAAAAAGTAATATCAAACTAATTATTTTTATTTTTTAAAATTCTAAAATTTTATTAATGCAATAATATAAAAATTATTTTAAAAATTATTTACTAATTAATTTTAATATTGTATAAATTAATATACCAATATAATTGATATTACTATTTTTTAGGATTAAAAAATTATTATATAATTAAAAAATTAATTTATTATTAATATATTATTAAAAATATAATTTAAGATGTTATTTTCTATAATTATAATTATTATCTAATTATAAAACTAATTTATTAGTTAATAAAATATTAAAATATAATTAATATGTTATTTTTTATTATTAGAGTCCGTATTTAATTAGGAATATAACTTATGAATCAATAAATTAATAGAAAAAATATAGAATTATACATAAGCTTGAATCTCATGTGTCAAAAGTAAGTACACACCTGGAAACAAAAAATTTTATGTGTTAAAAATTAAGCATATATATCAAAAAAATAGATTTTAAAAATTAATATATATAGATCATACAATTGTTTTAAGAATTAGTAAATTATTTCTTTTTATTTTATTAGAATCTTTTTTAATTTTTTTTTTAAAAAGTAACTCTCACTCTCATTTTTATTTTGATATAAATTAGCTTTCAAAAAGTTAAACAAAGGTTAAATTAAGTCAAATGATAAAATCTGGAGGCAAAATTAAACTTATTCTTTTTATTTTATTGTTTTAAATTTTTAATGTATTTTATATTATTCTAATTTTATATTCCACAAAGTTAATGGTGTGTGCTTTTTATATATTTTGTATTATGACTCATTTGTTTATATGTCACTATGAATTAGAACCAATTTTAGTAACGAGAAGTAATTAACAAAGAGTAACATGGAAAAATTAACACACATGATGAGAGTTAGGGTTATAATCGAACAAAGTCGAGCTAAATTTTGACAAGTTTGAATTCGATTTAGTTCAATTTATAGATCGGTGAAGTTATTATTTTTAAGCTTGTATTCAATTCATTTTAAAATTATCGAGCTTACTACTAGTTCAAGTTCGGTTCACAAATAGTTTATTGTGCTAAACAAATTAAGTTCGAGTTTAACACATTAAATAGTCATACAATGAAGAATATCAAGCTCGTTAAATATTTTTTATTCTTAATTTTTATTCTTATTATTATAAAATAAATATTATAGCTATTCTTATTATATATAATACATATATATTATATAGGAAATATGCATATACATATAAAATATAGATAATATATAGATATCCATATTATATTATATTATATATATATATATGTACAATATTTTAAATTTTAAAATAAAATTAGTTTGAATTTGAGCTCGAGTCAATAAACTAGCTTGCTCATGAGTCAAGTTGCACTATCTAAATGAACTGAGCTCGAACTTAAGCTCAAGTTCATAAGCTTACTTGCAAGCTCACGAACTAAATTCTATGAATTTTAAATTCAACTTGATAAAATTATCAAATTTGAAACAGAGCTCGATCTCTACTCGACTAATTTAAGGAACAACCTAAAAAAGAAAAAATTAGCTAAGCTTTGAACAGGTCATAAGTGTTAAAGAATATTTTCTGTTATTGAAGACCTGTTCTTATGCAGTCAGTTGTTTAGACCTATTCTTTAGGAATCTTTATATTTGTTTAGTTGTTTAGTACGTATCAGATATTCTGCTATTTTATAGGATTAGTTGTTAAACTATCCTTTGCTGTATTGCCTATTTAAAAGGCTTTATGATTATCAATAAATGATTCAGTTCGTATCTGTGGTATCAGAGCAGCTTGTATGCTTTGGATGCTTCACTTACACCTAGAAAGACACACTTTTCACCCTTATCATCAAGTTTCTTCCTTCTCTGATCTGGTACATGTGCAAATGCTATGCAACCGAAAACTTTGAAGTGATCTACTGCTAGTTTGTGTCCACTCCAGGCCTCCTTAGGTGTCATGTTTTGAACAAAAAAAATAGGACTTTTGTTCGACACATGAATGCTCCAGTTTACTGCTTCAGGCTAGAAACTCTTAGGAATTTTTCCTCTTGTCAGCAAGCTTGTCACCATGTTGAGGATGGTTTTATTTTTCCTCTCCGACACACCATTTTGTTGTGGTGTGTAGGCAATTGTAAGTTCCCTTCGAATACCTAGTGCATCACAAAAGATATCAAATTCTTTTGAGCAATATTCTCCACCACGATCAGTGCGGAGAGTTTTAATGGTTTTCTCCGTTTCCTTCTCCATACGAGCCTTAAAGCTTTTAAATGCACCAAAAGCTTTTGATTTCTCCTACAAAAAATAGACCCATGCCTTTCAAGAATAACCATAAATGAAAGTAATGAAATATCTTTTACCACCATTTGAAACAGGGTTTATTGGCCCACAAATGTCATAATGAACTAGCTCCAACGTAGTTTGTGCTCTCTACAACTTTTCTTGAGGAAATTTAGAACGATGTTGCTTGCCAACAACACATTCATCACAAATTTGAGAAGGAACAATAATAAGAGGAAGACCAGTCACCATATTTTTCTATTGAAAAGTCCTTAATCCACCAAAATTCAAGTGGCCATATCGAAAATGCTAAAGCCATGAGGGATCTCTTACTTCAGCTATTAAACAACATTCAATACTTTCAATTTTCAAAGGAAACAATCTGTTAGAACTCATTTGAATAACATCAATAACTCCTCTACAGGGATCATATATCTCACAAACACCATGTTGAATAGTTATTACATAACATTTTTCTTGCAATTGACCAGCACTTAACAAATTACTTTTCAAGTCAGGAACATAAAAAACATTGGAAATTGTCTCAATAAAACCATTTTTAGTTCTGATTTTAATATCACCCTTTCCCATTACATTAACAGTAGAGCAATCACCAAAACTCACAGTAGAATGAAATCCTTCATTTAAATAAGAAAAGAAAGATTTACTTCCACACATGTGGTTGGTGCACCCTGTATCCATATACCACTTATCTGAGTTATGCTCCTCATTGACTTGAACAACCATCAACAAGGTTTCTGCTTCATTATGTTCTGCAAAGTGTGATTTCTCTCATTTTTCTTTATCGTTAGGCAGCTTTGTATAAAATATTTATTACATCTAAAAGATCTCACCTTAGATTTGTCGAATCATCCTCTACCTTGAAATTGTTGATCATCTACTTTAAAATGTTTACTGCCATCTCCATTACTTTGGCTTATATTGGCTGGATTCCCTCTTTCTCTACCTCTACCTCTATCCCTTCCTTTAAAATTTGAGGAATGAGTAAAAGTAAAAGCCCTCAAAACTTGCTCCTCCGTAGACGAATTTCTGTTCATCTTTTGCTCATGCACCAATAAGGAACTCTGGAGTTCATCAAGGGAGAATGCATCAATGTCTTTGGACTCCTCAATAGCACATACAACATAATCAAATTTGGGTGCTAATGAACGCAATATTTTCTCAACAACAGCAACATCCTCCATCTTGTGACCATGAAAACGCATTTTGTTGGCTATCTCCATGGTCTTTGCAAAATAACTAGTAATAGATTCTCCATCCTTCATTTGCAAAGTCTCAAAATCCCTTCTCAAGGCTTGAAGCTGTGCACACTTCATTATGGAAGAGCCTTGATATTTTTTCTTCATTGAATCCCAAATATCCTTAGAGGTTTCTTTGCCAAGAATAGTTTCAAGGATAGATCGATCAATAGCCTGGAATAAATAATTTTTTTGCCTTCAAATCTTTCAACTTTAGCCCCTCCAGCTCTGCTTTTTGAGTTTATGTGAGTGCCACTCCATTATCAAGTGTTGTTGTACTTGATTCAACAACATGCCAATACTCCTTAGATCTTAAGAAGTTCTCCATGAGCATGCTCCAATGGTCATAATGACCATCAAAATGTGGAATGGCTGGCTGTACAAAATTTTCTGAAGCCATTTGAACAATGTCGTTCAGTCTCACTTGTCAGAAAAGATAAGAAAAATAAGGGTGCTCTTGTTTTTTTTAGGTGTGTGTTTGAACTCTCACAATCTCACTTGCCCTTTTTTTTTTCTTTTGGCTCTGATACCACTGATACAAACTGAACCATTTGAAGCAGGGTTTATTGGCCCACAAATGTCGGAGTGAACCAGCTCCAATGTAGCTTTGCTCTCCACGACTTTCCTTGAGGAAATTTAGAATGATGTTGCTCAACCCACTCACAAAGAAGATTATTACCGCTAGAGATGTCATTTTTTATGAAGAAAGAACTTGGGATTGGAGCGGACAACAGCTTTCTCCATTTATTTCTAATGAAGAAAATGATGAAGAATTGGAGGAATGCCTACAACAACAAAGTTCAGCAGTTTCAATACCTGAATATTCAACAAATATTGCTCCAAATGCTGCTGAAATTCCAAAAATAGCAGTAGAATCTCCTACTGCAGCTGAAACCAATCCTCGACGTGTTCAGAAAAGACCTTTATGGATGACTGATTATGAAGTATCTGGAATTGACCAAACTGAAGATCCAGTCACCCATTTTGCTTTTTTTGCTTATTGTGACCCTATTGTATTTCAGGAAGCTGTCAAAGATACAAAATGACAAAAAGAAATGAATGAGGAAATCAAGTCTATAGAGAAAAACAACACTTGAGAATTGGTAGAGCAGAAATCCATTGGTGTTATATGGATTTATAAAACAAAGCTTAACAAAGATGGAGAAGTTGACAAGTACAAAGCCAGGCTTATTGTAAAAGGGTACAAGCAAGAATATGGTGTGGATTAGAAAGAGGTGTTTACTCCAGTTGCAAGACTTGACACTATCCGTTTGGTATTGTCTCTAGCTGCTCTTAATTCATGGCAGATATATCAATTAGATGTGAAGTCGACATTTTTACATGATGAGCTACAAGAAGAGGTGTACATTGATCAACCCCTTGGCTATGTGAAACAAGGCAGCAAAAGTCAGGTATACAAACTGAAAGAGGTATTATAGATGCTTATTTCTCTAAAAATGGCTTTCTTCCCCATGAGCATATGCTTTTTACAAAGCTAGGGGATAATGGAAAAATTCTTGTTGTGTGCCTATATGTTGATGATCTCATATACAATGGCAATGATAGTGCTATGATTGCTGATTTTAAGAAAAATATGTTGAATGAATCTTATATGTCAGATTTGGGATTAATGCGTTTTTTCCTTGGTATTAAAGTTATGTAGTCACCTGTTGGTATATTTATTTCACAAAAAAGATATGCTCTTGAGATACTTGACAGATTCAAAATGAAGGATTGCAATCCAGTTAGCACTCCAACTGAATTTGGGATAAAGTTAATGAAAAATGATGGAGGGAGGAAGATAAATGCTACTTTGTACAAGCAAATCGTCGGAAGCTTGATGTATCTAACTTCTACAAGGCCTGACATCATGCGCGGTGTTAGTTTAATCAGTCGATATATGGAGAATCCAACAAAGAATCATCTCTTAGCTGCCAAAAGGATTTTTCGCTATTTGAAAGGTACAACTAATCATGGAATTTTATACAAGTCAGGAGCAAAAGAAAATTTGTTTAGTTTTTCAAATAGTGACTACGCTGGAGACATTGATGATAGGAAAAGTACATCTGGTTCTGTTTTTATGATAAGTTGTGGAGCTGTGTCATGGTCATTGCGAAAGCAACAAATTGTGACCTTATCAAGTACAGAGGCTGAATTTGTTGCAGCAGCCTCATGCTCTTGTCAAGCTATATGGTTGAGAAGGTTCCTTGAAACACTTCAAAACCAGTAAAAGGATCCAACAATTATCTACTGTGATAATGTTTCAGCAATTAAAATTTCGAAAAATCTGGTTCTATATGGAAGGAGCAAACATATTGATGTCAGATACCATTTTCTACGTGATCTTTGTAATGATGGTATGATAAATTTGGTGTTTTGCAAAAGTGAAGAGCAAGCAGATGATATTATGACTAAACCACTTAAGGAAGCAGTGTTTGTGAAGCTTAGAAGCATGTTGGGAATTTGTTCTTTGCAAGATGTAATTTCAGATTCTCATTAAACTGATTTTTGCAGATATCAGATTAAGGGAGGATGTTACAGAATATTTTCTGTTATTGAAGACCTGTTCTTATGCATTCAGTTATTTAGACCTATTCTTTAGGAATCTTGATATTTGTTTAGTTGTTTAGTACGTATAAGATATTTTGCTATTTTATAGGATTAGTTATTAAACTATTCTTTGTTGTATTGCCTATTTAAAAGCTTTATGATTATCAATAAATGATTCAGTTCGTATCAATAAGACATTTGACTCGTTTACAATCTTAACGAGTATAGTTACATGACTTTTTCTTATTTTAGGGTTTTTGAAAAAAAATCTTACTTTATGGTAAAATTTTATCAAATTTTTAATTTAGTATAGTTAAACTTTTTAAAGATATTATATTTATCCGTCAATGGATAGTATAGTGTAATAAAATAAAATTTATTTATCATTTCAACCTTAAAATACTAAGTAATTTTTTATTTTCAATTTTAATAAAAATTTATATTAAAATATTTACATTCCCTCACATATATTGTATATAGATATATTATAAAGGAGAATGTATTCAATTAAACTTTTTAAAGATTTTGATGGATTTTAAAAGTCATGGTGTATTCAATAATAACTTTAAAACATTTTGTATAAGTCATGAGGTATTCAATATTGAGTTTTAAAGATTATAAAATTTTTTTATAGAAATTATAGATATTCAATTACAGTTTTTATAAAGTTTCTAAAAGTAAGCAAGTATTGAAAAAATCACTAACTTTTATAGACACACACTTTAATATACTTTAATAATTTTTTTACATTGTTATGAGTAAAAAGTCTTAAGAACTCTATTTTACTTTTCTTTAAGATTTCAATATACTATTTTTTTTTAAAAACTATATTTTTTAAAAGCTCGTCTTTCTTTTCACAATATCGTTTTCATTCTCTTCACTATATTCTTCATTTTAAAATATAAAAAATTGGATGAAACGTAGAAGCTATAGATTATTAATAATAATATTTTCTTGTACCAAAGAACACAAAAAAGATTAATTAAAAAATTTAATTTAATTTTAAAAGAGGCCTTCATAAAAAATGTGAATTTAAATGAAATATTTAACAAATTATTTTGAGCAAACAACTCAATCATATATAGACTTTTAGGTTTTATTAGAAAGATATTTGGATAATTGTTTCTGCTGGTAAACATAATTATTATCGATTTAGGTGTTTATCAAATAATTGATAAATGTGATTGTTATTGGTTTAAGTATTTATCAAATAGATAATAAATAAAATATAGCGAGTATGACATGAATTTGATGGTTAATTGGAAACAAATTATTTTTCTTCAAGAATTATTGTCTTGAAAGAAAAAATAGTATTAATGTTGTGAGGTAAAAAATTTAAAAATGATATGAATTTGACATAATAATAAAATAAAATCCGTAATTTGCTTATGGAATTGCGAATAACATTTATGAAATACTATTTAAAATAAATTAAGAGAAAAGAATATGAAAAGAAATAATTAAATTTTTTAAATAACTAAATAATAAATAAATAATATAATATAATATAAAAATTTATAAAACTCTATCAATTTCTATAAAACTATTTTTGAATAAAAGTCATTTACTTAAAAAAATTTATAATTTTTTTTTAAATTTTAATTAAATAGAGCCTCCGAAATTGAGAATGCGTCACATTATTTCCTAAAAAAACACAAGTCAATTACTTATAAACCTAAAATAAGTATTTTAAAACTAAAAATATATTATATTAAGTTAATTACTATTAGGATTATCCCTTTTTTATTCGTTAATATTCATAACTATAGATAAAGTTTGCATAATAAAAGGAAAGAAATAAGAAAAAGAAAATCTAAAATCTAAAACCAGTAGTAGCTGCATAAATCATACATAATACACAGAGAGAAGAGTCGCTGTGGTATTGAAATTGAAAACCCTCCTTAGACCTTAGACGTTAGACCCTTGTCAGGCACCCAAAGGAAAAGCAGAAACACAAACACTTCCTCTCTCAGAAGAAAACCCTCTCTCTTTCTTTCTGCCTCTTTTGAAATTCTAATATTCCCTTTGCTTGTGTTCTTGGCAAAGCATAATAATTTTCTCTTCTTATTTGTTCAAAGCGTTTCTCTTTAATCGTATCGGAGATAGTTTGAGATAAATCTTATTATAATCAATGGAGCTGCTCCGATCCAATTTATCTCGTGTTCGGATTCCAGAACCCACCAATCGCATCTTTAAACATGAATGCTGCATCTCTTTCGACACTCCTGTAATCTTCTCCTTTTTTTTTTTTATTTAAATATTTAAAAAAATCGTTAGCTTATTGTTCTTTGAGTGTTTTACTTTGATGCTTGGCTTCACTTTTTTTTTTTTTAAAGATTTCTATTTGTTTAATGTGGAAATGAACTATTAAGTTTTTCCTTTTTATATTGATTGTGTAGCGCCAGGGGAAAGCACAGTGAAACTTTAAAGTTATTATTTTTGTGTGTGTTTGATTGATTTTTTATGGTTCCTGTTTATAGATTCCTGTGATGCATTAGATAAAGTCCAAAAAGCGAGAGTTGGATTAATTTAATCCAGTTCTTATTTAGTCAAGAAAGCTTATAGTTGTTATTAGAAATTCAATTCTTTCAACTTAGGAAAAATAACAAAGCTTTTCTGAAAGGAATTAAATTGTGACTAAATTGACGTGATTTTGTGAGAATTTCAATTGGTTTCAAACAATTCCTATGCTATTTTTTGATACATGTAGCAGAAAAGTAATTGGTTGAATTTGAATTTTATAGCTAGCTTTAGAATATTATCTAAAAGAAAAATAATTACAGTAAAAACTATTTTTTTCCTTGGCAATTTGTTGGTATACTTTCAGTGTAATGTCAATCTCATTTTTCATGTGATTGGTAGCTCGACTTTTTGGTGTTTTGATGGTGTCTTTTTATTATAATTGCAGAGATCTGAAGGTGGGCTGTTTATTGACATGAACACATTTCTTGCATTTGGGAAGGACTGCGTTGGCTGGAACTATGAGAAGACTGGAAACCCTGTTTATTTGCACATAAAACAAACGGCAAAGCTGATTCCTGAAGATAGACCTTCAAAAAAGCCGACTTTATTGGCTATAGGTAAATAGGTGTTAACTAGTATTTGGCTGCTTTTCCTATTTATAATGGAATTCTCTTATATTTTGTAAGTGTTAGTTTTCTTATACTTTACTCTTTAGTTGTTGGATTGGAGTACTATAATGAGAAATTACATGAATTTTAAGTATAAGTTGAATTGTTCTTGTAGTTTGATCAATACCCAATTTCAAAAATGCTTTCTGAGATTGGCTTGATGAAGTATAATGTTCCACATTTGTTAGAAAATGATTAAATTTCTGGTGTTTATAAAGGAAGGCTCGTAGCCCAATGACTTGGGATTAACTGTGGTACCTTTATGTGTATTTGTGTTGAGTATATGACCTCATTAATTGCAAATCATCTTTTACCACTGCCCATTGAAGGAAAATATTGCTGTAATGACAGAAATGTTTTCTGTCAGCCATTTTATCGGTATTAATAATTTCAGGAATCATTGGCTATTAGAGAAAAATATTTTAATATGCTTTTGCTTGTAGGTATTGAAGGGGGATTTGACAACAATGAACCTGACTATGAAGAAACTCACAGTATAGTAATATTGCCTGATTATGTTACTTTTGAATTTCCTTCTGTTGAGTTGCCAGAGAAGGTTAGCGTTGCTTATGCTTTATTTACTTGTTTTATTTATTTAATTACTAATGTGAAAATTCACTAGCCAAAGAAAGACCTTAATGTGATTGTTATTTCTTTTGAATACAGGTAAGATTGGCAGCTGATGCCATCTTAATGGCTGAAGGTGCAGAACGGAAGGAACAGCTTGCTGCTTGGACAGCTGATAAGAAGCAAATTAGTTCATATGCAATGAATTTACAACAGATTGACAATGGTGTTATTGTTCCTCCATCTGGGTGGAAATGTTCGAAGTGCGATAAAAAAGAGAATCTGTGGTTGAATCTTACTGATGGAATGATCCTTTGTGGACGGAAAAATTGGGATGGAAGTGGCGGCAACAACCATGCTATTGAACACTATAAGGAGACAGGTTACCCTCTTGCTATAAAGCTTGGGACAATTACTGCTGATCTGGAAGCAGCAGGTAATGCCATTTCGCATTAAAAGAAGGGAAATTTCCTGATCTTTTTCCAAATTCTTTTATTTTATTATTTATTTATTTTTATGTTAGCATGTACTTATTAAGGATTATAAACTCCTAACTGCAATTATCAACCAGTTTTTTTGAGTCAACAGTTATTTTACTGAGCATAATATTAAGATCGTATATAGCTGCTTATGCTTGTATTTGACCATTTAAGTGAAATGATTTTAATATATGCCATGAAGAAATGTCAAAGGTAGAAGAAATGTCAAGGGTAAGTTTTAGGTTGTTAAAATAGCTATGCAGTTTGTCATAATATGGCTAAAGTTGAAATAAGTTCTTTATTAAGTAAAAATCTAGACACAAATAATAATGCTTTTCCAAGGGCTTGAACTTGCTTTGTTGTTAACTAGTTATGTCGCCCTTTATAATTTGAAAGAAGGAACGGCAGTAAATGCAGGTAGTGGAGTTTGGAGGGTATAAAGAGTTACTTGGATAGGAGGCGATAGATATTTTAATTTTATTGAGTACAATGTCTAAGCCATTAAATATGGATGATTGGTTGTATTTATGTACACTAGGCAATGAACACTTGAGATAAATAGTTCAAGATTATTATAAGTTATATTGTGGAGTCTTGCATAACCATTTAATGGTGTTATAGCTTATAATTGAATAATCCTCTCTAACATAGAGTACAACACATGATTCTTAGAAACTAATGATGTATGGCCTTTGTAATTTGAAGAGAGAAATTTGACTAGTCTTTAGTAATTAAATATTCAATTTCCTAGTAGTTTCCTTTTAACTTTCTTTTGATGAACTGTTGTTGCATTTTCTTTGAACTAACCATGAGTAACGTGTTGTGGCAGCTCAGATGTATTTTCTTATCCAGAGGATGATAGTGTTTTGGACCCACTTTTAGCACAACATCTGGCATTTTTTGGTATTGATTTTTCATCGTTACAGAAGGTCAGTGTTTTCTGTGGGAATATATTTTAGCACATTTCCTAATGTAGCAGTAGCTATGTCAACTGTTATCCCTTCCATTATTGTGCGTTCTATCATTTTTCCTTCTTCATATGTGATTTCATGTTTCATAAATAATTTTATGCATTTTTAGTGTGTTTGCAAAAGCAATGAGATTGTAAACACTTATGTCATGACCATCTTTTTCCCTCTTCATGATAAGATGGGAAATTACATTGATGATTGACCTTAAAATTTGGTAGAAGTTTTGAGAATTGAATATTTTTCTTTTCATTTGTAATTGCTATCCTTATTTTCTCATGGCCAAATTAATGATTTAAAATTAGAGAAGACTCGTATAATTCTCCAGAGTCTAAATCTAAGCTCGCATTTTCAATTCTTTCATTGAGAAGAAGAGTTATTGGCACATTTTTTAATTTGTTGACTAAATTTTTTTCTTGCTTCTACTTGTGCTTTTACACAATTTTAAAGAAGTGGGTTTGAGCATTTACCAAAAGAAATGAGAAAGAAATAGGCTACTCTTACTATTTTTTAGTTCTCCAATATTTTATTGGTTTGATTTTTGGCCAGCTGAACAATTCTTTGATAACAAAATTGTTTAATGTCTATTTGAAAGAAGTCTGTTGATATAGGAGCATGACATATGATTTCAGACCAGGAAGAGCTATACCATTATGCAATATATGGGCTTGCTAGGAGAAGAAGAAAAAATACCTAATGGACACTGGTTTGCATAGCATAGCTGGCCTGGATGTACGCATGTTCTTAAGATTTATCAGGCCAATTGGTGATTACCAATTATGCTTGTACTTGAGTAATTCAGAACTTCTCTTTTAAGTTGTAACTTGACAAATTATCTTACTATAGTATTTATAATGTCAGTTGTACAAATTGTTGTTAGATTTTTCTTTCATGTATGTAGATATGTTTCATTACCAACAAACTCTTTAAACTGAAAACCTTGGAATTGGAATAGTCATCAATTTCATTTTGATGTCATTTTGGAATTTTACTATTGAATATGCTCTTAGGTTTTGCACTTGGAAAAGCCAATGTTTTGTATGAAGTATACTAATTATTAGAAGTTGTATTTATCCCACATCGCCTAGTTACTGGTTGTTATGATGTATATATGTGGATTAGGCACCCTCTTCCTTCGAGCTAGCTTTTGGGAATGAATTCTATCCAAGCTCATTTGTCATGGTATCAAAGCTGCCTTTTGTTTGTGATGATGGGTTTGGACCCGGCCTGTTTGTATGTCACATTAAGCGTGAGAGAGGGTGTTAGAAGTTGTATTTATCTACATCACCTAGTTACTGTTCTGTTATGGTGTATATATGTGGATTGGGCACCCTCTTTCTTTGAGCTAGCTTTTGAAAATGAGTTCTACCCAAGCCCATTTATCACTAATGAAAGTCAAAAATGATGTTGGGACTTTAGTTGTAATACAAAGAATTTCATGGGGTTGTATTTGATTTAGGAGACAAAATGATCTTGAAATTTTAAAGTATAACTTTTTTGGAATTTCTAGAAATTTTGCACTTCCTAGGGGTGGTCCTTCAGTATCATATACTTCTACACTGATCCATCGCTTAAAGATTCAGGTTTGACTGAAAATTGGTATGTCTTTCTTGTTTTCAGACTGAAATGACAACTGCTGAAAGAGAACTTGACCAGAATTTCAACTTTGATTGGAACCGAATTCAAGAAAGTGGACAGGAATTGGAACCAATTTTTGGACCAGGTTACACAGGACTTCGGAATCTTGGCAACAGGTGATGTTGGTCTTACAGAGTGTGAATAATGAATTAATTTGATGTTGTTCCTAACTTTTTTTTCTTGCAGTTGCTACATGGCAGCAACAATGCAAGTTGTATTCTCAACAAGATCCTTTTCTTCACGGTTAGTTTACTTTAGTTGCATTGGTTTCACAAACATGTATGTAAATGTATACACATGCAGGTAGACATGCATATGTATTTGTTTGTATTTGCAGTTTTCTGCATGTGTGGATTAGATATTAATAATTCATTTGGAATTCATGCATCTTATTTACTTAGTTATCAGAAATTACTATTCTCAATTTGATTCTTACAATTTGATTTGATTTCCTACCTTTGTGAGTTAAATCGTTAGACTGAATCACAATGTACATGGGCCATGGCCAAATCAAGCGAATTGCTAATGAATCGGGCAAATCAATGTGAACTGGTTGATTCTTTATTTATCAAGCCTATAGGAGCCTATATATCTAGCGTTCAAAATTAACTTCAATTTCATTATGATAATAGCAGCTAAACCATTTCCAAAGTAATTTGAAATGGGATTATTGATAGAAAAAGAAAACAAAATTTCACATACTTGAATAGTAACAGAACCAAACAAACTCTTTCTGTTGCATGCATTTGCATCTTCTACTTGTATCCTGACATTCCCCCAAGAGTATACAGCCTTATAATACATTTATTAAAATGATACGAGATGTATGTTTCAATGTCCATTTGATTTATGTAAGCGTATATATTTTAAAAGATTGAACACGGTGAGGACTTGAACCTACTTTTCTTACTTTAAAGTTAGCATGTTTCTGATTGGCCATCTAATTACTATATATTTGATGTATTTTGTTTGTTTTAGATGAATTTATATAATATGTTTTTAATTGATTTTGAGAATTTGTATTGAATCCAATGATTTGATACAATTTTCGATTCACAAGATAAAGATTTTGATTCTTGGTTTAACATCTATACTTATTTGTATCTGCTCCTTGTTTCGATTATGTTACTAGATACTATGCCAATCAGAGCTTAAAAACAGCATTTCAGATGGCTCCTGCTGATCCAACTTTAGACTTGAATATGCAGTTGTAAGTAATGTGCATTTCTAATGCTATTGTTTCTAGTGATGATGAATTTTGTTATTGTTGCTAATTATAAAGTGAACTGAGCACAGTAAATCTATAATTCTGCAACTAAGATTAAATTTATAATATATGTACAAAAAGTTTATACTTGTATAAATTTGCTTGACCTTATTCTTCCCAACTTTTATAGTTTATACATATTTCATGTTGGTAGCTTTCCCATTTTTCTTTTGTCTTTCGTGTTATTTCCTTTTAATTTCTTCAAATTATCAACTTATATTATTATCATTATGAACAAACTTTGTCAATTTCCTAAGTAACTGTGTTGATGATATATATTAATATAAATCCTTA
This sequence comes from Ricinus communis, assembly GCF_019578655.1. NCBI lineage: Eukaryota > Viridiplantae > Streptophyta > Magnoliopsida > Malpighiales > Euphorbiaceae > Ricinus > Ricinus communis. Next base: position 9,733,426 of record NC_063264.1, on the reverse strand, counting down.
TGCCTTGTTTTCTAAATGGAAGAGCAAAACTGGGACATGGTTTGCTATCTGGTAGATATTCAATTCCAGCATTGGAGGTATGGAAAACGGAGCAATTTCATCTCCTTCATTACATGGCTTTCTTTTTCTGGTACCTTATGTTTTTCCCTTTCTGTCCAGAAAGATGATAATGCAAATGCTGTAACCTCAACAAGCTCTGTAAGCTTTCTGTCTTTACTTTTTGTGAACTTGTTTGGTGTAATATGAATAACATAATTGGATTGCTGATGAATGATCCAATTTGAATTTTCTTTTAGAACAATATCTTTTTTGGTCAGTACAACAAAGTGAATTATAGTAATATTAATGCTAAAAACTGCCAATACATCAAACAACTGAAAAGCAAATCTGCAAAAGGTAACTATGAGACTAATTTCAGGAACCTAGCACTCTTAATTCATTACTGTTAATAATTCCGAGCATAATGGAACATTTAATCCACTTATCGACTTTATCTGGATTTGGACTTCCTGGCTGGAAAACAATTAGATTCGTTATCTTTCAAATATGAATAAATGGTTGCAATAGAAGCTAGTCTTCTCATTCTGCTCTTCAAATTCTTCTCCTTAGCTTTTCTGCAAAATTAACTGGCCTCTTTGTTCCATTTTAAAACTCCATGAATAATGTCTTAGCTTTAAGCACTCGGCCACACAAGAATAAAGAATGTGCAACAAAGAATAGCTCGGAAATAGTTTCAGTTCCATATCCACAGAGTCCACATTGGGAAATAGAAATAGAAATAGCTCTGCATTTGCATAATTTTTCCCTTGTAAATAATTTTGCTTCATAGCAACTCAATCTATGAAGCTGTGCCTTGGAATCCGTTAGACCCCATGCTAGCTTTGGCAAAGACACTTGTTCCTGAGAACCTCCAAGTGCTCTTCAGGCACTTGAAACAGTAAACAATTCCTTTTCCTCTAACTTCTGCCTGATGCAAACAGATACATCCTCAGAAACTTTAACATTCTAATGAACTTCCATGCTTGAAGAGTCCTATCATCTTTATGAGCAGGTAAATCTCAGTTATTATTCCTTCATAAATCACCAACTTTAGTGGCTTTGTGGATGTGATCTTAATACCTGTAATACCTGTAAACTTGAGTAAGAAAAGTTATGAATCCACAGATTAAACAAAAAAAAGTGTCTTTGCCATCTTCTAATATGTACTCAAAACAGTTACCTCATCTCTGGCCTTTGTTGCAGAAGACGACTCCAAACCCAAAGGTTTTGTAATTACCAGAAGCTTAATTAAAGCATACTAGCTATAATTCAAGAGGCCCTAAGACAAAGAGTGACTTTATCAATTACCAGATACCACTTATGTTTGGCAATAACAGCTAAATTCCAGCATTTTGTACTGTTACTATTGATTTCCAATGCCTCCTTCTAGAACAATTTTTTTTAGAACCTTCCCCCTCTTTTGCTCTAATTGGCTGGGATTTAGCAAGAATTTCACGTTTTTCCATACCATTGCAAATTATGGTTTAAAAGCAAGTGGCTTTTTCATATTTCTTCATACACTACTTGATGGATCTGGTAATTATATATCTATATGCTTTGGTTTTCTTGACATGTTTTTCCTTCTCTTATTTGACCACTATTTTTATTCCCTTTTCTTTGTGTTTTCTGCAAATTTTAGAAGCAGGAAGGTATACCCCCTCGGATGTTCAAAGCAGTAATTGCTGCCAGCCATCCTGAATTTTCTTCTATGAGGCAACAGGTACATTCACAATAACTATTATCTCCTCAGAAACTAATATTCTGGTTGCTTACTATAAATGTGAATTCCTTTTAAAAGTCGGATTTAAAAAAAAAGAAAAGAGCTGCCTAAAAGGATTCCTTTAAGCCATATGGAAAATTTAACTTGATTTATTTATTTGTTTGTTCTTCTTATTCTTAGTTTTCTTATTATTATTATTGGAGGATGAAGTTGACAGAATATTACCTTTTTGTTTTTGGTAAAAGAAAAAAGGAATAGACAACTTATGGTCTAACTTATTTGTTGCTTCTATGATCAGTTTTCCGTCAAGAAAAACTTCGACACTTAAATTTTCTGTTATTTGTCTCCCACAAAAAGATGGTAAATCTGGGGAACAATGCCATTTTTTACTGTGGCTTTAAGACTGTACTTATGGTAGTTAGGAAAGCAACAGCGATCTTTTTTCAGTAAAACTTAGGTTAGGTGATTAAACAAACCCCACTGAGATTTAGAAATTTATAAATTCTTTGTGAAGCATATGCATTCCATTGAATTCTTAGTTATTCATCCACATAACGATAAATGTGGAATCTACTATCTAGCTGAAAAAAAAAAGAACTTCATTAATAAGGCCATGCTTACCAATATAATTAAGAAAATAGCTAGTATTATGGTTCTTTAATTAGATATCCTTTAAAAAGGAGGAAAGATGTATTAACTGAGTTGTTGAAATTAATATTTTTAAGGGGATAATGGTAGGAAAATTGTTTTGATCCCTCTCAACAACCAAAACTCAAATGCTTTTACAAATAGGATTTATTTATGATTACTTTAACTCTAATTAATCGTTGTGTTTTTAGTACAACTGATATGCATTTTGATGATAAATCACTTCACACCTTAGTACTTAATTATAACATATGATCAAATTTGTTGAATTGAAATGCATAAGCCTTTAACTTAATGTCCAATAAATAATGACAATTTTGTATCTGTAGCTCTAAATGTTGGAAAACTAAAGAAATTTCGAAAAGCATTGACGATAGAATTGAATGAAAAATCAATTATAAAATTGCTACTTTTTGTAACTTGAGTAGTTCAAAGTGTTGGCAAGTGGCAACTATGCTTCTAAAATATGACATCTTACTGAGAATGTTTATAATTACAGTAGTAAATCAATCTTGAAGTGAAAATTCCTATAGTATTTACATAATTATTCTATATATTAAGTGGCATTTTCTTTATGCAAAGTATATTTTTTATTCATGATATAAATAATTAATGGTCATATTGATTTTGACCCGACTGGGTATAATTTTTGGCTCTGCTGCTGTAGAGGTTGTCATATTTCCAATATATAAGCATGGTTCTGGCACAGTGAAGGCATTGTTTAGATGGGGAAAGTAACTTACAATCATTGCTAGCTTAAGAACTGCTTTGGTCTGTATTAACAAAAACCTTTGTATAGGATGCACTGGAATTCTTCCTACATTTCCTTGACCAAGTTGAACGTGCTAATGGTGGGAAGACTACATTGGATCCTTCAAGGAGTTTCAAATTTGGTATTGAGGAGCGTATCTTGTGTTCATCTGGAATGGTAGCTTATAATAAAAGGCTCGACTATATTCTTTCTTTGAATATTCCACTACATGAAGCTACTAACAAAGGTGTGTTTCTTCATTCATTAATTTTCTTTATAGTTTCTCTGAAACATATCTCTGGAGTATTTTTTGCTAATTTAAGTTTTTGGGAATTTAGAAGAACTTGCAGCCTTCCAAAAACTGAAAGCAGAAGGGGTTTCAAAAGGGAAAGATGTGTAAGTACAAATGGTTTTGTTTTCCTATCTTAGTTGTCAGACTTTTGCTTAGCATATTTACTTCTAACAGATCAAGTGAAGAAATTGTACGCCCACGAGTACCTCTAGAGGCATGTCTAGCTAGCTTTTCAGCTCCGGAGGAGATACAGGATTTTTACAGCACTGCTTTGAATGCTAAGACAACGGCTGAGAAGTAAGCTTTATTTTGCGTCTTAAGTTTGAAAAGGTGAAGAAAAATTTTGCTGCAAGAGTTCAGGTCATTTAAGTAAAATTGAACCCTCTACAGGACTGCTGGTTTAACTTCATTCCCTGAATATCTGGTATTACACATGCGGAAATTTGTTATGGAGGAAGGATGGGTGCCTAAAAAGCTTGGTAAATTTTTTAGTTCTTTTCGTTGCTTTTCTTGCAATACGCTGGTTGTCCTAAACGTGTATTATAGCACATTGATTTACTGCTCTTGTTTGTTGTCTCGTTTTCTTCTAGATGTCTATATAGATGTTCCTGATGTCATAGATATCAGTCACATGCGAAGCAGGGGCCTTCAACCAGGGGAGCAGTTGTTGCCAGAGGGTGGTATGTTATTGTTCTAGAATTCTCAAATTCCTTGGTTTTTATGCCTAAAGATGATGGTTAAATAACAATGATAAGTGTGGCAATCTACTTAAATTATAGAATAATTTTTGTAGTATTTGAGCTCTCTTTTGGGTACTTTATTAGAGTGCAACTGTTGTATAATGGAACTTCTAGTAAATGTTTAAGTGCATTTCTTCTGTTGTACATCTCACTATGGTGTTATACATGTGGAATGATAATCAACTAGCAGGTCATAACAAGAATAATGAATTTGGGAAATTGGCAGGATGTAAGTCTTGAGGTCAACATTTTAGCTTTTGAGACCTTTATTGAGCTTGTTAGAGGGTTGAGAAAATTGTATCACCTGTGTAGATTATGTTTATTGCCATGTGAGACCTTTTACATTAGTTGCAGAGAGTTGTCCACTGGTACTGCAGTCTTGTTGCTGTTTGTGATGTTTGGGTTCTTTAGGAGATTGGATTCCCATGTGTTGCATTGGTTCTTCCAAAATCAAACTTTGCCTCACTTTTGGAGCTGGTGGGATTAATAAGGTGGACCGTTGGAGGGGCAAAACATTGTATTTAAAGCTTAAGGCAGATCCTCATTATTAGTCTCCAACATCTGCTTATGAATTTTTTTATTTTTTCACAACATATAGTTATTTGAGTCTCCTACTTGCGGCCCACTGCACGGATAAAGAGTTATAGATGACGTTTATGTTTTATGATCATGGGCTCCTTCCCTTAATATCTTTTTTTTAATTTCTTCATCTTTGTTACTCTGTTTTTTGTTCAAATGGTATTTTTCTTCCTCTCGTTAATTGACATTTTTCTTGTATGTTATATCTGTATTGCACAGTTTCTGGGGGTGAGGTGGAAGCAAATAAGATTGTGGCTAATGAGGATATTGTCTTCCAGCTTCGCTCGATGGGGTTCAACCATCTTTACTGTCAGAAAGCTGCTATAAATACCTTTAACACTGGAGTAGAAGAGGCAATGAATTGGTTACTTTCTCACATGGATGATCCAGGTATTCAATTATAGTATTACTTGGACAAGTGGCTTCATGGCTGCAGAAAGCATTTACATCCTATTGGCATGTCATCTTCCTGAGAGTGATGCAAGTTGTGTGGTGATAGTATGTTGTATGATTAAAGCATGTTTTCTTACAGACATAGATGCTCCTATTTCTCAAGAGGGGACTGAGATCGTTGATCAATCCAAAATTGATACTTTGATCTCATTCGGATTTCAAGAGGAGATTGCTCGAAAAGCACTCAAGGCGTCGGTAATATTTCTCTAGCTTATCATTTTGTTAGTACCTATATAGCATAGAGGTATCGTAGTTGACTGTGTTGTCCTACGATCACTGTAATCTTTGCGTTGTCCTTTAATGCCTAAATTTCACAGGATGGTGACATTGAGAAAGCAACAGATTGGATATTCAACAATCCTGATGCTTCTGCTTCATCTGATATGGATGCCACTACTCCAAGCACCACGTCTACCGCAGATGATACCGTACTTCCTGATGGAGGAGGGAGTTAGTTTCTTGATCCTTGCATATTTTTTGGATTTATCTATATCCTTGTCTTGTTTGTAAACTTGCTTGCTCGTTCTTTCTTGCTGTGTGGCTGCGTTCTACCTTTATTCAACTAATATGAATCTACATTATGTACTGGATTATCTTTGCTTGAATCATTTTCCATTTGGTATCTAGTGTAGTTTGGTCTCACAAGTTTCTCTATGACCCCAACCAAAGTTTAAGCAGGCTAAAAGTGTCCATAAGGATATGGTTGGCTATCACATGATAATGTGAGGATTACAATGATAATTTTTGCAGCATATGAAGTCTTACCATGTGCTGCCTCACAACAGTGATGTTAAGATATGTGGGTTATAAAATATTAGGACTAGTTAAGGTTTAAACTTTTCTGAGTTATTATTTTTTGCTTCGTTATCTGTTAGGTATAGTTTCTGGGAATTATTTCTTATTTTGCGAGTTGTGATTGCTCCCGGGCTGCCTGATAATCACTAGCAAGTGCTGAACTTGGAACATACATATTTCCTCTTTGCTAGTTCTTATCAATTTACTACTGCTGTTGATTCTCTAAATCTTGTAAACGTGCTCAAATTAAAATGGTGGATTTTTGTACTTTACACGCAGGATACAAGCTTTTCGGAATAGTGAGTCATATGGGAACCTCTACTCAGTGTGGTCATTATGTTGCTCATATCCTTAAAGGTGGGAAATGGGTAATTTTCAATGATGATAAGGTTGGGGTTTCTGTAAACCCGCCGAAGGACATGGGATATTTGTATTTTTTTGAGAGGCTTGACGACTAGACAGAGACACTTAGAAATCTCACTGTTAGTTAGGAAAAAATAACATTCAGCAGCAGAATTATTTTAAGCATCTTATGGCGATGCGTTTTTCTGGCCCTTGGCTCTGTTGGCAATTCTTAATCTGTCGGCCTGATTGCTATTTTGCAACTTTTGAATGTCATTTAAATTCCTTTTCCCATATTCATTTTGTTTAATTAAAAAATGAAAATAAATTGTTATATGATTGTCTTGGCTTTTTTTTTCCTCTAAATATGGCCTGATTGCTCTTGGATTATGTGGGATGTTTAGCATTTTTCCTTAGTAAGGTATATCGGAGTGGGGCTGTAAATGAACCAACCGTCTCGCAAGCTCGAATTGATAAAAAAATTCATTCGAGATCATTCGTTAATTTAAATGAGTGAAGTTCGAGCTCAATTTCGAGTTCGGTAATTTTATCGAGCCGGGTTCAAATTTAACAGAGTTTGGTTTGTTACTTCGCGAGTCTGCTTGTTTAGCGACTCGCGATCAGGTTCGTGAATAGGCTCGTGAGCTTAAGCTCAAGCTCGATTTGTTTATAAAGCTCGTGAACAGGTTTGCAATCTGATAAATTCGATAAGTAAATTTGTGACTAAGCTCGTTTATAGGCTCGAGTTCGAATTCAAAATAATAATATAACTATAGTATTTAAATATAGCTATCACTATTAGTACGAACTGCAACAAAATAATAAATAAATTTTTATTATAATTTAATAAAATAAGTATTTTTTAAATTAGATAAAAATATGGCTATTATTACAGTTTTTATTTTATTTATAAATTATTGTATATTATAAAATTTAATTATATGTTTATAATGGTAAAAATACTTGAAATGCAAAAAAATAATTTCTTATTAAAAATTTAATTAGTATATAATAGGATGATTAACTATGTACTAGTGTAGAAAGAAAAAAATTAAAATTGTGTTTAAATGAATATAGTCTGTGGTAATTACTATTACTGCGAAACTTTTATATATATATATATATATATATATATATATATATATATATATATAATATTTTCTTTTCAATACCATGCTTTTAAGTTTTTAGATATCTCATATTTGTCCAATTCGAATTTTTAAATCAATAGAGCAGAGTGTCGATGTTGGATCATATAGTTTTTCTTAAAAAAATTAATTTAATTAAAATTTTGGATGGAATTTACGTTTATATTTATAAAAGGTAATCAAATTGAAAGCTAAACTTAAATAAATCAAAATTGTAATTTATATAAGTTAATATATTATTATGAAAAACTTTAACTACTTTATTATATTACACTTCTACTATTTTGTATTTTAAAATTTATTTTAAATTTTGTAAATATTATTCACTAAAAGGTGAGTGCTACTAAAAAATTAAATTGTAAGTTCGTCTATATGCTCTTTTAAATTAATATAAATTTGTGATATATTTAGTATGGTCTTTTTGCAATTTTTATGCATTGTTGGTCTACAATTTTATTATTCATGTTGTTTTAGTAATATTTTTTTTACATATTTTGTTATATTTTTAGACGTTGATGTTGATCATTTTTATTACAAATTTGAATTTTTTTATTTTTTTACTAAATTTGATACTTTCATCATTTCTTGCTATATTTTTGAATGTTGCTATTAATTAAATTAATTATTAAAAAATGTCTAACAAGCTTGAGATCGAGCTTCAGTTGGAGCTCCAATTGTGTTTAATAAGCTCAAATTTGAACTTTTCTCGTTATGCAACTACTTAATGAATCAAATTCAAACTGAACTCAAGCTATTCATCGAATCGAGCTAGTTGCGAACTAAGCTCGAGCTATTTGTGAGGCTAATTATTTTCAAACAAGTCGAGCTCGAGTTCCATTCTAAAAGCTCACATCAAACTCGCATCGAACTCGAATCACTGTTACAATTAAACAAATCAAGCATGAAATTGTTGTGTTCGGCTCAGCTTGAATCGATTTCAGGTCCGTATTCGAAGACTTGCGTTTTGAGATAGGATGTATTAGTAAGGTTTCCATGACCGCTCGCATTGGACAAGACGCCATAGCATAAGGACTTTGCAAACGACTTCTATTTTTCCAAATCTACAGAATTTTAATGTTTCATAACACTGGATTTGACAGGTTTACGAGTGAGTCAAATACTACTCTTTCTATTTTAGTATATTTATAAGTAATCAAAGTCGGGTCAAATAAAAATTTGAGGTGGTTAAACCCTTCTATATATATATATATATTGTGATTGAGTCAAGTTGATCCCGAGTATGTTATCAAGTCAAAAATAAGACTTGATCGAGTATATTTTTATTCAATCATCTTTGTGATTGTGAGCCACATTTGATTTAATTTATAGCCTTTTATAATAGAAATGTATTATAAAAATTATTTAAAATTTACTTTTCTTACTTTTAAGATGTCAAATTACTAATTTGATTATTGTGTTCGGATTTATAATATAAATCTTTTTCAATTGATGATATAGTTAAATTAATTATTCTTTCTCATAACATGGTTAAATATAAATAAAATTTTAATAATTTTAGTTTTTCTTTTAAATCATCGCGATAAAAATAGCTAATAGTATTTTTTAAGATATCCATATATTTAGAAAAAAAGTTATTTTTTTATAAAATTTAATTTTTAATTGGATTTTGTATTTTTTGGTTTATAGTTTTTTTATAATTTTTAATATTGAAATAAATACAAACCATTAGTATTAGAAAGCACACATATTTTAGAAAACTTATCAAATTTAAATAATTTTTTTAAATTATCATCGTCAAGTAGTTTTAATTTAAAAATCTAATATAGTTAACATAAATTTTTACGAAATAGATTATTAATACTAATTATTATTTCATAAATAAAAATTGTTTAGAGTCTTAACAAAATTAAAATTCTATAAACTATATATATATATCACAAAATTAGAATTTTTTTATTTATTGAAATGTTAAGCATAAATAGTCTTTGCCTTGAGCCGGGTCAATGTTTCCTACATCTAGAAATGTAAGCTGATGGAAATCTTTTTCGGGAAATGCATAAATAAAAATATTTATTATGAAATTATATTTGATGTACACCAATAAGTATATCAATTACAACCAGCTGGGCAAAACAAATATTCTTTTATATTTAATTATAAAATAGAAATACAAGGTTTTGATAAGTATCATTTACCTAAACAGTTATTTAATAATAATAATAATAATAATAATAGACATGGTATATTTAATTGTACTTAGTATCCTTTTAGAGTGTTCCATTTTAAGGCAAAGACTTGTGTTATGGGACCAAGTCTTTGATACAACGCCTATCTTATTGTTGGGTCTGTTAGTTTTATTTGTCAATTCATTTTATTTACTTTTCTTCGTCTCCACTGAGACAAAACTTCTAAGAAGACAACATGGAATTAGAAGACTAAAGGGCTGTCTGAACGGCCAGAAATTCCATTGATGTAGCGAACGCGAAGTGGGAGTCGTCACAGTAAAAGTCGCGTCAACAGAATAATTGGCACTCAAAATTATATCTCCCTCCTGATTTCCATTTTGCATTTCCAGCATGCTTAATAGTCTAAAAAATCCAGACATTTATGAAAATTCGTTATTTTAATTCAATTTTTTTTAAAATTATTAATTTAGCAATGATTTAGTCTAGTGTAATTTTAATTAAGTTAAGCTACTGGTCAAAATTAAGCAATGTGAATGATAATATGTCATTATGACCTATTAATTTAGATTTTTCATTTCCTAATTAGCATATGATAACTAGCTCTATTGGGCCAAAATCGCACTAAATTAATTAACATTATGGCTAAATTGACAATCTTTAAATATTTGAACAGAATAGCAAATTTTCGTAAAGGTTTAAATTGTTTAGGTTATTAGACTTTTACAGTAACTCAAACACATCTCCTCCTCAAATGTTAGAGCATTTTAAATACACTTTCTTTTATATATTTTAAATTTTTTATTTTAGAGAATCATATAATAAGATAGTAGATGAAGGATCATATTCAAGATTCAAATACACTCAATTTAAAATTTTTCAGTAAATAGCCCCATAGACTTATGTCTAAACGTCAAATACATCGAATTTCATTTTTTTAGCCAATAGTCTTCTGAATTTGTGTCAAATGGTCAAATACATCCAATTTAAGCTTTTTAAAAAAGTAAAATAATATTAGATTTTTAAGTTGATAAAAATTAAAAAAATATTTATTTCATTAATTTACTGATACAATATCTAATGACGCGCTTTACAAAAATATGTTTGGAAAAATTTAAAATTTAGATTAATTTATCCAAAAATATTAAATGAATTCTAGAGGTTGTAATTTATAGTGATTTTTCAATATCTTTATATATTTATTAAATAGATAACTCTAAATACGTTTTTTATTATCTAGCATCAAAGTATATAAGAATGTATAATCTATTTAGCGACCCTTTTTAAAAGTTTTGCAATAATTGTTGTTGAATACTATCGTTTTATTTGTGTTGTGGTAACTACAATTGTTTTGATTTTTGAAACTCTTGTCAAATTTGCCCCAGTAATTTTAAATGATGAAGGCAACAATTATTAGATTGGCCTTATAGATTTTATTTAAGTTATCTTAAGGGTATATTAGTGATAAATTTAATTTTTAAATAGAGATGACAAATGGTCGGGTCGAGTTGGGCTTAGATAAGATCGTTTTAGATTCTCAGATTATTTTATATTTTGCCATTTCAGGTTTGAATTTTTTTGGATATATTGAGTTCTACTCGGATCATATTCGGATTAGATTGAGTTCAGGTTGGGCTGGGGTCACGTCTTTCTAGCCTTATTTCTTTCTTGAATTCGGATCACTATGGATTAAATTCCAGTCAGGTTTGGATAAAATCTAGTTCAGATTGTCTCGAATTTTAGGTCAGATTCGGGTTAAATTTTTAGACTATTTTATCTGATTTTATTTTTTGATCTCATGAATTTTACCTAATAAAACTTTATATATTTAATTTCTTTAAAATTATCTAGTTGAACATCAGAAGTTCAAATTTCTGTATTATGGTAGAGCATTTTCTGCCTCATATTTGCATGGTCGCCTCTTTGTTCAACTATTATTTTTGTTTACCTTGAAATTTTCCTTCAAAAAATTAAATAAAAAATACAAGTTTTATTAATTTTAAGAATAATTAACTTAATTATTTAATTTTCTTATAAAAGTATTTTAAATTATAAAATTTAAATTCAAAACATTGAAAATTTATCTAATTAATTTTTTATTATCAATTAAGTTTTTTTAGCTTTTACAAGAAAACCGCTTAAAATTATTAATTAATTTTTTACTTGAACTTTAATTTTATTTTTAATCTTAAATGTTTTTCCCCATAAATATAAATATAAAATAATTTCACTTTTTTTCTTTTTCTTAAAGAAAATTTTTTAAAAAAATTAAATTAAATTTTATTAAATCACATTTTAACGTTTTTATTTTTTATATTATATATATATATATATATATATATATATATATATATAATTTCAAGCTAATTATTTTATTTAATGATTAATAATTTTGAAGCAATGATTTTAAAATATTAAATATTTGGAGATGATATTACAAAAAATATTTCTTAAAATTCTAGTTAAAAATTAAATATATTAAGAAAATTAGTATCAAAATTAGTTATATATGATAATTAAATGTCACTAAAATGCTATCGTTATTTTGATAAAAAGTTATATTTCGAGTCATTTCGAATTTTGAATCGGGTTGTGTTAGTTATAAATTCAGATATTATCAAGTACCGAATCTTGTCGATTTCAGGTTCAGATCATTTCGGGCTCAAGTTATTTTCAATTTTTTACTATTTCAAGCTCGGATTATTTTGACCTAAGGTTACTCGGATTTTGAATCACTTTGATCTTAGGTTGCTTTAAGTCTGAGTCATTTCAAGTTGAGGGGGTTTTGGTGTCAGTTCAATTTTAATTCGAATCTTTAATTTTGTATTAAAATTCGAGTTCGGACGGATTAAATTTTTAGACGAGTTGGATCGGGTGTTCGAGTTTGGGTAAAGCTTTGCCATCTCTATGTTTACATATTAATTAGTAATGGCATCAGTTAATTAGGTTGTGGAAGAATTTCATGATGATAGGAAATCATTATCCCTCATGAAAATAAAGCCTCTTTATTCCTTTTTTTGAAAAAAAACCTTTTTGAGAAAATCCTTCTTATCCTTCTTATCCTTTTGTTATGTCTTAAAATTTAAACGGCTTGATGTCGACTAGAATAATTATAAAAATAGTATTTAGACTGTTAAAATTTGACCATTAAGTGTTTAAACTTTTAAAAGTTATAATTTGGTGTATAAACCTATTAAATATTTACGACTGAGTGTATATAGCAGGTCAACAACAACTTACAGGTAATCCACATCGACTATTACAAAATGTTATATCAACTTTTTAAAATTTAAAAATTAAATATTTAAACTCTTAAAAGTTACAATTTAGTGTGCAAATTAAAAATTATTAATATTTGAGTGTATTAAATCAGTTATATATATATATATATATATGACCCTGAGATGTGGATCATTCGAGGCACATTAGCATGGTAGAAAAAAAATTATTTGCTGACAATATCCACGGATTTATTAGCGAAGAACGTCTCGAGATTCAGGTGATTGAAAAATGATCCATGAATCCAATTAGAACAGAGAGCTTACCTCCCCTTTCCGCCCCACTCTTTGGTCTTAATATATATATATATATATATATATATATATATATATATATATATATATATATATATATATATATATATATATATATATATATATATATAGGATTTACTAGTTTACACACTATTATTGTAATTATTCCATGTCCAATTTATATTTGAGTTTAAATTACATTTTTACATTTTATTTATACATCAAAAAGAAATAATCTTATCCCAATTAAAAAGAAAAAAAAACTTCATGATATATTAATATCATTAAATATTTAATCAATTATCAATAAGAGAAATGTTTTACACTTAAGGCCTAGCTCAAGTGGCAAGAGCGATTGCTCTTGGAAGGCGGAGGTCTTGAGTTCAAGTCTCCACCTCGTGAGATTTCGCTTTTATGGCAAGTGTAAGGGGAAAGCTTTCCTTGTTGTGTAGCCCTGCTTGTTGGGCGAGCTATGGATAAAAAAAAAAATAAAAAAAGATGTTTTCTCATTTGTGAAGGATAGAGCTTGGGCATATAAATAAATAATAGCCTGTTGATCGACAACTTCATGTTTTTCACCATTAAATAAAATGAAGAAAACATACTTTGATCCATATTTAATAGAGTGTGATTTTTCTCCCTTTTTCCCTTATCTTATTGATGGATAATCTAATCTTTAGTTTTGTATTTGTTATAATTGTTGACAATATGGGTAGAGAGAAGACTAACTCTTATTTATAGACCAATGATGATTTTCCATCAAAGCACCAATGGTTACAACCTTTCATGTTATAATTTTTATCAATAGTCATAATTATTCAATTCACAAACTTTCATTAACCAATAGAATTCAATCACTAATATTTTATTATAATTATATGAGTCATTAATTTCTTAAATTCTCCCACTTGGCTCATATGATTTAATAAGAACATAAAGTGCATGAAAATCAATATTAAATTCTTTCTTATATTGGCTATGACATAACATCATTATTAAGTAGAAATGTTAATGCGGGTCATAGCGGTCATATATCATTTTATCGACATAATCCCTTCCATGTACCACAATACTAATTCTCAACTTAACATGATCTTTAATAAAAATAATATTAATTGTCCAAAATTAGTGTCTTTATTTCAAGATTGTTCCTGTCAATATTACTCTAAAGCAATTATGTATACCAAAGAGAAAACCGGAAAATCAGAAACACATAATTGAAGTATCAAATGTATAAACTTAAAATAAACTTGATAAAATATTAGTAATGACGTCTAAAAATGCCCATTCTTACAACATGTTCATTAAAGGTTTTGGGCGGTAATCCTTTTGTTAAAGGATCTGCAATCATAAGATTTGTGCTAATATGTTCAATTGACACTCTTTGTTTCTAAACTTCTTCTTTAACGGCAAAGTATGTTATCTCCATATGCTTAGCACCTTTAGAATACTTATCATTTTTAGAGAAGAAAACTGCTGCATAATTATCACAATAAATTTTCAGCGGTCTGGCTATATTGTCGACAATTCCAAGTCCTGAAATAAAATTTCGTAGCCATAATCCATGAACGGTAGCCTCAAAGCAAGCTACAAACTCAGCCTCCATAGTGGATGCAGCAATGATAGACCGCTTCGCACTCTTCCATGAAATTGCTCCTTTGGCTAATAGGAATAAGTAGCCAAATTTTGATTTTCTTGTATCAACACATCCAGCAAAATCTGAATCTAAATATCCAATCACCTCAAGGTGATTAGATCTTCTATAAGTGAGCATATGATCCTTTGTTCCTTACAAGTATCTAAGAATTTTCTTTGCAGATTTCCAGTGATCTAATCTTAGATTACTTTGATATCTGCCCAGTATTCCAACCGCAAAACTAATGTCTGGTCTGGTACAAGTTTGAGCATACATTAAACTCCCAACAATAGATGCATAAGGAATGTTCTTCATTTGTTCTCGTTCCAATTCATTTTTCGGACATTGCATAACATTAAATTTATCCCCCTTCTGAATTGGAACTATCCCTGCTGAGTATTTGTCTATTTTAAATCTCTCTAAAATTTTATTAATACAAGCCTTTTGAGATAAGCTCAATAAACCTTATGATCTATCACGAAATATTTCTATTTCTATCACATATGTGGTTTCTCCCATATCCTTCATTTTAAAATTATTGGAGAGATATTTCTTGCTTTCATGTAGCAAACCAAGGTTATTAGCAGCAAGTAAAATATCATCAATATACAGAACAAGAAAAATAAACTTGCTCCCACTGATTTTCATATATATGCACCGATCAACAATATTTTCTTGAAATCCAAAAGAAGTAATGGTATCATTAAACTTAATATACCATTGACGGGAAGCTTGTTTAAGTCTGTATATTGATTTCTTTAGTTTATACATCATATGATCCTTTTTTTTAATTGAAAAACCCTCAGGTTGATCCATATAAACTTCTTCTTCCAAATTTCCATTAAGAAAAGCAGTTTTGATATCCATTTAATGTAGCTCTAAATCATAATGAGCCATTAAAGCATAATAATTTTAAGAGAATCTTTTTTAGACACTAGTGAAAAAGTCTCTTTGTAATCAATGCCATTTTTCTGAGTAGAACCTTTGGCAATAAGTCTGGCTTTGTGTCTTTCGATATTGCCTTTTGAATCGTGTTTGGTTTTGAAAACCCATTTGCCTCCAATCTTTTTACATCCTTCAGGCAACTCAACAAGGTCCCAGACTTGATTTTGATCCATAGATTTTAACTCTTCTTCCATAGCATTAATCCATTTAATTGAATCATTACAATTCATGGCTTCTAAAAATGAACCTGGATCATTATTAGTTCCTAAGTCCATTTCTGACTCTTGTCGATAAACTACATAGTCATCAGAAATAGCAGATCTCCTTTCTCTTTGAGACCTTCTTACTATTATTTCTTGTTGTTCATTTACTATGGCTTCATTATTGACATTTTCATCATGAAGCATTTGATCATTTATTTGTTATTCTTGAATGTTATTGGGATGAATAATAACATTAGGAACAACAATTGTAGAAGTTTTGGGTATAGGAACTTCCACCCTAACTTCTTGAATACTAACATCATGTATTCTTTCGCTCCCACTAATGCCACCATTTTCAATGAATCTTGCATTTCCAGATTCAATAATTCTTGTACTATGATTAGGACAATAAAATCTATACCCTTTAGACTTTTCTAGATAACCAATAAAATAACCACTGGTTGTTTGTAAATCCAATTTCTTTTTCATGTGGATTATAAATTCTTACTTCTGTTGGGCAATCCCAAACATGTAAGTGCCTCAAACTAGGTCTCCTTCCTATCCATAGTTCAAAAGGTGTACTTGGAACTGTCTTACTAGGAACACTATTTAGCAAATACATAGCAGTTCTTAATGCATACATCTACAATGACAAGGGTAAAGAAGAATGACTCATCATACTCCTAACCATTTCCATTAAAGTACGATTACGCCTTTCTACAACACCATTTTGTTGTGATGTTCCTCGCATTGTGTATTGAGCACAAATACCATATTTTTCAAGAAATTTGGCAAATGGACCTAGACATTGTCCAGATTCATCGTATTTTCCATAATATTCACCACCTCTATCTGACCTTATGATTTTTACCTTTTTATCTAATTGCCTCTCAACCTCTTTAATATAAATCTCAAATAAATTGATTGATTGAGATTTGTCATGCAATAGATAAATATGACCATAACGAGAAAAATCATCGATAAAGGTAATAAAATATTTTTCTCCACCAAAAGTTGGAGCATCAAAAGGACCATAACTATCAGTGTGTATAATTTCAAGAAACTGTGTGCTTTTTTAGCTCCTTTCTTAGTTTGTTTTGTTTATTTTCCTTTAATACAATCAATACACACTTTAATATCAGTAAAGTCCAAACTTGGAAGTATTTCATTCCTTACTAATTTTTGTATCATATCTTTGGATATATGACCCAAACGTTTATGCCACAAGTAAGCAGAACTTTCATTGACTAAACTACGTTTAGTACCAACATTATGATGCAAGGTCATTAATGTCTCAACAAAAGAATTATCAAGTTTAAGCTTGTAGAGACCATCACATAATAATCCAGAACCAATAATATTATTATTCTTAAATAAAGTTAAAGATCCAGAATCAAACTTAAAATAAAATCTCGCTACATCAAGCTTCGATAAAGAAACTAGGTTGCGAGAAAATATGAGTACATAAAGAGTTTGAAATAAATCCAAATAATGTCCTGTATCTAAAATTAAAATATAAGTACCAATGCCCTTCAATAGAAGCTTTCTTTCGATTCTCTATGAAGATAAAACTTTCATTTGGTCTTATGGTTTGGATCATAAGGAATCCCTGCATCGTATTAGAAAGATGGGTAGTGGAACCGGAATCAATCCACCAAGTATTATGCGAAACTTCAATAAAATTTGATTCAAAACATACTAAAGCATAATGCTTACCTTTCTTTTCGAACCAAGCTTTACGTTTCAGGCAATCCTTCTTTAAGTGCCCGATTTTATCGCAGAAGTGACACTTAACACTCCCGTGTTCCTCCTTATGAGCACCCTTAGAAGATTCATTCAAGTTGTGTAAACCTTTCTTCTTGCTCTTTCCACCTTTCTTTTTGCAACTCTTTCCAGCTTCTTGATGACTTAAGAGATGAACTAAATGAGCTCTTTGATTTTTTAATCTTGTCTCCTCTTGAACAAGCATATTGGTCAATTCATTTACATTCCATTTATCCTTTAAGATATTATAGTTTATTTGGAATAAGACCATATTGTTCAGGAGGCAAGGAGTTCAGTATGAACTGTACTAGAAAATACTCATCCACATTCATTCCTAAAGTCTTTAATTTTACTCCTAAGGTAGTCATTTCAAGAACATGCTCATGCATGGCACGTGAACCATCATATTTCATGTTGGTCAAATTACTTATCAATGTGCCAGCAAGTGACTTATCAGCTATTTGAGAACGTTCCTCAATAAGCTTTTTAAATTCCTTAGCATTGTCAATTTTAGGAATTATACTCTTTAAGTTTTTTGCAACAGTCATTTGCATATGAACATTAAACTTAATTTGTTCTATCTTTCCCAAAATTTATATAAAGTTTTTTTCTTCATTGCTACTTTCATCAGTAATAGTAGCAGGTTTCTCAATTTGAAGTGTCAAATCAAGATCCAGAACACCTAAGTGAAACTGAACTTATTCGCACCAATCATAAAAGTTCAAACCATTAAATAATAGAACAGATGAAGCATGCGAATGAAGAGAAATGGGTACAGATACTGCAAATAAAAATAACATAGAATACTCATACATTAATGCTTTGATTCATAATATTTATTCCATACATTCAAATATAAACATAAATATATCAAAGTTCTCCTTTGGGTGATAATAAGATATACTTATGTAAACAATTATAGGTAATTATATATGCATAACTAAATTTATTTTTTCTATCTTTGAATATGTAAAAAATAAAATTAGTATAACATACTAATTACCATGATTATGTTTATCAATTATAAATTAATTAACCAACCTTTGGGTTGATCCCTAAATATCTTAATGATAAATTTCAATTTACCCATAAATACATAAAAATCATATTGTTATTTAAACATAAAATTTATGAGTAATTAAAAATTATAATCTATAATTTGAAATTTATTTACTTTAAAAATTTGGTCACTTTGGTGACAAGCAAATCGTTCTTAAAATAAATTTCAAGAGTTTATAATAATATATTTAAATAATATATTACTTGCATTAAATATTTAACTTAATTTCGATTAAGCATTAACTACCGATATATATATGTACTAAAAATTAAGGATGAATCTGGACTAAAAGTTTTTTTATTAGAATGAAACTGTAAATTATTTCAGACTTAATTGGAAGAAAAATAATTTTACGTGCAATCTGATAGTTTACAAAACTTTATGGGTCACAATGGACCTTGATCAAAAATACAGATTTTGTTACAGTAGTGTGTGTCACCAAATTTACACAAAATTAGTCCAAAATCTAACATCAATAAATCTTAAACTTAATCCAAATCATGTAAAATTATTCAATTTAATTTATATGCAAAAAACAAGGATTAATTCTTGCATGCATCTACAACAACAATAAATTCAACAAAATTATAGAAAAATATAATTTCTTACACCATGCTCTGATACCACATATAAATAAATAATAGTCTATTGATCTAGAACTTTATGTCTTTCACCATTAAATAAAATAAAAAAAACATACCTTGATCCATATTTAATAGAGTGTGATTTCTCTCCCTTTTTCTCTTATCTTATTGATGGATACTCTAATATTTAGTTTTGTATTTGTTATAATTGTTGATAATATGGATAGAGAGAGGACCAACTCTTATTTATAGACTAATGGTGGCTTTCCATCAAAGCACCAATGATTACAACCTTTCATGTTATAATTTTTACCAATAATCATAATTATTTAATTTCCAACCTTTCATTAACTAATAAGATTTAATCACTAATATCTTATTATAATTATATGAGTCATTAATTTTTTACAGAACAAGGATTCAAGGGTAAGGGAGGAAATTCTTCTCCAAAATCGGTAAGGAGATCCTTGTAAAGTCAGTTGTTCAGGCGGTTCCAATGTACGTAATGAGTATTTTTCTAATTCCTAAGCTGTTATGTGAGGAGTTAGAACGACTTATGAATTCGTTCTGTGGGGTAAAGGGTCTAATGGTGGTAGAGGTATTTGATGGCTGGTTAGAAAGGATTATGTGTGCACAAATCTATGAGAGGGATGGGATTCTGCATGCTGTATGAATTTGGTATACTCTGTTAGCAAGACAGGGTGGAGATTCATGAATTTCCCTTATGCTTTAATGTGTAAAGTTTTAAAGGCTCGTTATTTTCCATCTTATTCATTTTTGGATGCGGAAATGGGGGTTATTCCAAGCTATGTGTGGCGAAGTGTTATGGCGGCACAAGATCTTATTCGTGGTAGGGTTAGGATGAGAGTGGGGACTGGTGCATTGGTTAATGTCTGATATGAACTGGTGCATTGATTAATGTCTGATATGATCCATGGCTCCCATATGTAGATAATCCGTTTCTTCATACATATTTTATTCAAGGTTTGGAGAATATTTGTGTTAATGCATTAAGGACTTCTGCTACAAGAGGGTGGGATGATGATGTGTTGAATGATTTATTTAATAATAGAGATAAGGAGTTAGTTAGAAGTGTCCCTTTGAGTTGCTGAGAAAATAAAGACTCTTGGTTGTGGATCTGGGAAAAGAAGGGGATGTATCCTGTTAAGATTGGACATCGAATTCTGACTTCCTTCTTGACTAATTTAGGGTACAACTCTCAGGTGAACTGCTCCAGGTTATGGAAATTGCAAGTTCCAGCGAAGGTAAAGCATGTTATTTGGAGAGTATGCAGAGGTTGTGTTCCTACGTTGGCTGCCTTGAGAGTTAAAAGGGTGATGGAGGTGGTTAATTGCCCTTTGTGCAGTTGTGATATAGAAGATGATTTTCATGCCGTAATTTCATATCTGAGGGTGAGGAGTATATGGGGTCTATCTTCTATTGGTGATTTAAGTTGTTTTTGTGTTGATTTTATCTCTTGATGGAATGGAGTTAATGCTAAATGCATATCAGATGAGGTAAATTGGATATATATATATATATATATATATATATATATATATAATGACTGCTTTTACACACTAAAATATTAATAATTTTTAATTTTACACACTGAATTGTAACTTTAAAAACTTAAACACTTAATTATTAAATTTTAACAAGTTGACACACCATTTTATAAGAAGATATGTATAATATGTAACATGTTATTGACATGTTGTATATACTCAATTATAAAACATTTACTAGATTAATACATCAAATTATAATTTTTAAAAGTTTAAACACTTAATTGTTAAATCTTAACAAGTTCAAATACTATTTTTGTAGTTACCCTAAAAAAAATTGAAACTCTCAAGTTAACAGAACGAGATAATTTTTAATTGAGTCAATATTTTAATTTCATCTATATGGACATTATTGCATAGGAATTTAATTGCACGTCATCAAAAATTATATTTTCTTTTAACATATAAGAAAAGAAAAAAAATGTTAAGCAAATATCATTTTTTTTACGTCTAAATAATAATAAATAAGTTACTATGATCGCTAACAACATTTTATGTTTTTTATAATAGAGCTCGATTCTTCTGAACAACATTTTAAAATGATACAAAGTCCATTTGGTTACTACTTTTATTATTTGAGTTCAATTTAGTCATTTTTTTAATTTTTAGATATTTTATCATAAATTTTATATATTTAGCTTAAATTAGTAATATTTCTTACAAAAATGAGAGAGTGAATTACACTTACTAAAAGAAGGGTGGATAGAATAAAAAATAAAAAAATTAATTTCTTATACTAAATTATTTAAATTAAAAAATATATATTGATATTTAATAAAATATAATAAAAAATAAATATTACTACAGTGTTTTTACTATTTTTTTAAATAATGACACTGAAAGAGACATTACAGTGATAGTGGTATCGATGGCAGTTTCAAAGAAAATAACGGTGACAATAGCTACTTATTGCTTAATTATAATAAATGCACTAAAATTATAAAATAATTTTTAAAATATATATTTTTTTATTTTTTTTAAGAGAGTCTGATTCTCACTTTCATTATTTTTTCGAAAATAGAATCAATTTAAACCAAATATACAAAAGTTTAGGCTAAAAAGTTCATAAATTTTAAAAAAGACCAAATTGAACCTATGTCACAAAATTAATGTTTAAATTGCACTTTATTTTTAAATGCGGTAAAACCATGTAAGAGAAAATGGGACGTAAAAATCAATCTCATAATATTTGTAGCATTTAAGAGATAAAATATTAAAGGTTAATTTTGATATATTATATCGAAGTCGATTAATTCTTATATGATTAAAAGTAAATAGCATCCTGCAATATTTAGACATTTAAATTTTGATCATTTAATGTTTTTAATATTTTAATTTTTAACTTAATTTAATAAATATCTAAATTTTACTTTTATAGTCTGTTAAACATTTTTAATTTTCAACTTAATATAACAAACATCTAGAATTAATTTATAATAATTTTAAAATATCTACATATAATATATATGAATGTGTTAAATAAAATTACTTGTAAAAAATATTTAAATATTATAAAAAATATTAATTGAAATGTCAATTATATTAAATTAAAAATTAATAAATTAAGTTAATCAAGTAATTCAAATTAAAGTGTCTAAATATGTATTTCACCAAAAGAAAATCATCTTTCCAAACTTTGAAATCGTCAAGTATACAGTTGGACTATTGTATTGAGTTATTGGAATTATTCATGGAAATGAGAGTTGACTTGGGAAAACAGAAAAAAAAAAAAAAAGGGAATTGTATTGATGACGTATGCCACAGCCAAAGTACTAAGTTATTAATTACATCTCACATCTTTGTAATCTTATGTTAAATAATGAAGAAGAAGAAAAAGAAAAAAGAAAATAATCTTTGGGTGTCTTTTCCAATCAATGAAATTGAGACAGGCTATGAGATAATGAAAATACTGTGTATATTTTTTTTAATAATCTAAGAATTAAGAATATAAATAATATAATTATAAAATTTAGTATGAAAAGTTAAATTAGTAATACAAATATTTGTTTCTTTTTACTATCGTAGTTGACCATTATTGTACTTAAATCATTATATTATAATTCAAATTAATTAGAGAGAATTACTCTTTATTATAAAAATTACTCTGTTTTAGACACTGCCTTTAAACCTTCTCTTTTTAATAGCTCTACTTCACTTGTTATTTTTAATAAAGATCTTTAATTTCTTTTTCTCTCTTTTATTAGTGATTAATTGAATTTTAAAAGGAAAAAAATTAACTTTAATTGTACCACAAAATAATTTAATCTCTAATTTTTTTTTATTTTTAATAAAATCAGTCTATATTGACTTCAGCACTTTAACTTAATAATATAATAAAACAATTAAAGGAATTACAATATTGATAATAAAATGGAAAAGAAAAATACATATTTCTAAAAAGAGAAAGAGCAAATGCAGAATAAAGGGTATTTATAATAAAATTAATATTTTTCAATTGTCTTGAATGATTTACTCCAAAAAAGAAAACAAAAACTAAGGACAAAAAATAACATATTTTTAAACTTACCCAATTCTTATAAATAAATCATTAAGCACTATGATCAGTTATTGAATTCATTTACTTTCCTTATATTTAACGGAGCATACAAAGCGGCAAAAGCATCAGCCGCCGCTGAAAACCGTCTTTTTAAAATCTCCTCCTGAAGAAGCCACTCCTTCTGTGTCTACAAAATCACTCTTATTTTGCCTTGTTTTCTCAGATTCCCACCGCAATTTTCTCGCCCCACAAACACTCCCTAAATCCTCGCTAATACCACACGCTTCACAACCAACCGATCCCTACCCTACTCTCTACCCTTTTCCTCCATTTTCACCATGCACTTTCTAAGACCACCAATCCATGGTAATGATAAATTAAAGAAGACTAATAATAAACTTTTTCTATGTTTAAGGCCTGCGGTTGTGGAAGATTTTCTTGCCAATTCAAAGGGTGGCACTGCTGCAAGTCAAGTTCTCAAGCTTATTGATATGGAACGTAAAGATGGAGTCCTTTTTCCTAGTGTTTATCCGTCGCCGGAGGGAGATGCCGCCATTGCTCGTCAGAATAAGAAGAGTAAGAAGAAGTTTTTGCGCGCAGTGAAGGCTGTTTTCTTTGAGACTTCATTGGTTAGTGCAGTACACTTTTCTCTTCTTTTTTGTCGTTTTCTTTTTCCCCTTTTTTTCAAATGATTCTGGCCGGAGATCGAACTCGAGACTCTGAATCCTACAAACAACTGCGTTAGTTCTTATGTTATTGTTTGATGAATTTTCAAAAAAAAAAAAAAAATCTTTTCAAGGTTTGTTTCTTAGTCTAATATATGAATCTGTTAATGTTACAGGCCAAGAAGATTAAGAAAAGAACATCTACCAAGAAAAAGAAGTATTCTACTGGAGAAACAATTTCCAATGTTGACAAGGATTTGGACTTAGTAAAAGAGAAGTTACTACATCAAAAACTTTCCAAGAAATTTACAGGAAGAAATATTGTTTCTTATTATGCTCCTTCCGTGAATTCATCCTCCGTTTGTTCATCTGCTCCGTCATTAAATAATTCAAAGCGGTTCCTAGAGAGGGTAATTTCGCTCGGACCATCAAACCCAATCCTGGAGAACAATATAAAGAAGCAAGAGAATGGAAAAGTTCATTACGGATCAAATACAGGGCTGTTCTTGCTTCTTGTAACACTTACGGTTCTGGTTTTATGGGGTAAAGTATATGCTATCCTGTGTACTTCGACATGGCTTTTCTTCGTCCCGAATTGGAGTAATGTTTCAGGCAAGAAATTACTGAAGAATGGCAGAGTTCATTCGCAATCAATGGATTTGGAGGAGTACAAGAAGAAGATTATTATGGAAGGGTTTCTGGACAGAAATCGGAACCGCTTTCCATAGCCAATTGCATTGCGGCAGGCATATATTATACAATAGAGAGAAGACTGACCCGATAATTTCCAATAACTTTTTTGTGTAGTTTTTGCTGGCTGAAGTGTACATATAAAATTTTTCTTCAGGTTTTTGAGTTGCGATTGTATGTAAGGGCTACTTTGCAATAATGCAATATAGCTAGCCTCATTGTTTTTCATTATTGTTTAATTCTCTGGTTACATCTTTTGTGGAGGCTTCAAATTTAAAAATGTAATGGCGTTCTATATTGTGAAGCGAATGAATATCATAGGCGAACAACTTTTTTTTTAAGGCAGTGGTTACATTTGTGCTCTGTCATTTTGGTACAATTAATGGATTGTTGCCAAAAGAAATGTAACATGGAGATGGTGAGAAGAGGTTTATTTTCCATGCGTACAGAAGTTTCTATAAAAATGAGAAATATCACTTTGACTACGGTTTGTACTATTGATTTCCGTAATTGGAAGTAATCAATTAGGTTTACGACGAAACCTAGAAATCGATCCACTTGCTCCGAAATGACACGACTCAATAGGAAAATCACAATTCATTGGGCTTTTAGATACAATCAAATATAAAACTTCAATGGCGTCAAATTTAGGAGTCCAAATATGTGATACTGTTGTTATTAGAGCAGTTAGAGTCTCAATTTAAATAAAAGAATTTGTATAGAATTGATGTACGTCTCCACTTATATATCAAATCAGTAGATAATTAACACTTATTTATTAATTTCTAAATAATAAATTATGTGTAAATCATCCAATACTTCAACATCAATTTTTTCATCAATTATTATTTGGAATACTTTGTAATTTGTGATCCATATAGTCATTTGATTTGTAGCTTCCCAATTGATGATCTTTTATTGGATTTGTCAACCGGTTTAGGGACGGGTTATTCTGAATCAAAAAGAATACTTGCAAAGGTTTTTTTCTTTCCCGAACACATTGAATTTCATTAAACAAACGACAATACAAATTGAAGTAATCCTTCGGCCACAAAGTTTATGATACAATTTTGTGATAAAACTCTTTAACATAGAGAGTTTGACATATATAAAGAGTACACTGAAATGCTCTATGTAGAAAGTAATAACTACTTAGAAATTTATTCAAAATGGTTATGCACAAAAACAGGAAAAAACACAAAAACAAAATCCAGAAAAGATTGTTAAGCTTAATGTGATGCATTTACTTGGTGTGCAATTTGCAGCAACCAGTGATGCCGATAATGGCTGATGACTTTTACCATGAAAAAAGTTACTGATTGCGACATAGGATGACCGGCTAAGGATAGAATTTCAACTACGGCATGTCCCTCTCTACTCTATGTGCTTGTTCAAAAGAAATAAAAACTTAAAAAAAAAAATATATTAGTAATGTAATTTAAGCCCTAGAAATGTTAAAAATTAATTGGTAAACTGATCATCATTTAGGCTACAATATTATGCAATAGTGCCTTGACCCATAAATTGGAAAGTCGTCATCATTATGGAATGCAATGCAAAAGAATCTTAGAAGAAGGAAGATGTGATTCAGTGAGGACAATACAATAACTTGGAAGCAGGGAGGCATCTCAGGAAAAAAATGTTCTCCTAGCTCATGGGGATGATCGAGATTGATTCGGATGCAGTGAAAGTTTCAGATGGAAATTGGGTTTCAGGGAGGTCCTTATATCTTGCAATACAGTTCTGGAAGTGCCAAGCTGAGGCCTTGCCGGCTGGAAAAAATGTTACTGGGAATAGAAGAGTAATAAATATATATAAGTATTTTAATATTAAATAATTAATATATATTTTATTAGTTAATATGTTTTTCAGAGTGATAAATATTGCATTAAGAAGCTGCGGATAGTTTATATTTTTGTTAAAGAAAAAAATAAAAATTAAATTTTATTTATAAATCATTCAAACATATTGAAATTTTAATTATTGAATCTAACAGCAAATAAATATAGAATTAAAAACTATGTTAAATAAAAGTAGTATACAATTACCATATTTTCGCCATGTATAAATATTTACAATACAAACTACTTTATAGCCTGACGTAAAAAGAAAAATGCATGTTAATTATATTGATATTGAAAGCCGTATTTTATTAAAAAAATATAATATAAAACAATATAATATCTTAATTTATTCTATTAAGAATCAACTTCTTTTAATTGATAAAATCATTACCTCTATTTAATCTGAGTTAATTTATTGTATTAAGAAAAGGAAAGATTCATGATTTTATTTAATAATATTAATTACATCCATGAACTTATTTTGATTAAACAAATACATAAGATAATTATGAACTAAAATTTAATAATTAGGTAATATCCATATAATCACAAAATTCAATATCTAAAATAATAAGACCACTTTTATTTATAATGATGATCGGTAATTTGGTAATTAGGTAATTTTCGTTCCTTCACAAAATTTAAAATTTAAGGAATAAGACTATTTAAATATTTTTATTAAAAATGTATAAATTAATTTAGAGTTTTGTTAAAATACCATTGTGGCACTCTATTATTATAAAACTATTTTTTAATTATAGAGAACCAATCAATATTATTTTTAATAATTTATTAATTTTACATGTTCATCTACTAATTTAAATTGTTAATGAATTCATATATAACTTTTAATTATTTATATAAATCAAAATTATATAAATAAATTTTACAATTGTCAAGTACTACTTATTCAAAAATAGACAGAATTTTTAATATATAAAAATAATATATTTAGTTGATTAATAACTAAGTGCTATATATAATTGACTAATCTAGCATTTAATTATATTAATAATTTATTAAAATTAAAATAATATTAATTTTTATAAATTTATATGGTACTATACATCTATAGTATATTAGAATATCTCGTTAATTTAACAATTGAATAATATCTCATTTAATTATTGATTTTGATGGTCTAATTGTATTAAATTATAATGGTTAATAATTGCCGCTTATAGATATATTTTTTATTTTTTTCTTTCACTGCCATAGGTGGTTTTTTCTACTATTAATAATAGCTGATTTTACTAATTAATTTTCTTTTCTTTTCTCTTTTAGTAGTATTTTTCGATCATAATAACTAATCCAATTATATTTTTATTTTATTTATATGAGTTGATTAGAGTTTATAGATTTTGATAGCAAAAATTCTTACCTTTTTTTAGTAATGAATTTGAAAAAATAAATGGCAAATTAATAATATATATAAAAGAGATAGTATAATTGTTAAGATTTCAACATTCGGAGATAAATTAAAACCTCCCGACAGTGATAATGAACTTATTTGGTTAAAAATTCATTTATAATATTTATTTTTCTTAGTTGTTTATTAATTTTATTGATGGAATTTTATGAGTATTTTATTTTATCTTTCTTGATAAGAGTTTATTTATCTTCCTTCATAAGAGTTTATTTCTTTTCTTTTATGAGAGTTTGTTTATCTTCCTTTGTGGGAGTTTTTTTTTTTAAATTTTTCATCATGGGAATTATGATGAGTTTGAAGATGATATTCAACCGATCTAATTTGTTTAAAAACTTGTCAAATGACAATGAAATCGTTTTGTAGTTTAGTATAGTCATCTAGTGAAATGTGTTTATTGTTGATACCAAATATAATAAAAAAAAAACGCATACAATTATTCTATCAATCCGATAAATAAAATCCATAGTAAAGATTCATTTTTTTAATAGATAGAATAGTATGTACTTCTTGAACATGATCAAGTTTACTTGGCTGTTATAAATTGTACTTGTTAATAATAATTAACAGAATACTCCTTTTATTTTCAAAAGAAAATTATAGTGGTTAAAGTATAATTATTTACAAAAATGTCTTCAGATCATAGCTCAAGATCCTTCTTTTGAATTAACCCAGTTAAGGTTGGATGATACTTCAGAGTTTTGATGGAAGGAAGGAACCGTTTTCTTGGTCTCTGGCCGCCGGTGCTTGTGGAGATGGTGAAGGATTTTAATGGCGGGTTGTTCTCTTCCAGGAACCAAATTGTTATTTTAATTTTATTGTAGGCCTGCCTGGTTGGGGGTTATGGGTCTATGGCCCACATTTTCAAACTCTGTATATGTTGTAAGGTCTTGGGCTTCAAGCCCTCGTTTACTTGTTAGATGCGTTTTTTTACTGGAATAACCGCTTTTGTATTCTTCTTGAATTTTTAGCCTACTGATCCAACAGTTCCATTTGAGGAAAATTTTACGGTTATTTTATTTTAAAATAATTATAAAATAACTTATTTTATATTATTAAAAGAAATAACTATAACTTACTAATTATAATATATTTTATTAAAACAGTATAAGATAGTTTAAAAACTATACATCTCTAAAATTTATAAAAAAATTAATATGATTTACAAAAAAATATAAAATAGATTGTTATTTTTGTAATTCAATAATAAATTTTATACAATTTTAATAAAATTAAATATTTTTTATAAATTTATTATTTTTCATAATATTATTTATTTTTGTAAATAGTAATATTCATGAAAATTAATATAATTTATGAAAAAAATTAAAAATTTGTCATTCTTTATAATTTAGTAATAAATTTTATAATTATGAAAATTTTAATTTTTTCTTAAACTTTTTGATTTCTTGGTAAATCATTAAATTTTGTAAAGTAATATTATTTTTGTAATAGAATTCATTTTTTACAAGTAGTACACTTATGAAAAATTAGTATAGTTTGTAAAAAATATAAAAAAATATTATTTTTCATAATTTAACAATAAATTTTATAATTATAAAAAATTAAATATTTTTTATAATTTTATCTATTTTTCATAAATTATTAAATTTCACAAAAATAATCATATTTTTATAATATCATTCATAATTTTGTAAGTAGTAATATTTACGAAAAATTAGTATAACTTGTAACAAGATATAAAGAAGTTGTCATTTTTTACCATTTCACAATAAATTTCATGATTATGAACAAATTAGTATTTTTATAAATTTACTAATTTTTTATGAATTATTAAATTTCATAAAAATAATGATTTTTATATATTATTTATTTTTACTATAACTTATGAAAAAAATAAAGAAATTGTTATTTTTGTAAAATATTAATTATTGACATATTTGTAAAAGAAATTAAAAAATTCAATAGAATTATTTATAAATATTTATTTTAATATATAAGATTTAAACTAAAATAAATCAATATGATTAAAATAAAATTAAACTGGAAAGCAGAAACATGGTTTTAAAAAGAATTATTTTAAATAGAAAAAAGATAGACCTCATCTTTTTCTTTTGGTAAAAGATACAAAAGAGCTTTTAAACTTATTAAATCTAATTAAATTTTTATTTTTTTAGTCAATTAAATCTATTAACTTTTATAAAATATCTAATTAACTCATAATATTAATAGTGTTTAAAATATCATTAAGTCTAATGGTCACATTATTTTGAGAGCGCAAATAATAACTGTTCTAAATATCTTAAAGTCACGTTTATATCATGTGAGGGAGAGAAAAGCAATTCTTTTTTTTTATTTAATTTGTACCATAGTTTCCATAATTGTAGAACCTTATTCCATGATTGTTTTCTTCTATAAAGTGTGCATCTTTATAGTCTTATTGTAAAAATATATTGGAGGTAGTGAAATGTAATATAATTCAACAACTTATATTCACTCTCTATTTATAAATGATAAATGAGCGTGATGAAAAAGATAAAAAAAATATTACTGCTATTTCAGATTATAAAAAAAATTATTATTTTTTTTTATAAATTAGAGTCTATAGATACTAATTGTATATATATAAAAAAAAGAAATAGCTTTCTCTTTCTCACATGATATAGACGTAGTTTAAAAATATTAAAAGCGGTTATTATTTATACTCTCAAAATAATAAAATTCTTACACATAACGGTATTTTAGACGCTGTTAGGATTATAGGTTAATTGAGTATAAAAGTTAATGAGTTTAATTGAGATAAAAAATAAAATAAAATCAAAATTTAATTAAACTATTTATAAAAGTTAATAAATTTAATAAAAAAAATAAAAACTTCATTATTTTATAGCTTTTGCCTTTTCTTTTCTACTCAAGAAAGCAGATAGTTCAAAACATAGCTTCTTCTGCTTGGTGCCTTAAACCCTTTTCCGTTTTCCATGGCTACTCACTAAATAATGAAATCCCATTTAACCACTTTCAACAGTAACACCAATAACAGTAACAATCAATCATCAAATGGTAACCAAGTTCTTTCTCAGATCGAACTCTTTCCCTCTCACTATTATCTCCCCAGCAAGAACGACCCAATTCTTTCTCTTCCCTAAACTCTCTATCTCCAAACTCCCTTTTATTTCCCTTTTCTCTGCCACACCTGCTCATCCATCTACTAAATCACCAGAAGCCTTCCTTTATGGACCCTCTCTTTTGAAAGGAAATAACCCATTTCAGTACGCACAACAGCAACAGAAACTGCAACTGCAACAAGAACAATGTTATCAGTCCCAATTGGGTGCTCCAAAACTCCTTAATGGAGACGAACAAGACAAGAAAGAGGAAAAAGAAATAGACTTTCATGATGATTCTGTAATTGATGAAGAGAATTTCATTCGGGTATTTGATATAGCTGCACTTAGAGTTCCTGCTAAGAATTGTTTTGCTTTAGAGAGTAGACTCCGTGGCCATTTATTGAATTGGCCGCGAATTCGAAACATTGCTAGAGTTCCTGGTGATGAAGTTGACGAAGAGATTGTCTCTTTGTTGGGAGAGTCTAAAGTTGGAAATGGGAGTAGGGACGATGAAGAAGGAAAGCTTGATGCTTTGGATAGAAGGATATATGGTAGAGCAGAGGGAGATGGTGAAGAATTAAGTCCTGTCTTGTATAGGGAAAGACTGGCTAAGGAGTTTAATTCAAGAGGATTTTTTAAGTTTAGAAATTTAGCTAAGATTTCGCGGCCGCCCAAGAGGAAAAGAAAGGAAGGGGAAGTAGAAGGAGGTGAGAAAATGAGAAAGAAAAATGGGAAGGATCAATTTGCTGTAGTGGAGGTTATGGAGGCAGATGACGAGGAAGGGGATTGGAAAGGTTTGCTGGGGGATGATTTTAAAGGGAGCAAAAAGTGGAGAGGTTCAACAAGATTGTTGCTTTTGGATGAGAGGTATGCAGATAAGAGAATGGAGGATTTGCCCCGGGCTATCAAGGTTCCTAATTTCGAAGCTCTGTGAATCAATTTCATATTTTATTTTATTCCCTCATAGCATTTGTATTGTATGAACTTGCTCATATTTTATTTTATTCCCTCATAGCATTTGTATTTTATTCCCTCATATTTTATTTTATATGTATACTATTTCTTGTTAGGATTTCACAATCTGATTCAGTTTTCTTACACAATTGGCTATACAAAACGTTTAACTTTTTGTTGGATGTGAATTCTTGTACTATAACTTTGAGACAATCAGTTGGTTTTGGTTTATCTCATTTATCATTTCTGCTGTTCCACAGTCCATTATACATATGACTGAGATATAGGGTGATCACCATTTGTATGAGTAAATTTTATAATATCATCAAAAAGGGAAGGTTGGTGGCTGTGATGTTTTACGTTTGGAGTAAGACACTTATGTATGTTCTAATATTCACATTCATTGTGCTTTCCATGATCTCTGTTCTTTGCTTCAGCATTTTTTATGATGCTCTTTGGCCTCTATCAATCATTAAGATGGTGGTTCAGTTCTCTAGGCAATATAGTGATTCATGTGTTACTCTGCCCATAACTGAAGTCCAGGCCATTTGTGAGTGGGAAGCCGTGTTTAATAAATAATTATACAATACTATATTGACTATTTCAATATCTAATTCCAGAGCTTAGGTACTAAAGCATCTACATAAACAGCAGCTTTTTGTTTCTGATTGCAGAAGTTTTCTAGGTGCATTTGGACAAAGTGGTAAAGCAAACTAGAAAATAGTCTTGGTTTGGGCAGATATAAATTTAACATTCAGAAAGAGAAGGCAAGATATTGCAGAAAATTGACTTGTAAAAGCTGTCCAAATCACCCATAACATTTGAATGTAGCCGAAATAAGCTCATGTGATAAAAGAAATTGTATGATCAGGATAAGTTAGCACTTAGAAAGCATTTCAATATAGTCTACCCCTGTCTTTCTCTGAAAAGGGAGGAACAAGATGATGGAGCAGGGGCAGGGCACAAAGTTCTGTGATTCTAGTGATGTGACAGAATAAACTATCTGATTGTACTAAATACATGACTTGAAAGCAAGCCAGTTCTTTGCTTAGGTGGATGTTGCACCAGAATGTCTTGACCAGTGACCACAATGAATTTACTTTTAAATTTATTTTAATTATGGAACTTCATTTGATTAGTATCATTGAATATCAACATTATATCTTTGTTCTTGTTTATGATGTCACAACTAATGCAATCATCCTGTTTTTCAGGCCGCTTTGCAAGAAGCTATGAAAGAAAATTCTACTTCTACCTTTGAGCTTGTTAGATGCAAGTTGACATTGTCTTATAACTACTGGCAGATGAATGAGGTATTTCTTCCCAAAGATGTAACTGATGTCTTTTACTTGTGTGCCTGCTCCATTTCTTTTGACAGTTCATTATATCTGTCTAGAAAAGTTAGGTTTTTGAACTCAAAAGACTACCAATGCGATTGTATTGTCCTCTAAATAGAGATACATAGGATTCCTTAACTTCTTGGAGACCTGAGAAATCCTCGAATTTATATCCTTTCTGCCCCTTTAAATGAACTGAGAAACCCTCTGTCTTGGGTTGTTTTCTTTATACGTGGCGTAACGTAGTCTCTTATACAGGCTCAATAGGGACCCTGAGAATAATATTTTGTCTGAATTATATCATTGTTTTTTTTTTTTTTTTGCGTAATTCTCTACCAAGTATTCTACTTTTACTTATTTATCTAAAGTTGTATTATTATGTAATTAATGCTGTCTTAAGTGGAAGCTTTGAACTATGATGTTGAATGAACCAAAATTGAGCTTGTACTTATGCAAGTCGAACTTGAGTCCAAGCTGTCTCCAATTTGAGCAGAGTTTGGACATTATTATGGTGAACAAAGTTGCTTGTGTTGGACATCCATATATGAGTTTGACTCTCCTGCAGCTCTATCCATTTCTAAGCTCTTAATTCACACATGCCATTGCTTGGTAGGTTGTTGAAAAGGCATCATATTCACATGTAAGCTATAGCCTCCTGTTCTACTGCGAATTGCTGTGAAATGTTGCAAAATGACTATGAATCTAATAGCATTGATTTCTTCAGGTCTTGGAGGCCTTACTGCCAGAAGGTGCAATTATTCCGTCAGCATTTGAGACAGTTGGGCATATTGCACATCTGAACTTGAGAAACGAGCATATGCCATACAAAAAACTTATAGCAAAGGTGCTTATTTTTGTAAATTTCTAATTTTTACAATCTTAGCATTCTACTGGAGGGTTGAAAACAGTTTACAAACTATTTCTACTGAAACTATGTCTCTCTTTACAGGTAGTCCTGGATAAAAATAAGCCAAAGATACAAACTGTTGTAAATAAGATTGATGCCATACAAAATGACTACAGAACAATGCAACTTGAAGTTTTAGCAGGAAATCACTCCCTTGTGACCATGGTAGTTGAGAATGGACTACGATTTCATGTTGATTTAGCAAAAGTGTATGTCTGCTCACTTGCAGCCTATTCAAGATTTCAACTGAATCTTAAGATATTTGACATTCTTATGCAACTCTTAGAATTAAGCCAGCAAGGATGCTTCTTTCTAACTATCTTGTTTTGTTGGAACATTTAACATGCATCATTTAGCTGATACGGTGCAGTTATTAACTATCATTCTTTTGATGTTCATGTGATAGAACAGCATCACCAGTACTTAAAAAGAGTAGTTGTAACTTATGGTGCCAAAAATCATTCATTAGCTGTAACTGTTACAAATTAGTTAGTTCTAAATCATAGGGTACAAGTGTGAGTGCTTTAATGCATTATAGGTACCTTGAGTTCTTAAGCCCCTATATTCCTTTGTTATTTTCTCTTGCAGTGGCCAAAAATTCCTCTGCCTTCTATGGTCCTCTTATGCCATATATGTATTTTCTTGCTTTCTCAGTTTTGCATGATTGCTCAAGGCCCTACTGCAATCTGATGCATATTGCATATCAAAGCTAGATTGATATTGAAACAGAGATAAACAAAAAAGGATTTTAGCAAGGGCTTATGTTTGTTCCTTTTTGCAGGTACTGGAATTCAAGGCTTGCAACTGAAAGACAAAGGCTTCTCGATGGATTCACGCGCAATGATGTTGTTTGTATGTTTGAAGTATCTATATAGAATTATGAGATTAGTGATTGTCATAATTGATCGCTGTAGGCAGTTTAATATAAGTTGAAGGGCTACTTTTGAGAAATGGAAACTTCTACTGGGGAAAAGAAAAACATACCTGCTGTTGTAACACTTTATCATTTGGAACACCTTTTTATGGTTATGCTCCAAAGCCATGCCTTTTATTTGTGCAGAAGCTCTACCAATGTGCTGACCTGTTTCCTTTTTTTCTTTGCACTTGGTAGGTGATGTTTTTTCTGGTGTTGGTCCAATAGCTTTATCTGCTGCAACAATAGTAAAGCGTGTTTATGCCAATGATTTGAACCCTTGTGCTGTTGATTATTTGGAGAGAAATAGCGTATTAAACAAGCTTGAGAGAAAGGTTAAGGTGTGGTAGAGTGCCTTTTAAATCATTTAAATAATGTTCTTAGTTACTCTTTTCTGTTTTTCCTTGGTATGTTAAGTAGAAAATTTATGCGACTACAGAACCTATAATCTCAATGCATATCACCATTGCCTGTTTGTATTAATTTTTTCTTTTTAAATCTTTTTCCTAAATAATGATTAGATGAATGATGATGAGATTAGCTGCGTTGGGTTAAAATATAGGTAAAGTCTAATTACATTAGGAAGTAGCATCACTAAAGGAGCAGAAAAATAGTAAGTTCAGTTGCTGTTGCAGTTCTGATGTGAGCCTGTATCCCTGAGATTATTCTGTGTGGAAATCTAGTCTTATTTATTTTTCATCAATGGAGTTAGTTCTTACCAAAGTGCTTTGAATTCATTACTCGCATTATCAATTTTATAGGTCTTTAATATGGATGGAAGGAGGTTCATAGATGCTATGTTCTCAAGTGACAAAGCTCAGACCATCACGCAGGTGGTTATGAATTTGCCTAATGATGCTGCAGAATATCTAGGTATGCAGCATATTTTCTGACTTCCGGTCTCTTCAACTTTCTTAGTAAACTTAACATTCCAAAAGCTGATTTGATTATTTACTCATCTTGGGTCTTTCGTAATCTGTATTCAATTAGAACGTGTAGTTCCAAGTTTCCCAGCTTGTCTAGACATATAGTATGGTTGAATGAATTATGAGAATACTATTTATGATAATTCCATCATTAACCATAGCAGAATGTACCAGGATCGCTATAAACTACAAAACAGACAGTTGTTTAAGAATAAATTTTTAGAACTAGGCTCACTCTCTCTTAATGTTTTCTCTTTTTGCTTCTGTTAACAGATGCTTTCAGGGGTTTATTCAAAGACAATCCCAAGAAAAGAGAAGTTGCTCTACCAATGATCCATGTTTATGGATTCTCCAAAGCTCATGATCCGGAATTCGAGTTTCACGAGGTCGGTCTACTTTCTTCTCTTCTTTTTACACTGCAGTTAGTTATCATGCTAATTCTTTTCTTTCTTTAACTTTTAAAATGAACTGTAAACGCAGCGGATAAGAATTGCATTAGCAGAAGCAGCAGTTCATGTAGAAATGCGAAGAGTACGTCTGGTTGCACCTGGAAAATGGATGTTATGTGCATCATTTAGGCTTCCTGAGAGTGTAGCATTTGCAAGTAACATGTCAAAGTAAAAAATAGGTCAATCTCACAGTTTTGTACATCAAATGAAGATGATAATTTAGTCTTACTGAATGGATAGTGAGTTTGGAGTGCATTTGTAGAAACTAAAAAGTTGCATCAGAAGCAACAACACTTCAAAAAGGCACCTGCCAAAAGTTATAATCTTAAGCAGAGCAACAACTATAA
Source organism: Ricinus communis (assembly GCF_019578655.1). Taxonomy (NCBI): domain Eukaryota; kingdom Viridiplantae; phylum Streptophyta; class Magnoliopsida; order Malpighiales; family Euphorbiaceae; genus Ricinus; species Ricinus communis. The sequence continues at coordinate 9,696,459 of NC_063264.1, read as the reverse complement.
CATATGGTAAAAGTACAAAAGAAAACAAATCTATGGTTTAACACTTTTTCAATTTTAAGTATGCGTTTTATTAATAAATAATAATACAAACTTCTAATCGTGAGTAATTATATATATATGGACCAACACTATTACAAATTTCGATCATTAAATTTTAAAATTGTATTAGATCTTTGCAAAATCGGTTCTTTTGAAAAGCTGGCAAGAGATGAAAGCTCATATTTGGTCGATTTTTTTCTTAAAAAAACAAAAAGTCGATGTATTGCTTCTTGTTTTGGATCAAATTAGTTAATAGCACTGCAATAGTAATCTTTAAATCCCATTATTAATTAGCTAAAACACCATTTTCAGGTACAAATTTCTCTTCTTGATAATAAGAAAGAAAATCTGGATAACAAGATCATGAGGAAGATGAACGACATTCTTCTCTATTATTTCGTTCTTCGGTTCATTAAAGCTGTCAAAGTGACTAATAAAAAACAACAAATATAAGGGTATTTGTTATTGTTATTATTATTGTTTTTGTTTTATGTTTTTCATTTATTTTTTTTAAATAAAAAAAATGAAATGTGTTTGTTAAAATTGTTTTTGTTTTCTCTTTTCAAAATTTTGTACATAGTGTTTAAGAAAAAAATTTATTTTTAATACACCACTCAGTGTTGTTTTTATAATTTTTATTTTTTATTTTCATACTTTTTTTCTATTTTTCTCTCCCCACAAGTAATCTCTTTGATATTAAGACATTGCTCAAATTAAGGATGTTAATCAAAGAGTTATATAATATTATAAATTTATATAAACCTAGATCACTATGAATTTGTTTTTATACTAATTACATATGTTAATTTGAATAAATTAAAAAAATAATTTGTAGTGTCAACCTTATTTAAAATAAATAATAAGTTAGAATTCAATTAGGGATTCTTAAGTAAATTTATATAGAATATTTTTGTTTGTCTTATTCTACCTATATATTAAACCGATATATTTATTAGTTTTAAATAAATAAGTATTGTATAAATTATTTAATTAATATTAAAAGTGTAAATCACTTATATATTTACATGTTGCTAAAATTTTAAATTCGAACTTTAAGTATATAACTGTGTTAAATCTCTTGAGGTAGTGTTTTATCATCCGTAAAGGTCTTATCAAACACGCTTTAAATTCACTTTAACTATATATACACTAAAACACTCGTATATATATGTTATTCTCGTTCGTTACGATGCGCATATACCAGTACAAGTAAGAGTTACCCAATTTATATACCTAAATAATTCTATCATTACACAATTGGGTGGACTAACTTTACGTTGTCAAAGGCGTCACAATAAATGTTGACACTTTTCTTTTGCCTAAGGACTCAAATAAAATACATATAAGAAGTAACATATTGTAAATAAAATAAAGGGTAGAGAATTTATCACATTTTGTAGCTGTAACTCATGAACCCCCGGACCTCTAATGAACAAAAACACACTAAGTGTCCTTAATTTATTGCATGTATCTAGACATGTCACACACATAATTTGCTTTAATTTGTCTTTGTACCCCTTTCTATTTTATTTTATTTTTCTGTTGCAGTGACCAACACAACTAACTACAGTTGACAGTAACCTCTTCATGCATAAATAACATAGAAACTGTACAAAAATATTAGAGAACCTCTAATATTTGATGCATAGATTTGTCCTCTTTGGACGGCTACGATTCATCCCACCAACATGTTTCATTTCTTTGGCCTTTAATTTTCTTAAGGAAAAAAAAAAAAAAAGTCTCTTCCGGGACTTGCTATGTCCTATGAAGTCTATTTAGAGGAGAGGTTTTTCAGACAACATGGTGCCTGTGGGGTCGATGGGTAAGGGCAAAAATGGAAAAAAAATAAAGATAGGAAATCTCAGTTGAGATTGAGATGTAAAATAATTACATATGTATCCTTTGTGGTCCTTTAAGAAGTTTGAGTTTGATACTTTTAATTTAGGTATGGGAGAGGAGGGTGTGGGGATAGGATCTTTTTGGCTATTTTGTACTAAAATAGTTAGATCTTTCACAAGTTGCATAAAGCCTAAACTAACAGTTACTCTAGTGAACAAAGCAAAAATATTGTTAAAAAATAATTAAAAAAAAAAAAGAAATAATCATGAAATTTGCATTCACTGTTATATAGTTCTTTAATTACACACGCTCTCACGATTCATCCGAGGAGATGATTTGGAGATGCAGAATGTATCACACGCGTATCATTTACATATAATGGTTAGGTGCAATACATGGAAATAGTTAAAAGGGATTATATATTGAAGTTTAAAGAAAAAAACATGTCAAGTGAACTGGGTACCCACAAATTTAGTGTGAAGATTTCTAAATTCCAATCTTTTTCTTTTTCTCATTAGGGAAAAAAAAAAAGAAATAAAAGGAAAATATGTGGAGTTAAGTTGGATTAACATAGCACGTGTGAGATGGTCCCCATTGTCATGGAAGGCAAACCCTAGCCGCATCTCTAGTGTATCTATATAAAAGTATGCAAATACATATAATAGCTCAAATCCCTAAGCATTCCATGCAGGGCACAATCTGCTCCCCAGAACCCGAGAATCCCTCAATGTCTGCCTATACCCAGCAACCCAGTCCCGGAGGAATCCCGCCCTCACACGTGCCAACTCTCTCCTTTCTCAGCCGCCTATTCTATTCTCTTCTCTTCTCTTCCCTCAAACCCTAGTACAATTTTCTTACAATCCTATGCATAATCTACTGCTCCTATACACTACTCTACACCTACCTTAGCATCCAATCCAAGAGGCGAGAACCCATTTTGCCACGTGGCATGTGGAGACCACTAGTCCCAGTTATCAGATCTTCCAGAATTTGTCATCCATTATCTTGATCTAAGGTGCCAAAAACTTTTCAAAAATATAAATTCGATCACAATATTGTATCATGGTGAAATAAATATGACTGGCTAGAACAATTTTTATGTCTTAATTTGTGTTAAATTATTCTTTTACATACTACTAGAAATTCCATAATCAATTTAAATTTAATAAATATTTTTATATCATTTGAATAGTTATTTGTAAGTATAATATTTTTTATTCATAAGAAAATTTAATGCAATTAGAGATTATATTAATTTCTTTTAGTTCTAAATGAGAGGAATTTAAAATTAAAATTTTCCTCAAATTAAGATACGAACTTTTGACTATAATAAATATGTAAGTACACTGAAATTACCGTGTTTTTATACTCGCTAAATATAATTATTTTTTTATTTTTTATTAATAATATAACTATGGTATTTTTCTTTTTTGCAGGGTTGGATTGAGATACCAGAATCGTATCAACACTTGTTGGTTAGTCACATCACAACGTTGTTGGTGGGGATTGAAAGAGACTTTTTGGTCTGTATTTATATAAATTTGTGTTAAGATTAAATGAAAAATTTGAAATTAATCAATACATTTTAATTATTAATTACTTCAACTTGATGAGTTTGAAATTGAATGGGATTAAATAAACCCATGGTTATATGAAATCAAATGATTTTTTCACAACATAACTGAGTTTAGCTATAATTGTTAATTACCCTTTCAAATGATGCAATCTCCATCTTATAATATAATATGCCTGGACCAAATAAAAGCATACAGGGTAACCATTGTGTGTTCAAACAAAATTAATATTATGTGGCCAACACAATTATTTTATTGCCATATAACTTGGAAGAAAATTGTCCTTTAGGAAATCTATTATTGTTTGTACTTTCTTTATAGAAGTATATTGTTTGTACTTATTAGGAGCAGAATTCTGAAGAAAAAACAAATTACAATAACTCGCTTTGATTTATATTTTTTATTTATAAAAATAATATTAATTTAATTTTTTAAAATATGAATTTTAATATCTAATTTAAATCCATTTTATAGTTTTAAAAACTTAATTTATTCAATCAGATATTTTAAATTGAACCGACGGAATGCAAATAAATATATTTATTATGAACTTCATTTTAGCATGAGTATTACATTAGCTGCATGCGAAAATTATAAATTCTCAAAGAATATATATATATATATATATTACCATCAATCTCGTATCTATAGCATTGGGTAATAGCTCATGATGATCATGGAACGTGGCTAGAGCATTTTGGGTTTATGAACAGATTGAAAGCGACATATAATATTATATATATGTGTGTGTTCATCCTAATTCCTAGCTGGCTATACATGGGACATTTTCTCCTTTTTTGTTCCAATGGGATAAGGGTTGATAGAGAATTTGTTTTAAATCATGATTGTTTTGCAACTGCTCTCTGAACCGGTTTTTCTCTATTATTTCCTTAGGTACAAAAAAAAAACAAAACAAAACCTTCTCAGAAGATGAGGTTGAGAGAACTAATTTCCCTCTTTATTTGTAGAAAAATCTTAATATTCCTTATTAATCAGAACGCAAATATTAATTATAACATTAAAGAGATTAACAAGAACTTCAAAGAGAACAAACTGATATAGAGGGGAAGAGTGTTAGCTAGGAGAATGAGGTGATTATTGGCTAATGGAGATTAATTAGTGACCATATAACGACCAACTGAGGACTAAGACAATAGCAACTATAAAAAATAGTTGCTAAAAATTGATGAAAAATTTAGGGTTTAGGTAAAGACCACATTGATGTGTTCAAGGCTACAAGTACATTGATATTTCTTTTAAGCATATAGTATCATGTAATTTTGTTTTGCGGTAGAAACTGCATTTTTTTAATAACTTTGTTAGTCTAATCCTGAAATTTAAACTCTTAACTCGTACGGTAGTTAAGGGGAAAGCCAGATACATACATTGTATCTTCCTTACACAAACAAATTGAGTTTATCACTTAGGATTTACCTTCTTTTTACACCTGCTAACAAACCTAGTACTCCAAATTAGAAGGAAAAATATGAAGATTTCAGTTCTAGACAGAAAGTCGCATTCTTTTCTTCTTCTTCTTTTTTTTTTTTTTTGGTTTTTCCAGATTTTTTTTCCTTTTTCTTTTTCAAAGAATTGAAGATGGCAACCTAAAATGAAATATAGTTAATTTGCTGAAACAATAGGTTACCATATTAGAAAGTACCACATGGAGTCAGCTTTTTGATGTTTCTAAATGTGAAGGAAGCATCATTGCTAGCCTATAGCATAGGCAGATTCATCCATTCATGACCAAATCTTACTATATGATTGTCCCAAAATACTCTTCTTTTATCATTTTCTATTTCTTTTGTAAACCCTTCAATTTCAGATCAATAATGAAGCTCCTTGTTATTCATGATCCACAAGATCACCACCGTCACCACCACCACCACCATCCACCACCACTGAAGAAGTGGCAGGGCAGCAGCAACTAATTTTCATGATCGACCAGAAAGTACCCTTTTCTTCTTGCTTTACAAACACTTAAAAAGAGAACCCTAGCGATCATATATTGCTAATTTGGACGAAACTGACACAGTGGGCTATGTTTGTACCTGCTTTCTTGTTTTAACATCTTCCCCACAGGATAATACCCCTATGGCTCCGACCGCGGTGCCTGGTACAATTCGATTTAACCTTGTCTCTGGTATGTAACACGTGTCATTGGGCCCCACCCTCAACAAAAATCCCCCCCCTCCTTTTTTGTTTCACATTTTGGAGGCACGTGTACTGCAATCTTTAGTGCAGAAGAAGTGCTCTTCTTAAAACGCAAGTGGAATACACGACAAGTAAGTGAGAGTCGGGTTCAGCTTCTGTTATTACATAAGGTTGGCCATTTTATCTTTCGAAAACACAAGGTTGCTATTTCCACGATTATTTTACTGTTTCCAGGTAGAGACATTCTGGTTATAATTTATCTGGAAATAACAAATTATCAATGAGTGTGAGACAGTGAGAGTAAATGATACATATATCAGCAATTTGTGTTACATATACAAGCATTTTGCCTTCAAAAATCTCTCAAAAAAACCTTTTTTTTTTTTTTATTTTCTTTGAAAAGTTGCCATCTTTTTCTCTTATAATAAAAACCAATTTCTTTCATTTCAACTTTCATAACCAAAACTCTCTTTCTTCTCTTCAATGGCTACACTACCATACCTTCTCATGGCCAACACTGCTAGTACTAACCAAAAACAAGAACCCACTAAAACCCACATTCAAGCAGCTCCACCTAAACAAGAAACATCACTAACTAACCGTGGGAGAAAGCCCAGCAAAGGTCAACCTCGCAAGAAGATACCACAAAGAGGAATGGGTGTAGCTCAGCTTGAAAGGCTAAGGCTCCAAGAAAGATTGAAAAACATTCAAGAAAACAACAAACTTGAGCCTTTTAACCTTCAACCCGCTCATCTACCTGTACCCGACCCGATCCAGAGTTTCCCTGTTCACTACTCAGTTAACTATGGTGCGCCACCTGTGATTAATGGTGGTGGGTTTTTGAGTTATGATCAAGGCCTAGTGGTTGAGAAGATAGAGAATGGTAATAGCTCTCATTTGGGTCAGTTTGTGGTTAATCCATATATGTTTGGAGCTCCGGTTGGAAATAGTAGTGCTGGTCCTGTGTTTGAGAACTCTAACGAGCTCTCTTCAATGCCAAAGATTGTACAGGATTTTGAGCATTCTAGTCCCACCTCTGAATTTGGCTTCAAGGTTTGTTCGGAGGATTTATTTTTTTCTTTTTTGCGTTTCGATGTTTTTAGTAATTTCTGCTTGTCTCTAGAGAAATTATATCTGGAAAGAAAGAAAAAAATAAAAGGGAAAAGGAATACTTCTTGAGTTACTTAATCCTCATGATCAACATGTCATATAGGTGCTTTAGTCTTGGTTATGTCTAAGGAACTCTTCTGTTCTTCCCAGATTGTCAAATGCCTTATTCAATCCTTGCAATTTGAATCAGTATTAAAACTTTCTTTGATCTGATCCTTATGCCTGTTTAAGGTTGGACAGTTTCAAGAATTACTGTTTGACTTCCAAGAAAGAGCAAGAAAGGAAAAGAAAATAACAGTTTCAGTCTTCTCTTTTTTTTTCCTTCTCTTTTGAAAATGTAGAAATCATCTGAAGTACTTATTACATTAGCTCTATGTTCTATACTAGACTCACTTAATGGTTCTTTCATCTCTTAAAGCACTTCTTTTGTTATCTACACAAAATTTTGCTAGATTTTTGTCACCGCATTTGTTAATGATAATGTCAATCTTTGTTGCAGAAGAAGAGATTCAGCGAAGAGAACAACGGAAGGAGGGATCAACAGCTTCCAGAGATAACACCAGCGAATGTCACTGAATTTCTAGGATCAAATCTTGAGAATAACATGGACCTAAATTATGATCCAAGTTGTTACGGTGCTAGAGCTACAAGAACTGCCGTTTATGCTAATCATCATAATATCAGTGAGGTAATGCATATTAGTCTCATACTAATCATAAACTGGTCAAGAAAGTGTCTTTTGTTTTTCCTATTTTTAACTTTCTTATTAATGAAGTCTGTTGAGTATTGATTGTTTTGGTTTGTGGGTTTTGAAGGGTGCAGAAGTGTTGGCAATCCGCAGAAAAGGAAACCCAAGTGGTGGAAGTGTGTTTATGGAGTATGATTTTTTCCCAGGAAGAAGCAGTACTGGTAAAAGCATCAGCACTTGTTTCAAGGAAATGGAATTTCCTACCGCAGAAGCTTGTTCAGTTGCAGTAGTGGGGAGTGGTGAAGCTTCTTGTCTTACAACTTCTGATTATAGTGGTTATAATTATACTGCATCTAATGCTTCTTCTTCTAATTCTATTGATTTGTCCCTCAAGCTTTCTTATTAGAACAACGAGTTATGTCTGTTTTGGTTTTGGTGCCTTTAGATATCTGTGTGTTTGATCACAGATCATTACACTATACCCTATAAAAACTCAAAACTTTTGGCTTCCATTTTGTTCCTGAACTGATACACCTACAAAAATAGTGCAGTTTTATGCTCTCTCTCTCTCTCTCTCTCTCTCTCTAAGGTTGTCAGTCAGTGCTTTGATTTTCCCAGCTTTTATATATGTTCTTGCCATTATTTCTCTTATGATCTACCTTATTCTTCTATATTCTGTTCTGGGTTTGGCCTATATTAATTAATTGTAACTAGGTTTTTATTCTTTGTCAAGTGTTCATATCTCCCTACATGGGAGAGTAGCTAGGTACAGATTTATATACATAGATATGATATTTATATGTAATCTTTCAGACCCAAAGAGAAATACAAAATTTAATTAATAGCTATCTGGGTTTGTGTTGTACTAGTACAACAAACATATCTAAAGATCAATTTAGCTGGATGCATTTGTTCATGTTTGTACAGGTTTAAAAATGTTTTTGATTTTGTCTCATTTGCATTAATTCAATACTCTGTGTAACTAATTCTTATATATAAGCAGCTGCTTTCTGTGCGTTACTTCATGCATAACCTTATTACAGTGATCAAGATGTTATTATATGCTGGCTATTATTCATATAACTACCTTTATAACCACTATTCTGTTTAGGTGTGCTAACCCTAAAATCTCCAAGAACTAGAATACCCTTTAAAATTGTTAAAGGAAACAGTTTAAAATCACTGTTTTATCTGTTTTAAAACATTGAACTATGTCAAAATTTTACTTCATATATTTTTATCAATTGCCTCTGATCAGTTTATAACATTGATGCTGTTCTTCTTATCTCAAGAGATAAAAAGAGAACACTACAAGAGTAGAAGTAGAATTAGTACTACAACAATGAAATGATGAGGCATCAAATAACACTCATCTCTTAAATGTTTAGAAGGATCAAAACCCTAAACTATGAGAAAAAAAAATGCAGTAATAAGTTCTTACAGTACCTATTAAATAACAAAAGAGTTCTACATAGGTGGATAATTTCTTTTTTTTTTTTTTAAAAAGGAGCTTTGCTGTATAAAGCTCAAAACCCTAGCAACTAGCAAGTGTCAACTCCCTCTTGATTTGGATGGAAATAAATGAATAAATAAATAAGTATGGTAGAGTGGATTTCTGTTATAGAACTAGGTAACATCTTTTTAAGTGCTGAAACACAGGAAGAGCATCTCTGCAATACTGCTTATAGGAGTCAAGCAAACCTTTTCAAGGGGTGCTTTAAAAAACGTGAAAAAAAGATAGATAGATAGATAGATCAAAAGCAAAGCCTTAAATTAATGACATTAGCAAGTAAGTTAAAGTTTTTTTTTTTCCCACTCTTCTCTTTTCCCTTAACAGACACACTGGCCACTGGTTTTGTATGGTCAGTGAAGGGCTGCTAGTGTAGTAGTGAGTGATGCATACAATACAGATGCAGCCACCCAGTCCCGCCAGGCTATATGCCATTATCACAGTACAAGTCTCTCTGCAATGATAAGTATTTGTATATGCAGAGACAGAGAGAGAGAGAGAGAGAGAGAGAGAGAGAGAGAGAGAGAGAAGGAGACTGGTAGTCTGTATTAGTTACAGTATAAGTAAGTAAAGGCTCAGTTGAAGTTTTTTTTTCTTTTCCTTTCTTTTTTCTCTTTTTTCTCTCAAAGTTCTTTTTGATTGGCTGCTCAGTGATCAACCCTTGTCTTACTTGTTATCAGCTTTTACCTTTCTTTCTCCCTCTATCCTGTTATTTTATTTTTGGCAATTGCTTTCCTTTTTTAGCGTTGTGTTTTATTTACCCTTTTCCCTGTTTTAATTTTGTCTTTCTTTTGGTGCTGTAAAGTTGATGCCATTTCCACTTGCCTGCCTTCTATTAGGTTCCGATCATGTTCCATCATCTTTTCAACCCTAATTTTTTCTCTTAAGATTTATATGGGTTTTGCAATGTAATGATCTAGACTCTGGAGGGTTGTAGTTTAAAAGATAGTTTGTGATATATTAATTAGATAAAGAAAACATCAATTTGAGTACTACAAACCGGTCCAAATTATCATATGCGGGAATTTAAATAAAGTAATGTAGAAACTAAGAGGAAAAAGAATCAAGTGATCTAGATGTACAAACATTCATCTTTCATTTTCTTTCAAATTCAGCGAAATTCGGATTCTAATACTGAGTCTTAAATTAGTTCCACTTTATCACTAAGTAAATACAAAATTATCTTTAAAATTTAGAATGAACCAAATAATTATATTCCTTTTCAAATTTTCTCATTGGACTTCCTTATTTAAAGGCATGTAAATTATTTAGATATTTCCCTATAATTATAATCATCACTTTGGCTATAAATTAGGGGTTTATTATTGACATAATTATTGAAAACCCTCAATTTTCTTCATTAATATGTAATTTAAATTGTTGGATTAAAATCTATATGAATAGTTTGATTTAATTTATTATCATAAACTCATTTTTTGAGACTCAAGAATCTATCAATTATACTCATGGATCCTATAAAAGGAGATAAAAGGCATTTATAGATTTTAGGTTCTCACTTCCATGGATGGTACCTTTTCAAAAGAAATATTTGTAAATGTTTCATCACAATGAATACTATAGGTACATAAATAAATTGAAAGAAAAACTACAAAGTTGGCTGCTAAATTTTATACTTTTATTGTTTTTCATTTTTTAATATTAATTTATATAGATTTAAATATACATACATATTGGAAATTTCTAAATTACTAATTATTATTATCTATAAATAATATTCATTTTTCTTAATTACTTATCTTATCCCTGTAAAACACAGACTAGTTAAGTATATTGTTATTTTGTGTGATTTTATAACCTTTTAGATTCTTTCTTTTAAAAGGCTTTTAGATTCTGTTTTCAAATAAGATTAATCAACTAGTTTATTTTTTTCCTTTTACTGGATGCAATTGAAATTCTTGGTATTCTGTACTTTGAGGTAGACAATTATTAAGGTATTAATTATTTAACAACAATCAATTTTAATTTGTATATGTAGCAAATATAAGTAAGGAATTTTAGATTATTTTACTTTTAACTTATATCCATGGTTCAATTATAACTTATGAGGACCATTATTAAGCTACACACTGACCAACAACACTTGTTCAATTTTGTCTTTCACCTAAAAGAATAAAAAGGTTCACTAATAATATGTAAGCAGGAGCTTAATTTAATTTCAGATTATAGAAATCACACAGATCTGTTAACTTAGAACATTTGTTAATCATCTTAACAATTGGGTGACTTTATTTTGTTAAATTCTAGAGCCTGTAGATAAAGTTAATAGGAAAAGAAAAAATACAAAAAACGTGAACGGCAGGATTCGAACCTGCGCGGGCAGAGCCCACATGATTTCTAGTCATGCCCGATAACCACTCCGGCACGTCCACATCTGACGTCGTTAGTATAAATATACTCTTTTTTCTATTTTTTACAGACTTAAAACTCTGCTAATGTGACATTAAATCAGTGGCTTGACATACAGTTTTATTTTTGAATTGAATGGGAAAATGGACGAAATTTTGATAAAGGTTATTGATCATCCCCTTTTGTCACTTACAAATGATATGAATGGCTTGGCCTGACTCTTAAGGGACCTTTCGGCCCTCATGATATGAATGGCTTGGCTTGACTCTTAAGGGACCTTTCGGCCCTCATGATATGGAAATATAATTGCCAATATACGTACGAAACACAACTTGCAAACTCTTAGTTTCACCATCCCTTTAATTACTGAATCTACTCTTAAGCGATGACCAACAACGAAGACTCGAAAGTAAGCTTCAGGAAGTGCAGAATAAGCTTTTCCATTATAGAGAATGGTGGTCACTGGAATTTGAATATGGAAGACCCGTCCTTGTTACAACAAGGTGCATTGGCTCCTTATAGGTTGGTTTGGGCTCCATTTGGCAAAGAAATGGAAGGACATCTTCATACGAGGTTGGGAAGAAATGCCCTTGATGAACATGATTCCTTGGTGTTTAAGAAGGGTACCACAACAAATAACCAATTTGTAGTTGGTTCTGTGTTATCTGGAGTGCTTGCCTAAGGAATTGAGTAAACTTGGTAACCTTCAACAATTTGTTAGGCCTTTAAACCTCCACATGCAAAATAAATATGGTGCCAAGGTTAATGAACTCAAGAGCTTAATTGAAAGAAGCCAAATACTGCTTTCTTATTGCATTAACATCTGAAGAGAAAATTGAGCAAGGGGAATTTGTATAAACTGCCAAAAGCTTCACTACTTTTCCGAGGTTCTCATTTCTTATGATGGAGGAATTGGAAACTAGAGGTTTGTGTTCTTGGCTACTTGGATGAACTCGAAACAGAGTAGGCCAAGATTATAAGAGGCTTTGTTTTTATATCAAATGGAAAAAAGTTATCTAAATAATCACTCTGTGTTCATTAAAATTTCAAAGAACTAGAACCAAGTAACCAAGCCTAACGATGAGATAAAAGGGCTATAAATATGAAATTATTAAATTTGTAGAGAAGTGACCCAATTGAAAGAGGCTATATTCTGATGAAAAAGCCCAACCAACTTTGATCACTAAAGATTTGATTTATTCCCCATCATTTTCACAGATTTCTTTTTGTGTTGTGACTTGTGACTTATGACTTATGACCATCTCTATTCACTTTCCAAGAAACAAGAAAAAACATTTCTTGTTTTCCATATTCCTCTCGCTCTTTACTAAACCCCTCTCTAACTCTCTCTCCCTCTCTCCCTCTCTCTCTCTCTCTCTCTCTCTCTCTCTCTCTCTCCCTACATCAAAATTCAGTCCTAAACAAATGAAAAAATGAATCCAAATCAGCAAAACCCTGTTGATCCAGACCAACCTCAACTCCCAACGATCAAGATCCACCACCCATCCTTTCCTCGCCACACCGACCACCCCCATCCACCAACCGTCGCCATTGCCACCCCTACCGCCAGCGACCGCCGCAAGATAGCCGTCGTTGTCCGTCCATCACTATATCCGTCTAGGTGACGTCGTTATTCTCCTCCATGTCAGCCCTACCTTTATGCTTTTCGGCGCAGATTGGGGCCCACTCCCTCTTTCCACGCCTAAGCACAAAGATAAAGACAGTAGCAACCCTTATTTTAACAATGATAACGAGAATGAGAGTGAATTATCAAAATGACAGATTGAAGAAGACTTCGATACGTTTATAGCGACAAAAGCCGGGGAGATAGCAAAACCGTTAAAAGAAGCACATATACTGAATAAGATACATATAGTAAAAGATCAAGATATGAAAGAGAGACTGTTTTTGGAGGTTGAGAGATTAGGATTAAGTGTTGTGATTTTGGGAAGTAGAGGTTTTGGTGCTGTTAAAAGAGGTAGTGATGGACGGTTAGGTAATGTCAGTGATTATTGCATTCACCATTATGTTTTTCCTGTCGTTGTCGTTCGATATCTTGATGATAATAATAAGGATGAAGAAGAAACTGTCATTAATGTTCCTGTTGAGGAGGATGTTGATGATGCTGCTCAAAATGGTGAATTGTTAATGATTCTTTGGTTGTTATCATTATGTTTGCTTTTATGTGGCTGCTGCATGTGATTGTTTGATGGCTGAATTGGTCTAATTGCAAGTTGCATATGACTAAAATGCAGGCGAGTCAAAAGGATTCGGCGATGTCTGCTTATTTTTATGATTATTGATCTTTGTGCTGTAATTGATATTGAGAACTGGAGAAATGCTCGCCTATGATTAGCTGAAGCAACATGTATTATATAGATGAGAGCTGTATTGGATAAACTGGTTATAGTTGTGGATGAAGATGCAATTGGGTGGTCACTTTGGTTTTTGATTTCTAATAGGCTTGTCATGTCAAATATGAGTCTTGACCTTGAAATGAGACTATATGATTTTCTTTTGTGCCTATTTAGTAATATGTTCCATGTTGATGAAATATCCTAACTGTTTAGTGGACTTTAAATGGGGAGTGATTTGTCTAGATCATGTATTTATGACAGCAAGAGTTGTCTTTTTAACAGTGAACAGTTCATCAACATCTTGTGTTATTGAGAAGTGTCCCTTTATTATTCACTTTGCCCTTCTCTCTTTCCAAATCTTCAGATACTACGTCTAAAATATATTGGATGCTTGTGTTGTATTTGATTGGCCTAATTGCATTGCATGTGATTAAAATGTTTATGAGATAATAATATTTTTTATGTTGTCTACTTCTTTGCTAATGGAAATAATAGACACCATATAGTTATTTAGTAGAGGAGGTTAGTTTATTACTTGTTGATAGCATTTTAGTCTTATTTTTTTAATCTACATGGATAAGTGGATAAATGACTGCTCATTATAGGCAGAAAGAATGCATGTTGTATATATGTTGTCCCAGATGATCCACTTGGATGGTTACTTTTTGATATGTTTTATAATAGGTTTGATTATGTCAAATATGAGAACCTTAACAAGAGCCTCTCTTCTTTTACTATCATGACTAATTATTTATGCATTATACTCTATCCTAGCTATTTAGTAGACTATATGTGGTTATTGGATGTTAGTATCATATAATGTTGACAACAAGACTGCTAGATACTTCTTGTTCAACAACTTGTTCTGTGTTATTAAGAAGAGCATCACTTATTTATATTTGCCTTCTTTCATTCCAAATCAACAAATACTAAGTTCTGAATATTCTTAGACCTCACTTCTTTCAATGGCTTTATAAGTGATAATGAATCCATTTGGATCTGAATGAGCATATAAGTGACTTTTTGACTTGGTTATTACAAGATTGAGTTAATGTATCTTTATTGTAGCATCTAGGAATAACAAAGGTGTGTTATTTTGTGGATGTTTGGCCTGATCATGGGAGTTCTATTGTATTTCTTGTGCCTTCTCCTTTTAAATTTTATCTCTCTAAAGAAGAGTCACCTTCTGATATTAACTAATTCTTGTTACTTATTTATGATTTCTAAAGAAAAGTTAGTGTCTCAGGACTACATATAGAAAATGAATAAATCTAGAGTCTCTAGTCTATGTTCTTTTATGATATAAATATATTCAATGTCAACATGTGATGGCTCTTGCTGTGGATATTTATGCTTTTTTATTAGGTAATTTATCTAAGTGGGTAGTATCGTAGCTGGGAAAGTAGTGTAGAAATTCCATGGATCTATCTTAGATGATAATGGATGAATCCAGTTAGCTTAAAGAGGCAAACAACTTTTAGATGCTCATTTGCTAGTGCTGCTGAATACTAAACATAATGTGGTTAGACTGAAATATGAAAGTGCATGTATGAAGTGGAACGTAAAATGTTGGAAGGCAATTCCATTTTTGTGAGATGTACCAGAATAGATCACAACCTGGTGGGTTGTTTTTTCGGCTTTGAACCAATTGAACATAAGGGGATATTGACATTGGTGTTAACTTTTCTACAAGGCATAAATGAAATGATGGTGGTATTAGGGTCTTTTGCTTTATTAGCCTGATTTGTATAATATTTCTTTGCATATATTTGTAAATCTTAATTGCTCTGTGGAAAGTTTGTCAAATTTTGCAACTATTGTTAGGTTTGTTTTGCTTGCTATGAGAAGAATATCTGTGTACTATAACTCTGGAAAGTGTTCTATCTCTAGTCTGCCTGTATTCAAGGATGTCTTATGTGTTTACAGTGAACCTTGTGCTTCCCAACTTTGATTGAAATTGAGATGAATTTTTATGTGCTATTATAATTTTGTCCCCATCGCTTAGATATTTTGTTTAATGATACGGTGTGTGACATAACAATATTGTGATGTATTCTGCTGCCTCCCTTTATTTCTCCTTCTTGTGAAGTTAGATTTTGCTTAGCGTCTGATGGCATGTGATGCAATTGATCTCCCTTTAGTGGTTATTGCTCAATGAAAATTGATTGTTGTTTTCGCTCCAGCCCTCAACTCTGTCAGGGCTTAGCTTGTTAAAATTTAATAGCATTTTACTTTATGGTTTTAATAGAGTTGCATGCTAAACGAATGACAATATTGTTACTTTCTTGACAAAAGCATAGTCTGAGCTTCCAAGTCCATTGTTGGCTACTCTGCATTGCAGGTATGCTCTTAGGTGCTTAAAATAATTTTTGGTTTTCCCCGCCCTTTTGGATGACTTTGTGTTGAGCGTTGCCTTCTCATGTTCTTTGAAAAAAAAAATACTCTTATACATCCAGCACAAACATCAAATTGCGTGTATTATAATGCATTTCTCCCTCTACGTGCCAGCATTGCTCTATCATCATGTGGATGCAAGTATGTCAATTATGCACTTGGGCTGTCTTTATATCTTATAGATAATGTTGTGATCGTCTGCAATCAGAAAAGATTAGTTATGCTGCGAGGCAGTGTTATTTGTCGGAGTGTTTGCAGAGTAGAAGTTTGTAGAATGCTCATGCTTTTCCCAACTCTCTTGTCAAGAGTTTCTCATGTATGAAACTTAAAGAGGACTTGTGATAATATATTTGTATGGCTTATAAATTTTAAGGTTTATAACATTTTCAGCTACATCGAGAAGGACATTTGGGTTGTTGGGTTATGTATTGGAGAAAATTATCCATGTCATTTCCTCTAAAATCCAAAGGGTTAAGTGCTTTCTTTTTATCCCAGCTCTGAAGTGGCTCGAGTCATGGTTATACCTGGGGTGCAGAGTCGAGACTTTTCCTGCACTTGTAATAGTAAGAGCTTAGACGTGCAAATTTGGATTGTTAAATAACTGGTCCATGCTTGAACTATTTGGTGACGATAAAAAAAATAAAAAAAAAATTAAAGTTATTATTTTGAAATAATTAAAGTTATTATTTTGAAATAATTAAAGTTTTATTTTTCAAATTGAATTTTATTGTCTTTGAAATTGAAATTCTAGTAATTTGTGTATTTAAAATATTATTATTTTGAATAATTAAAGTTCTATTTTTCAAAAAATTATAAACTAACATTTATCTATAAATGGCCTAAAAGTAATCAATGTTAACTCTTAAAGAATATTCTAAAAACGGCATTTAAATTCTCATTTTAATTAATTATTAAAAGAAAAACGTTTCAAAAAGTGCAATGTAATTTGGATTTAGTTTGTGGCCATACCACTTGATTTTGTAGCCTAGTACGAGAGAGATATATGAAACTCGAGTAGAGGTCTCCTCTCATAAATATATTAAACATTCCATTTGTATTTTTTTTTTTTTTATATACATTCAGGTGAGCAAAAAGGGATATAAAAAAGATGACCTGATTGGAGTTCAGATTTTTGAGGTAAAGCTGTGCTGGGTGGCTTTATTACTAATAAAGGGTTCAAATTAGTGGTAAGATTAAATTAAATATTTGAATTAAGTGAAGCTTTAAATGATATCATCTTCCTGGCTGCGCTGCCAAAGGACGTGCAAAAAAGGCGTGAACGGCAGGATTCGAACCTGCGCGGGCAGAGCCCACATGATTTCTAGTCATGCCCGATAACCACTCCGGCACGTCCACCTGTGATTTTGAACGCTGCACACTATTTTATAAAAACGATTACTTCTCATGCCTAATAGAATTAATTTATAAAATGACATGCTCAAATTCCAGATGTATAATTTATAAATCGGTAGTTTTGAAACTTAACATAGCATTCTAGAAATTAGAAGCCCAAAATTGACAATGATATTCATAATACTCAGGTCATCAAACCCAAATTAAATTGGTTATTATTGATAATTCAGAGAATAAATGAATTTTGAATTGAAAATTTGAGTAAATGCAAATAAATTTGAGCTAGAGACTGAATTGACATCTCACTGTCTTTTAAACATTAGAATAGGTAGGCAACATTGAAGATAGACTATAGTAGGAAAAAATAAAAACCCTCCTGTTATGGTTTCAATTATGTTACTACCAGATCCCAAATCAGGTGATAGTCTAATTGGAGAGTTGATTTGTGCTTATGGTTATTCTAAGAGTTGTCAATATGGCTATCTCTATGATGTATTGCATCAAACCTTGCTCTCACCATATCTTACGCTCAAGTAAATAAACTATGGCCAACCCAATTGATCGGAACCCAACCCACCAAAATGCTGTAGCTGATTCAAATACATCTTGCTCTTATGTGATCTTGAATTAAAGTTTGAACATGGACTCAGGCTATGGTTACAACAAACAATTATTCATCTAGATGATAGCTGGTGTCAGATACTCAGATGATGTTAATCACAAAATTCTTAGCAAAAAGACTAGCAGATACAAGCAACAGAGGAAGGATAATTAGGACCCTAAATTAATCCAACTCTGTTAGTGCCTCAGCTCCAGCTACAATCTCCAATATCTCTCCTGTAATTTTTGATTGCCTTTCTCGGTTGTACGCAATAGAAAGACTCTTCTGCAAATCAACTGCATTATCTGTGGCATTACTCATGGCATTCATCCTTGCTGCAAGCTCACTAGCTAGTGACTCCTGCAATGCCCTCAAAATCTGACTGTTCAAATAAAGAGGCATCATTGCATCAAGAATCTGAATTGGGTCTTGCTCAAACTGCATAAGGGGTAAAATCCCCTCCCTGTTTGCCTTCCCACTCTCTCTCTCAACAGCCAACTTTCCTTCCTTACTCGTCAACCTAAAAAATTCATCATCTGCAGCATCAACACACTTGCCATTCACATCACAGACACCTCCTCTTGGTGACAATGGCAACAATGTACGAATCACAGGATCAGATTTCACCAAAGACACAAATTTAGTATACATAAGCTCAACCTTATCAACCTCTTCACTCACAAACAATGAGAAGACATCATCAGCAATCAGTTGAGCCTCTTTAGCTGTGGGAAAACTGTCTCCCTCAATAAATTTATCAACACAAGCATTACCCCTTCGCTTAAAATAAGCATTACCCTTCTTGCCTACACTAATAACAGAACAATCCAACCCCATGTTTTCCAATTCCATCATCCGGGTCTCAGCTTTTCTCAACACTGCATTATTAAAACCACCACAAAGGCCTCTATCACCAGTAACAACAACAAGAGCAACTCTCTTTACAGGCCTAACATTAGTTAACGGAACATCAATATCCTCTAATTGGAGCTGTTCATTAATATGATAAAGTACTTCAAGAAGTGATTCGGCAAAGGGTCTACCATTGATAACAGCTTCTTGAGCTCTTCTAATCTTCGCAGCTGCAACAAGTTTCATTGCCTCAGTGATCTTTTGAGTGTTTTTGACAGTACTAATCCTCTCTCTTAGCTCACGGAGACCACAATGAATTGGAGAACTATATGAATATGATTGAGAGAAAGTATTATAAAGATGCGAAATTCGAGCTAAATGGCGAAATGGGTTTGCTTGAAATCGAAAAGAAAGTGAAGAAGTTTCAAATTTTGAAGGTTTTGGATTGACCCACATGGTGAGATTGGAAGAAGACATTGTTTTGCTACTTGAGATTATAGCACAAGAATAAAAGCTAATATATCAATTAGATCTCTGCAAAAACCCTTTTATAGTTGAAATATATGGATTTTGCAGAGACCAAATTTAGATGATAGAATGAAAAGGAAAACGAATTTTATGTTCTTGGATCAAATCGACATGAGTTTCGATTGAGCTTACGAAGAAGAAATGACGAGTAGCTGTTAGGTGGCTGAGAAAATTGTACAGTAACTCGACTAATCCGCTGCCCTATTATATCATCGGCTTCTTGAAAGGAATATCAGCAGAGAAACGGTATAAGGATTAACAACAATTTTCATTTTTAGTTTTTTTTAAAATGATACTATATTATATGTTTTCTTTTATCAAAACTATGAAATTAAATTTTAATAACTTGACAATTAAAATCAAAATTGCTGCCCTAAATTAATAATAATTAGATTTAATTTAATTTGTGAAATGAAATTATTATTTTTTAATTAGAAGTGAGAAATTATACTTAAACTTGAAATAAAATTTAAAAGTCAGTATCTTAAGTTTTTTTTTTATGACTATTAGTATTTTAATTTAGTAATAAAGTAAAACCACTTTAGAAGTAAGTGTCAAAGGCTATTCTAAAATTAATAAAAATATCAATAAAAAATATTATTTTTTGTTGTATAATTTTTTAAAAAATATTATTTATTTTATTTTATTTTTTAAATTTATGATGTGATTATTTTTAATTATTTTTTTATTTTTTTCAATTATTAACAAAAAACACTAAAACTGCAATTTAAAAAAAGTTAAAAAAACTATATATATATATATATATATATATATATATATATATATATATATTTATCTCTTTTAGTATATATATTGCTAGAATTAATATAGAATATGTCGGATAAGACTCCCACGTATGATAAAATATTATCTCAAGCTTGCTTATTTAAGGTTTTAACTCAAAATCGTAGTTAAATTAGAAAAAATTCTAATAATCTCATCTATAAGTTTCTGAATTTATATTTTTTTATATTTTAATACAGTAAAATATGAAATATATAAAGAAATACCATAAATCTGATTAAAAAATTAAAAAATATAGGTATTTCTGATATTTTTTCTAAGAAAACTCTAAATTTATTTATTTAATTGCTAACATAAATCTAATAGGCCCTACAATTGAGGCTGCTCTTCTTGGAGCCGACAACTCTGGAGGAATGGATTACAAAAGAAACTAGGACTCAGGGCCTGTTAGTCAGGCAATGAATGGCCTGCCCAGTTACCTCTCCTCTTGACAAATATAAGAGACCAAGAAACCAAAACAAAAAAAGAAAAAGAAACGAAAAAGATTGGACAAGTTAAAAGAAAAAAATAAAAATATCCTGCACCATTGGGTTCTATAGACTGGTGAAGACTCAAGAGAGTGCCTGTGATGGTGAAATTGAGAGACTCAGTGGGCACCAGTAAACTGAGTTCATCTTGCTGAAGGTGTGAGTTGCAGATAAAAGTGCGAAGACACATCAGGAAACTTGTTTTCAGAAAGCAAAATATTCCAGAGAACATAGAAGCAAAGGCATAATAAGGAATTTGCATGGGGATCTCCACTTTCATTACTTGAGGACTGAGTTTTACCTGCCCCCTTCTTTTTTAACAGAATATAATCACAAGGCCTGAAGCATTGACAAAACAGAATTATAGAGACTAATTAATTCGATTGCAGACATATAAGTATACATGTTTTTATACTTATAACTTAAATTCACATATTAAATAGAAGAATTCAGCCAATTAAAATCTAAAAAGAAAAATTGACTTTCCGCGGTATTAAAATTAATTATATACCTATAAAATCATATTATTCACTCTTATTCATAATTTTTTTAAAGATTAATCAGATTTTAATTCTTACACTCGCTTTTAAAATGATCTAATTTTACTATTAATTTTTGAATAAATTGCTATTCCACTCTTACGAGGAAATATTAAATACATAAAATAGGTTCTCCATTTTCCCAAAATACATAAGTAGATTCAAATGTGATCCAATCTAGGTGAGAATGGTTTGGAAGGAGGCACTAATTATGGAGAAACCTGCACAACAAGAGAGAAAACAGAGTCACCATAAAAAAAGAACACAAAATAGCAAATGGAACCTTCCCCTCCAAGGCTCCCCGATGGTAATTTCGATGCATCCTTCTCCAGGAAAAAAATGACAGGGTAATGTAGCTAGCTTCTACATGCAAAAAGGTCAACAGGAGAAAAAAAAGATAGATTATGGATTAGCAGCAGTTACTGAAGCTTCAGCCTTAAGGGAGGTGATCATTGAATTCCTCTAAATGCCCAAAGTTAAGAAGGTCCTGGTGCAATTGTAGACTCGTTAGTGGCAGTTCATAGTTTTAAGGCCACAGGAATGAAGCTCCCTTGGAAAAATTTCAGTTCAGGTTATTATTATGGTAGAGATACATTTAGATTGTGGGATACTCTAAAAATTTTTGTTGACAGTATTTCTATGGAGGCACCTTTGGACAATTAATTGACTGTTCAAATTTTCTTACAATTTTCGATAGTGTATTTTTCCTTTAATCCGTTCTAAATTATAGTAGACTTATCTATTTTTATTGTTAGTTTTGTAATTAGTTGTCGAGAATAACTTTCATTATCATATGTAGTTATATTTCACGTTTTAATTTAAGAACGCATAGATGAGACGGTAATAGTTTTTTTTTAGTTTAATAAAAGTTTCAAATTCTAACTTTAAATATATAGCTGCATTAAAACTCTTAAAAAAATGTTTTACCACCGATGATGATTCTACCCGGTACGTTCTATATTAACTTTAGATATAAATGTATATTAAAAAGAAAGTTTCACATTTTATATTTTTTGAATTATCAAATGAAATTAAATTGAGTGTTTGAGTTAAAGCTGGTGTAATATTTTTCTTACTAATTAAGATTTAAAATCAGTCATCATGAGTTCAGCTGAAGTGAAGCTTATATAAAGCAGCTTCCCTTTGTCTGTAATTGCTTTCGGCACATTCTATACAAAGGATTAGAACATGGGCAAGGCTTCAACAACACACTCCGCAGCTTCGGCTTCCAAGTTAGGTAGACAAGCAATAAATTGGGCGCTGGGGCTGACTTGTTTGACAGATTTTGGTAACATGCTGGACCCTGATATTCTACTAACAGATTTTTGTTCCTATTTTCCGCATTGAAAATAATATCAAAACATTTTAATAAAAATCATTCTAAAAATATTGTCGATTCTTAAGGATCACAGATCGATCATAAAACCTTATTCAATAAATGAAACAATAAAAGAAAAGTATTTGTCGTTCAATTATACACACTGTACTAGTTCAATATGATCATTTTCTAAATCAAAAATACAAAAGCATAAAGACTTGGAAATCTTTTTGTTTTGGGTTCAGTCAATTATTCAATGAAGACAGTAGAAGCTATAAAATATCTTAAACAGACCCACTTATCAATTATCAATTTATGATTCTTAGCTCTCATAATGAAAGAAAACATAAAATGGTCGGATTATTGATCGATTTCCATGGTTGACAAGTACTTGTTCCAAACAACTTGACAAATTGACAATCCCTCCCTCACTCCATGTATCCAAAAAAAAAGAAGAAGAAGAAACATAACAAGACTCTTTTCCTAACTGTGTCCAATCTTTGGACTTTTCTTTGGTAGCTTGTGGGGCTACAGATTCCCATCCACACAAATCACTCTCATGTTGTTTGGACCTCAATTTCCGACACCGTCATTTGCCCATACTTCAAATCAAACCTATTCTTGTTTAACTCCCTTGCCTCTTCTTCCTTTTTTTTTTTTTTTTTTTTGTAAATATTAACCCATTTTACCTGATTTATTAGGTGGCAGTTATTATTATTATTATTATTATTTTATCTTATCTATATGCAAGGCATTCGTTTAATTATATATAATTAATATCAACTAGTCCAAAATATCTTCAAATTTATAAACAAATAAAATGGAAAAATCAAAACCTGCCTAAAATTAACATAATATAAAAACATCAATGTCATGATTGTACTAAGTAAAGGAAAATACAACTCCACCAAAACCCACATGGAGAGACGCAAGTGGACTTGTTTAATTGTTCATACATATTAAATAATAGTAAGTAATTGAAGTGGGGTTTTGTTTTATATCAACCATACACTCCATCCCCTGGCCATTCGTTGCCCACATGGACATTGCGTACTATCACAATTTCCACGTAATTGTCTACTGTAAATATATTTGGTCCACTCAATGTCTAATTCCTCCTTCCTCCTCCTCACACGTTTTGCTCTCTCTATTATTTTGGCATCCTCTCCTCTCCCTCTCCTCTCCTCCTATGGCTTACATTCAAATATGACAACTATTCTTTTTCTTGGATTCTGGTTTTATTTATATATATATATATGATGATTTTGAGAGATGAGAAGTGACCTTTACATGCCCCCATTTGCCACCCACCCAAGAATTTGTGGTGGTTTTTGAAGCCAATGTTTTAGCCCTATGGTAATTCTTACAACATAGTGTTGCAATTTATGAGTGAAAGTCAGTTATATATTTCTATATATTCATAATTTCTGCACATAATAACTCTAAAAATTAAGTTGGGAAAAAAAATTCTCAAATTGTACAAGAAATATTAAAGAAAATGATATCCTTACTTGAATAATTGTTCGAATTAACGGGTCGCAAATAAATTTAATGGATGCTACTCTTTAGTAGATTTAAGGATTTTCTTCTTTTTTTCTTTTGACAAGAATGATAAAACCAATTAAATTTACTCTAGGAAATTAAAATAAGTCATCTTGCATGTAAAACATATCATTCCAAAGATTCTAATATTGATTATCAAAACAAGGCAACTTGACAACAAAATATTAAACAAAAAAATAGAAATTAGTACTAGAAAATGCAATATCTACACACCACCTCATACAGAAAACAAAATATTTTAAGGAAAAAGAAACTAAAAAAATAAGGTAGTAAGAGGATCAGCACAAGATAATAGGGAATTAAATAATTTAATAGACTCAAAAAACTAATCGAGAAAAACGGTATTGGTTATAAAATGTGGGGAAAACAAAAGAGTAGTATGTTAGTTTTAGATTGCAAATCAACGGTTGTGATGATCTCTGCTCAGCCTGCAAATCCCAAGAATCGTTGCAGACGCGTTATCTCTATTAGTAACCATTTCATTTTGGAGTCTTTTGAGCGAGTCAATAACAGCCGTTGATCTTGACTCTGCTTGACCATCATGATGATCATCCTCTTCTTCTTCTTCTTCCGTTCTTATTCTTCTTCGCTGCTTCAGTTTCCTGAATGATTCCAATGAATTCCCTTCGTCGTTGCCGCTTATTCTTCCTGAATCCATTTGTGAGGACGAACATCCAATCTCATCCTGTAAAAAATAATAATAAATTGTAAAAGATTAGATCAGATCTATAAAAATTGAGTAAGACCGTCGCGAAAAATAAACTCAATAAACGACGAATACATACGTCAGAATCAAGATAAGCAATGCTTTCTCGCACGCGCTTCGCGCCACCTAATAACCGACTAGAAATCTCCTCTTCGCTGTCAGAAGAACTCGCTGAGGGAGGGGAAGGTGGAGTGACCGACCACGGCACAACCTGATTATCGCCGTCTTCCTCCTCCTCCTCCTCTTCCTCATCAACATCATCATCATACAAGTCATCATCGCTGTCAAATTCATCATCGTGATCATTTCCTTCAAGACTCTCTTCTACATTACCATCATCATCAATAATATCTCTATGATTATTGCTGCTATTATGCAAAGAGAAGCAAGAATCACAAATGGAAACAGTAGGTCCAAGTTTAGGACCGGAAGCCTTCCATGGAGTAGGGGATTGGCACACTTGACAAAGAAGATTTCTACAATGTTTAGCGACAAGAAAGTTAGCAGAGTGGACCTTCTCATCGCAGGACCAACATAGACTAGCTTGGTCTGATTCACAATACATTCTTGCAGCACCGCCGCATAGCTCACACCCTTTCATTTTCTTGAAATTCTTGGAACTGTGTTTTTCTTTTCTTTTCTTTTCTTTTTTCCTTCTATTTGGAACAAGAAGATAGAAAGAAAGGGTTGGGGGGTTTTAAGGGAACGAAGGGGGAAAAGGAGCAAGTCGCAGGGATTTATGGAAACAACCCTAATTTCCCGCAATTAATTACGTGATATTTTTTTAATACTGAGAGGTGGGCTTTGATGTCCCATGGAGGGGTGTTTTCGGAATTTTATTTTGCTGGTGAATCAAAAATTAAAAAACAAAAAAAAAAAATATCAAGAAAGAAAAATCTTTTACCGGCTTTCTGGTGGCTGCTAATGCTCTGCTTTAGCTTCTTTGAAACAACTCTCTATTGGCAGCTTTTTGAAATTCGAAATTCGAAATTTAGTATGTTAATGACCACATTTTATTATTAACCCACTAAATATCTGCCACTTGCCTTGTGTCTGTCTCCATATTTCTTTCTTTATTAAATTAGAGGCTTAACGTGCATTGCCTATGCTACAGGTGACTTGTCATTTTATGCGGCTCACAGTAAAAGCTTCATCAAAATTTAAACCCCATTAATCTTGGCTCATGACGTAAAAATTTAAATTTCATAAAAAATAAATCAAATTAATTGTAAATGAGCAAATATATATATATTATCTTTTATAATTATTGCATGACATAATAACAAATTATATAATATTACTTTTAAAATAATTAAATATTATTATTAATATCAATGGTAAATAATATTTGATTTCTATTGAATTAAATAACATATAAAAAAGTCAACTTTATTTTTTTGTTTTCATTTTCATTCTTATTTTAAATCAAATATATATACCCTTAAATTCTTATAAATAAAAATACTAATTAGATTATCTTTTAATTAATTTTTTATTTCTATCCTTTTAGTGGTGAATTTATATTCATATTTTATCTTATAAATATTTTATTCTTTTTTAATATATTAGACTATCTTTGTGCTAAATTATAAATACAAATATTTGGCAAAGTAAGAAAAAGAAAGAAAAGATGGCGACATGGTTTTGAAAGAAAAGAAAATTGAAAATTAAACATCTTTTGCCCTTTTATTTTCCAGAGTATATGAACTCATTTGTAGACGTTGCAAGATTTAATTATAAAATAAAAGATACATTTTTCTTTTTTTTTTCAGGGAGCTAATAATTTATAAAAACAAAAAGAAGAAATTAGAGGAGCTTTTACAAGGCAACACACAGAGGATAAATAACTCAAGTCAGCTTTATTTATTCATGGAATTAAAAGAAATGAGTACGGTGAAATTGAACGCCGCGTGTCCCATGAATTATGGAGCCAATGCAAAGAGAAGGAATTTAATTTTACTTTTTTATTTAGAGATAGAGAGGAAAGCAAAGATATTTATTCTTTGATACTGAATGATGACGTGTCAAATCGTACTGTTAAGAGCGGCAGATTCCGATCTATCCTACATGGACTATTTTGGTCCACAATAACCAACTTGCCCACGTGATGACCACCTGACTTTTCTTCCTTCAATCTCACGTGTCATTGTGGGACCCTTCTTTACGTTTATCCATGCCTCCGCCTCCTCTGCTTTATCCCATCCATATCGCCTCTCTCTTTTTTAAAGATGTAAAAACTACTATATCTAGAGAATAATACTAACCCCCATGTTTTTGTTTTTCTTGTTTCTTTTGTCTTTAAATATGCATAAAATATTTTAAAGGATGATTAGTTACGAAAATAATAATCTAAAAATGTTAGTAATTTTTATGCAATTTTAATCTTGATGTAAATTATTAATCTTATAAAAATTAAAAATTGTTAATAAACATATACGTTAACCAAAATTAATTATATAGAATATAGGATGTGGTGATATCCAATATAATCCCTAAAAGATTATATTTTAAAATTTTAAAATTCAAGTCTTTGTATTCACCAATATGGATGTGTTCTCATTTTGTTCTGATTGGTCTTTTCCTTCTAATTTAATGCAACTACAACTGTTCTTGTTCCGAAAAAGGATAATTCTATTAGTATGTCTGACCTTAAGCCAATCTCTTTGTGTAATGTCTTTTATAGGATTTTGGCTATGGTGCTTGTGAACAGATTAAAGAGAGTTTTGCCAGGTGTTATCTCAGAAGAGTAGTCTGCTTTTATCCCAGGACGGTCTATAACTGATAATGTTGTTGCAGCATTTGAGTCCATCCACTATATGCGTAAGAAAACAAAGGAAAAGAAAAGTGATGTTGCCTTCATGATTGATATTAGCAAAGCTTACGATTGTATTAAGTGGTCATATTTATGTGTTGTGATGATTCAAATGGTTTTCATGCTAAATGGGTTGACTGGATAATGTTATGTGTCAGGTCAGTTCATTACCATGTGGTCGTTAATGGTGAGGAGGTTGGACTTATTGTACCTACCAGGAGGCTTCATCAAGGAGATTAGTTATCCCCGTATATGTTTATTTTGTGTGTTGAGAGGCTTCCTTCTGTAATTAAGAAAGCAAAGGCAAGTGGTTCTTTACATAACGTTCAAGTTTCTAAGGGTGTTCCTAAGATTACTCATTTATTGTTTGCAGATGATAGTTTCTTTTTCTTTTGCATTTCGTTGATTGAGTGTTCTGTTTTGAAAAGTCTGGTAATCCAATATGAAGAGGATTTGGGTCAAGCAATTAATTTTTCTAAGTCGAAAATCTCTTTTAACTATAATGTGGAGGATTCTTTGCAGGTTGCAATCAAAGTGAAATTAGGAGTTGTTAATCGTCTTAACACAGGTAGATATATTGGTCTCCCTTGCTGATTGGTATAAATGAAAAGACTGTGTTTAGCTATCTTCGAGATAGTTTGTGGAGTAGGCTTTTAGGGTGGCATAATAAGCTTTTATCGCAGGCAAGTAAAGAGGTTCTTTTGAAATCGATAGTTCAGGCTATCCCATCATATTGTATGAGTACCTTTTTTCTTCCCATCTCTCTATGTGAGGAGATCTATAAAATTTTGAACTCATTTTGGTGGGGCTCAAATCCTAATGGCCATAACAGAATACATTGGAGTTCCTAGGATAGACTTTATTTACGAAAAGAGTATAGAAGTATAGGCTTTCGACACCTTTATAGTTTTAATGTTGCTATGTTAGGTAAACATGCATGGAGTTTGATTTCCAAACTTGATGCTCTTGCTAGTAGAATTATTAAAGCTAGATATTTCCTGAAGGGGATTTCTTTTCTGCTCAAATTGGGGTCCAAATCGAGCTTTTGAAGGAGTATTTGGAATTCAAAATTTATGCTTCAAAAAGGTTGTTGATGGCGTTTGGGTATTGGATCAAAAATAAAAATTTGGACGAATCCTTGGTTGGTTAATAACAATGCCTTTAGGCCTACTTCAAATGTTAAGGAGCTCTTGTAATATATGGTGGTGTAGCATTTGTTTATTCCTGGTACTAATGAATAGGATATTAAACTACCATAAAAAGTGTTTGAAGACCAGATTATTTGGCATTATGATCCTAAGGGTCGATATTATGTTAAGTATGGATATAGAGTGGTTGTCTCTTCTTTATTATATGAAGAAGACTGGTTGAATACTGTTTCATGGTCTATTATTTGGCGTCTCTATCTTCTATGAAATGTGAAAGTTTTTATGTGGCGTCTATGCTTTGATATATTGTCATCCAGTGAGTATCTTTTTCTGAAAGGTATCCAAGTTCAAAACACATGTCTGCATGTGGTGAGTTTGGTGAGTACTTGCTTAACTTATTTGTTGACTGTCAACTTGTTGTGCAGTGTTGGCATTATGCCTAAATTCTAGTTGCACATTCTCATGCTACAGAATTTAATGTATGGCTGGAGAGTATGTTTGCAAATGGAAATAAACAACATATGTTAAGGGTGCATATCATTTTTTGGGCCATTTAGGGAAATCGAAATGCATTGCTTTGGAATATTATGACAGTCCCTGCAAATACTTGTATACATAATAGTATAGGATTTCTTTCTCAGTATATTGCAGTTCATGCCCATTGGTTTCAAATGGTGATTCTATGGTTTACTGGACCATACATGCTTTAAAGCTCAATACAGATGCCCTAATTAGAAGGGAATTAAATTTAGCGGCTTTTGGAATGGTCTTTAGGAATCATGATGGTATAGCAATATCTTATCACTCTATGATAGTTATTGGGTGTTGGGATCCTAGACTGGCCGAAGCTTATTGTCTGAAAGAGGCACTGCATTAGCTTCATGCATAATCTATTTTAAATGTGTTAATTGAGTCTGATGTTAAGCTTGTTGTTGATTCTTTTAATCATTTTGTGTCAAATCTCTTTGAATTTGGCTGCTTAATTTGGTCTTGTAGAGTTATTGTTGGTTTATGCCAAAATATTAATGTTGGCTTTGTTAAAAGACAAGCAAATGAGCCTTCTAATGCTCTTGCAAGGGCGACCTATTATTATGCTCGTCTTCAAACTTAGCATGAGGCTCCTATTTTTCTCAAGCCTCTTTTGCTAAGGGATGTACTATCTTTTTAATTCATGATTATGCATTTCTTTTAAAAAAAAATTCTTATAAATTTATTATTAGTGGGAGAAGGAATGAGGAATAAGATTCAATTTGGCCCCGAACTTTGTAGTCAGGTTTGATTTGGCTCTTTTTAACTTTTACAGCCAATTTAACCCCTGAACTCTCGAATAGGTTCAATTTAACTCTTTTCTAAGCGAGTTCACTGCATGCACTATAACAAGAGCATAAAAGAACGACCAAATTGAGACTGACTGCAAAGTTTGAGGGGCCAAATTGAATTCAAACGACAAGCTAAAGGGTCAAATTGAACTTTATTCTTTTTCTAAATTAAAAATTAAAAAAATAAATATAAGTTTTTTTAAATTAAATCAATAAAACATTCAAAACCAACTCACCGCCATCGCCATTACTTTTTCACAAATGAATAAAGAATTACTAACATTATCACTATAAAATAAAAGTATATATAATAGCTTACAATCTAACACCAGTATTGTCAGCACTTTATCAGTCTCCACATGACTTCCATCAACTAATTCAAAATCTAAATATATAAATTTAATTATATAATTAAATCAATTACAATTCAAATTATTTTTTAGGGTCAAATTGATTGAACTTTATAGTGTATGCATCTCACTCTCTTAAACAATAATTATATTGAACGTATTTAAAAAATTTAGAAATTAAATTTGCTATAAAAATTAAAAAGGACCAAATTGAATCTAACTGCAAAATTCGAAGACCAAATTAAATTTTATTCTAAAAAAATTGATTATCTTAAGTATATTTAAGCATTAAATAAAATGAAAAAGAAACCCAAAAAAAATTAAATTAATGAAAGAATTTCCTATAATATCTTTAGCTCTATGTAATTGTCCATTTCAAGTTCATGATGAAGGTATTAATCATGAATTTAATCAATTAAAGGAAGCTATGATACTTCCTACTTAAAACTCATTTCCCATGGGGGCGGACGATAGAAGGAGTGCTAAAGAAAACACAATGACAGCCTGCCATGAAATCAATATTAAAGACATAATTGGTGTGAAGTATGAAGTAAAAAGAAATAAAAATAAAAATAGTAGTAGTAGCAGTAGCAGTAGTTGGGAATGGGCCATAGTATTGAATCTTTCTTATATAAATAGTATTATTTATTGTTGGGTGGGATACTCTTTTTGAAGGCATATGAGAGAGAGAGAGGTCTGATTTTGTAAAGGAAAATGAATGGGCAGCAGAAGAGGATGATTTTTTATAGGACTTGGTTGGTGGTGCTGCTGCTGCTACCCTCTACCATCACCCTGTCTCCTCATTATGCATTTTGGATAATATATTTTGTTCCTTTCATTTTTCTTATATATTTTTCTACTCTTATCTTTTCTATTTCTATCCAATTTTATATCTTTCTTAATAGGAAAATATTATAGTTTCCACGTCCTCTCTAAAATCATACCCTATTCAAATTCATTTTAGCATCTCCTCAAACTTATATCTTAAGTTTGAAGAATTCCATTATTCCCTTTCAAAACAAAGTATTCCATTGAATATTTGATAAATCGTAAATTATAAATAAATATAATTATTTTTTTATTATAAATATAAAATTTTACTATTTTGATAATATATTAATCATTTATACATAAAATATGTGAATAAATTAAATTGGCTCATAATTAAAAAGTATAGATATCACATAAAAACAACGACGTAGCTAGAAATTTTGATCAGTCCGGGCTAGATTATAAATATATTCTTACAATGATAATTGCTAAACTATTCTAGACTAAAATTATATGTTTTAAAATTATTTTTGAATTAGAATAAATA
Organism: Ricinus communis; assembly: GCF_019578655.1. Lineage (NCBI taxonomy): Eukaryota > Viridiplantae > Streptophyta > Magnoliopsida > Malpighiales > Euphorbiaceae > Ricinus > Ricinus communis. The sequence goes on along the minus strand of NC_063264.1, from coordinate 9,664,749 downwards.
ATAAACTTAAAAATAAATAATGTTTTTAACTATTATGGATTACAACCTATTTCAATCTCAAAATATTTCTGTCTATTAAATTATATTAAAAATTAAAATACTAAATCGATGGAAGTGATATGATTTTTTTATAATTTTTTTTTTTGTGATTTTTTTTAAGAATAATACAAAATAAAGAGATGGTGGAGACATGGCAAGTGCCATGTGAAATATCCTACATGGCGAATGGAGAGGCAAGGAGATAGAGGGAGGTTGTATGGATGATTGGAGGCAATAGTGTGGCCTCGAGTAAAGAAAATGTGAAAGAAAGAGAAAGGATTGTGTGGTGAAGAGGATATGATTAATAATAATACAATAAGTTATGTGTTTTTCTTTTAATATTTATGTATTTATTTCAATAAATAAGGTTCTATGCATCAGGACTCTCTCTTCAAAGCAGAGGAAGAAGAGGAACCGTTTCCAACTCATTAAAGGAGACAATTTGTGGAAAGAGACAGATGATGATGAGTCATGGCTTATTACCGATAGACAGGCCCACACTCTATCCAATCCTCATTATCCTTTGAAACTCCTTTTCCTTTTAACTTATTATATACATATATATGTTCCAAGAATAATTTGCATTTTGCACCCACAGTGTAACGCCCGTGTTCGTAAAAATGAGGCTCTAGGGATCAATTATTAAATTAAATTTATTAAAATGTTTAATTTTATTGAATGTACTATCATTTATTAAATTATTAAATTTAAATTTTGATATTAAATCTTTTTTAATAAAAATAACAGTCAATCAATTTAATTTTTGTATGATATAATTGATTGTAAAAATAATTTTATTAATTTCAATTTTAAAATATTTTCTCCTTTTCTGCTAAAATAATAGTAATAGTTATAGTTAATAATATTCTATAAACAATCAAATATTTTTAAATGAGTTTAATTTATTTTATAAAATTAAGAATTTCTAAAGGTTTTTTTATTTTATTGTAGAAAACTTTTCTTAAAATTGTTATTTCGAAAAAATAAATCTAAGTTATTAAGATTAAAAGATGTGGAGATTTAGTTATTTTTTTAATTTTAAAATTTATATTTGGACTAGTTTAATATTTAAATCTATATTAGTGTAGTTTATTAATACTAAAATACATTTAAATCTATTAAAAATATATTATAATTGGAATAAAATAACATCGATGAATAACAAAAACCTAAAATTATGGGCTGTTTTTTATTTTAAGAGGCCTAGGCCATTGCCTTTAGCTACCTATAGCTAAGATAGAATTAAGATAGAATTTGCCACGTATCTCAATTTGAATAAAATTTTAAATTTATATTTATATTTTATTTATTTATTTAAATAATTATTATATATTCCGTACTACTATTCAGTTAGTCATTTTTCATTTCATTTCATGTCGAGTAGTTATCATTTCACACACACTTCAGTATAAAAAAATGTGTTAAAAAAGGAAATTATCATTTTTACTTTCATAATGGAGAATGAAAGTAAACAACAGCTAAACATAACTTTTCCAAAGGCTTTTCCTTTGGTTCTGCTTCATTTTTATTGGTTGTCTTCTTTGCTATTGATTCAGATATGACTGTTGTAGAACTTGATAGTTAGTATTTGAAGTATTACTTTTATGGGGTAATTACTTTCTGATTTATAATTTAATATACGAGTTCTTTTCTTGTATCAATTTTAGTATCTCTTTTTGTCCGAATTCAATACAGTTAAAAATAAAATTGATAAATAAAAAGTATAATTTGACTTTTAGATTTTTATCAAATATTAAAATTGTCTAAAATTATTTTTTTATCAAAATTAAATAGATTTTTTATTTTTAGTATAATTTAATTTTAATGCCTATCAAAATAATAATAAAAATAAAATTTCTAACTTTATTTTAATTATTTTAATTAAATTACATATTAATTTAATAATATTTTTTTAAATATAAGTATTTTTAAAATATCTAAATTTCTAGAATTAATTGTGCTAAAAATTAGAGTAAGTAAACATAATAATTAATTAAGTTTACTAAATATTAAAATTAACTCATTATAAAACTAACTATTACTTCTACTAAAATTAATAATTTCAATATAACATGATCAAAAAATTATCTTTTAATGAATTTCATACTTCGTAAAAGTTTAAGATTAAGTCGTAATTTTATTATTTTAATAAAATATTTTGATTGTATTGACTTTCAATACAAAGAGTTACTAGTTAGTTTTGTAAAAATATAAAAAGATTTAATATAATAAAATTGATACAGGAAATAACTCACATATTAGAGTAAAAATCAGGAAATAGATAGTTTATTTGTCTTGTATTTTTGTAACGTGGACCATATATAGCTGGCTATGTTATGTTAATGAAAAGAAGGACTTAATTGAAAAAAGAGAAAAAGATGGAGCACTAAGCAGTATTATGGTAGGCATAAACCATGAAAGGTCGGCGGCATTATGAAATGGCCCATTAATAAGGTGGACAAGGTGGCCCAAAACTGCCTATTGGCTCATGTTGGCTGTACTCCTACAGTTTATCCTGTCCAAATGCCTACACTAGAACAAAAGGGCACAAAGCATGATTAAGGGCTTAAACTTTTCAAATTTATTTTTTTATTGTTTTTATTTTTATCCTATTTTATTAAACTCTTAAAAATTTATTAAATTATATTTAAAGTTTAAATCAACTGACAAAAATATTTATTGCTAGAGATAGTAATTTACCCTGCTTCGACAGATATATACCTTTCTCAAACTATACTCAAACCGTTTATATATATATTTTGTGTTTTTATTTACAAAGTATAAGTAAATAAATATAATTTTTAAATATATTAAATATTGTTTAAATTTAGAGTTTATTCCTTCAATCATATTTAATAATAATTGAAATATTACAGATTTTTTATGCTTACCTTTTATTTTTCTTTTTATTTTCTTTTAATAAAGAGACTCATATCATTAGAGTCCATACAAGGGTGGCTTAATATTTATGGAGGCTCTAAACAAGTCATACATATGAGGCTTTTATATTTTAAAATAAAAAATAAATTAATACATTTAATATTAAATAATAAATTTATTAGACAATTTACTATTAATTTTTAGCGAGAACAAAAATATTTTGAGATTTTTTAAAATCTTTAATTAATTAGCAATAAAGTAAGTAATTATAATTTTTTTTTAAAAAAAAAAAAGAAAAAAAGAACAAACAACTATGAAATAATGCTATTATTTAGAAAAAATATATAACAAAGGTAATAGAGTTAATAAGAATGTTATCACTGATGACAGATTTTTGTATGCTGATATATAGTAATATTTTTTTATTTTTAATTTAATAAAAATATTTTATAATTTCTAGGCTAAAATATATATTAAACCTTTATTATTAAGAGGCTTTTATGGTCGAGAAATCTTAGACGGTTGCCCATTAAGCTGCCTGTGAGCCCATGAAAGGCAAGCATTTCAAGACACTCAAAACATAAAAATCCCGACAGAACCTAAAGATGGCAGAACAAAACTTTAACCTAAAACATGAAATATGAAAACAGAAAAATATACATTTATTTAGAAGAGAAATATAGAGAATTATCATTCTCGATAACCATCGTTATCAATTGGGCTATTTACATAATTATATATAAAAAAGGAATTTCTATATAAATATCAAAATATTTAAGTCAGTTGACTTAGATACGAGCCACCAACAACAGGCTGCAAATAGATTGCATCAAGCCTCAATGATTGTCCCATACAATAAATGCTTGTATTTAATTCTATTCACGTGTATGTTTTTCCGTTCAAAACCATTAGATAAAAGAAAACAAAATAAAAAGATAAATTTGCTCTAATACATAAAAATGCCATAAAACAAATGTCTTTCTGTTGAATATTTTTAATTATATAAAAAATAATATTACGTAAAAATCAAATAATCTTAAATTCTAAATTTGATATCATCCAACTATTTCATTTGATCTTAGAAAATATATATTTTTACAAAGAGTTATAATAATTTTTTATTAGTTAATCTAAAAGTTAAATAATTAGTTTTAAACTTTAGTATTTCAAATGACAGTTCAAATATCTACTTAAATTATATTAAACTATGTTCTTGCAGAAATGTATACAATTTATTTGTGATATATATTACTATTCATTAATTGATTCATAGCATTTTCCACAAGAAAAATAAAATATAAAAAACTCTTTTAATAAGAGTGATAAAAAAATGCAAAGAAGCTAAAAAATTAAACCGAAAAAATAAGTTAATCAAACAAGCAGTTTTAATTATATATATATATATATATATATATATATCTTGAAAAATATTACAATTCAAGTTAATGTAACTAAAAAATATAAAATTTACACTATATGTAGCTGAATAATATAAAGATATGAAATATTTTTCAAGATATATAATAAACAGTATATATTAACTATTTTAATGAAAGAAAATAGAATAAGGAGAATAAGATAATATAATTATACTAATTGGAAATTACAAAATTTAAAATTGAAAAGTAACCACTCGTATGAAGAAAATATTTCTCAATCTTTAAGCAATAGTAAGAATGAAAAGAAAAATTAAAGAAAATTAAAAGAGAAAATCAAAAAAAAAAAAAAGAAACAATAAAACACAAAGAAAATAATATCTATTTATATATATTTGATATATAACTAGTATCGGAAATAATTATTTTAATTAAACGCAAAGAAAATAATAAGTGATTCTATCATCACATGTTTCTAATTTTTTCTTTTAATTTATTGAGAAAAAAATTATGACAGGGCTAGTTATTATGTTTAACAAGATCATGCAGGGAAGAAATTACGTGGGTGATCATAAAGTCATTACAATTTAATTTGTTCACCTAAATTTCATAAATATAATTCAGGTTAATCAATCAAACAAAGACATTAAATTTGATAATATATAAAAACAAACTGTAGAGAGAAAAAGATTGATAAATGATTTGTTCTTGCTAAAATCTTTAGCACCATTAACAGTAAAAGGAATGACCATGACTGCAATACACATTGAGGATTTGAAATCCAAGGAAACAAATAAAAAGGTAATGCAAAAGCTCTAAATATTTACTTTGAAGGTGTTGGAAAAGTTAGTGAGAGCTTGCAATGATGATAAGTAGAAGAAGAGGAAGAAAAAGAAAGAAATACTGTTTAAATGCGTAAAGAAAGGAGAAGAAAGACTCAAAAGAGTACAAACAACAAAAAAAGCATAGAAATATATATACTGTTTAATTTATTCGGTTTAATTTATAGAAAGCCTAATAACTGAGTTATATAATAAAGAGTAACTGTTCCGTTATATTCTACATGAACGTTATAATATTTTTAGTGCAGAGAATATTAGAATTCAAAATACTTCTTAGGAGGAAATACTTTGCAATTTGTATTAGTTCTCAAGACATAGAAATTCTTATATTGGTTTGATGTATCCACCATAATTAATAGGAAAGTAACATGCATAAATTTTGTGTAATTTTACACATGTATTTGAATTAAATTTTAATAAATTTGGAATAAGAGTTAGCATTAGTTAGAAAGACTTTAAATTTAATTAGAAATTTATTTAGGTTATATCTTTATTTTAGTATTCTTGTCTACATTTAGTTTATTTAAGAATTTGTACTTAATTTTTATAATTTTTTTTTTAAGAAAGTAAAAAAGGGGTCCTAGATTATCAAAGAAAATGTGTCCTGTCAATACACAGGCGTGCTTGTGCTCGCGTCGCATGCAGGATAGAAAAACCAAGAAACACGATTTGACACACGACCATGCTTGAAGCCGTGTCTGCCACTGGACTCTGAAGGAAATAGTGTACAGTGAACACACGGGCGTACTCCAAGTTGTGCTTGTTTCTGTTCATTTTGAAGAAGTTATGAAAGCTGAGCACAATATGATACCCAGGCATGCTCCACACCATGCCTACTTTTGATAAAATTGAGGATTTAATGATTGCACAATATAGAATCACACATGGGTGGGTTGCAAACCGTGCCGAAACCAGGTGGGTTGCAAACCGTGCCGAAACCAAGAGAACGCCACAAGACTGTGTTCAAAGCCATATTGAATTAAAAGATAGTTTCTTTTATTGGATACTCAGGAATTAAGGGTGATTTAGAATTTTCTTAAGCCTTGGCTATAAACAGGGAAGGAAAATAGTTATTGAGATAGAGAGAATCATCGAAGAATCAACTTTAAAGACATATTCAAGGAGATCAAGAAAATTTGCACGAAGATTCAAGAGTTTGAATCAATTATTTTTTTTAACTTCGATTTCTTTAATTATGTTCTTATATGTTGCCACAATCATGTGTGGCTAGACTCTAAGGTTTGGATTTGTGTAGCTATTCTATTACATCCTTATTTCCTTTTAATAAATTAATTTTCAGTTTATTTTATGAGTTGATTTTACTTGTTCTTGTTTTTAATTTTAGGCCTGATTAAATACATGTATTTGGATAAATTAGAGACAACAAAAGTTGCTTGATTTATCGGCTCATAGACTTGTAAAACTTAGGAATCTCGATCACGAAAGTAGACGAATCCTTCAGGGAGTGATAAATTGCTAAGAAACTTAATGAACCAATGAGAATAGTCTGTAATTGACTTTGATATTCTTAGATGAGCTCGAAAGAGACTCTAAGTAATTTGAGTGATTTACTTTTACTAAATTAATGATCTGAATTGTGAAAAAGTCCTGTAATCCAAGTAATAGTTAATGAAATAAATCCAGGCTCTAGTTTCACTTATTAGATTTTTAAAGAAAATTATTACTAATTTTAAGTTTTCTTTTCTTGATTATTTATTTTTTAAATTAAAATTATTCAGTTTTGTTAGATTGTGGAAATACAATTAGGGCCAGTACTTGGTATCAATCTTCTCGGGGGAACGATACTTATACTCATTCTATACTACTTGTTACGATATGTGCACTTGTGGAATTTGCCTAATACATGAATGTATGGATATTTTATATTTTGGTATTGAATAATTGGCGTATACTCTATCATTTAAAATCAATAAATATGTGTCAATCATATATCAACTTGGTATATAGATGGGGATATATATCAAGTTTAGACAAAAAATTTCTTGTCTCATTTATAAAAAAATAATATTTATGGAGACCTTATAAAAAAAGACTAAAATATGTTAAAATAGCAATAGCAAAATACATGCCTCTCCATATAGACACTGATGTGTCTTTTTTAGTATTCGTAAGTGCACAAAACGTTCCTATAGTAAGGATAAGTTCACCACGAGGTCAATCTCTCAAGAAACTATGAAGCCACTTATTATAAAGACTAATTATCAACACAAAACAATAAAAGTAAATCTAAACACTCTAAATCAAGATGTTGAGAGAGTAATATTCATAAAGTAAAGTAGTTAAACAATGAATAAATATGCAAATGCTTATGATCTAAAACTATATGCTAAAAATAGTATTTAGTCTAACCATTTATTTAGTAATTTTCTTGTTTTACTTTAAGCCTAGATCTAATGAATGAGATGGTGATGTGCCTTTTTCCTAAATCACCGGGAAGCTAATGATGCAACCTAAGTTTTTATACCATTATAGATTAAAGTAAAGATGATGTTTCTAATATTTTTAACCTAAATATGTTCATAATAATTACTATTATTAAATTAATATGACGGTTTACTAACAATAATAACTGAAACTAATAAAGATACGAAGATAAAGAAATCATTCATTAAATAAATAAATAACAAGGTTCATACAAAAGTGAAAAGGGTAAACTAAACACTTATAAAAATTAGTCTAACATATTTAACCCAATGATCATGGTATTAAATAGAAAGATAAAAAATAATAAAGTAAAAACTCCCTCTAGATTAAGGATTTCTTTAAGTAGGAAGAAGATTGGTCATCACTCTCCACTTTTTGAAAAACTTCTTAGATCTTAAATGGAAAACTGTAGAGAATTATGGAGAAAATAATGGTGGGCAGGTGTAGAAAACAGGGCAGGAGAAAACTCTTCTCTCTTTATAAATTAGCTTTTGCAGAGATTTATATAGAGGAGAGTTCTCCTCTAAATAAATCTTTTTAGAGATGAATATACTAATATAAATCTATCTAATAGATAAGACTTTAAGTATATTTATCTCCACCAAATACTATCCCATAGATAACTCTTAATATAAATCTTAATAATTATACAAAATGTCTAAAATGTCCCTTGGGCCTTATAATTAGCAATCTATGCGTTTTAATATTGAGTCTTGACACGAACATGTCCCATTAAGCTTCTTTTAGCTCCATAGTTTTTTTTTATTAATATTCCTGAAAATAGACAATTAAACTTAAGTGAGGTAAAAATATATATTTTCACTATTTTATATATAGAAATATATCATTAAAACTCTAAAATATTCTAAAATATCTATAAATAATTTGGACCACAAATACCTAATTTGACAAGATAAGGCAAAGTGCATGTTTGGTTAGGTTATAGAAGGCTTGCAAATTACGAAAGTATTGCTTGTACCAAAGAGATCGGACAACTTCACAACAAAACTGATTCTGACATTACATGGAAATTAAACATGTGTACCATGAATGGATGATAGGAAATTGAAACAAATGTTAAGTTTGTTCTGACAATACATTGCAAATGGGGTAAATTGTATAATTTACAAAAGATTATAAAAAAGAACTTCTAGACGAAGGTAAGTTTTTTTTTTTTTTTTAATTAAATTTCATCGTTTGATTGAGAAAATACGAAATAAAATCTATAAATATTACAAAATGTCTACTCAAGCGGATTCTCAAAGTGAGAGATAACATATGAATCTTCATAAAATCTCTTATTTTAGTGAATGAGGAATTCTTTTAATAAAATCCAATAATTTATTTAACACACCCAATTAGAAAGCATAAAATATTCATAAAATTATAAAAAAAATCTAACTTATTATAATTTATTGATTTTAACAAAATCAATGAATTCTAAAAATCTCATTTGAATTAAAAAACGTTTAGCATATTTAGTAATGAAGGAAGATTCATGAATTGTCCTTTACTTTTTATGTAAACTTGTTTTTTTTTTTTTTTTTTTTTTTTATCTTTCTCACATCATAGTTCATTTTTCTTTGTAAAAGTGTTAATTAATTTTTTTAATTTTCTAAAATACCTCTACTTAATTAGCGACGAATATTAACTAAAATTATTCAATTGTAGGGGTCAAATTCTTACAAAAATGCAAGTAAATGAATTATATCAATTGTTTTTCTTTGAAAACAATTTGTGTAAAAAGATAACTAAGTTTATTTTTGTGAACGAAGGGAGCATTAATGCAATGTGAAAGTAGTTTGGATTGTATGCCTATGTTTGGTAAAGCATTAAAGTATGCATGTGTTCCAAGAGTGAGATTGTGTGGGAGGTGGGGCTATTTTATAAATTCTTTTGCTTTAATAATTTGATGGAAAGGATGGAATATAAGTGTAATCTCTTGTTCCCATTCATGTTCTAGCATCAAAAACTTTTTAATTAACGAGAGATATAAAAGGTTAGTAAGCTTTTGATCTTTCAACATCACCTAATTTATAACATAATTAAATACTATTATTCACTAATATCACGTCCACAAAATAAAAATATTTAAGGTATTATAGAAATGAAAAATCATTGCATCTTGCAAAATACATGAATTTTCTAGTAAGTGTTTGCAAAGCCAATGTTGTTACTTAGATATAACATAACTCGATCCATAGGTGGTATGTATGCATTTAATAAATTAACTTTTATATTGTTAATCAGAATTAAGGTAGACAAAACTACTTTCAAAAATTATATATATATATATACTTTAGCTTAAATAGAAAAGTATTCAAGAGCGTGGAGATGAAATTGTAAGTGAATTCCGAGTTCAAGTCTAGGGTATACAGCTACCTTAAGATTTTTAATGTATTATTTCGTTATCCGTAAAGGTTAGTCCTACACCTCTAAATTATTAGATACTTGTATTCTAAAAAAAAAAAGAGTAAATATTTATAACAATATATATAACTAGAAAACCCTAGCCACCTATAGACATTTCTTTTTTGATATTGGCATAGGCGGCTTTTTTTTTTTTTTTTTTTTTTTGCTGTGGACAATAGCTAATTTCAACTCATTGCAAGTTTTTATTTTCTTATTTAGTAGGTTTTTTCCAGTTATAATAACTAATTAAATCATACTCTCATCTTTTTAGTATGAATTGATCAAACTTATAGATTTTAGTAGTAAAATCTGTTATGTTTATTCAGTAGTGAATTTTGAAAAACAAATGGCAAATTAAAAATGTATGAAAAAATATCTTATGACTACTAAGGTTTCAATATTTGGAGATGAATCAAAGCCTCATAATAATAAACATGAATTTATTTAGTTGAAAATTCGTTTAGAATTTTATATCAGATTTACTTGTTTTAGTTATTTGTTAATTTTGTTGTTGAAATATTATAAGTCTTTTATTTTATCTTTCTTAATAGAAGTTTGTTTTTCTTCTTTTATGGGAGCTTATTTGTCTTCCTTTATAGGAGTTTATTTGTCTTCGTTCATGAGATTTAGGATGAGTTTGAGTCTGATATTCAAAATATCAGATTCATTTAAAGACACGTCAAACGATAATAAAATTGATTTATGGTTCAGTATAGCCATCAAATGGAATATATTTATTGCTGATGCGTCAAACGAAGTCAAAATGTTGCATAAAATTATTCCATCATCACGATCAATGAATCTTAAAGGAAAAGCTCATATTTATAGCAAGATTAATATGTATTTCTTGAACATAGTCAAATTTACTTATCTATTACAAGTAATAATTATGAATAAAAAAATTATTTTATTTCAAGAAAAAGTAAATTACTATTTTTTTCTTTTAAAAACAGGTTTGACAAAAACACTTTATATTGAATCAAAGGAATCTATACTTGCTTTTTCACTGACATCAGTTCCAAATAAATAAAGCTATAATGTATCGGAGCTATATATAACATAATTTTTTCCTTTAAAGAAGAAAAACTGTTCTAAACTACAAGTACATAATTCTTCATTAATTTTCTATTTTTCTGGACTGGTTAACTGTTCGACTGATGTCTAATTCTGTTAGCTTAGTTTCACTCTTAAGTCAAAATTTCTGTAAAAAGAGCACAGAATCAGAGGGCTTAGTAGAATATAAATTTAATTGTACTCTCAACAGCATAAAGTTACAAAGTTCAGGAGCCAATTGGTGAGTGTTGCCAAAACACCATTCATAATATTGAATTGAATCATTACACTTCAAAGGTGAACTCCCATAAAACCATTCTCCCTCTCTTAACATAACTTATGGCTATTAATAACTTTATTATCTGCATGCTGTTTCTTCTTCTTCATAATTGCATAAGTGAAAGTTTCAGACAGAAAATGGAAGCACGCATGCATGTTTGTCCAGTTGCCCTTAATTTGTGAAACTACTTTTAACAAAGTTAGTGAGAGCTTGCAATGATGATAAGTAGAAGAAGAGGAAGAAAAAGAAAGAAATACTGTTTAAATGCGTAAAGAAAGGAGAAGAAAGACTCAAAAGAGTACAAACAACAAAAAAAGCATAGAAATATATATACTGTTTAATTTATTCGGTTTAATTTATAGAAAGCCTAATAACTGAGTTATATAATAAAGAGTAACTGTTCCGTTATATTCTACATGAACGTTATAATATTTTTAGTGCAGAGAATATTAGAATTCAAAATACTTCTTAGGAGGAAATACTTTGCAATTTGTATTAGTTCTCAAGACATAGAAATTCTTATATTGGTTTGATGTATCCACCATAATTAATAGGAAAGTAACATGCATAAATTTTGTGTAATTTTACACATGTATTTGAATTAAATTTTAATAAATTTGGAATAAGAGTTAGCATTAGTTAGAAAGACTTTAAATTTAATTAGAAATTTATTTAGGTTATATCTTTATTTTAGTATTCTTGTCTACATTTAGTTTATTTAAGAATTTGTACTTAATTTTTATAATTTTTTTTTAAGAAAGTAAAAAAGGGGTCCTAGATTATCAAAGAAAATGTGTCCTGTCAATACACAGGCGTGCTTGTGCTCGCGTCGCATGCAGGATAGAAAAACCAAGAAACACGATTTGACACACGACCATGCTTGAAGCCGTGTCTGCCACTGGACTCTGAAGGAAATAGTGTACAGTGAACACACGGGCGTACTCCAAGTTGTGCTTGTTTCTGTTCATTTTGAAGAAGTTATGAAAGCTGAGCACAATATGATACCCAGGCATGCTCCACACCATGCCTACTTTTGATAAAATTGAGGATTTAATGATTGCACAATATAGAATCACACATGGGTGGGTTGCAAACCGTGCCGAAACCAGGTGGGTTGCAAACCGTGCCGAAACCAAGAGAACGCCACAAGACTGTGTTCAAAGCCATATTGAATTAAAAGATAGTTTCTTTTATTGGATACTCAGGAATTAAGGGTGATTTAGAATTTTCTTAAGCCTTGGCTATAAACAGGGAAGGAAAATAGTTATTGAGATAGAGAGAATCATCGAAGAATCAACTTTAAAGACATATTCAAGGAGATCAAGAAAATTTGCACGAAGATTCAAGAGTTTGAATCAATTATTTTTTTTAACTTCGATTTCTTTAATTATGTTCTTATATGTTGCCACAATCATGTGTGGCTAGACTCTAAGGTTTGGATTTGTGTAGCTATTCTATTACATCCTTATTTCCTTTTAATAAATTAATTTTCAGTTTATTTTATGAGTTGATTTTACTTGTTCTTGTTTTTAATTTTAGGCCTGATTAAATACATGTATTTGGATAAATTAGAGACAACAAAAGTTGCTTGATTTATCAGCTCATAGACTTGTAAAACTTAGGAATCTCGATCACGAAAGTAGACGAATCCTTCAGGGAGTGATAAATTGCTAAGAAACTTAATGAACCAATGAGAATAGTCTGTAATTGACTTTGATATTCTTAGATGAGCTCGAAAGAGACTCTAAGTAATTTGAGTGATTTACTTTTACTAAATTAATGATCTGAATTGTGAAAAAGTCCTGTAATCCAAGTAATAGTTAATGAAATAAATCCAGGCTCTAGTTTCACTTATTAGATTTTTAAAGAAAATTATTACTAATTTTAAGTTTTCTTTTCTTGATTATTTATTTTTTAAATTAAAATTATTCAGTTTTGTTAGATTGTGGAAATACAATTAGGGCCAGTACTTGGTATCAATCTTCTCGGGGGAACGATACTTATACTCATTCTATACTACTTGTTACGATATGTGCACTTGTGGAATTTGCCTAATACATGAATGTATGGATATTTTATATTTTGGTATTGAATAATTGGCGTATACTCTATCATTTAAAATCAATAAATATGTGTCAATCATATATCAACTTGGTATATAGATGGGGATATATATCAAGTTTAGACAAAAAATTTCTTGTCTCATTTATAAAAAAATAATATTTATGGAGACCTTATAAAAAAAGACTAAAATATGTTAAAATAGCAATAGCAAAATACATGCCTCTCCATATAGACACTGATGTGTCTTTTTTAGTATTCGTAAGTGCACAAAACGTTCCTATAGTAAGGATAAGTTCACCACGAGGTCAATCTCTCAAGAAACTATGAAGCCACTTATTATAAAGACTAATTATCAACACAAAACAATAAAAGTAAATCTAAACACTCTAAATCAGTATGTTGAGAGAGTAATATTCATAAAGTAAAGTAGTTAAACAATGAATAAATATGCAAATGCTTATGATCTAAAACTATATGCTAAAAATAGTATTTAGTCTAACCATTTATTTAGTAATTTTCTTGTTTTACTTTAAGCCTAGATCTAATGAATGAGATGGTGATGTGCCTTTTTTCCTAAATCACCGAAGCTAATGATGCAACCTAAGTTTTTTATACCATTATAGATTAAAGTAAAGATGATGTTTCTAATATTTTTAACCTAAATATGTTCATAATAATTACTATTATTAAATTAATATGACGGTTTACTAACAATAATAACTGAAACTAATAAAGATACGAAGATAAAGAAATCATTCATTAAATAAATAAATAACAAGGTTCATACAAAAGTGAAAAGGGTAAACTAAACACTTATAAAAATTAGTCTAACATATTTAACCCAATGATCATGGTATTAAATAGAAAGATAAAAAATAATAAAGTAAAAACTCCCTCTAGATTAAGGATTTCTTTAAGTAGGAAGAAGATTGGTCATCACTCTCCACTTTTTGAAAAACTTCTTAGATCTTAAATGGAAAACTCATGAGAATTATGGAGAAAATAATGGTGGGCGGTGTAGAAAGCAGGCGGAGAAAACTCTTCTCTCTTTATAAATTAGCTTTTGCAGAGATTTATATAGAGGAGAGTTCTCCTCTAAATAAATCTTTTTAGAGATGAATATACTAATATAAATCTATCTAATAGATAAGACTTTAAGTATATTTATCTCCACCAAATACTATCCCATAGATAACTCTTAATATAAATCTTAATAATTATACAAAATGTCTAAAATGTCCCTTGGGCCTTATAATTAGCAATCTATGCGTTTTAATATTGAGTCTTGACACGAACATGTCCCATTAAGCTTCTTTTAGCTCCATAGTTTTTTTTTATTAATATTCCTGAAAATAGACAATTAAACTTAAGTGAGGTAAAAATATATATTTTCACTATTTTATATATAGAAATATATCATTAAAACTCTAAAATATTCTAAAATATCTATAAATAATTTGGACCACAAATACCTAATTTGACAAGATAAGGCAAAGTGCATGTTTGGTTAGGTTATAGAAGGCTTGCAAATTACGAAAGTATTGCTTGTACCAAAGAGATCGGACAACTTCACAACAAAACTGATTCTGACATTACATGGAAATTAAACATGTGTACCATGAATGGATGATAGGAAATTGAAACAAATGTTAAGTTTGTTCTGACAATACATTGCAAATGGGGTAAATTGTATAATTTACAAAAGATTATAAAAAAGAACTTCTAGACGAAGGTAAGTTTTTTTTTTTTTTTTAATTAAATTTCATCGTTTGATTGAGAAAATACGAAATAAAATCTATAAATATTACAAAATGTCTACTCAAGCGGATTCTCAAAGTGAGAGATAACATATGAATCTTCATAAAATCTCTTATTTTAGTGAATGAGGAATTCTTTTAATAAAATCCAATAATTTATTTAACACACCCAATTAGAAAGCATAAAATATTCATAAAATTATAAAAAAAATCTAACTTATTATAATTTATTGATTTTAACAAAATCAATGAATTCTAAAAATCTCATTTGAATTAAAAAACGTTTAGCATATTTAGTAATGAAGGAAGATTCATGAATTGTCCTTTACTTTTTATGTAAACTTGTTTTTTTTTTTTTTTTTTTTTATCTTTCTCACATCATAGTTCATTTTTCTTTGTAAAAGTGTTAATTAATTTTTTTAATTTTCTAAAATACCTCTACTTAATTAGCGACGAATATTAACTAAAATTATTCAATTGTAGGGGTCAAATTCTTACAAAAATGCAAGTAAATGAATTATATCAATTGTTTTTCTTTGAAAACAATTTGTGTAAAAAGATAACTAAGTTTATTTTTGTGAACGAAGGGAGCATTAATGCAATGTGAAAGTAGTTTGGATTGTATGCCTATGTTTGGTAAAGCATTAAAGTATGCATGTGTTCCAAGAGTGAGATTGTGTGGGAGGTGGGGCTATTTTATAAATTCTTTTGCTTTAATAATTTGATGGAAAGGATGGAATATAAGTGTAATCTCTTGTTCCCA